>NC_135888.1:51006969-51639565 GCF_964194155.1 Cetorhinus maximus | reverse complement strand
CACTGCCACCAACCCCTCCCTGCCCCCTCCCCACCGCCACCAACCCCTCCACACCGCCACCAACCCCTCCACACCGCCACCAACCCCTCCACACCGCCACCAACCCCTCCACACCGCCACCAACCCCTCCACACCGCCACCAACCCCTCCACACCGCCACCAACCCCTCCACACCGCCACCAACCCCTCCACACCGCCACCAACCCCTCCACACCGCCACCAACCCCTCCACACCGCCACCAACCCCTCCACACCGCCACCAACCCCTCCACACCGCCACCAACCCCTCCTCACCGCCACCAACCCTTCCCCATCCTCTCTCCACAGCCACCAACCCCTCCCCACCTCCACCAACCTCTCCCCACAGCCACCAACCCCTCCCCACCGCCACCTCCCCAACGCCACCAGCCCCTCTCCACACCCTCCAACCCCATCCCACCTCCACCAACCCCTCCCCACCCCCTCCTCACCTCCACCAACCTCTCCCCCTCCCCACAGCCACCAACCCCTCCCCACCCCCTCCTCACCGCCACCAACCCCTCCCAACCCCTCCCCACCTCCACCAACCCCTCCCCACCTCACCAACCCCTCCCACCCCCTCCCCAGCCCCACCACCCCTCCCCACCCCCACCCCACCCTCCACCACCCCTCCCCACCCCCCCCCCCCCCCACCCTCCCCCCCCCACCACCCCTCCCCACCCCCTCCACCCCTCCCCACCCCCTCCAACCCCTCCACCGCCACCAACCCCTCCCCGTCCACTCCTCACCCCCACCAACCCCTCCCCACCCCCTCCAACCCCTCCCCACCCCCTCCAACCCCTCCCCACCGCCACCAACTCCTCCCCGTCCTCTCCCCACCCCCACCAACCCCTCCCCACCCCCTCCAACCCCTCCCCACCCCCTCCAACCCCTCCCCACCGCCACCAACCCCTCCCCGTCCTCTCCCCACCCCCACCAACCCCTCCCCACCCCCTCCAACCCCTCCCCACCCCCTCCAACCCCTCCCCACCGCCACCAACTCCTCCCCGTCCTCTCCCCACCGCCACCAACCCCTCCCCACCCCCTCCAACCCCTCCCCACCCCCTCCAACCCCTCCCCACCGCCACCAACCCCTCCCCGTCCTCTCCCCACCGCCACCAACCCCTCCCCGTCCTCTCCCCACCCCCACCAACCCCTCCCCACCCCCTCCAACCCCTCCCCACCCCCTCCAACCCCTCCCCACCGCCACCAACTCCTCCCCGTCCTCTCCCCACCGCCACCAACCCCTCCCCGTCCTCTCCCCACCCCCTCCAACCCCTCCCCGTCCTCTCCCCACCCCCACCAACCCCTCCCCACCCCCTCCAACCCCTCCCCACCCCCTCCAACCCCTCCCCACCGCCACCAACCCCTCCCCGTCCTCTCCCCACCGCCACCAACCCCTCCCCGTCCTCTCCCCACCCCCACCAACCCCTCCCCACCCCCTCCAACCCTCCCCACCGCCACCAACCCCTCCCCGTCCTCTCCCCACCGCCACCAACCCCTCCCCGTCCTCTCCCCACCCCCACCAACCCCTCCCCACCCCCTCCAACCCCTCCCCACCCCCTCCAACCCCTCCCCACCCCCTCCAACCCCTCCCCACCGCCACCAACTCCTCCCCGTCCTCTCCCCACCGCCACCAACCCCTCCCCGTCCTCTCCCCACCCCCTCCAACCCCTCCCCGTCCTCTCCCCACCCCCACCAACCCCTCCCCACCCCCTCCAACCCCTCCCCACCCCCTCCAACCCCTCCCCACCGCCACCAACTCCTCCCCGTCCTCTCCCCACCGCCACCAACCCCTCCCCGTCCTCTCCCCACCCCCTCCAACCCCTCCCCGTCCTCTCCCCACCGCCACCAACCCCTCCCCGTCCTCTCCCCACCCCCACCAACCCCTCCCCACCCCCTCCAACCCCTCCCCACCCCCTCCAACCCCTCCCCACCAACCCCTCCCCACCCCCTCCAACCCCTCCCCTCCGCCACTAACCCCTCCCCACCTCCACCAATCCCTCCCCACCGCCAACAACCCCTCCCCACCCCCTCCAACCCCTCCCCATCCTCAGCCCACCGCCTCCAACCCCTCCCCACCGCCAACAACCCCTCCCCACCCCCTCCAACCCACTCTGAGTTACCTGAACACTCTGTTCTGTCTGAGCCAGCATTTAACTGCACAGCTTGTACCATCTCCTCCACTGGCAGCTTCAGGTACTCGGCTCCATTACAGACCTGGCAACAGAAAAACAACAGATGGGGGTTATTTGGATTTAGGGCCCTCCCCTGCTGACCACTGGTATCTTTAGTGAGCTGATCGTGGTTAACCAGCCACTGAAATGAAGGGACAGATGGTTATGAGCAATATGCTCGTGATCCCAACTACATTGAGCTCCCATCACTAATTTCAGGAAATTAGCACCGAAATCAGCTGCTTCCATCAATGGAATTGGGGAAGGTGTGGGTGGGCTGTAACAGGGTGATAATGTCACTCACTGGGGGGAACTTTACATCCAACTCATAGCATATTTGGAGATGGAGTGGGGATTTAATTGGGCAGGAAGGTGGCAAGGAACCAAAATTAAGTCCAGGGAGAGAAGGTCTGAGCTCAATTGAGACCCTTGAGTAGCCAATGAATGACCACTTAAGGGGCTGATCCTGCTGCCACTAATATTTTCTGTTTTTGTTTCTGTTCCTTAGCTATTGACTCCATCCTTCACCCTGGCAACAGTTTGAGATTAAGCCAGTGTTGTTTGCAACCTTGGTGTCATATTTGATCCTGAGATAAGATTCCGACCTCAAACTCGTGCCACCACTAAGACCACCTATCATTACCTTCATAGCATCACCTGACATCTCCCCTGTCTCAGCTCATCTGCTGCTGAAACCCTCATTTATGCCTTTGTTACCTTTTGGCTTGACAATTCTAACCAACTCCTGGCTGGTCTTCCACATTCTACCTTTCTCAAACTTGTGGTCATCCAAAACTGCTCTCTGTGTATTAACTTGCACCAAGTCCTGTTCACCTATCGCCTTTGTGTTTGTGGACCCACACTGGCTCCCAATCAAGCAACGCTTGGGTTTAAAATTTGCATCCTTGTTTTCAAATCCTCCACGGCCTCGCCCCTCCCTCTGTAATCTCCTCCAGCAACACAAACCACCAAGATATCTGCGCTCTTCTAATTGTGATCTTTTGATCATCCCCGATTTTAATTGCACCACCAATGGTAGCCACATCTTCAGTTACCTAAGCCCAAATCTCTGGAATACCCTCCCTACCCAGGTTTCTGCCTTTAACATGCTCATTAAAACCTAGCTCTTTGACCAAGCTTTTTACCATCTGGCCTAATATCTCCTTATGTGGTTTGAAGCACTTTGAGATTACAGTATAACCTGAACGTATAGAACATTTTTGAATGATGTCACTAAGGGGCAGCTTATGGATGAAAGTAGGGGTTGCCAAGTGTCACGTTAATATAATATCTTGGGCTTATTCACGGTACAAGACACAAGGCACCAATTGCTCAGAAGGGATTGGGTAAACATGTTGTGGGTTTATTTATTAAGACTAGGCACATGAGAACAGTTATACATAGGTATAAAGCTTGAAGACATCAGAGCTGTGTGTGTGTGTGTGTGTGTGTGTGTGCATGCTCTGCTCAAAGCAGAAGTGAAAATAAGACTGGAGTACATGACACACTTCCCTCCTAATGATAACATGCTGATATCCCTTAAACACATATTACAACACCAAGGATAGATTCTCTTGAGGCTCCTTGAGGTAACTGTGCAGGAATGGGAACAGAAGCTATAACAGGTGAGTGCCTGGCTACATTTAATGGCTAAGAATGGAATCAGGCAAGTGCCCACTCAATTGAATGATGGAGGAGAGGTGTTGGAGGAGAAAGGTGTGGTCAACTGAAGACTACAGATAGGTTGAACATAAAAAATAGGAATAAAAGTAGGCCAGTCAACCCCTGAAGCCAGTTCTGCCATTCACTAAGATCATGGCTGATCGGATTGTGGTTTCAACTCCACTTTCCTGCCTGTCCCCTGTAACCCTCGACTCCCCTTGAAGTTCAAACATTTGTCTAACTCAGCCTTGAATATATTAAATGATCCATGCTCCACTGCTCTCTGTGGAAGAGAATCCCAAAGACATACCTCTGAGAGAAGAAATTCCTCCTCATCTCCATCTTAAATGGGAGACCCCCTATTTTGAAACTGTGTCCCATAGTTCCAGATTCCCCCACAAGAGGAAACATCCTCTCAGCATCTATCCAATCTACAAAGCATAAGTCAAGAGTGTGATGGAATACTCTCCACTTGCCTGGATGAGTGCAGTTCCAACAACACTCAAGAAACTGGCAGGGCAAAGCGACCTACTTGATTGGCACCCCTTCCACAAACATTCCTTCCCGCCACCACCGATGCAAATCTACAAAATGCACTGCAAGAGCTTACCAAGCTTCCTTAGACAGCACCTTCCAAACCCACGTTCATGCCATCTAGAAGGACAAGGGCAGCAGATAGATGGGAATAACACCGCCTGGAAGTTAACCTCCAAGCCACTCACCATCCTGACTTGGAAATATATCGCCGTTACTTCACTGTCGCTGAGTCAAAATCCTGGAACTCCCTCCCCAACAGCCCTGTGGGTGTACATACACCACATGGACTGCAGCAGTTCAAGGTGGCAGCTCACCACCAGCTTCTGAAGAGCAATTAGGGATGGGTAATAAATCCTAGCCTAGCCAGCGACACCCATGAATGAAAAAAAAATCAAGCCCCATCAGAATCTTTTCAATAAGATCAACTCTCATACGTTTAAACACCAACAGCTGTACAGATGAAGCAAAACTTCCCTACTTATATATTCTATCCCCTTCCAATAAAGGTACTTGCTGTACCTTCAGGCTAACTTTTAGCAATTCATGTACCAAGTCATTCATCCGAGTCATTAATATAGATTGTAAATAGTTGAGGGCCGAGAAGGATGAGGAGAGATGGTTTACATCCATCACTGGTTTCTCACCTGCTCAACTCTATTACTGATGCACAGACAGTAAATGATGGATCAGAAGGCAGAAACACTGGCTAATTTCCACACTCTCTAACCCAGGGTTACGGAACAGACATCTGGAGCAGGAATCCAGGCAGATTTCCTCTGCCTAACACAAGGGTCACTGAGGCCGACTATATTTGAGGTCTTTAAAATTCAAAAAGTTTTTGATAGAATAGTGTGACGAATATCTAGTTTATCATTCATGTTAATATTTTAGAGGTAATGTTTAGTTCTGGCGAGATTATTGTTACGAAGTTAAAGTAACTAAAATGCCGGTTTTTAAAAATTCCAGAACACCTAAAAGAAAATGGCAGTTCAGTACGTTGCCCATAGTTGTTTAATAGAGTTAGAGTAGAAGAGATGGAGCCATCAAATAGCAGGTGGGCCTACTTAGCTGGAGAACTGGAGATGTGGTGTCTATACTGCTTGCAAAAGAGTGCAGTCCAGAGACATGTTTTATTTTGGGAGTTAGAGCTAAATTGGTTTAAAAACAGAATAACCCTGAAAGGCTACATCGTTATGGAGATGGGTGGAGCTTAAGAAGGTTCTCTGGTTCCAATTTACCTGAGTGTTCTGCAGCAGGGGAACAGCCTAAACTGAAAGGATGCTGCTGTTAGAAAGATCCAGGCAGTTAGTGCTCAGAGAAGTCCTGGGAGCCATTCATAGCTCGGTGCAGCCAGGAGACTGGAGTTCAGTGAAATGCAGGGGCAGTGCCAGCTTAGTGAAGCTAGTGGTCTGCGACGGAGTTGGAAGTGTGCTGGTGATTAGAGGTGGAGTACAGCTTTGTGAATCCCGTGGAATGCAGTCTCAGGAGAGACTGACCCATTGGGAGCTGAGTTGTTGAGGTAATCTGATTCTGGTGACTTTTGAGGGGATTCAGAGACTAAATCTTCAAAACTGAAGCGTTGAAATCCCTCATTGCAAAGACAGGATTTTAGCAAGAGATTGTGATTCGCAGTGGTTACTGACGTCCGGGTAGGTTGCTAAGAAATCCATGGGATCTGTCTTGGTCACATCAGTCATTTAATGTGTAATGTGGTGTGTTCAACCACAGTTTATCTGTTAACTAATATTTACCTTGTGTTAATTCTGAATGACAGAGTATAAGATAGATATTGTAAATTGTTTTACTTTTCTGACTATGTAAAGTTTATTTTGTGTGTTTAAAACTCTGGAATCTTGTGGCTTCATTCACCTAGTAGATAACTAGAATTTCAAACCTTGTCTACTTTAAACAAAAAGTTACTGGTCTCTAACCAGATCGGAACATTGGGCACAGAGAGAGTGTTTCCACTATGCGAAAGAGCCATCAGTATAAGGAAGTCACCAAGAAATCAAATAGGGGATTCAGAAGAAACTTTTTTAAGAACAAAATAAATAGGAGGAGGAGTAGACCATTCGGCCCATCGAGCCTACCCCACCATTCAGTACGATCATGGCTGATCTTGGGCTTCAACTCCAATTTCCCGCCCACTCCCCATATCCCTAGATTTCCTGAGACACCAAAAATATGTCCATCTCAGCCTCAAATGTATTCAATGATGCAGGATCCACAACCCTCTGGAATAGAGAATTCCAAAGATTCACAACCCCTTTGAGTGAAGAAATTCTCCTCATCTCTGTCCTAAGTGATAGGCCCCTTATCCTGAAACTGTGTCCCCTTGTTCTAGATTCCCCAGTCAGTCAGTGTCTACCCTATCAAGCCCCTTAATAATCTTTAATGTTTCAATGAGATTACTTCTCATTCTTCTAAACTACAGAGAATATAGACCCATTTTACTCAGTTTCTCATCATAGGGCAACCCTCTGTTCTTAGGAACCAATCTAATGAACCTTCTCTGCACTGCCTCCTATGCAAGTATATCCTTCCTTTAATATGGAGACCAAAATTGCATGCAGTATTCCAGGTGTGGTCTCACCAAAGTCTCGTCCAGTTGTAGCAAGACTTCTTTATTCTTGTACTCCAATTCCCTTGCAATAAAGGCCAACATGCCATTTGCCTTCCTAATTACTTGGTGTACTTGCATTTATTTTTGTTCTTTCATGGGATGCGAATGTCGCTGGCAAAGCCAACATTTGTTGGCCATCCATACGCTAACTTTTTGTGTTCTTTGTATGAGTACACCCAACTTTAAGTTTCATGCCTTTAAAAAAAAATCTGCTTTTCTATTCTTACAACCGAAGTAAATAACTTCACACTTCCTCACATTATACTCCATCTGCTTTCTTGTTGCTCACTCATTTAACCTGTCTATATCTCTTTGTGTCCTCCTCAAAGCTTGAATTCCTACCCAGGTTTGTATTGTTAGCAAACTTAGATACATGACTCTGTTTTTTCTGTTTAAGTCATTAATATAGATTGTAAATAGCTCAGGCCCCAGCACTGATCCTCGCAGCACTCCACTAATCACAGCTTGTCAATTTGAAAATGTTCCATTTATCACAACCCTCAGTTTCCTGTCCGTTAACAAACTTTCTAGCCATGCTACTGTCACCCCAACTCCATGAGCCCTTACCTTTTGTGAGGCACCTTATTGAATGCTTTTTGAAAATCCAGGTATACAACATCCACTGTTCCCCTTTCTCTACTCTACATCCTTAAAAAGCTAAGAAATTTGTCAAACAGGATTTGCCTTTTGTAAAACCATGTTGACTTGCACTATTTTTCTAAGTGCATTGTTAAGACTTGTTTAATAATAGATTCCAACACTTTCCCGATGACTGTTGTCAGGCTAGCTGGCCTGTAGTTCATTGTTTTCTCTCTCCCTCCTTTCTTGAATAGCGGTGTTACATTTGCTAACTTTCACTCTGCTGGGATTATTCCAGAAACTATGGTAAATTATAGCCAGCACGTCTACTATCACTGCAGCTATCCCTTTTAGAACCTTGGAAGTGGTCAATCAGGTCCTGGGAATTTATTTGATTTTAGTCCCTTGAGTTTGTCCAATACTTTTTTTCTGCTGGTATTAATTACCTGAATTCTCTTACTCTTATTAGCTCCTAAGTTATTTTCCATTTCTGATATATAACAGGTATATTCTACTGTGAAGACAGACACAAAATATTTGTTCAATATCTCTGCCATTTCCTCATTCCCCTTGATAATTTCTCTTGTCTCTGCTTCTAATGGAAAAATGTTTATTTTAGCTACTCTCTACCTTTTTATATACTTGTAAAAGCTCACACTGCATCCCACTGGGGTACAGTTCCACAGACACTGACTCTCACTGGGGTACGGGTTCCACGCACACTGACTCTCACTTGGGTACAGCTCCACATACACTGACTCTCACTGGGGTACAGTTCCACACACACTGACTGTCACTGGGGTGCAGTTCCACAGGCACTGACTGTCACTGAACCACAGAATCACACAGTGCAGCAGAGGCCCTTCGGCTATTCGAGTCTGCACCGACATGTGAGAAACACCTGACCTAACTACCTAATCCCATTTACCTGCACTTGGCCCATAGCCTTGAATGTTATGATGTGCCAAGTGCTCATCCAGGTACTTTTTAAAGGATGTGAGGCAACCCGCCTCCACCACCCTCCCAGGCAGCGCATTCCAGACCGTCACCACCCTCTGGGTAAAAAGGTTTTTCCTCACATCTCCCCTAAACCTCCTGCCCCTCACCTTGAACTTATATCCCCTTGTGACTGACCCTTCAACTAAGGGGAGCAGCTGCTCCCCATCCACCCTGTCCATGCCCCTCATAATCTTGTACACCTTGATCAGGTCGCCCTTCTGCTCCAACGCAAACAACCCAAGTCTATCCAACCTCTCTTCATAACTTAAATGTTTCATCCCAGGCAACATTCTGGTGAATCTCCTCTGCACCCCCTCCAGTGCAATCACATCCTTCCAACTAGGGTGCAGTTCCACAGGCACTGACTGTCACTGGGGTACAGTTCCACAGGCACTGACTGTCACCATTCAATTCAAGAAACTGACTCATACTGGGGTAAAGTTCCACACAAACTGACTATCATTGGGGTTCAGTTTCAAAACCAGCTTATATTTCTATCTGTCCCACCCCCCTCAACCAGCTTATATTTCACCACATTTCTATATTGCTTTAGTTCTGATGAAGTCATACGAACTTGAAACGTTAACTGTGTTCCTCTCTGCAGATGCTGTCAGACCTGCTGAGTTTCTCCAGCTATTTTTGTTTTTGTTTCAGATTTCCAGCATCCGCAGTATTTTGCTTTTATCACAAATCCTGAATCCCACTGAGATTCTGTTCTGCACTTGACATACTGGGATACAGGGTGCTGACAGCCCTTTGGGATCTCTCTCAGGAGAATATTTGCTTATTTGCTGTAGGAGTCAGACAGTGAGTGACAGCAGGGCACTGGTAACCAAAAGTTACGTTGCATTTCAATCGGGGATTTAAATAACAGAACTAAGCAGTCTGGTGTAAATATCATTTGACACATCCCAGGTGCTGGGCTCAGAAAGCCAGTGAACTCGCAGAGAAAGGAGTAAACTACCCGACCTGTGAGAATAGCTGAAAGGGCTGTTTTCTCTCAACAATTGACAAATGCTGGCCCTCTCCTCACATCTCTCCATTTATACAGGAGTGGAGGGGAGCGGGGGTGGGCAGGGTGTGATGGTCTCACCAGGCTGTATATTTTCCCAGCCTGTTTGAGAACCACATTCGAAGCCTTGTTGGAGCAGCACCCAGGATAAAGCTCACCACCATCACAAGGCCTAGCCTCACACAATGAACCTCACTCGGAATAAAAGCTTATAAGAAGGCCACAGCCCACGCTCTAAACTCTGATTCCTTTCCCAGGACATGGGCTCTGTAGTCGCTCCCTGTGAATGGAACATTATTGGGGCCTGGCATTTCATGACAGGGCAAAAGTTCAAGGGTTCAGCAATTGGAGTCAAAGGTTAACATGCAAATGTTGGACTCCAATCAGTGCAGGTTTGCAATTCCTCTCAAACAATGGGACTTAGATGGCGATCTAATTTACAGTCATATACTCAGTGCTATCTCTCATTAACAACGTCTCCATTTATACACAAACTGCTCATTCATTTTGCATTCTCATCAGTGGTCAGTTTGCATTGAACAACGAAGTTGTGGCTGCTGTGCTTCATTATCCAGCCACTTTGGTTGCAAGCTGATTCACGTGCAGATGGTGTGATCCTTCCATCTGTGGGCCAATGTGCCCAGCATTGCCACTGTCCTTAACTCAGCCCTGCTGCCCTCGACATCATGACAGGGTACGCGAGAGAGCTGATGATTGGGGGGTCGTTTTCCAGCTATAATTTGCTGCCCTCATTTCCTGAAGGGGTTCATTCATGCAGGACATATCTGGTGCAGAACATTTGATCTTTGATGAGCTAAATAGCCACTGTCAGGTGGATTGTAAAGAGAATGGGGGCGATCACACACCCTGCTTGATGTTGGTCCGGATGTGAAAGATTTCCCACTTAAGACTGTTGCAATTATATCATCATGAAGCCATTGCAGGATTGTGAAGAAGTTACCTGCACATCCAAGGGTGGAATCGTCCCAGATTTGCACTGTGTGATAATGGGCAGGTAAGACAATGGCGGCTTTTCATGCTGTATCGTCCCAATCACGCCGCATTAATTATGTATTCCTGGGAAACAAGCCATTTCCATGGCGGGCAGGCTTTCATTCGCTTGCTGCGCCATGACCACACTGCTTCATCATGTCAGGCGCCATATTTAAAGTCCAGCCCCAAGCACACCTCTTGGTGCTTCCAGCCCAGGACTGCTGCAAAATAGACATGGCCCCAAAAGGCAAAAAGACTGCAGCCCCCAGGTTGAATGGTGTGTTCCTCAAGTGCCTTTTGGATGCCATGGAATCCCACTGTGACGTCCTTTACCTCTGCTCTGGCCGAGGATGGGCAGCAACCACTCTAATCTGGCTTGAGAGGCGGTGGCAGTGGTCGTCAGCGCCAATGCCCTTCAAAAGAGGACAGCCACCCAGTGCTGCAAAAGGATGAATGATCTCCTCCATTCCGCCAGGGTAAGTCACTCATCTCATCACTCTCAACTCTCAAATCCGTCACAGATCCACAGGGCCCTCACTCACTGCCGATGCAAGGGACATCACCATTCACTCTCTCGCACATGCTTGCAATGTCCTCATTCCGTCCCTGGAACAACTCACTACCCATACAGGCCAGGAACACTTATTATCAGCCCTGGCAGGTGTCCTGCTTACACTCTCTCCATCACTATTCATGCAGGACAAGCTGGCACACAACAGCAGAGGTCGCAGATCAGTGGAGGAATGCCTCAAGTCGAGGTCCTCACAGACTTTGAAAATAGAGCCAATCAGCTGGCCAGAGAGGATTTGGACCATTCATGTGTTGATGATGAGGTCGGCAATGCTCTACCAAGTGAGGATCCAGCAATGCAACATCCATCAGACAACCATGCTGTGAGTGATGTGTCCTGTTTCACAGGCCACTGCTGTGCGCTAATTATCACTGGGAAACAGACGACTGAGTTCACCTGGGAAACAGCCGACGAAGTTGATAACCCAGGGCCTCCAATCAAGCCCCGAAGAAACCTCTGAAGAGGAATCTGGAAGCACCCTCCTTGAAGTCCCATCACAGCATTCACCCACACCCTCCACCAATGCAAAGACACACACCTTGGTGGGACCTAGCTTTACAGTAGTCTCAGGATCACAACATGGTGAGTACATTGCACTGTCTGATCCACAGCAGGAGGTGGTGAGGACTTCTCAGGTGTCCGGCACTTGGAGGACTGCTGGAGACCAGAAATTTGCTGAGTCCGAATCAGATGACGAGCCTCTAGACTCAGTCACGTCACAGTTGCTGGAGCTGCAAAGGCAAGCTTGGGAACACCAGGAAGGGATGTCGCTGCACTCTTCAGATTGCAAGGCACGATGGAGGAATCTGTCTGCCTTCATTCCGAGGTGATAGTGCCAGCATTACTACACACCGAGGTCAACGCTGATAGAATGGCAGCCGCCATAGAGACCTTGGTCCAGTTCGTCACTCCTGCACTGCTGCACGGGCTCAACTCCACCACTGATGCAATAGTTGATCTCCAACAGTGTGTATGCGAGAGGGGTGTGGGACCGCTCGATCTCACTCCAGCTACCTCTTCTCAGGTGACTCCGTGAGTGCCCAGCCCATCCAACTCCCCTCTTCCTGTGACCTCAGGAGTTCCAACTCCACAGGCTGAGGAGGGTGCCACTGCCACACAGCAGGACACCGAAAGCAGGCTGAGGCCCTCCAGGTCTCAGACCTCCAGAGGACACCCACCAAGGTCATCACAGACAGGACGTTGCAGTCAGCAGGCTGCCTCCACCTCTGCCGTGGATAGCTGGGGAGCACCAAGACATAGCGGCAGGATTAGGAAAGAAGAAGTAGCTGCACAGCCTGGCCATGGGTGTTAATCACTTGTACATAAATGTTCACTATTGTCATAAACTCCCAAGAATGCCTCCCTGCCTATGGCTCCTTGTTCTGATGAGCACTGTTCATGTCACTCAGATGTGAAACCTTTCTGCACAAGGTAAAGGCAGGTGTCTCAGTCCAGGGCCTCTTCCCTGTGCTTTGAGCAGCCTTCAGACCACAGTGATGGCCCAGCCTCACACTCCCTGGACACATTACTGATGCCTGCATCTCGATTGTGCTGGTCATTGCTGCCAGAATGACCAGTTGTGAGCAGGCGTCACAGGGTTCCATTATTCTGTCTGTGTGCTCTCAGCCTCTTTAAGGTGGGGCTGGCAGCAGATGACAAAGATGCGTGACACCCTCTGCGGACTGTATTGCTGGGCTCCACCAGACCGGTCCAGGCACTTGAACCTCATTTTCAGCATCCCGATGGTCTGCTCCATCAAGTTGCAGCATGAGCCTTGTTACAGCTTCACTCTGCTGCAGTCTGAGGCTGCTGCATGGGTGTCATCAGCCACGCCCTCTGCGGGTAGCCCTTGTCCCTACGAAGCCATCCCTGCAGCCTCTTTGGACTATGGAAGACTTCAGGGAACTGTGACTGACTGAGAATGTAGGAATCGTGCACACTCCCTGGAAACCCTGCGCACCCACCTGCAGGATGTGTTGGTGGTGGTCGTACACCAGCTACACATTCAGCGCATGGAATCCCTTGCGGTTGACATAGTGGACTGCATGTTGCGATGGAGATCTGAGCAAATGAGTGAGTGAGCGCAGTCGATCGCACCATTCACCTGTGGGAAACCCGAGATCTGGGCAAATCCAATCGCTCTTGCATCCTGGCTGTCTTGGTCCCAGGCAAAATGCACAAAGTCATGTGCCCTCGCGAAGATGGCATCCGTGACCTCATGGATGCATTTGTGGATGGAAGCTTGTGAGATCCCACAGAGGCCACCTGTGGAGCCCTGAAAGGAGCCACTGGCGTAGAAATTGAGCATCGTGGTCACTTTCATGGCCACAGGCAGTGGATGCCCTACATGTCCCCGTGGCGCCAAATCCTGCAGTAGCTGGCAGATGTGACTGATCATTTCTCTAGATATGTGCAGTCTTCGGCGACACTGGTTCTCGGTCATCTACAGGAGCAAAAGGCGGCGTCTATGGACCCTGGGTCTAGCTAGGCAGCGACCAGCGATGGCTCGCTGTAGCTCTTCAGAGGTGTGTGCAAGAGCCCTAGCTGCCCCTTCTTCCAGAGGGAGACACTCCTCCCTTTGTGCAGCCAGGCGCCTCAGACGCTCTCTTTTCAGTCATCTTTGCTCTCTCTCTCTGTAAGCCACGAGGCATACAGCTAGATCACCAGGCTCCATGATCCTGATGTACACCTACTGCAGGATGAAAGAGAGAGATGCGTAGGTTAGCATGGGTGTACTAGGAACCTGTCTTGGTTAAGTCTGAAGACCCCTTAATGCATCCCGGAGAGTGCTGGCCACCACTTGGATGGTCAGAGATTAGTGTGCTACATGGCTAACCCCGCCTACCGCTGTCCCACTCCATCAGACCGATTGACGGCAGCTTTGCCCACTGGACTGCATGCTGTGCTCTCAGCTCAGGCTCATGCATTCTCCTAAGCCACGCTGCAAGGCTGCGCTGTTAGCTTGAATCAAATACTTTGGTCAAGTCGATGAATGCAATCACAGAATTTTTACAGCACTGAAGGAGGTCATTTGGCCCATCATGTCGTAACTGACTCTCCAAATGGGCAATTCACTTAGTGCCATTCTCCCATCTTCTCCCCATAACCCTGCACCTTCTTCCTTTTCAGATAACTGTCTAATTCCCTTTTGAATGCTTCAGTTGAAGCTGCCTTCACTACACTCCCAGATCTTAACCAACAGTTCCCAATGTTGTTCTCAATATTTTTTTGTGGAGTTGTCTGGCAACAAGGATCATATCAGAGGTTCCTCTGGAAGGTCCAAAGCTGCACTGTGTCTCTGGGAGGATTTCATCAGCCACAGGAAGTAGGCGATTCAGGAGAATGTGTCAGGATTGTCCCTACTGTGGGAAAGAGGGAAATACCTTGATACTTTCCACAGCATGATTTATTGCCCTTTTTCACCACACCACACTGAAGTATCAGTGATACGTAAGAGTGCTAGAGAAATTCCATCAATATGCCTCTGCTGCATCCTTTGGATTCATGGGAGGGTCACTTAACAAATGCTAGTTTCTTTATTGAAGCCAAGTCAATAAGCATACAGGAAAATCTCCTGCACAATCAACTTTGATGAACTGGACACTATGTCCAGATGGCCGAAAACCAGATTTTGTTTTCTCAAATCTCAGGTGGCCAATGTTCCAGAGGAGGATAAAGAAAACACTTAATGACACTCTGAAGCTTTCCTTGAAGCATTGACATTAATGACTGGGACAAATTTGCTACCAATCGTTTAAAATAGCAACACCTTGTCCATGAAGCTACATCAATGCTTTGAGTCCAAGTGCCTTAACAATGAGACAGAGTGGCGGCAATGAAAGAAAGAAAAGGAAGCAAATCCTGCACTCCGGACCCCATGACCCCGTGGGACGTCCTATCCCATGTGCCCAAAGATCTGTGGTAGAAAATGAGTTCAGTCACATGAAGATCCATGGCAGAAACTCATGATCCTGAATTGACATCCTTGGATGGTGCAGGGACCTCTCATGTTTTTCATGTGTAGTAATATTTTTTGTTTATAAGTCCCATAGTGTGTCACTGACAACAGAAGAATTTAGTCTTTAAAGCAAAGGAGATAGTGGAGGATCAAACAAGTAGGTGATAAGGAGAAGGAAGAAGAGTCATACAGACTCGACTGACAAGCCTGCTGCGTTCTTCCAGCATTTTCTGTTTTATTTCAGATTTCCAGCATCCGCAGTGTTTTGCTTTTACCTTAGGTTATAAGGAGGGTTGTACAGCAGGTGAGGGAGTTGGAGATTTATTGGAAAGCAATTCCAGAATGTGGGGCCAAGGTGTTGAAAGCACAATTACCAAGTGGGAGACAAAGGGAGGACACAAGAGGTTAGAATCAGAAGAAAGGAGAGTTTGTGAGTAGGTTGTAGAACTGAGGAGATTACAGAGATAGTGAAAGACAAAGCAATAAAAGGATTTAAGCATTGGGATGGTAATTGTAAATTTGAGCTTTATGAGGAGCGTGAATTATTCAAATTGACAGCACAGGGGTGATGGGCAAATTGGTACTTGGTGGGAGTTAGGAGACGGGCAGTAAGATTTTGGATGAGTTGACATTTACAAAGAGTGCAAGGCGGGGCCAGTCAGGAGAGCATTGGAATTGTCAAAAACAAGAAACTACTGCGGATGCGAATTGTCAAGTCTGGAAGGAACAAAGGAAGAAGAAAGAACTTGCACTTACAGAGGCTGAGGGCTTCAGATGGGCTGAGGCAGGGATACAGATGGCAATATTACAAAACATTAGTTTGTGAAGTTCAAACAAGGAGTTGTGGAAAACGTGGGCACAGATCTTTGGAGGCATCAACACATTCAAGGACTTTGGAGAGAAAAGAAAGGTTAGTGATTCAAGGGGAAAGGGTGAAGGCTAGGTTTTTTGGAGCATACTTTTGAAAAGAGGGGGTCAGGTACCAGCTGTATGTTGATGGAATTGTAGGACGATTATATTCCTGAACCAGTTTATTCTTGAAAAACTCAGAATCCGTACTGGGATTTTGTGAAGTTCCGAACCTCTTAAAAGAAAACTAAATGCAAAGAGACTCTCACACAGCAGAGCTAAAAATGTGAAATTGAGGAAGCTTGAAATCACAAAGGTTATAAACCTATTCAGGGGCCAGCCTACAAAGTAGACAGATGGGACAAATGTAGACACATTGGTGTGAAATAAACATAAGGGCTTTTAAGGAGACTTCAAAGGTGGCACAATGACCTCCAGTTGTGGCTAGTTGCAACGGAATGTTAAAAGGTGTAAACACAAATTGAATGTCTGGCCTCAGTCAAAACATACACAAGTTGACCATCAGAATTGTGACAAATGGCCATCAAAATTGGTACATTGGAACAGAGTCACAATACCCAGTTACCTGTTGTAACTGGGTTTTGAGACTTTATCCCAGAAATTAGTTTATCTCAATGAGCTTTTACATATTAAAATATAAAAAATCTTTTCTCAACCAAAAGGGAACTGAGAAGAAATTAGGGAGGAAGGAAGGGAGGGAATGATGTAAAGCAAGAAAAGAGGGGAAAACACCAGAAGTTAGAGTATTAGGGAATTTCTAAAGGGACCAAAGTATTTAATTAATGCCTCAAACTCCTGAGACAATAGAAGATTTTAAGAGTTCAAATTGTAAGTTTATGTTAACCTCCTCTGTCATCCAGCTGGGTGCAACTTTACTCACCTGGTTTCATTCTTGTCTATTCAGTCCTAGTCGGAGAATCACCTGCATTGACTTCTCTCCCTGTTCCCGCACCATTACATCTGGAGGCCCTGAAGGATCTATTTTTGGCCCCCTCCTATTTCTCATCTATATGCGACATCTCCCAGGAACACAAAGTCAGGTTCCACGTGCTGATGGTACCCAGCTTTACCACTACTTCTCTCAACCTCTCCACTGCCTTCGATATATCGTGCTGCTTGTCCAATATCCAGTACTAGACAAGCAGAAGCTTCATTACAAACAATAGCACAAAATCACAGAATTTTAATGGCACAGAAGGAAGCCATTCGGCCCATCGTGTCTGCACCGGCTCTTCAAATGAGCATAATGACCTAGTGCCATTGTCCTGCCATTTCTTCGTACCCCTGCACATTGTTTCTATTTAAATAATCATCTAATGCCATCTCGAATGCCTCAATGGAACCTGCCTCCACCACACTTCCAGGCAGTGCATTCCAGACCTGAACTACTCGCTGTGTGAACAAGTTTTTTCTCACATCACATTTGCTTTCTTTGCAAATCACTTTAAACCTGTGCCCTATCATTTTTGATCCTTTTACGAGTGGAAACAGCTACTCCCTATCTACTCTATCCAGTCTCCTCATGATTTTGAACATCTCTATCAAATCTCCTCTTCGGGAAGAACAATCCCAACTTCTCCAATTGATCTTTGTAATTGAAGTTTCTCATCCCTAAAACCATTCTTGTAAACCTCTTCTGCACTTTCTCCAACGTGTTCACATCCATGTAGCGCCCAGAACTGTACTCCAGCTGAGGTCTAACGAGTGTCTTATATAAATTCAGCATAACTTCCTTGCTCTTGTACTCTATGCCCCTATTAATAAATCCCAGGATACCATATGCTTTATTACTTGCTAACTCCACCTGTCCTGCCACCTTCAATGATCTATGCACATATACACCCAAGACTTTCTGCTCCTGCACCCCCTTCTAAATTTCGCCCCTTATTTTATGTTGTCTGTCCATGTTCTTCCTGCTAAAATGCATCACCTCACACTTCTCCGCATTAAACTTCATCTGCCACCTATATGCCACTCCACCAACTTGTCTATGTCCTTTTTAAGTTCTATATAGTCCTCCTCGCAGTTTACAACACTCCCAAGCTTTGTATCAACCGCAAACTTTGAAACTGTCCCCAAACACCAAGATCTAGATCATTAATATATACCAGAAAAAGCAAGGGTCCCAATACCGACCTCTGGAGAACTCCACTACAAATTTTCCTCCAGTCCGAAAAATATCCATTGACCATTACTCTCTACTTCCTATTTTTCAGCCAATTTTGTATCCACGCTGCTATTGTCCCTTTTATTCAATGAGCAATAACATTTCTCACAAGTCTGTCATGTGGCACTGTGCCAAATGCCTTTTGAAAGTCCATGTATACCACATCAACAGCATTACCCTCATCGACCTTTTCTGTTCCCTCTTCAAAAAACTCCAGCAAGTTAGTTAAACACGATTTCCCCTTTAGAAATCCATACTGGCTCTTCCTCATATACCCATATTTTTCCATGTGAAAACTAATTCTATCCCAAATAATTGTTTCTAGAATCTTGCCCACCACTGAAGTTAAACTGACTGGTCTGTTATTGCTGGTTTTATCCTTACAACCTTTTTTGAACAAGGGCGGAATGTTTGCAATTCCCCAGTCCTCTGGCACCTCCCCTGAGTCTAGGGAAGACTGAAAAACTATGGCCAGTGCCCCTGTAATTTCTACTTTCACTTCCTTCAATATCCTTGGATGCATCTCGTCTGGTCCCAGTGCCTAGTCAACTTTAAGTACCGACAGTCTATTCAAAACTTCCTCCTCATCAATTTTGAACCCTTCTAGTGACAGAGTTTCCTCGTCTATCACCATGGCCTGGGTAGCATCTACCTCCTTGGTAAAGTATTCATTTAATACCTCAGCCATGGCCCATCCGTCCATGTGTGAATTCCCTTTTAGGTCTCTAATTGGCCCTACTCCTCCATTTACTGCCCTTTTACTATTTATATACCTACGGAAGACCTTGGGATTCCCCTTTATGTTGGCTGCCAATCTTTTTTCATAATCCCTCTTCGCTTCTCTAATATGCTTTTTCACCTCCCTTCTGAACCTTTTGTATTCTTCTCAGTTCTGAATTGTATTTTCTACCTGACACCTGTCATAAGCGCATATTTTCTTTTTTATCTCAATTTCTATCTCCTTTTTCATCCAGGGAGCTCTGGATTGGTTTGCCCTACCTTTCCCTTTCGATGGAATATACCTTGATTGTACCCAAACCAATTCTTTTTTGAAGGTAGCCCCTTGTTCAGCTACAGATTTTCCTGCAAATCATTCGCTCCAGTCTATCTGGCCCAGCTCTGATCTTGCCCCATTGAAGTCGGCTCTTGTCCAGTTAATTATTCTTACTCTGGGTTGCCTATCGTCCTTTTCTATCATCATCCTAAAATGTACAATACAATTATGAGGGGAATAGATAGAGTGGACAGGATAAAATTGTTTCCCTTGATGGAGAATTCTAGAACCGGGGACATAGATTCAAGATAAGTGGCAGAAGGTGTAGGGGGGACATGAGGAAGAACTTTTTTACGCAGAGGGTAGTGGGTGTCTGGAATTCGCTGCCCAAGTTTGTGGTAGAGGCAGAAACTTTAAACTCTTTTAAAAAGTACCTGGATCTGCACCTAAAGTGCTGTAAGCTGCAGGGCAATGGGCCGGGTGCAGGAAGGTGGGATTAGAAAGGGCACCTGGGTGTCCTCGGGCTGGCATGGACAAGATGGGCTGAATGGCCTCCTTCTATGCTATAACTTTTCTATGGTTCTAATGAACAACCTCATTTCCAAGAACCAGGTCCAACAGTGTTCTTTTCCTGTTGGATTGGACACATACTGCTGTAGAAAATTCTCCTGAACACAATCTAGGAACTTTTGCCCCTCTCTGTCCTTTATACTACCACTGTCCCAGTCTACATTCAGGTAATTAAAGTCCCCCATTATAGCTACTCTATGACGCTTGCACCTCTCTGTAATTTCCCTGCAGATTTGTTCTTCCATGTCTTTCTCACTAGTTGGCGGTCTATAGACTACACTGAGCAATGTAACTGCATGCTTTTTGTTCCTTAGCTCTAGTAAAATTGATTCTGTCTTTGAACCCTCTGGGACATTCTCTTTCTCCAGCACTGCAATGCTCTCCTTAACCAATACCACCAGCCCTCCTCCTTTCCTTCCTTTCCTATCTCTTCTGAACACTTTGTACCTGGGAATATTTAACACCCAGTTCTGCCCCTCCTTGAGCTAGGTCTCTGTATTCGCCACAACATCATATTTCCACATGGCAATTTGCGCCTGTAACTCCCCAATCTTATTTACTATATTCAGTGCATTCACATACATACATAGGAACACTGATTTAGATTTTGTTACTTTCTCCCTTACCCCGACTTTACCTATCAACTTACTATTCTCTATACTAGCGCTATCTGTCTCTCCCAGTATTTTGTGCACCTAGGTATTCCTCTCTAATATTTTCTCTTGGCTCCCATACCTCTGCCGAGTTAGCCCTCCCAACAGCACTAGCAAAGCGCCCTGCATAGAACTCAGTCCCAGTTCTATTCAGGTGTAACCTGTCCGGCTTGTACAGGTGCCATCTCCCCCAGAGCCAGTCCCAGTGTCCCAGGAATCCAAAGCAACTCCCTCCTGTACCATCTTTCCAGCCATGCATTCATTTGTCTTATCTTCTTATTTCTGTACTCATTGGCATGTGGGACTGGGGGTAAACTGGAGATTACTACATCTGAGGCCCTGCTTGTTAATTTTCTACCTAGCTTCCTAAATTCTGATTGCAGGACCACATCCTCCTTCCTACCTGAGTCATTGGTACCAATGTGGACTATGACCTCTGGCTGTTCACCCTCCCCCAGAAGAATGTCCTGCAGCCTCTGTGACATTCTGGAGTCAAGACTACGGCCACAGAAACGCCTGTCTGCTCCCCTAATCAATGAATCCTCTATCACTATTGCTCTTCCTTTCCACTTCCTCCCCTCCTGTACAGCCGAGCCACTCGTGGTGCCACACACCTGGCTCTGACTGCACTCCTCTGAGGAACCAGCGCCCTCACCAGCTTCCAAAATGGAAAATCGATTTGTGAGTGGGACCCCAGGGGCCTCCTGCACTACCTGCCTACTTCTCTTGGACTGCCTAGTGGTCACCTATTCCCTCTCTGTCTCCTGGCCGTTAAGCTGTGGCGTGACCACCTCTCTGAACGTGCTATCCATGTAGCTCTCAGCCTCATGGATACGCCACAATGACTCCAGCCGCTGCCTGAGCTCTGAAACCTGGAGCACAAGTTTCTGCAGCTGGCAGCACTTCCTGCACATGTGGTCGTCTAGGACACTGGTAGCGTCCATGACTTCACACATATTACAGGACACACATTCCACTCAACTGGGCTGCGCTGCCATGTCTTAACTCTACTTCCCTTACGTTAACTTTATTCTACTTTGGATTATTTATTTAACTTTATTATATTGGCCCTAAATTTCCTTTATTCCTGGCGCTTCTCAGTTAAACCCAAGTATATTTAAAATATTTTCTAATTTACTCATCAATTCCTACTTACTAAGGCCACTGCTCTTCTTTCTGAGGAAAGGTAGAAAAGGAAAGGAGCATCTCCTCCCTTCTCACCGAACTCCCTCAGTCACCTCTGCTCTCGAAATCTCGCCGCTTCATGCGCTGTTTTATAGCTCTTCTGCTCTCCTCAAGGTACTGTTGACTGCCTGTCCCAGGGTCCTCCTCCCCCACTCTCCTCTAGGTGCTGCTGACTGCCTAGCTCAGGGTCCTCCTCTCACACTCTCCTCTCTTGGGGCATGGTAGTGTAGCATAACTGTTGTGTTACTGGACTACTAATCCAGAGGCCTGGATGAATGAACTAGAGATATAAGTTCAAATCTCACCACAACAAGGCAGTATAATTTAAATTTAATGTATGAAATAAAACCTGGAATAAAAAGCTAGCATCAGTAACCATCATAGTAACCATGAAATTACCGGATTGTCACAAAAATCCATCTGCTTCACAAATATCATTTAGGGATGGAAATCCGCTGTCTTTACCTGGCCTGTATGTAAACTAGGACTATTTAAATGCCCACTGAAAAAGCCTAAATAGCCACTTAGTTCTATTCAAGAAAATGGCTCACCATCATCATCTCAAGGCAAATAGGGATGTGTGATAAATGCTGGCCTTGCCAGCAGCACCCACGCTCCACAGGTGATGAAAAAAACCTAAATATTGAGAAGATCAAAGCCATTGTTTTCAGTTCCTGTCACAAGCTCTGCTCCCTTGCCACCAACTCAATTCCTCTTGACAGCCTCTTGGTACTTTTGGTAATTTCCCTAAACTTGAGACATCAAAAATGTGCTGTCCATATCCTAACCTGCACTAGGTCCTGTTCACTCATCACCCCTATGCTCCCAGTCCAGCATCACCTTGATTTTAAAATCCTCAAACTTGTTTTCAACTTCCACCAGGCCTCAACCCTCCCTATCCCTAGCTTCCTCCAACTCTGTAACTCTAAGATATTTTTCTTTTAATACGAACTTCTTGAGCATCCTAGATTTTAATCGCTCCACCATTGGTGGCTGTAACTTCAGATGCTAAGGCTCTAAGTGCTGGTATTCACTCCCTAAGCTTCTCCATTTCTCTACCCCACTTTCCTCCGTTAAGGCGCTCCTTAAAACCTCCTTATTTGACTCGTGTCATATTTTGTTTGATGGCATTCCTATAAAGTGCATGAATATATTACTATATTGAAGACACCCTATAAATGCAAATTGTTCTCATTGGCTGACGTGAAGTGTATCACCATTGTAGGTGATTGCTCTCATCTCAGGACAGTATGAGAGCATGGCATACAGGCATAGCAAAGCAGAGAAATACATGTGTGTAAGGTTAGCTAAGCCAACAGGGGAACAGCGTTCAGATATCCAAGGGGTCAGATGTCTGGGATCAGATGTCCAAGGTGTCAGATGCCTGAGGCAGAGTGTACACAGCTGCTACATGAACTCCTCTTCCCTGCAATCACTAATGATTGTTGGGAACCCAGTGGAGTTGCCATGCTACACACTGGGTTTAGAGCAGAGTTTGCCAGAACATGTATCCATAGGTCCATGCAAATAAATCAGCAGAAAATATAGAACAAAAAGAGAAAGAATAAGGGAGAAATGGCAACAACAGGCACCACTCCAAACACTGACCAGACTCAACTTGAAGAATAAAGCTTCTGCATTGAACACTGTGAAACGACCAAATGTAGCAGCACCCAGAGTGAGCCACTGAACACATTGATGGGGGAGTCACTGTGTGACAACTTAAAATAAACACCCAGACTAAACTGAGGCTGGACTGTTGTGTTTTTCAAGCACAACACTCTGGAGTCTACTGTTAGAGTAATATTTTGGCAGTGATGCTGAGAGATGGAACTTTTGCTGCTCTGTAGTAACCCAGACTTTGAAGCATTTTGTGTCTCTGCTGCTTCCACTCCATAGGCCATCTGACCTTGATGAGCACAAGCATAACAAAACATGGACAGGAACTCAATGAAGTGTGATAACTCTGCCAGGCTTCACTTCACCAGCTCAAAGCTTCATCCTGTTTATCAAATAATGTCTAGTACAGGTGTACAGTCAGATCATTCCAGTAAACTGGGGCATTCCAACATGAGACCATAGCCCACACATCTTGCTCCCTGCCCCGTAAACCTGAGGCGACATTGGAAGGTGAGTCCATGAGATTCAAACCCAGATTATTTGATGAGTATCAGAATTTGTGTTATGGGTGTTACGATGGGGATATTAGGATCGGGTGTTTGTATGGGGGTATTAGGGTCAGGTGTTTGTATGGGGGTATTAGGGTCGGGTGTTTGGGGTTATTAGGGTCGGGAGTTTCTCTGGGGGTATTAGGATCAGGCGTTTCTATGGGGGTATTAGGGTCGGGCGTCATTCTGGTCGTATTAGGATCGGTTGTTACTAAATAAAGACTTTCATTTATATAGTGCCTTTTACAACCTCAGAATGTTGAGCACTTTACATTTAATGATGTACTTCTTGGTTAAGTGTGGTCACTGCTACTATAATGTAGAAAATCGCAGGAAAGAGACAGCCTTCTGTCTCGTAGGATGATGGTTTGCACCATGGTGGTCCACTCTGTGTTAGCCTCAGCTGGTGTGACTCAGCAGCCCAATCTGGTACAGCAGTCTCTGCTGTATTTAGCTGAGTCTTAAGCACCCTCTTAAATTGCCTAGCAAGAAACTCAGTTGTATCAAACCGCGAAAATGACTCAAAGGAGTGAAACTGGACGGACCACCCAGCATTGACCAAGGCACTGAAAATGACAACTGCATCTCAGTTTCAGGACTTCACTGCAGGAGTTCCTAGGCACAAGCGTCTTCAGCTGCTTCATCACTGACCTTCTTTCCATCATAAGATCAGGAGTGGGGATGTTCACTGATGATTGCACAATGTTCAGCACCATTCACGACTCCTGAAGCAGCCATGTCCAAATGCAGCAAGACCTGGACAATATCCAGGCTTGGGCTGACAAGTGGCAAGTAGCATTCACGCTCACATTTGCCAAGTAATGACCATTTCCAACAAGAGAGAATCTAACCATCACCCCTTGATGTTTAATGACATTACCATCACTGAATCCCCCACTATCAACATCCTGGAGGTTACCATTGTCCAGAAACTGAACTGCACTAACCATATAAATACTGTGGCTACAACAGCAGGTCAGAGGCTAGGAATCCTGTGGCGAGTAACTCATCTCCTGACTCCCCAAAGCTTGTCCACCATCTACAAGGCACAATTCAGGAGTGTGATGGATTCCACTTGCCTGCATGAGTGCAGCTCCCACAACATTCAAGAAGCTTGACACCATTCAGGACAAAGCAGCCCACTTGATTGGCACCATATCCACAAACATTCACTCCCTCCACCACAGACACACAGTAGCATCAGTGTGCACTATCTACAAGATGCACTGCAGGAATTCACCAAGGCTCCTTAGGCAGCACCTTCCAACTCCATGACCACGACCACCTAGAAGGACAAGAGGCAGCAGATAGATGGGAACACCACCACCTGGAAGTTCCCCTCCAAGTCTCTCACTATCCTGACTTGGAAATATATCGCCTTGCCTTCACTGTCGCTGGGTCAAAATCCTGGAACTCCCTCCTTAACAGCACTGTGGATGTATCTACACGACATGGACTGCAGCAGTCCATGAAGGCAGCTCAACACCACCTTCTCAAGGGCTTGAAAATTCCAGCTATGAGGAGAGATTGGATAGGCTAGGGTTGTTTTCCTTAGAACAGAAGAGGCTGAGGGGTGATCTAATTGAGGTGTACAAAAATTATGAGGGGCCTAGATAGGGTAGACGGGAAAGTCTTGTTTCCCCTAGCTGAGGGGTTAATTACCAGGGGATTAGATTTAAGGTGATTGGTAGAAGGATTAGAGGGAACATGAGGAAAACTTTTTCACCCAGAGGGTGGTGGGCATCTGGAATTCACTGCCTAAGTTGGTGGTTGAGGCTGGAATGCTCAACTCATTTAAACGGTACCTGGATCTGCATCTGAAGTGCTGCAACCTGCAAGGCTATGGACCAGGGACTGGAAAGTGGGATTAAAAATGAGCGACTAGTTTCTTTTTCCTCTCTTTTGGCCTCTTTCTGCACCATAACTTTTCCGTGGTTCTTTGGTTCAAGGGCAATTAGGGGTGGCCCAACCAGCACTGCCCACGTCCCATGAATGAATAGAAAAAATAACTTGCTGCAGGTGAAGACAGTGTGCTGAGAAGGTGCACAATTCACTGGCCTCTGTTTTCTCTGGGCCCTCTTCTTGGCCAATTGAGGTTTCTCTTTCTGCACGCCTCTTCAATGCCCTTCCAAACAGTCAGCCTCCAGAGGTCACGGCCATCAGCAGCTGTCTCCCAGTTGTCAATGTCAATGTCCGCCATCTTCATATCTTGCTTGTAGGTGTCCTTGTAGCGGGGGTATGGATGCTCTGAAGATTGTGACCCAGTTACCAGCTCTCCATACAGAAGGTGTTAGGGTATACAGCTGTCATGAATCCAATGAAATAAAAGCAAAATACTGAGGAAGCTGGAGATTTGAAACCAAAACAGAAAATGCTGGAAAAACTCAGCAGGTCTAACAGCATTTGTGGAGAGAGAATCAGAGTTAACAGCATCTGCGGAGAGAGAAACAGTTAACGTTTCGAGTCCGTATGACTCTTCTTCAGAGCTAAAGAGAAGTAAAAATGGGATGAAATTTATACTGTTTAAGTGAGGTGGAGCAGGTAAAGCTGGATAGAAGGCCAGAGATAGGTGGGGGCAAAGGAGAGATTGACAAAGATGTCAGGAACAAAAGGACAAAGGAGTGTTAATGGTAGTGGTAAGGGCTAAAGGAGGTGCTGGTAGTGGCATAAAGGTAAGAAAGCAGAATGTGATACTAGCAGTACAAGGGTAAGGACTCTGAAAAGAACAACATGAACAAGTAACAGGTGGCCCTTGTGGGGGTGGGGTGGTGGGGAAAAAGGATCGAAAATGGGATAAAAAGTGGGGATAAAAAAATGAATAAATGAATAAAAATGAAAATAAAGAAAAATAAAAATGTGGGTAAAAAATAAAAATGAACTTTGAAAAAAGGGGTGAGGAAAGAGGAGAGTTCATTGTCTGAAGTTGTTGAATCAATTTTAAGTCCAGAAGCCTGTAAAGTGTCTAATCAGAAGATGAGGTGCTGTTCCTCCAGTTTGCGTTCTGCCTTCTATTCAGCTTCACCTTCTCCACCCCCTTAAACAGTGTAAATTTCTTCACATTTTTACTTCTCTTTAGCTCTGAAGAAGTCATACGGACTCAAAACATTAGCTCTGTTTTTCTCTTCACAGGTGCTGTTAGACCTGCTGACGTTTTCCAGCATTTTCTGTTTTTATTGCAATAATCCAATGAGCGTGACCAACGTCATTGTCTTAGTAATGAATGTGTGCTGATGGAATTAGCACACTCCAGGATCTCTGTGTTGATGACCTTGTCCCACCAAAAGAAGCTGAAGATATGTCTGAGATAGCCATAGTGGAAACTGTTCAGCATTTTCTCCTGCCTAGCTGTCCATTTCTCACCACTGCAGAGGAATGCACTGATGACACAGGCTTGTTAGACTCACAGTTTGGGTTTCTAGTCAAGTTTCACATTCTCTTTACTCAACTTGGACATGACAGTCAAGTGACAGATTGCTGGTGATTGTGGAGCCGAAATACGTGAAGCTATCAACAATCTCCAGTGTCAGGTTGTCAATGCTGATAGCTGGTGGTATGGCAATATCCTGGATGCTGATGGTCAAATCAAACTCTTTACAGGTGAGAGTGTCTGTCCATTTGCTGCTGAAGGTGTTGCTCAGTGTGGAATATTAGTGCAGCATCATCAGGTTAGAGCTGATGATGAGGACTTGGCACACCTTTGTCATGGATCTCAGGCGAGTAAGGCTGAGCAGCTTTCAGTCAGTCCTGATATGTAAGTAGACCCTCTCTGTTGATGACCTGAAGACATATGACAGCAGCAAAGAGAAGAATATGCCAAAGGCTGTCAGTGCCAGAACACAACCCTGTTTGACCCCACTGCAGGTCTCAAACGATTCCGCTGTTGCCCCATCATAGCTGACCTTACCTATCATGTTGTCATGGAAAGAGGACATACAAGCATGCGAATTAGGAATAGCATAGGCCACTCGGTCCCTCGAGCCTGCTCCACCATTCAATAAGATCATGGCTGATCTGATTGTGACCTCAACCCCGCGTTCCTGCCTACCCCAGATATCCTTTCAAGAATCCATCTAGCTCTGCCTTGAAAACATTCAAAGACTCTGTTTCCACTGCCTTTTGAGGAAGGGGGCTCCAAAGACTCGCTATCGTTTGAGAGAAAAGATTTCTTCTTATCTGTCTTAAAAGGGTGACCCCTTATTTTTAAACAGTGACCCCTAGTTCTAGATTCTCCCACAAAGGGAACACCTTCCCACATTCACCCGGTCCAGACCCCTCAAGATCTTATATGTTTCAGTCAAATCACCTCTTACTCTTCTAAACTCCAGTGGATACAAGCCTATCCTGTTCAATCTTTCCTCATAAGACAAGCTGCCTATTCTTGGGGTATTAGTCTAGTAAACCCTCTCTGAACTGTTTCTAATGAATTTACATCCTTCCTTACATAAGGAAACCAGTACTGTACACAGTACTCCAGATGTGGTCTCGCCATGACCCTGTACAATTGAAGCGTAACTGCCCTACTTTTATATTCAATTCCCTTCACAATAAACAATAACATTCTATTAGCATTCCTAATGACTTGCTTTACCTCCATATTAGGCTTTTGTGATTCATGCACTAGGACACCGAGATCCCTCTGCATCTTAGAGCTGTAATCTCTCACCATTTAGATAATATGCTACTTTTTTATTCTTCTTGCCAAAAATGAACAATTTCACATTTTCCCACATTACACTCCATTTGCCAGGTCTTTGCCCACTCAATTAAACTTTGTAGCCTCCTTACATCCTCTTCACAACTTACTTTCCTACCTAGCTTTGTGTCATCAGCAAATTTAGCAACCATTATTCTAGTCATTTATCTCAACCCTTCGTCCAAGTCATTTATCTAAATTGTTAAAAGTTGAGTCCCCAGCACTGGTCCCTGTGGCACACCACTCATCACATCCTGCCAACCTGAAAATGACTCATTTATGCCCAATAAGATAAAAGCAAAAAACTGTGGATGCTGGAAATTAAACCAGCTTATATTTCACCTCTCTTCTGTTTTTCCTTAGCTCTGTTGAAGAGTCATACGGACTCAAAACTTTAACTGTATTCCTCTCCGCAGATGCTGTCAGACCTGCTGAGTTTTTCCAGGTATTTTAATTTATGCCCACCCTCTGTTTCCTGTTGGCTAGCCAATCTTCTATCCATGCCAATATATTTCCCCCTATACCATGAGCTTTTATTTTCCACAATAACTTTTGATATGGTACCTTATCAAATGCCTTCTGGATATCTAAGTACAGCACCTCCGCTGGTTCCCCTCCTTTACCCACAGCACATGTGCCTCCTTCAAAGAACTTCAATAAATTGGTTAAACATTATTTCCCTTTTATAAAACCATGTTGACTCTGCCTGATTGCTTTGGAATTTTTCTAAGTGCCCTGCCATAACATCTTTAATAATAGCTTCTAACATTTTCCCTATGACAGATGTTAAGCTTTGTGTCTCCATCCCTTTTTGAATAGAGGTGTTACATTTGCAATTTTCCAATCTAATGGCATCTTCCCTGACTCCAGGGAATTGTGGAAAATTAAAACCAATGCATCAATTCTTGGCCACTTCAATATCCCAGGATGAAGTCCATCAGGACCTAGGGATTTGTCAGCCCACAGCTCCAACAATTTACTCAATACCACTTCCCTGGTGTTTGTAATTTTCCTGAGTTCCTCCCTCCCTTCCATTTCCTGATTTACAGCTATTTCTGGGATGCTAATTGTGTCTTCTATAGTGAAGACTGATGAAAAATACCTGTTCAATTCATCTGCCATCTCTCTACTTTCCATTATTAATTCTCCAGACTCACTTTCTATCGGACCAACGCTCACTTTGTTAACTCTTTTCTTATTTCAGTATCTATAGAAACTCTTATTATCCATCTTTATAGTTCTAGCTTTCTCTCGTACTCTAATTCTTCCCTCCTTAGTAATCTCTGTCTTTCTTTAATGGTTTTTGTATTCCCCCAATCTTCTGACCTGTCACCCATCCTTGCGCAATTATATGCTTTTTCATAAAGTTTGATACTATCTTTAAGTTTTTTATTTCACCACAGGTAACGGGTTCTCCCCTTGGAATTTTTCTTTCTCATTGGAATGTATCTATTCTGAATGTATTCTGAAATGTCCCCTTTAAAATCTGCCACTGCATCTCTATTGACCTATCCCTTAACCTCATTTGCTAGTTCACTTTCTGTTTTCATTCTCACAGAATTGCCTTTATTTAAAATACTCGTCTTGGACCCACTCTTCTCTCCCTCAAACTGAATATAAAATTAAACCATATTATGATCACTGCTACCCAGGGGTGCCTTCACTATGAGGTTATCAATTAATCCTATCTTGTTGCACAATACCAGGTCTAGTATAGCCTGCTCTCTGGTTGGCTCTAGAACTTGCTGGTCTAAGAAACTATCCTGAAAACTTTCTATGAATATATCATCTAGGCTACCTTTACCCATCTGATGTTTTTCCAGGCTATATGTAGATTGAAATCCCTCACGATTACCACCATACCTTCCTGACAAGCTCCTATTATCCCTTTATTTATACACTGTCCTACCATGTAGTTACAATTCGAGAGCTTGTACACCACTCCCACAAGTGACTTCTTGTCTTTATCATTTCTCATCTCAACCCAAACCATTTCTGGTTTCCTGAACTTAGATCATCCCTCTCTATTGCACTAATACCATCATTAATTAGCAGAACCACCTCTCCACATTTTCATGGCTTCCTATCCTTCCTAAAAGTCATGTAACCTTCAATATTCAGGCCCCAAGCTATGTCATCCTACAGCTATTTCTCTATAATGGCTATCAGATCATACTTATTTATTCTATCTGTGCTATCAGTTCAACTGTTCTGTTTAGAATGCTTTGTACATTCAGATACAAAGCCTTTAGTTTTGTCCTTTTATTATTTTTGTAACCTCTAGCTTTAACTGCTGCTTTATTCTTAGATTTGTACTCTTTATCACTTCCTTTCACATTCTGTTCATCATTTCCCATATTAATACCTTTCTCTCTTGCCTTGTCTCTACTCTTTGATTTACCACATCTTCACAAATTTGATCCCTTGCCCCCACTATTCAGTTTAAAACCCTCCCTTCTGCCCTATTTATGCAGCTCCCTAGAACACCAGCCCCAGCACGGTTCAGATACAGACTGTCCCAATGGTACAGATCCCATAGTCCCCAATACTGGTGCCAGTGCCCCACAAACCGGAACCCACTTCTCCCACACCAGTCTTTCAGCCACGCATTCATTTCTCTAATCTTATTTGTCCTTTGCCAATTTGCACGTGGCTCAGCCAATAATCCAGAGATTATTACCTTTGAGGTTCTGCTTCTTAATTTAGTGCCTAGCGCCTCATACTGACTATGCAGAATCTTTTTCCTAGTTCTACCTTGTCATTGGTACCTACGTGGTCCGCAACAACTGGGCCCATCCTATCCCACTGCAAGTTCCTCTTCAGCCCTGAGTAAAGCAGTCCATGTCCAAATGCAACAAGACCTGGGCAATATCCAGGCTTGGGCTGACAAGTGGCAAGTAACATTCGCACCACACAAGTGCCAGGCAATGGTCATCTCCAACAAGAGAGAATCCAGCCATCACCCCTTGACATTCAATGGCATTACTATCGCTGAATCCCCCACTATCAACATCCTGGGGGGTTACCATTGACCAGAAACTGAACTGGACTAGCCGTATAAATACGGTGGCTACAAGGGCAGGTCAGAGGCTAGGAATTGTGCGACGAGTAACTCACCTCCTGACTCCCCAAAACCTGTCCACCATCTACAAGGCATAAGTCAGGAGTGTGATGAAATACTCTCCACTTGCCTGGATAAATGCAGCTCCAACAACACTCGAGAAGCTTGGCACCATCCAGGACAAAGCAGTCCGCTTGATTAGCATCCCACCCACAAACATTCACTCCCTCCACCACCAACGCACAGTGGCAGCGGTGTGTACCATCTACAAGATGCACTGCAGCTACTCACCAAGGCTCCTTAGGCAACACCTTCCAAACCCACCACTGCTACCATCTACAAAAGGCAAGGGCAGCAGATAAATGGGAACACCACCATCTGGAAGTTCCCTTCCAAGTCACTCACCATCTTGACTTGGAAATATATCACCGTTCCTTCGCTGCCGCTGGTTCAAAATCCTGGAACTCCATCCCTAACAGCACAGTGGGTGTACCTACATCGCATGGCGGTTGAAGGCGGCAGCTCACCACCACCTTCTTAAGGGCAATTAGGGATGGGTAATAACTGCTGGCCTAGCCAGCGATGCTCACATCCCATGAATAAGTAAAAACAAAAAAGATGTCCCAAACCCTGGCACTGGTCAAGCAACATAGTCATCTAGACTCTCACTCTTTGCTGCAGAGAACAATGTCAATCCCCCTCACTATACTATCCCCTACTACTACTACATTCCTTTTTGCTCACTTGAATGGCTAATTGTACCACAGTGTCATGGTCAGTCAGCTCATCCACCCTGCAGCCCCCCACCACCCCGCCCCACGCTCTCATTTAAACAAGCTGAGAGAACCTCAAACCTATTGGACAATTGCAAAGGCTGTGGCTCCTGCACTCCTGCCCTCTGGGTCCCCTTAGATGCCTCACTCGCAGTCACATCCTCCTGTCCCTGACCACTAAACAAATCAGAAGGCCCTAACTTAAGTGGTGTGACCTACTCCTGGTACAAGGCCTCCAGGTAACTTTCCCCCTCCCTGATGTGTCACAGTGTCTGCAGCTCAGCCTCCAACTCAATGACTCTGAGCTGAAGCTCCTCAGGCTGCAGAACCTTTCTGCAGATGTGTTTGCCCTGGATCACAATGGCATCCAGGAGCTCCCACATGCTGCAACTCTGACACATCACCTGTCCTGCCATCCTTAGGGTGTTTTATTGCTGAAAAAAGAGACATGTCGAAGCTTTTCATCTTGCACTCATCAGGACACTTCGCAAGAATACTTGCCCTCATCAAGACACTTGTGAAGTGTCCTGATGAGTGCAAGAGGAAAAGCTTCGATGTCTGTTTTTTCAGCAATACTCAAGTTCTGTGCTACCTAGCGATTATTAACGTGTTTTAATTAATTACTTAACTATATTATTCATAGGTTGGGTGTTGCTATGGGGGTATTAAGGTCAGGTGTTACAATGCGGGTGGATATTAGGGTTGGGTGTTACCGTGGTGGGGTATTAGCGTCAGGTGTTACTACAGGGGTATTAGAGTTGGGTGTTACTGTGAGGGGGATATTAGGGTCGGGTGTTGCAATGTGGGTATCAGGGTCTGGTATTACAATGGGGGGCATTATGGTCAGGAGTTACTGTGGGGGTATTAGGGTCGGATGTTGCTCTGGGGGGCATTAGGGCTGGGTGTTACTGTGGGGCTATTAGGGTTGGGCATTGCTATTGGGGGTATTAGGATCAGGGGTTGCTATGAGGATATTAAGGTCTGGTGTTTCTGTGGGGGCATTTGGTTGAGTGTCACTGTGAGCGGTATTTGGGTCGGGTGTCACTGTGAGGGTATTAGTGTCGGGTGTCACTGTGAGGGTATTCGGGTCGGGTGTCACTGGGAGGGTATTAGGGTCGGGTGCTACTGTGACGGCATTAGGGTTAGGTGTCACTGTGAGGATATTAGGGTTGGGTGTAACTGTGAAGGTATTAGGGTCGGGTGCTACTGTGAGGGTATTAGGGTCAGGTGTCACTGTGAGGATATTAAGGTCGGGTGTCACTGTGAGGGTATTAGGGTCGGGTGGCACTGTGAGGGTATTAGGGTCGGGTGTCACTGCGAGGATATTAAGGTCGGGTGTCACTGTGAGGGCATTAGGGTCGGGTGCTACTGTGAGGGTATTAGGGTTGGGTGCTACTGTGAGGGTATTAGGGTTAGGTGTTTCTGATGGTCTGGTCCCTGCGAGGGTATTCAGTAAATGTAAAATAACATGGGTCAGAATATATCTGCGGGGAGTGGTCTGGTCCCTGCGAGGGTATTCAGTAAATGTAAAATAACATGGGTCAGAATATATATGCGGGGAGTGCCTGGCTGCGGGGAGTGCCTGGCTGCAACTTGGCTGCGGGGAGTGCCTGGCTGCAACTTGGCTGCGGGGAGTGCCTGGCTGCAACTTGGCTGCGGGGAGTGCCTGGCTGCAACTTGGCTGCGGGGAGTGCCTGGCTGCAACTTGGCTGCGGGGAGTGCCTGGCTGCAACTTGGCTGCGGGGAGTGCCTGGCTGCGGGGAGTGCCTGGCTGCGGGGAGTGCCTGGCTGCAGCTTGGCTGCGGGGAGTGCCGGCTGCAGGGAGTGCTGGCTGCAGTGAGTGCCTGGCTGCAGCTTGGCTGCGGGGAGTGCCTGGCTGCAGCTTGGCTGCGGGGAGTGCCCGGCTGCAGCTTGGCTGCGGGGAGTGCCGGCTGCAGCTTGGCTGCGGGGAGTGCCGGCTGCAGCTTGGCTGCGGGGAGTGCCGGCTGCAGCTTGGCTGCGGGGAGTGCCGGCTGCAGCTTGGCTGCGGGGAGTGCCGGCTGCAGCTTGGCTGCGGGGAGTGCCGGCTGCAGCTTGGCTGCGGGGAGTGCCGGCTGCTGCTTGGCTGCGGGGAGTGCCGGCTGCAGCTTGGCTGCAGGGAGTGCCGGCTGCGGGGAGTGCCTGGCTGCAGCTTGGCTGCGGGGAGTGCCGGCTGCAGCTTGGCTGCGGGGAGTGCCGGCTGCAGCTTGGCTGCGGGAAGTGCCGGCTGCAGCTTGGCTGCGGGGAGTGCCGGCTGCAGCTTGGCTGCGGGGAGTGCCGGCTGCAGCTTGGCTGCGGGGAGTGCCGGCTGCAGCTTGGCTGCGGGGAGTGCCGGCTGCAGCTTGGCTGCGGGGAGTGCCGGCTGCAGCTTGGCTGCGGGGAGAACCGGCTGCAGCTTGGCTGCGGGGAGTGCCTGGCTGCGGGGAGTGCCTGGCTGCGGGGAGTGCCGGCTGCAGCTTGGCTGCGGGGAGTGCCTGACTGCGGGGAGTGCCTAGCTGCAGCTTGACCGTGGGGAGTGCCGGCTGCAGCTTGGCCGCGGGGAGTGCCGGCTGCAGCTTGGCTGCGGGGAGTGCCGGCTGCAGCTTGGCTGCGGGGAGTGCCGGCTGCAGCTTGGCTGCGGGGAGTGCCGGCTGCAGCTTGGCTGCGGGGAGTGCCGGCTGCAGCTTGGCTGCGGGGAGAACCGGCTGCAGCTTGGCTGTGGGGAGTGCCTGGCTGCGGGGAGTGCCTGGCTGCAGCTTGACCATGGGGAGTGCCGGCTGCAGCTTGGCTGCGGGGAGTGCCGGCTGCAGCTTGGCTGTGGGGAGTGCCGGCTGCGGGGAGTGCCTGGCTGCGGGGAGTGCCGGCTGCAGCTTGGCTGCGGGGAATGCCTGGCCGCAGGGAGTGCCCAGCCGCGGGGAGGCCTGGGCCGCGGGGAGTTCCAGGCTGCGGGGTATAACTGGACAGTAAGCAGTTACAGTGGCTGGAATTGGGCTGGTGTGTGGTATCTGAAGAGATGGATTGCTGCTTATGGAAGCAGCTCTCCTGACCCTCTGTTTGTTTAGCAACCCTGGGAAAGTAGTGTCCAATTTTGGTATCTTCACATTGCCTGAACCAGTTGAATAAGATTGGAATATTGAAGGAGTGCTTGCGTAACACAGCTCCAAAGTCCATCTTGTTAACTCTTTTTTGTTGATATCCTTTCATCCTTTCCTCATCTGACAATGAGATACAGCTCTTTGAGTGGAATGCTGCCAATAGGAACATTTAGAACAGAGGTGCTCCAACTACTGAGATTGGTTAACCCCTTGCAGACCAGGGACAGGGCCTGTGATCTTACCATTCTGCACAGCTCTGTTATACTGTGTCGATCATGTAAAATGATCTGCTCAGTTACAGGAATGTCCACAGGATGTTTCAGGGACAGGAGCAGGGGCATAAGGGACAGGAATAGGGACAAGCTGAAGTCACAATCCAAATTGTACTCGACAGAACTAAACTGCTCTAAGTATTAGCTGCTGTGTGAACCAGTCACGTCAGATTCTTCCCCTCAGATTGTGGTTCAACTCCCTGCATTTATATACCACCTTTCACAATCTCAGGGGGGTCCAGTCAATTAGGTATTACTGAAACGTAGCCATTGTTGCCAAGACGGCACCTCTGACAGCACAGCATTCCTTCAGTACTGTACTGAAAGTGTCAACCTGGGGTATGTACACAAATCTCTTGAGGGAAACTTGAACCCACAACCTTCTGACTCAGAGGCGATAGAGCCTCAGTCACTGCTGACACCTGATCTCCCTGGAGCAGAAATTCCTGGATAAGGAGCATCTGTTCCCAAGTCTGAAGAGACTGAGCTGTCAGCTTCTTAGGACCATTCTCTGGGCTTGGAATGATTGCTGGTTTATTTGAGCTGAATGACCCAGACAGTGTGAAATTCACACGCTTGCAATTACTGGCCAATGTCCAGGTCTGTTCTGGCACCAACACTTGATGTGTCCGTGAGTAACAACCAGGCATTGCATTTCAACTGACACACACTTAGAACATTCCGTAATGATGGCATTTCCTAACGTCATTTATGATTGGTCACCTGCTGCTCTCTCAAACAGAGGCAGATAAATCAGTGAAGCTCCAAATACCACTCAAAACATAACAGTGTGCAAGTATGACAGCAGCAAAATAGAAAGGATAGAGGAGCTCAAATAATACACCACAGACAGTGATACCAGAGAGCTCCCAGTGAGTCAGTGATACCAGAGAGTGCTCAATGAGTTGGTGAGACCAGACAGCTCCCAGTGAGTCAGCGATACCAGAGAGCACCCAGTGAGTCAGGGATATCAAGTAGCTCCCAGTGAGTCAGTGATACCAGAGAATGCCCAGTGCGTCAGTGAGCTCCCAGTGAGTCAGGGATACCAGAGAGCTCACTGTGAGACAAAGATGCCAGAGAACTCCCAGTGAGTCAGTGATATCAGGGAGCTCCCAGTGAGTCAGTGATACCAGAGAGGTCCCAGTGAGTCAGTGATACCAAAGAGTGCCCAGAGATTCAGGGATACCAGAGAGTGGCCTGTAAGCCAGTGATACCAGAGAGCTCCCAGAGAGTCGGTGATACCAGAGAGCTCCCAGAGAGTCGGTGATACCAGAGAGCTCCCAGAGAGTCGGTGATACCAGAGAGCTCCCAGTGAGTCCGTGATAACAGAGAGCGCCCAGTGAGTCAGCAATGCCAGAGAGCGCCCAGTGAGTCAGTGATACCAGAGTACCCACTGAGTCAGTAATACCAGAGCTCCCAGTGAGTCAGGGATACCAGAGAGCTCCCAGTGCGACAGTGACACCACAGAGCTCCCAGTGAGTGAGTGATACCAGAGTGTGCCCAATGAGTTGCTGAGACCAGGCAGCTCCCAGTGAGTCAGTGATACCAGAGAACGCCCAGTGCGTCAGTGAGCTCCCAGTGAGTCAGGGATACCAGACAGTGCCCAGTGAGTCAGGGATACCAGAGATCTCCCAGTGAATCAGTGATACCAGAGAACGCCCAGTAAGTCAGTGATACCAGAGAGCTCTCAGCGAGTCAGTGATACAAGAGAGTGCCCAGTGAGTCAGTGATACCAGAGAGCTCACGGCGAGTCAGTGATATCAGAGAGCGCCTAGTGAGTCAGGGATGCCAGAGAATGCCCTGTGAGTCAGGGATGACAGAGAGTGGCCACTGAGTCAGCAATGCCAGAGAGCGCCCACTGAGTCAGTAATACCAGAGCTCCCAGTGAGTCAGGGATACCAGAGAGCTCCCAGTCCGTCAGTGATACCAGAGAGCTCCCAGTGAGTCAGTGATACCAGAGAGCTCCCAGTGAGTCAGTGATACCAGAGAGCTCCCAGTGAGTCAGTGATACCAGAGAGCTCCCAGTGAGTCAAGGATGCCAGAGAATGCCCAGTGAGTCAGGGATGCCAGAGAGTGCCCAGTGAGTCAATGATGCCAGAGAGCTTCCAATGAGTCAGTGATACCAGAGAGCACCCAGTGAGTCAGTGATAACAGAGAGCTCCCAGTGAGTCAGTGATACCAGAGAGCTCCCAGTGAGTCAAGGATGCCAGAGAATGCCCAGTGAGTCAGGGATGCCAGAGAGTGCCCAGTGAGTCAGTGATGCCAAAGAGCTCTCAGAAAGTCAGTGAAACCAGAAAGCTCCCCGCGAATTGGTAATACTGGAGGGTGTCCAGTGAGTCAGGGCTACCAGAGAGCTCACAGTGAGTCAAAGATGCCAGAGAATGACTAGTGAGTCAGGGATGCCAGAGAGTGCCCAGTGAGTCAGTGATACCAGAGAAATCCCAGTGATGAGTGATACCAGAGAGCTCCCAGTGCGTCAGTAATGCCAGAGACCACACAGTGAGTCAGTGAAACCTGTGAGTGCCCAGTGAGTCAGTGATACCAGAGTGCTCCCAGTGATGTGATACCAGAGAGCTCCCAGTGATAAGTGATACCAGAGAGCTCCCAGTGAGTCAGTGATGCCAGAGAGCTCCCAGTGAGTCAGTGATGCCAGAGAGCTCCCAGGGTGTGTCAATGAAACCAGTTTGTGTCCAGTGAGAGTCAGTGATTCCAGATGGTGCCCAGTGAGAAAGTCAGTGATGCCAGAGAGTGCAGTCAGTGTTAATGATACCAGAGACCCCACAATGAGTCCATGATAGCCAGAGAGTTCCCAGTCCATTGAGAGCCAATGATACTACAGAGCGTTCGGTGTGAGTGTCAGTGATACCAGAGAGCGTTCAGTGAGAGTATCAGTGATACCTGAGAGCATCAGTGAGAGTGTCAGTGATACCAGAGAGTGCCCAGTGAGTCAGCAATACCAGAGAGCTCCCAGTGAGTCAGTGATATTGGAGAGCTCCCCGTGAGTCACAGATACCAGAGAGCTCCCAGTGAATCAGTGATTCTAGAGAGCTCCCAGTGAGAGTCAGCGATACCAGACAGTGTCCAGTGAGGTTCAGTGATACCAGAGAATGCCCAGTGAGAGTCAGTGATATCGGAGAACGTCCAGTGAGAGTCAGTGACAACAGGGAGCGTTCAGTGAGAGCATCAATGATGCCAGAGAATGCCCAGTGCAACAGTCAGTGATACCAGTGAGCACCAATGAAAGTGTCAATGACACCAGATTCTGTCCAGTGAGAGCGTCAGTGATATCAGGGTGCAGGCAGTGAATGTGTCAGTGATACCAGAGTGAGTCCAGTGAGAGCGTCAGTGAAACCAGGGAGCACACAGTGAGAGTGTCAGTGATACCAGAGTGTGTCCTGTAAGAGTCAGTGATACCATAGAATGTCCAGTGAGGGTCAGTGATACCAGAGAGTGTCCAGTGAAAGTCAGTGATACCAGAGAATGCCCAGTGCGACAGTCAGTGATACCAGAGAGCACACAGTGAGAGCATCAGTGATACCAGAGTGTCTCCTGTGAGAGTCAGTGATACCAGAGAGCGTTCACTGAGAGCATCAGTGATACCAGAGGGTGCCCAGTGAGGGATTCAGTGATACCAGAGAGCACCTAGTGAGAGAGTCAGTGATACTAGGGAGCACCCAGTGAGAGTCAGTGATACCAGAGAGCACCCAATCAGAGAATCAGTGGTACCAGAGAGCACCTTGTGAGAGCGTCAGTGATTTTAGCGAGCACCTAGTGAGAGAGTAACTAGAGATCCTTTAATTCAGATTTATTTTGGCAGTAGCTGCAATTTGTACAAAAGATAAGAAATAAGATCACTTTTGGATAAAAACAAGAAAGTTCTTCCCACAGTAGCCTGCTGTTTCCTCAGGAGCTGGGCAAGCTGGAACTAGTGGTGTCGGAACGTTGACAGGCTTCAGCCTGACTAGGAGGTGGAAACCATGTCTCACCTGCAATTGAGGAAAGCAACTGTGTCTGTGGCAGAAACAGATGGTGATAAAATGATTTGCTCGTGATTCCCACACTCAGGGCTGAGATTGATCTTGGATCCAATCCAGGGAAAATGGCCTCTGGCCAGGGGAACCAGATAAGGCCTATAGGTTGCATCATGAGATTAGAGAGCGGGAGGATCAATGTTAAAATAAGAGAACAGCTACTAGTAAACTAACATTACAAGGAGTTGTTACTGTAGGCCATACAATCAGCTAGAAATATAAATTAATGCAGGAATAGAGTTGCCAACTTTGGTTGGACTACTTCCAGGAAGTTTCATCACAAGGCCTCCAATCGCCCTAATCCTGCACCACCATCCTTTCAGTGGCTCACCTCTACTCTCCTGCCATTGGTCACACTGACCTGCTCATCCTTATGGTTCCCCATCCCCTTCCTCGTGGTGCCCAGCCCCCACTCTCACAAAACTGATTGCCCAACATATCAATCCCCACAGTGCCCCTCATTCCTGTGCCATGGAAAGTAACAAACTCTTTGCTCCTGAGTGGAGAGTCTTGACTGTTGGTCAAACAGCCTTTTTCCCATCTTCAATAACTTTATAACTAATCGATGAAAGTACTGAAAAAACATTTTTTTAAAATTGGATGACAGGAAGACAGAGCTTTGGTTTAACCTGTCAATTGGATGTAAAAGATCCCATGGCAATACTTAAATGAAGGGCAGGGGAGTTCTCCCTGATGCCCTGGTCAATATTTATCCCTCAATCAACACCATTAAATTATCTGCTCATTATTTCATTACAGTTTGTGGGATCTTGTTTTGAGCAAATTGACTACCATGTTTTCTCCATTACAATGATTATACTTCAAAGGTACTGGAGTGGATGTAAAGATCAATCTTTAACTCCTGGAGTGTTGGTAATCCTATGCAGGAACTAAGTATTCAACTTCAAACAAGGAATAACCAGGGCCTCTTCCTTTAAATATGTCAGCTGATAGTCCAACTGCCAGGCCTGGTCTTTTAAATGTAGGGGTACAGTGTGACACCTCACTCCACCCAACAATTGCCCGATTTATCAGATTACTTATTTGACATCCAGCACTGGATGAGCAGAAATTTCCTACAACTAAATATTGGTACGATCGAAGCAGTTGTCTTCTGTTGCCACCACAAATTCCATTCCCTAGCTACCAACTCCATCCCTCTCCTTGGCAACTGCCTTCGGCTGAACCTGACTGCTCACAACATTGGTGTCATATTCAATCTCAAAATTAGTTTCTGACCACATATCCATGTTATCACTAAGACTGCTTATTTTCAACTCCATAACTTCAGCCAACTCTGCCCCTGACACAGCTCACCTGTTGCTGAAACCTTTGTTGCTTCTATATTTAATTACTCAAATGCCTTCCTGGCTGCGCTCCCATTCTATTCTCCATAAACTCAAGCTCATCCAAAACTATAGGAGCAAAGCTACAGGAAAATTACAGCAAGATGCAAAAACTATAGAATAGTTATAATGGGGGACTTCAATTATACTGATATAGACTGCAATATTAATAGCATAAAGGGCAGAGAAACAGAAGAGTAGAAGTATATTCAAGACAATTTTCTTGATCAGTGGATTAAGAGTCAGTTATGTGACAGAAGATTTTTGGACTCCTTTTTATGTTAATTGCCAAGTCTTTACCCCACTCTTTGCCTCTCTGATATCCTTCTTCACTTCCTCTTTGAACTTTCCATATTCAGCCTGCTTCCCTCTTGTATGATCAAACTGGCCTCTGTCATATTCTGCCTTTTACTACATCATCTTACTCTTTTTTTGTCATCCAGGGAGCTCTAGATTTTCTTGCTCAGCCTTTCCCATGGTGGGAAGGTACCTTGACTGTACCCAAACCATTTCCTCTTTAAAAACAGCCCTTTGTTCCATTATAGATTTGCCTGCAAATCTATGATTCCAATTTACCTGGGAACAGATCCATTCTCATCCCACTAAAATTGGCCCTTCTCAAATCTTTTATTTTTTACTTTAGATGGCTCTTTTTCCATGGCTAACCAAAACCTTATTTTACTATGATCACTGTCCCCTAAAAACTCCCCTCCTGACGTGTAATCCACTTGACCCACCTCATTGCCCAGAAGCAGTTCCATCAATGCCTCCTCCACTTTTAGGCTGGAAACATACTGATCAAGAAAATTCCCTTGAACCGCTTAATGAAATTACAGTGAGGGCTGATGAGGGTGATGTGGTTGATGTAATGTATATGGGCTTTCAAAAGAATGAAAGGAAAACTCACTGCATCAATATGTAGTTAGCTAAGTGATAAAAATAGAGAATTTATTTTTAGGACGAGTCCATGGAGTTTGGCACTTGGACCACTGCTTTCCTTGATATACTTTAATGACTTGACATAGGTGTGCTGGGCACAATTTCAAAATCTGCAGATGACACAAAACCTGAAAGTGTAGTAAACTGCGAGGAGGATAGTGATAAACTTCAAGAGAACATGGACAGGATGGTGAAATGGGCAGATACGTGGCGGAGAAATATGAAGTTGTATTTTTTGGTAGGAATGACAAGGAAAAGAATATAAAGGCACAAATCTAAAGGAAGTGCAGCAACAGAGAGACCAGGGGGTGTGTGTGCACAAATTGCAGAAGGTGGCAGGCAAGTTGAAAAAGTGATTGAAAAGGCATATGGGATTGGGATGTTATAAATAGACGCACAGAGCACAAAAGCAACGTGACAAAAGAATATGTTGGACCTTTATCAAAATTTAGCTCAACCTCAACTAGAGTATTGCGTCCAATTCTGGACACCACACTTTAGGAAAGATGCAAAGGCATGAGAGCAGATGCAGAAAAGAATTCCGAGAAAGATTCTAAAGACACAGGGCCGGCTATTCTCTATAACATAAACAGGAGCTGCTTATCTGTATAATACACACAGGAGCTGTGAATCTCCATAAAATACACTGGGACTCCTAATGTTTTAATGTACACAAGGGCACCTTATCTCCATGACATACAAAGGAACTGCTAATCGCAGTTATGTAGCCAGGGACTGCTCATCTCTGTAATATACAGAGGGGTTGCTAATCTCTTTAATATAAAGAGGGTCTGCTATACTTTGTACTATACACAGGGGCTGCTAATCTCTAATATACACTAGGGCTGCTCATCTCTGTAATATACACAGGAGCTGCCAATCTCTAATGTACACAGGGGCTGTTATTCTCGGTAATATACACAAGGACTGCAAGTTTCTAATATACACAGGGGCTGCTCATCTCTGTAATACACACAAGGACTACTAATCTCTGTAATACACACAAGGACTGCTAATCTATGTAATATACACAGGGGCTGCTAATCTCTGTTATGTACACAGGGGTGGCAATACTTTGTAATCCAAACAGAGGCTGCTAATCTCTAATATAAACAGGGGCTGCTAATCTCTGTAATATACACAGGGGTTGCTAATGTCTGTAATACACACAGGAGCTGCTATACATTGTAATATAAACAGGGGCGGCTAATCTCTAATTTAACCCAGAGGCTGCTGGTCTCTAACATACATAATCTTTGAAATATACACAGGGACTTCTAATCTCTATAATATACACAGGGACTTCTAATCTCTGTAATATACACAGGGACTTCTAATCCATGTAATATAGACAGGGGCTGCATATCTCTGTATTACACACAAGGACTGCCAATCTCTGTAATATAGATAGGGGCTGCGATTTCGGTCAAATACACAGGGACTGTGATTCTCTGTAATATACGTAAGAGCTGCTAATCTCTGTAATATACACAGGAGCTCCGATTCTCAGTAATATACATAGTGACTGCTAATCTGTGTAATATACATAGGGGCTACGATTCTCTGTAATATACATAGGGACTGCTAATCTGTGTAATATACACAGGGGCTATGATTCTCTGTAATATACACAGAGACTGTTCATCAATGTAACAAACACATGGGCTGTGATTCTCTAATATACACAGGGTCAGCGATTCTCTGTAATATACACACGGGCTGCTAATCTCTGTATTATGCGCAGGGATAGCTAATATATACTGGAGCTGCCATTCTCTGTAATATACACAGGAACTAATTTCTGTAATATACATAGGGGCTGCCATTCCCTGTAATATACAGAGGAACTGAGAATTTCTAATATACACAGGGGATACGATTCTCTGTAATATACACAGGAGCTGCTAATTTCAGTAATATATATAGGGCTGCCATTCCCTGTAATATACAGAGGAACTGAGAATTTCTCATATACACAGGGGGTGCGATTCTCTGTAGTATACACAGGAGCTGCTAATTTCAGTAATATATATATATATAGGGCTGCCATTCCCTGTAATATACAGAGTAACTACTAATTTCTAATATTCACAGGGTATGTGATTCTCTGTAATATACACAGGGATTGCTAATCTCTAATATACACAGTGACTGCTAATTTCTGTAATATACACAGGGACTGCGACTCTCTGTAATATATATATACACAGGGTCTGCTAATCTCTGTATTAGACACAGGGGCTGCGATTCTCAGTAATATACATTGTGACTGCCAATCTGTGCAATATACACAGGGGCTGTGATTCTCTGTAGTATACATAGTGACTGCTAACCACTGTAACACACAGGGGCTGCGATTCTCTGTAATACACACAGGGGCTGCGATTCTTGGTAATATTCACAGAAACTGTGAACTTCTGTAATATACAGAGGAAATGCTAATTTCTGTAATACACAGTTTTTTTTTATCCATTCACAGGATGTGGGCTTCGCTGGCTGGGCCAGCATTTTATTGCCCATCCCTATTTGCCCTTGAGAAGGTAGTGGTGAGCTGCCTTCTTGAACCACTGCAGTCGTTACACTTGCGATTCTCTGTAATATACACAGGGACTGCGATTATCTCTAATATACACAGGGACTGCTAATCTCTGTAATACACACAGGGACTGCAATTCTCAGTAATATACACAGTGGCTGCTAATCTCTGTAATATATACAGGGGCTGTGATTCTCTGTAACATTCACATTGGCTACTATTCCCTGTAATATACACAGAGGCTGCAATCCTCTGTAATATATACAGGGGCTGCTAATCTCCGCAATATATACAGGGGCTGCGATTCTCTGTAACATACACAGGGGCTGCAATTCTCAGAGTTTACACAGGAACTGCTAACTTCTGTAAAATACAGAGGATCAGTTAATTTCTGTAATATACACAGCGATTCTAAGGCCGTAAGACAGGGAGGAGCAGAAGTAGGCCATTTGGCCCATCGAGTCAGTGAGATCATGGCTGATCTGATAATCCTCAACTCCACTTTCCTGCCTTTTCCCCATAACCCTTGATTCCCTTACTGATTAAAAATCTGTCTATCTCAGCCTTGAATATACTTAATGACCCAGCCTCTACAGCCCTCTGAGAGAAGAAATTCCTCATCTCTGTTTTTAGTGGTCATCCCCTTACTCTGAGATTATGTCCTCTGGTCCTAGACTCTCCCACAAGGGGAAATAACCTCTCAGCATCTACCCTGTCAAGCCCCCTAAGAATCTTATATGTTTCAATAAAGTCACCTCTCATTCTTTTAAACTCCAATGAGTACAGGCCCAACCTACTCAACCTCTCCTCATAAGAAAATCCCTCCATCCCTGGGATCAACCCAGTGAACCTTCTCTGGACTGCCTCCATGCCAGTTTATCTTTCCTTAGATAAGGGGGCCAAAACTGTTCACAGTGTTCTAGGTGTGGTCTAATTAGTGCCTTGTATAGTTTTAGCAAGACTTCCCTATTTTTATACTCTATTCCCTTTGAAATAAAGGCCAACATTCCAATTGCCTTACCTCTATTGCCTGCTGAACTTGTACGCTAGCTTTTTGGGATTCATGCATGAGGGCCCCCAAATCCCTCTATGCTGCAGCTTTCTTCAGTCTTTCTCCATTTCAATAATATTCAGCTCCTCTATTCTTCCTGCCAAAGTGCATAACCTCACATTTTCCCACATTATATTCCATCAGCCACGTTTTTGCACACACACTTAACCTGTCTATATCCCTCTGTAGACACTTTGTGTCAACCTCACCACTTGCCTTCCCACCTATTTTGGTGTCATCCACAAACTTGGCGATAGTACATTCATTTCCCTCATCTAAGTCATTAATGTATATTGTAAATAATTATGGCCTCAGCACTGATCCCTCTGGCACTCCACTAGTTACAGGTTGCCATCCTGAAAATGCCCCCCGTATCCCAACTCTGTCTTCTATTAGTTAGTCAGTTAGACATCCATGCTAATACACTACCCCCAACACCATGGGTTGTTATCTTATTAAGTAGCCTTATATGTGGTACTTTATCAAATGCCTTTTGGAAATCCAAATAAATTACATCTACTGGTTCCTCTTTATCTATCTTGCTTGTTATCTCTTCAAAGAATTCTAATACATTTGTCAGGCATGATTTTCCCTTCATGAAGTCATGCTGACTCTGCTTGATTAAATTATGCATTTCTAAATGCTCTGCTATTACATCCTTTATAATAGACTCCAACATTTTCCCAGTGACAGATGTTAAGCTAACTGGTCTATAGTTATAAAAATAAAAAACTACTGCGGATGCTGGAAATCCAAAACAAAAACAGAATTACCTGGAAAAACTCAGCAGGTCTGGCAGCATCGGTGGAGAAGAAAAGAGTCGATGTTTCGGGTCCACACGACCCTTCAACAGAACTGAAGTATAGTTAGGAGAGGGGTGAAATATAAGCTGGTTTAAGGTGGGGGGCGGGGGGAGAGAAGTTGAGGGTGGGGTGGTTTTATATAGATTTTTCTTTTCCCACCTATTTCCATTATTTTTAAATCTACAACTGATGCCTTGTCAATCTTTCCACCACCCCACCCTCACTAGAGCTGTACCTTGAGTGTCCTGCCATCCATTTTTAATTAGCACTTTTCTTAGATAATATCACCACCTTCAACACCTCTTTGATTCTTTTGTCTGTGACATCTTTTGATTATCTGCTCCTATCACTGCTTGCTTGTCCCTACAACCACCCCACCCTCAACTTCTCTCCCCCCCGCCCCCCACCTTAAACCAGCTTATATTTCACCCCTCTCCTAACTATATTTCAGTTCTGTTGAAGGTTCGTGTGGACCCGAAACGTCGACTCTTTTCTTCTCCACCGATGCTGCCAGACCTGCTGAGTTTTTCCAGGTAATTCTGTTTTTGTTTTGGTCTATAGTTACCTGTTTTTTGTTTCTCTCCCTTTTTGAATAAGGGTGTTACATTGGCAGTTTTCCAATCCTTTGGGACTTATCCAGAAGATTACTACCAGTGCATCCACTATCTCTGTAGCTATCTCCTTTAACGTCCTAGGATGCAACCCATCAGGTCCAGGTGACTTATCGGCCTTTAGCCCCATTAATTTCCCTAGTACTTTTTCTCTAGTGATAGTTATTGTATTTGTTTCCTCCCCTACTTTTGCCCCATAGTTATTTAGTATTTTTGGTATGCTATTAGTGTCTTCTACTGCAAAGTATTTATTTAACTCCTCTGTCAATTTTTGGTTCCCCATTATTATTTTCCCAGCCTCATTCTCTGAGGGGCCTACATTGACTTTGGCCTCTCTCTTCCTTTTTATATATTTAAGGAAGTTCTTGTTGTTAATTTTTTATTACTTGCTAGTTTACACTCGAAGTTCATTTTCTCCTTTTGTATTTTTTTGGTCATCTGTTGGTTTTGAAAACTTGCCCAATCCTCTGGTTTACCACTAATCTTTGCCACATTGTATGTTTTTCTGTAATATATACAGGGGCTGTAATTCTCCATAATATACATAGTGACTACTAATCTCTGTAATATACTCAGGGACTGCTAATCTCTGTAATATACACAGGGACTGCTAACCACTGTAATATACACTGGAGCTGCTAATCTTGGTTATATAAACAAGGGCTGTTCATGTCTGCAATATAGACAGGTGCTGTTCATTTCTGTAACATACATAGGGGCTGCCATTCTCTGTAATATCCACAGGCGCTGCCAATCTCTGTAATAAACACAGGAACTGCTAATCTCTGAAATATACACAGGGACTGCTAATCTCTGTAATATACACAGGGGCTGTGATTCTCTGTCACATACACAGTGACTGCTAATCTCTGTAGTATACACAGGGCCTGTGATTCTCTGTAATGTAAACAGGGATAGCTAATCTCTATAATATAAACAGCCGCTGCCATTCCCTGTAATATACAGAGGAACTGCAAATTTCTAATATACACAGGGAATGCGATTCTGTAATATACACAGGGACTGCGATTCTCTGTAATATACACAGGGACTGCTAATCTGTGTAATATACACAGGGGCTGTGATTCTCTCAAATACACAGGAGCTCCGATTCTGTGTAATACACACAGGGCTGCGATTCTGTGTAATATACACAGTGGCTGCTAATCTCTGTAATATCCACAGGGACTGCTAATCTTTGTATAAAGGGGCAGCAATTCTGTGTAATATACACAGGGACTGTCAATCTCTAATATACACAGGAGCTGTGATTCTTTGTAATATACACAGGTGCTGTCATTCTCTGCAATATACACAGGAACTATTAATTTCTGCAATATACATGGGGGCTGCCATTCTTTGTAACATACAGAGGAACTGTAAATTTCTAATATATACAGGGGATACTATTCTCTGTAATATTCAGAGGATCTGCAAATTTCTAATATACAGAGGGGATGCGATTCTCTGTAACATACACAGCTGTAATATACAAGGGCTGCTAATCTCAGTTATGTACGCAGAAGTTGTTCATGTTTGTAATATAGACAGGTGGTATACATTTCTGTAATATACACAGGAGCTGCCAATCTCTGTAATATACACAGGAACTGCTAAGCTCTGTAATGTACATAGGGACTGCTAACCACTGTAATATATACTGGAGCTGCTAATCTCGATTATATACACAGGGGCTGTTCATGTCTGTAATATAGACAGGCGCTGTTCATTTCTGTGATATACATAGGGGCTGCCATTCTCCGTAATATCCACAGGGTTTGCTATTCCCTGTAATGTACACAGGGACTGCTAATCTTTGTAATATACATAGGGGCTGCAATTCTCTGTCAAATACACAGGGTCTGCAACTCTCTGTAATACACACAGGAACTGCGATTCTCTGTAATATACACAGGGACTGCTAATCTGTGTAATATACATAGCGACTGCTAATCTCTGTCAAATACACAGGGACTGCTAATCTGTGTAATATACACAGGGACTGCTAATCTGTGTAATATACACAGGGGCTGCGATTCTCTGTCAAATACACAGGGACTGCGATTCCCTGTAATATACACAGGGACTGCGATTAACAGCGCAAATAGAGATAAATAGGTATGATTTGGTAGCAATTACTGAGACATGGTTACAGGGAGAACAGGTTTGGGAGTTGAATATCCAAGGGTACTCAGTGTTTCGGAAGGATAGGCAAGAAAGAAAAGGAGGTGGTGTAGCATTGTTAGTAAAGGAAGAGATCAGTGCTATAGTAAGGAATGATATAGGCACTGAAGAGCAAGACGTAGTGTCAGTCTGGGTAGAAATAAAAAATAGCAAGGGAAATAAGTCCCTGGTGGGAGTAATCTATAGGTCCCCAAACAGTAGCTTAGCAGTCGGGCACAGTATAAACCAGGAAATACTGGGAGCATGTAAGAAAGGCACAGCAATAATCACGGGTGATTTTAATATGCATATAGACTGGGCTAATCAAATTGGCAAGGGTAGCCTTGAGGGAGAGTTCATAGAGTGTATTAGAGATTGTTTCTTGGAGCAATATGTTGTGGAACCAACCAGGGAGCAGGCTTTTCTGGATTTGGTTTTGTGTAATGAGATGGGTTTAATTAATAATCTCATAGTAAAAGATCCTCCAGAGAAGAGTGATCATAGCATGACAGAATTTCAAGTTCAGTTTGACAGCGAGAAACTTGAGTCCCACACTAGTGTTCTGGAGTTAAACAAAGGTAACTACATTGGTATGAGGGCAGATTAAGCCCCAGTGGACTGGGCAGGAAGACTACAAGGTAGGACAGTTGATGAACAGTGGCAGATCTTTAAGGAGATATTCATTTCCTCCCAAGTATGTGACCATATTATGATAGAATTTACCCTGCAATATGAGAGGAAAAAGCTGGAATCAGATGTAACGGTATTACAGTTGAATAAAGGCAACTACAGAGGCATGAGGGAGGAGCTGGCCAGAATTGACTGGGAGATGAGCCTAGCAGGAAAGACAGTGGAACAGCAATGGCAGGAGTTTCTGGGAGTAATTTGGGAGACACAGCAAAAATTCATCCCTAGGAAGAAGAAGCATGCTAAAGGGAAGACAAGGCAACCATAGCTGACAAGGGAAGTCAGGGACAGCATAAAAGCTAAAGAGAAAGCATACAATGCGGAGAAGAGCAGTGGGAAACCAGGGGATTGGGAAGCCTACAAAGACCAACAGAGGACAACTAAAAAAGAAATAAGGAGGGAGAAGATTAAATATGAGGGTAAACTAGCCAGTAATATAAAAGAGGATTGCAAGAGTTTTTTTTAGATATATAAAGGGTAAGAGAGAGGCAAAAGTGGGCATTGGGCCGTTGGAAAATGGCGCTGGAGAAGTAGTAGTGGGGAACAAAGAAATGGTGGAGGAACTGAATAGGTACTTTGCGTCATTCTTCACGGTGGAAGACATGAGTAACATCCCCAAAGTTCAAGAGAGTAGGGGGGCAGAGGTGAGTATGGTGGCCATTACCAAGGAGAAGGTGTAAGCAAAACTGAAAGGTCTGAAGGTGGATAAATCACCTGGACCAGATGGATTACACCCCAGAGTTCTGAAGGAGATAGCTGAAGAGATAGTGGAGGCGTTAGTGGTGATCTTTCAGGAATCACTGGAGTCAGGGAGGGTCCCAAAGGACTGGAAAATTGCTAATGTAACCCCCCTGTTTAAGAAGGGAGTGAGGCAAAAGACGGGAAATTACAGGCCGATTAGCCCGACCTCAGTCGTTGGTAAGATTTTAGAGTCCATTATTAAGGATGAGATTTCAGAATACTTGGGAGTGCATGATAAAATAGGGCAAAGTCAGCATGGTTTCATCAAGGGGAGGTCATGCCTGACAATTCTGTTAGAATCCTTTGAGGAGGTAACGAGGAGGTTAGACAAAGGAGAGCCAATGGATGTTATCTACTTGGACTTCCAGAAGGCCTTTGACAAGGTGCCGCACAGGACGCTGCTCAGTAAGATAAGAGCCCATGGTGTTAGAAGCAAGGTACTAGCATGGATAGAAGATTGGCTGTCTGGCAGGAGGCAGAGAGTGGGGATAAGGGGGTCCTTCTCAAGATGGCGGCCGGTGACTAGTGGAGTTCCGCAGGGGTCAGTGTTGGGACCACAACTTTTCACTTTATACATTAATGATCTAGATGAAGGAACTGAGGGCATCCTGGCTAAGTTTGCAGATGACACAAAGATAGGTGGAGGGACAGGTAGTATTGAGGAGGCAGGGAGGCTGCAGAAGGATTTGGACAGGTTAGGAGAATGGGCAAAGAAGTGGCAGATGGAATACAACGTGGGGAAGTGTGAGGTCATGCACTTTGGTAGGAAGAATAGAGGCATAGGCTATTTTCTAAATGGGGAGAGAATTCAGAAATCTGGAGTGTAAAGGGACTTGGGAGTCCTAGTCCAGGATTCTCTTAAGGTTAACTTGCAGATTGAGTCGGTAGTTAGGAAGGCAAATGAAATGTTGGCATTTATTTTGAGAGGACTAGAATATAAAAGCAGGGATGTGCTGCTGAGGCTCTATAAGGCTCTGATCAGACCACATTTAGAATATTGTGAGCAATTTTGGGCCCCGTATCTCAGGAAGGATGTGCTGGCCCTGGAGAGGGTCCAGAGGAGGTTCACGAGAACGATCCCAGGAATGAAAGGCTTAACATATGAGGAACGTTTGAGGTCTCTGGGTCTATACTCGATGGAGTTTAGAAGGATGAGGGGGGATCTGATTGAAACTTACAGAATACTGAAAGGCCTGGATAGAGTGGACATGGGGAAGATGTTTCCATTAGTAGGAGAGACTAGGACCCAAGGGCACAGCCTCAGAGTAAAGGGAAGACCTTTTAGAACAGAGATGAGGAGAAACTTCTTTAGCCAGAGAGTGGTGAATCTTTGGAATTCATTGCCACAGAAGGCTGTGGAGGCCAGGTCATTGAGTATTTAAGACCGAGATAGATAGGTTCTTGATTGGTAAGGGGATCAAAGGTTACGGGGAGAAGGCCGGAGAATGGGGTTGAGAAACTTATCAGCCATGATTGAATGACGGAGCAGACTCAATGGGCCGAATGGCCTAATTTCTGCTCCTATGTCTTATGGTCTTATAGTAAAATATATCCCAATGAGGAAGAAAGATGGTGAGAGGGGCAAAAAGCATCCATGGCCAAGCAAGGAAGTTAAAGATAATTTAAAGGCAAAAACTAAAGCACACCAAATTGCAAAGGTCTGTGGCAGGCTGGAAGATTGGGAAACTTTTAAAGATCAACAAAGGGTTACTAAAAAAATAACAAAAAGAGCAAAGGTAAATTATGAAAGAAAATTAGCACAAAATGATAGCAAAAGCTTCTACAAGTATATAAAAGGAAAGAGTACCGGAAGTGAATGTTGGTCCCTTGGAGGATGAGACTGGGGAGTTAATAGTGGGGAACGCAGAAATGGCAAAGACACTTAATCAATATTTGCCTCAGTTTTCACAGTGGAGGACACTAGTACCACCCCAATAGTAACAGGTAGTGCAGAGGGTATAGAGAAGGAGGAACTTAGAACAATCACCATCACTAGAGAAAAAGGTACTGAGCAAACTATTGGGATTAAAGGGTGACAAGTCCCCAGGACCTGATGGCCTACATCCCAGGGTCTTAAAGGAAGTGGCAGCAGAGATATTGGATGCATTGGCTATAAAATTCCAAAATTTCCTAGATTCTGGAAAGGTTCCAGTGGATTCGAAAAATGCTAATACAACACTCTTATCCGAAAAGGGGAGGAGGCAGAAGGCAGGAAACTATAGACCAGTTAGTTTAACGTCTGTCATTGGGAAATTGTTGGAATCCATTGTTAAGGGAGTAGTAATGGGACATTTGGAAAGTCAAAATGCAATCCATCAGAGTCAGCATGGTTTTATGAAGAGTAAATCGTGTTTGACTAATTTGCTAAAGTTCTTTGAAGATGTGACAAGCAAAGTAGATAATGGGGATCCTGTAGATGTAGTATATCTGGACTTCCAGAAGGCCTTTGATAAGGTGCCGCACAAAAGATTAATACACAAGATAAGATCACATGGAGTTAGGGGTAATACATTAGCTTGGATAGAGGATTGGCTAACCAAAGCAGAGAGTCGGGATAAATGGGTCTTTTTCTGGATGGCAAGCTGTAACTGGTGGGGTGCCACAGGGTTCAGTCCTTGGGCCCCAACTATTTACAGTCTATATTAATGACTTGGATTCAGGGGTAGAAGGTACTATAGCTAAATTTGCAGATGACACCAAAATGGGTGGGAAAGTAAGTTGCATGGAAGAAATAAGAAATTTACAAATGGACATGGACAGGTTAGGTGAATGGGCCAAAATTTGGCAGATGGAGTTTAACGTGGATAAGTGTGAGGTTAAAGAAGAATAAAAAGGCGACTTATTATTTAAGTTGAGAGAAACTTCAGAATGCTTCAGTGCAGAGGGATCTGGGTGTTCTCGTGCATGAATTGCTGAAAGCTAGTATGCAGGTACAGCAGGTAATAAGGAAGGCAAATGGAATTTTGGCATTTATTGCTAAAGGAATAGAGTATAAAAATAGGGAAGTGTTGTTGCAACTGTGCAAGGCATTGGTGAGACCGCACCTGGAGTACTGTGCACAGTTTTGGTCCCCTTACTTGAGGAAGGATGTAGTTGCACTGGAGGCGGTTCAGAGGAGGTTCACTAGATTGATTCCAGAGATGCGGGGCTTGTCTTGTGAAGAGAGATTGAGCAGTTTAGGCCTATACTCGCTGAAGTTTAGAAGGATGAGAAAGGATCTAATTGTGGTATATAAGATGCTAAAGGGGATAGACAAAGTAGACGTGGAGTGGATGTTTTCCATTCTGGGGCATTCTAGAATGAGAGGCCATAGTTTTAGGCTAAGGAGTGGTAGATTTAAATCAAAGATGAGGAGGAATTACTTTTCTCAAAGGGTTGTGAATCTGTGGAATTCACTACCTCAGAGTGCAGTGGATGCCGGGACACTGAATAAATTAAGGAGGAGATAGACAGATTTTTAATTAGTAACAGGTTGAAAGGTTATCGGGAGAGGGCGGGAAATTGGAGTTGAGGCCAAAACGAGATCAGCCATGATCGTAATGAATGGTGGGGCAGGCTCAAGGGGCTGAATTGCCTACTTCTGCTCCTAGTTCTTATGTTCTCTGTAATATACACAGGAGCTGCTATTCTCTGTAATATAAACAGGGATAGCTAATCTCTATAGTATAAACAGGCACTGCCATTCTCTGTAATATACACAGAGGCTGCGATTCTCTGTCATATACACAGGGACTGCTAATCTCTGTAATATACACAGAGGCTGCGATTCTCTGTTGTATACACAGGGACTGCTAATCTCTGTAATATACACAGGGATAGGTAATCTCTGTAATATACTCAGAAGCATCGATTCTCTGTAATTTACACAGCGACTGCTAATCTCTGTAGTATACACAGGGACTGATAATCTGTGTAATATACACAGGGGCTGCAATTCTCTGTAATACCCACAGGGACTGCTAATCGCTGTAATATACACAGGTGCTGCGATCCTCTGTAATATACACTGGGACTGCTGTTCTCTATAAGAAACACCGGGGCTGCGATTCTCTGTAACATACACCGGAGCTGCTGGTCTCTGTGATATATACTGGAGCTGTCAAATCTGTAACATACCCAGGGGCTGCTATTTTCTGTAATATACACAGGGGCTGTTAATCTCTGTAATATACACAGGGGCTGCTGTTCTCTGTAATATACACAGGGGCTGCTAATCTCTGTAATATACACAGGGGCTAATATTCGCTGTAATACACACAGGATCTGTTCATCTCTGTAATGTACACAGGGGCTGTGATTGTAATATACACAGGGACTGCTAACCTCTAATACATACAGGGACTGCTGTTCTATATATAGTATACACGGGCTGTTAAATCTCTGTAATATATATCGGGATTGCTAATCTGTACAATATACATAAGGGCTGCTGTTCCCTATAGTACACACAGGGGCTGCTAATCTCTGTAATTGACACAGACCAGTAATCTCTAATTGTCGTAGCATTTGCTAATCTTTATCGTAGGCACAGTGGCAGCTAATCTCTATAATATACGCAGGAGTTGCTTTTCTCTATCATACACGCAGTGTTGTGATCAGTTCTGCCAGAGTCAGTGTCAGTACTGTGCTGCACTAACAGGATCAAAGGCAGGTTGTGCAAGGTGCTTCTGCAGTGGGCGAGAGTTGGGTTTGTGGGGAGGTGGGTCTGTCCTCGGGGTTGATGTGTTGGATTGTGACGGGTGTTAAGTAAGAAAGACAGGGCCTCAATTGCTGACAGCTTTGGATATTTGATATGTTGTTTCTGACAATTTTCTGTTTGAAAGAACGGGCACAGCGCAACAGGAGATCTGCTGGGAGAGAAAGTGAGACAGGGGCAGCTGGTGAGAGAGCAGAGGCGAGTAGTTCACAGGCTCATAGAGAAGCAGACAGACCGGCATGCCCTCTTCCTGGCCCCATGGGAGGTGTGTGTGAGAACCTGCTGACTCTGAACCACTGTGGGAAAGTGGGGGGAAGGGCCTGAGCACAGCAGAGACGGGTTTACTCAAGAGTTGCACAGTGGGAAAAGTCTGCACTCCAAGGAGAGGCCAGTGCTGGGAAATGCTCTTTATAAAAGGCAGGCACATCACAGGAAACCAGAGTTTATATCAGGCAAGTGTTTGTAACACTGTTAAAAACAGAGTTTATGAGTCAGTCTCTAATACCTATTTTAACCAACTATTTTCTTAAAACTGACAATTTTCTCCCCTTTCCCCACAAGGTACTACTCTTGCTGGCTCTAAAGTCCACAGATGCTGACCATCTCCCATATTTCAGTCCGATGCACAATCTTCCTGTGGGGCTGACAGACTGGCTGACACTACAGTATTTGACATTCTTCCTGTTTCCAATAACTCATTTCTGTTTGACAGGGAGCACTGAAACCATTGTCTCTCACACTTGAGCTACCTGACAGCTTTGTCCAATCCCACAGTGATCAGGAGCAGGAACCCTGGCTGATTTCCCCTCTCTCTAACCCAGCGGTGACTGGACAGTGATCAGGAGCAGGAACCCTGGCTGATATCCTCTCTCTCTAACCCAGTGGTGACTGGACAGTGATCAGGAGCAAGAGGCTGCTTTTCCCTCTCCCTCTAAACCAGGATCACTGGACAGTCAACAGGAGCAGGAACTATTGCTGATTCTCCCTCTTTCTGCATTCTAAATCTATCCATCTTCATGATTTCCTATCCCTTTACCCTGCCTTGACTAGAAAAATCTATCATTCTCTGATTTTAAATTATTAATTGAAATTGCATGTACTACTACTTATGGGAGAGAGTTGCACACTGCTACCACCCTTTGGTGAATGCCTCTCCTGAATGGTCTGCTTCTGATTTTAAGGTTATGGTGCTTGTCCTAAACTCCTCCGCCAGTGGATAAAGTTTCTCTCTATCTATGCTATCAATTCTTTACAAAATTCTAAATATCTCAATTAAATGACTCATTAATTTTCAGTATTTCAGGGAAAACAGCCTAGTTTATGTAATTTCTCCCCATACTTTAACCCGTGGGGACCAGATATTATTCTGGTGAATCTGCTCTGCACCCCTTCCAAAACCACTATATTCTAAAAGACAGTGTCCAGGATAGTGCTCCGGATGTGATACAACCAGGGTTTTGTATAGCTGGAGCAAAACTTCCTCACCTTTGTATTCCAGCCCTCGAGATTCCACCAGCCTCTTTGATTACTTATTGTCCCTGACTAGTACATTTTAGTAATCAGGGTGCATGGACCCCAAAATCTCTTTGGACGTTAACTGTTCCTAGATTTTCACCATTTAAAAAAAGACTCAGATTGATCTTTTTATGGTCCAAAATGGATAACCTCACACTTATATTGAAATGTGTCTGTCATGCACATTTGTCTGTTTTGCACATTTAAACATTTTTATTAATTCACTAGTTGTAGGCATCGTTGGTAAAGTCAATATTAAATGGCCATCTCTCACTGATCTTGAGAATATACATCAGTAAAACTAAGTGGCTTGCTAGGCCATGTCAGAGTTGAGAGTCAACTACATTGTAGTGGGGCTGGATTCACAAACAAGCCAGACAGAAAAAAGATTGCAAATTTCCTTTCCTGAGGGACATTAGTGAATCAGATGGGTTTTTACAATAATCCAGTAGCTTCATGGTCATCAGTACTGGCATTTGCTTTTCATTACATTACATTATTTTGGGATTTGAACTCAAAATTCCATATCATTATTCCAGGCCTCTGAATTACCAGTTCAATGACATAACTACTTTGTTACATTGGAATACCGGGCACCATCCTGGACACTGGTTTCTGTAGTACTAGGCACAGGACTAGGCCTACTACCCACATCTAGAGTACTGGACACTGTTCTGGCCACTGGTACCCACATCTTGAGTGTCAGCTGCGGCTCAGTTAATAGCACCTTTACCTCCGAGTTGAAGGTTCAAGTCCCACTCCAGGGCTTGAGCACAAAGACACACCAGTGTAGTACTGAGGGACCACTGCTCTGTTGGAGGTGCCGTTCTTTGGACAAACTCTGCCTTCTCAGGTGAACATGAAAGATCCCACAACACTATTCTGAAGAATAGCAGAGGAGTTCTCCCTCAATCAACATCACAAAACGGATTATCCAATCATTACCACGCTGCTGTTTGAGGTACTTGCTGTGTGCAAATTAGTTGCCTGGTTTCCTACATTACAAGGATGTTACAGACAAGAGGGGGTTTAATTTAAAACAGCCCTGATTTCTCCTCTCGCTACACATCCATAAACAGAAAGGTGTTCTTGATTTTTGATTTCCCCTTTTATAAGTGGTGACATATTTCCTTCCTGGCACAAAGGAAGACAGTTGTGGTTGTTGGAGGTCAATCATTTCAGCTCCAGGACATCACTGCAGGAGTTCCTCAGGATAGTGTCCTTGGCCCAACCAGCTTCAGCTGCTTCATCAATGACCTTCCTTCCATCATAAGGTCTGAAGTGGGGATGTTCACTGATGATTGCACAATGTTCAACATCATTCGCGATTCCTCAGATACTGAAGCAGTCCATGCCCAAATGCAGCAAGACCTGGACAATATCCAGGCCTGGGCTGACAAGTGGCAAGTAACATTCGTGCCACACAAGTGCCAGGCAATGACCATCTCCAACAAGAGAGAATCCAACCATCACCCCTTGGCGTTCAATGGCATTACCATCACTGAATCCCCCACTATGAACATCCTGGGGGTTACCATTGACCAGAAACTGAACTGGACTAGCCATATAAATACTGTGGCTACAAGAGCAGGTTAGAGGCTAGGAATCATGTGACGAGTAACCCACCTCCCGACTCCCCAAAGCCCGTCCACCGTCCACAAGGCACAAGTCAGGAGTGTGATGGAATACTCCCCACTTGCCTGGATGAGTGCAGCTCCCACAACACTCAAGAAGCTTGACACCATCCAGGACAAAAGCAGACCGTTTGATTGGCACCACATCCACAAACATTCACTCCCTCCACCACTGACACACAGTAGCAGCAGAGTGTACCATTTACAAGATGCACTGCAGAAATTCACCAAGGCACCTTTGACATCACCATCCAATCCACGGCCACTACCATCTAGATGAACAAGGGCAGCAGACACATGGGAACACCACCACCTGGAAGCTCCCCTCTAAGTCACTCACCATCCTGACTTAGAAATATATCACCGTTACTTCACTGTCACTGGGTCAAAATCCTGGAACTCCTCCCTAACAGCACTGTGGGTGTACCTACACCACATGGGCTGCAGCGGTTCAAGAAAGCAGCTCACCACCACCTTCTCAAGGGCAGTTAGGGATGGGCAATAAATGTTGGCTCAGCCAATGAAGCCCACATCCCGTGAATGAATTTAAAAAAAATTCCCCAACACTTCAGTTTTTGGAGTGATCCAATCCTCTATTAATAAACCCACAGCAAACTCAAGATAGGGTAAAATTGGAGGGTTAGTTTATTTTACACACACTCAAAAAAAATGCGGAAATGGTGATTCGCGCATAGCCTCTGGTACATTCACACAATAAAAGAGGGATAAAGAAAAGAAAGCAGTACAGGGTAAAGACCACAGAGAAAATAAGGTTTATTGTTTCACGTCAGTCCAGAGTCCAGAATCAAAAGTCCAATGATGTATTCCTTCAGAGAGGTTAGCCAGCTGAAACTGATGGGGGCTGATCCACTTTTCTAGTACAGCTGACATCCACAATAGGAGAAGCATGTAGAGATGAATCAGTTTTGCAGTAGTCACTGGTATGGAAGTTCAGACGTTCCAGTAGAAAACAGTGTAGATGAGGGCCAGGCAATTTGAACCTGGACAGAGCTCTGTTAATGGAAGATGGGGGATTGCCTGGATTCAGCTCCATGAGGCAATATTACAAATTCTAGCAACTTTGGTGATACGATAGGGTGGTCAGGTAACATAACTCCCACTTCTTCCCTTTAGTTTGGACAAAGGATGTATATTCCCGGTCTGGATTCTTGAGATGGTTAATGTTGCATCCATTAATAAGTTTCAGCGGTTTCAGGGACCCTTTATCTTCGCAGACATATCGTCTCCATTGGCCAGAGATCTGCCTTAGAAACGTAAAGGGTCTTTGTGCATTTCCTTGGAATTTGATTCCTGCGGTCACAGGGGGCATTAGCATCTCTTTAGAGATAACAAGATCCTTGCTGTTTTCTGAAGGCTAGAAATTCCTTTTGTGAGAGCTGTAGCTAGTCAGGCTTCAGCCAGTGTAAAGCCTTTGCCGCTTAAAAAAAAATTATAAAGTAGCAAGGATGATATAGACATAAATATATATTTTATTCTTCATGTCTTCGGGGCATGACAAGCATGACTACACTTCATAAGTACTTGATTGGACACAGTGAGGTCTGGTGGCCATGCAAGGTGCTTTAGAAATGCAAGACTTTGTTTCTTTTCTGGTGTAACGAATAGAGCTCTGGGCACTGGTAGCCAAACGAGGAGCACTAGACACAGCTCTGGTCACTAGTAAACATCCACATCCAGAGCACTGGGCACAGCTCTGGACACTGGTACCCATCCACACCTAGAGTACTGGGCACAGATCTGGTCACTGGTACCCATCCACACCTAGAGCTCTGAGCACAGCTCTGGACACTGGTACCCATCCACACCTAGAGTGCTGGGCACAGCTCTGGACACTGGTACCCATCCACACCTAGAGTACTGGGCACAGATCCGGTCACTGGTACCCATCCACACCTAGAGCTCTGAGCACAGCTCTGGTCACTGGTACCCATCCACACCTTGAGCACTGAGCACAGCTCTGGACACTGGTACTCATCCACACCTAGAGCACTGGGCACAGCTCTGGACACTGGTACCCATCCACACCTAGAGCCCCGGGCACAGCTCTGGTCACTGGTAATCATCCACACACAGAACACTGGACACAGGTAGCTACCAACACCCAGGGCACTGGGCACAGCTCCGGACACTGGAAACCATCCACATCCAGAGCACTGAGCAAAGGTCTGGTCACTGGTACCCTTCCACATCTAAAGCACTGGGCACAGCTCTGATCACTGGTAACCAACCTCACCCACAGCACTGGGCACAGCTCTGGTCACTGGTACCCATCCACACCTAGAATACTGGGCCCCACTCTGGTCACTGGTAACCAGCCACATCCAGAGCACTGGGCACAGCTCTGATCACTGGTAACCATCCACACCTAGAGCACTGGGCACAGCTCTGGTCACTGGTAACCATCCACACCTAAAGCACTGGGCACAACTCTGGTAACTGGTAACCATCCACACCTAGAGTACTGCGCACAGCTCTGGTCACTGATACCCATCCACACTTAGAGTACTAGGCACGGCTCTGGTCACTGGTAACCAGCCACACCCAGAGTACTGGGCACAGCTCTGGTCATTGGTAACTACCAACACCCAGGGCACTGGGCACAGCTCCGGACACTGGAAACCATCCACATCCAGAGCACTGAGCAAAGCTCTGGTCGCTGGTACCCTTCCACACCAAAAGCACTGGGCAGAGCTCTGATCACTGGTAGCCCATCTACACCTAGAGCACTGGGCAAAGCTCTGGTAACTGGTAAACATCCACAGCCAGATCACTGGGCATAGCTCTAGACACTGGTACCCATCTACACCTATAGCACTGGGCACAGCTCTGGACACTGGTAACCATCCACACCCAGAGCACTGGGCACTGTTCTGGACATTGGTACCCCTACAAACCTAGAGCACTGGGCACAGCTCTGGTAACTGGTACCCATCCACACCAAAAGCACTGGGCACAGCTCTGGTAACTGATACCCATCCACACCAAAAGCACTGGGCACAGCTCTGGTCACTGGCAACCATCCACACCCAGATCACTGGGCACAGCTCTGGTCACTGATGACCATCCACACCCCGAGCACTGGGCACAGCTCTGGACACTGGTACCCATCCACACCTAGATCACTGGGCACAGCTCTGGTAACTGGTACTCATCCACACCAAAAGCACTGGGCACAGCTCTGATCACTGGGAACTATCCACACCTAGAGTACTGGGCACAGCTCTGGTCACTGGTACTCATCTACACCAAAAGCACTGGGCACAGCTCTGGTAGCTGGTACTCATCCACACCTAGAGTACTGGCACAGCTCTGGCCACTGTTAGCCATCCACACCTAGAGCACTAGGCACATCTCTGGACACTGGTACTCATCCACACCTAGAGCACTGGGCACTGCTCTGGTCACTGGTAAGCATCCACACCCAGAGCATTGGGCACAGCTCTGGTCACTGGTAACCTTCCACACCCAGAGCACTGGGCACAGCTCTGCCCACTGGTACCCATATATACCTAGAGTACTGGGCACAGCTCTGGTCACTGGTAACCACCCACACCCAGAGCACTAGGCACTGCTCTGGATACTGGTACCCATCTATACCTAGAGGACTGGACACAGCTCTGTCGCTGGTACCTATCGACACCTAATGCACAGGGCACAGCTCTGATCACTGGTACCCATCCAAACCAAAAGCACTGGGCACAGCTCTGATCACTGGGAACCATCAACACCTAGAGTACTGGGCACAGCTCTGGTGACTGGTACTCATCCACACCAAAAGCACTGGGCACAGCTCTGGTAGCTGGTATTCATCCACACCTAGAGTACTGCCACAGCTCTGGTCACTGGTAGCCATCCACACCTAGAGCACTAGGCACAGCTCTGGACACTGGTACTCATCCACACCTAGAGCACTCTGCACTGCTCTGGTCACTGGTAACCATCCACACCCAGAGCATTGGGCACAGCTCTGGTCACTGGTAACCATCCACACCCAGAGCACTGGGCACAGCTCTGGACACTGGTAACCACCTACACCCAGAGCACTGGGCACAGCTCTGGATACTGGTACCCATCATCACCTAGAGTACTGGACACAGCTCTGGTCACTGGCACCCATCCACACCTAGAGCACTGGGCACAGCTCTGGACCCTGGTAACCATCCACACGTAAAGCAGTGGGCACAGCTCTGATTACTGGTAACCATCCACACCCAGAGCACTGGGCACAGTTCAAGACATGGGTAACCATCCACATCCAGAGCACTGGGCACAGCTCTGTCGCTGGTACCCATCCACACCTATAGCACTGGGCACAGCTCTGGACACTGGTAACCATCCACACCCAGATCACTGGGCATAGCTCTAGACACTGGTACCCATCTACACCTAGAGCACTGGGCAAAGCTCTGGTAAGTGGTACCTATCCACACCTAATGCACTGGGCACAGCTCTGATCACTGGGAAACATCCACACCCAGATCACTGGGCATAGCTCTAGACACTGGTACCCATCTACACCTAGAGTACTGGACACAGCTCTGGTCACTGGTACCCATCCACACCTATAGCACTGGGCACAGCTCTGGACACTGGTAACCATCCTCACCCAGAGCACTGGGCATTGTTCTGGACATTGGTACCCCTACAAACCTAGAGCACTGGGCACAGCTCTGGTAACTGGTACCCATCCACACCAAAAGCACTGGGCACAGCTCTGGACACTGGTACTCATCCACACCTAGAGCACTGGGCACAGCTCTGGACACTGGTACCCATCCACACCTAGAGCCCCGGGCACAGCTCTGGTCACTGGTAATCATCCACACACAGAACACTGGACACAGGTAGCTACCAACACCCAGGGCACTGGGCACAGCTCCGGACACTGGAAACCATCCACATCCAGAGCACTGAGCAAAGGTCTGGTCACTGGTACCCTTCCACATCTAAAGCACTGGGCACAGCTCTGATCACTGGTAACCAACCTCACCCACAGCACTGGGCACAGCTCTGGTCACTGGTACCCATCCACACCTAGAATACTGGGCCCCGCTCTGGTCACTGGTAACCAGCCACATCCAGAGCACTGGGCACAGCTCTGATCACTGGTAACCATCCACACCTAGAGCACTGGGCACAGCTCTGGTCACTGGTAACCATCCACACCTAGAGTACTGCGCACAGCTCTGGTCACTGATACCCATCCACACTTAGAGTACTAGGCACGGCTCTGGTCACTGGTAACCAGCCACACCCAGAGTACTGGGCACAGCTCTGGTCATTGGTAACTACCAACACCCAGGGCACTGGGCACAGCTCCGGACACTGGAAACCATCCACATCCAGAGCACTGAGCAAAGCTCTGGTCGCTGGTACCCTTCCACACCAAAAGCACTGGGCAGAGCTCTGATCACTGGTAGCCCATCTACACCTAGAGCACTGGGCAAAGCTCTGGTAACTGGTAAACATCCACAGCCAGATCACTGGGCATAGCTCTAGACACTGGTACCCATCTACACCTATAGCACTGGGCACAGCTCTGGACACTGGTAACCATCCACACCCAGAGCACTGGGCACTGTTCTGGACATTGGTACCCCTACAAACCTAGAGCACTGGGCACAGCTCTGGTAACTGGTACCCATCCACACCAAAAGCACTGGGCACAGCTCTGGTAACTGATACCCATCCACACCAAAAGCACTGGGCACAGCTCTGGTCACTGGCAACCATCCACACCCAGATCACTGGGCACAGCTCTGGTCACTGATGACCATCCACACCCCGAGCACTGGGCACAGCTCTGGACACTGGTACCCATCCACACCTAGATCACTGGGCACAGCTCTGGTAACTGGTACTCATCCACACCAAAAGCACTGGGCACAGCTCTGATCACTGGGAACTATCCACACCTAGAGTACTGGGCACAGCTCTGGTCACTGGTACTCATCTACACCAAAAGCACTGGGCACAGCTCTGGTAGCTGGTACTCATCCACACCTAGAGTACTGGCACAGCTCTGGCCACTGTTAGCCATCCACACCTAGAGCACTAGGCACATCTCTGGACACTGGTACTCATCCACACCTAGAGCACTGGGCACTGCTCTGGTCACTGGTAAGCATCCACACCCAGAGCATTGGGCACAACTCTGGTCACTGGTAACCTTCCACACCCAGAGCACTGGGCACAGCTCTGCCCACTGGTACCCATATATACCTAGAGTACTGGGCACAGCTCTGGTCACTGGTAACCACCCACACCCAGAGCACTAGGCACTGCTCTGGATACTGGTACTCATCTATACCTAGAGGACTGGACACAGCTCTGTCGCTGGTACCTATCGACACCTAATGCACAGGGCACAGCTCTGATCACTGGTACCCATCCAAACCAAAAGCACTGGGCACAGCTCTGATCACTGGGAACCATCAACACCTAGAGTACTGGGCACAGCTCTGGTGACTGGTACTCATCCACACCAAAAGCACTGGGCACAGCTCTGGTAGCTGGTATTCATCCACACCTAGAGTACTGCCACAGCTCTGGTCACTGGTAGCCATCCACACCTAGAGCACTAGGCACAGCTCTGGACACTGGTACTCATCCACACCTAGAGCACTCTGCACTGCTCTGGTCACTGGTAACCATCCACACCCAGAGCATTGGGCACAGCTCTGGTCACTGGTAACCATCCACACCCAGAGCACTGGGCACAGCTCTGGACACTGGTAACCACCTACACCCAGAGCACTGGGCACAGCTCTGGATACTGGTACCCATCATCACCTAGAGTACTGGACACAGCTCTGGTCACTGGCACCCATCCACACCTAGAGCACTGGGCACAGCTCTGGACCCTGGTAACCATCCACACGTAAAGCAGTGGGCACAGCTCTGATTACTGGTAACCATCCACACCCAGAGCACTGGGCACAGTTCAAGACATGGGTAACCATCCACATCCAGAGCACTGGGCACAGCTCTGTCGCTGGTACCCATCCACACCTATAGCACTGGGCACAGCTCTGGACACTGGTAACCATCCACACCCAGATCACTGGGCATAGCTCTAGACACTGGTACCCATCTACACCTAGAGCACTGGGCAAAGCTCTGGTAAGTGGTACCTATCCACACCTAATGCACTGGGCACAGCTCTGATCACTGGGAAACATCCACACCCAGATCACTGGGCATAGCTCTAGACACTGGTACCCATCTACACCTAGAGTACTGGACACAGCTCTGGTCACTGGTACCCATCCACACCTATAGCACTGGGCACAGCTCTGGACACTGGTAACCATCCTCACCCAGAGCACTGGGCATTGTTCTGGACATTGGTACCCCTACAAACCTAGAGCACTGGGCACAGCTCTGGTAACTGGTACCCATCCACACCAAAAGCACTGGGCACAGCTCTGGTCACTGATGACCATCCACACCCAGAGCACTGGGCACAGCTCTGGACACTAGTACCCATCCACACCTAGATCACTGGGCACAGCTCTGGTAACTGGTACTCATCCACACCAAAAGCATTGGGCACAGCTCTGATCACTGGGAACTATCCACACCTAGAGTACTGGGCACAGCTCTGGTCACTGGTACCCATCCACACCCAGAGCATTGGGCACAGCTCTGATCACTGGTGCCCATCCACACCTAGAGTACTGGGCACAGCTCTGGTCACTGATAGCCATCCACACCTAAAGCACTGGGCACAGCTCTGGTAACTGGTGCTCATCCACACCAAAGGCACTGGGCACAGCTCTGATCACTGGTAACCATCCACACCTAGAGCACTGCGCACAGCTCTGGTCACTGGTACTGATCCACACCAAAAGGACTGGGCACAGCTCGGGACACTGGTACCCATCCACACCTAGAGCCCCGGGCACAGCTCTGGTCACTGGTAATCATCCACACACAGAACACTGGGCACAGCTCTGGTCACTGGTAAACACCCAAACCCCGAGCACTGGGAACAGCTCCGGACACTGGAAACCATCCACATCCAGAGCACTGAACAAAACTCTGGTCGCTGGTACCCATCCACAGCAAAAGCACTGGGCAGAGCTCTGATCACTGGTAGCCAACCTCACCCAGAGCACTGGGCACAGCTCTGGACACTGATACCCATCCACACCTAGAGCACTGGGCAAAGCTCTGGTAACTGGTACCTATCCACACCTAATGCACTGGGCACAGCTCTGATCACTGGTAAACATCCACACCCAGATCACTGGGCATGGCTCTAGACACTGGTACCCATCTACACCTATAGCACTGGGCACAGCTCTGGACACTGGTAACCATCCACACCCAGAGCACTGGGCACTATTCTGGGCATTGGTACCCCTACAAACCTAGAGCACTGGGCACAGCTCTGGTAACTGGTACCCATCCACACCAAAAGCACTGGGCACAGCTCTGGTAACTGATACCCATCCACACCAAAAGCCCTGGGCACAGCTCTGGTCACAGCTAAACATCCTCACCCAGATCATGGGGCACAGCTCTGGACATTGGTACCCCTACAAACCTAGAGCACTGGGCACAGCTCTGGTAACTGGTACTCATCCACACCAAAAACACTGGGCACAGTTCTGATCACTGGGACCATCCACACCTACAGTACTGGGCACAGCTCTGGTCACTGGTACTCATCCACACCAAAAGCACTGAGCACAGCTCTGGTAGCTGGTACTCATCCAAACCTAGAGTACTGGCACAGCTCTGGTCACTGGTAGCCATCCACACCTAGATGACTAGGCACAGCTCTGGACACTGGTACTCATCCATACCTAGAGCACTGGGCACTGCTCTGGTCACTGGTAACCATCCACACCAAAAGCACTGGGCACAGCTCTGGACACTGGTACCCATTCACACCTAGATTACTGGGCACAGCTCTGGTTAGTGGCACCCATCCACACCTAGAGCACTGGGCATAGCTCTGGACACTGGTAACCATCCACACCCAGAGCACTGGGCACAGCTCCAGACACTGGTAACCATCCACATCCAGAGCACTGGGCACTGCTCTGTCGCTGGTACCTATCCACACCTAATGCCCTGGGCACAGCTCTGATCGCTGGTAAACATCCACACCCAGATCACTGGGCACAGCTCTGGAAACTGGTACCCATCGACACCTAGAGTACTGAACACAGCTCTGGTCATTGGTACCCATCCACACCTATAGCACTGGGCACTGCTCTGGACATTGGTACCCATCCAAACCTAGAGCACTGGGCACAGCTCTGGTAACTGGTACCCATCCACACCAAAAGCACTGGGCACAGCTCTGGTCACTGGTAACCATCCACACCCAGAGCACTGGGCACAGCTCTGGTCACTGGTACTCATCCACACGAAAAGCACTGGGTGCAGCTCTGGTAACTGGTAACCATCCACACCTAGAGTACTGTGCACAGCTCTGGTCACTGGTACTCATCCACACCAAAAGCACTGGGCACAGTCCTGGCAACTGGTAATCATCCACACGAAAAGCACTGGTCGCTGGGAACCATCCACACCTAAAGCACTGGGCACAGCTCTGGTAACTGGTAACCATCCACACCTAGAGTACTGTGCACAGCTCCAGACACTGGTAACCATCCACATCCAGAGCACTGGGCACAGCTCTGTCGCTGGTACCTATCCACACCTAATGCACTGGGCACAGCTCTGATCACTGGTAACCATGCACACCCAGAGCACTGGACACAGCTCCAGACACTGGTAACCACCCACACCCAGAGCACTGGGCACAGCTCTGGATACTGGTACCCATCTACACCTAGAGTACTGGACACAACTCTGGTCACTGGTACCCATCCACACCTATAGCACTGGGCACAGCTCTGGACACTGGTAACCATCCACACCCAGAGCAATGGGCACAGCTCTGGACACTAGTGTCCATCCACACCTAAAGCACTGGGCACAGCTCTGATCACTGGTAACCATCCACACCCAGAGCACTGGGCACTGCTCTGGTCACTGGTAACCATCCACACCCAGAGCACTGGGCACAGCTCTGGACACTGGCACCCATCCACACCTAGAGCACTGGGCACAGCTTTGGTCACTGGTAACCATCCACACCTAGAGTACTGGACACAGCTCTGGTCACTGGTACCCATCCACGCCTAGAGCACTGGGCACAGCTCTGGTAACTGGTACTCATCTACACGAAAAGCACTGGGCGCAGCTCTGGTAGCTGGTACTCATCAACACCTAGAGCACTGGGCACAGCTCTGGTAACTGGTACTCATCCACACCAAAAGCACTGGGCACAGCTCTGATCACTGGTAACCATCCACACCCACAGCATTGGGCACAGCCCTGGGAACTGGTAGCCATCCACCTAGAGCACTGGGCATGGCTCTGGTCACTGGTAACCATCTACACCCAGAGCACTGGACATTGCTCTGGACACTGGTACCCATCCACTTAGAGCACTAGGCATAGCTTTGACACTGTATCTACATTTGGAATACTGGGCACAGATCTGGGCATTGGTATCTACACCTAAAATACTGGGATCAGTCACGTTGGGGAAAAAGTGGGATCCGAAGAGGTTACTCTAGCATTCAGGGTCTGAAACTACCATTAGTTCAGTGCTAGATGGCAAGAAACTGGCACTGAATGTTGCTGTCGGAAATACAAAGTATCAATATCACACCATCAGACAGGCTCAGTGCAGGCTGTTCCCTCCAGAGGTAAATTAACTGAGTGGGCAAAAATTTGCCAAATGGAGTATAATGTAGGAAAATGTGAACTTATCTACTGTGACAGGAAGAATAGAAAAGCAGCTTGTTATTTAAATAGAGAGATATTGCAGAACTCTGAGGTGCAGCGGGACCTGGGAGTCCTGGTACATGACTCACAAAAAGTTAGCATGCAGGAGCAGCAAGTGATTAGGATAGCAAATGGAATGTTGTCATTTATTGCAAGGGAAATGGAGTATGAAAGTAGCGGAAGGTTTGCTACAGTTCTACAGGATGTTAGTGAGCTGTGTACAGTTTTGATCTCCTTAGTTAAGAAAGGATACAACTGCATTAGAAGCAGTTCAGAGAAGGTTCACCCGTCTGATTCATGGGATGAGTCTTTTCTCATGAAGAAATGTTGGACAGTTTGGGCCTGTACTCATCTGAGTTTAGAAGAATAAGAAGAGATCTTATTGGAACATATCAGATACTGAGGGCACTTGACAGAGTGGATGCTGAATGTTTCCCCTTATGGGAGAGACTAGAATTAAGGGTCACAATTTAAAAATAAAGGGTCTCTCATTTAAAACTGAGATGAGGAGGTTTTTTTTCTTTCAGCAGGTCATTAGTCTGTGGAATTCTCTTTCCCAGAGAGCAGTGGGAGGCTGGGTCATTGAATACTTTTAAAGCTGTGTTAGATAGATTCTTGATAAACAAGGAAGTCAGAGTGTTTAGGGGTTAGAGAGGAAAGTAGTTGAGGCCACAGTCAGATCAGCCATGCTCTTATCGCATAGCAGAGCAGGCTCGAGGGGTCGAATGGCCTACTCCTGCTCCTAATTCGTATATTTGGATGTATGTTTGTATATAAGTTCATATGTTGGTATGAATGAATGTTGGCAACCTCCATGGGGAGGAAGGGCTTGTATACAACAACATGGAAATTCTGCTGCTTCTGCGCCAAGGCATACAGACCTGAACAGTGACACTGCTGTTGGCTGCCACTATTAAACAAGATTGGCGTTGAGCACTGCACTGACAGCGACATCAGCAAGAACTGGCACAGTTTATACAAGCTCCCCCATTGGTTAAGTACAGCACATGGAGATAGGTTAAACCCAACAGCTATCACCTAATAAAGGTTGTGCACAGCATTGTGAATTCCATGTTTCCATAATATTTAACACCTATTGTCTGCATGAAAGATTCAAATTCTGATTCTTGTCTTCAATTCCTCAAGGCCATTGGGAGATCATAGAGGCCATCTAGAGAGAAGTCCCAGTGCTTTACAAGCTTCTGAGATCTCTGCGCTCTTCTAATTCTGGCTTCTTAAGCATCCCCAATTTTAATTGCTCTGCTTTTGGTGATTGTGCCTTCAGCTGCTTGGGCCCTAAGCTCTGGGATTCCCTCCCTAAACCTCTCCGCCTCTCAATCCTTCTTTAGGGTGCTCCTTAAAATCTACCTTTTTGCCCAAGTTTTTGATCACCTACCCTAATATCTCATGCGAATGGGTGTAAAATTTTGTTTGACAATGTTTTTGTGAAGTGTTTGGGATGTTTTACTATGTTAAAAGTGCTATATAAATACAGGTTGTTGTTATTAATGGGTAAGATAAAGAAAGCTATTGGCTCCTGGGAAAACATCCTCCTGCAAGTCCCACCTTTGGGAAAGGAGCCAGCATTGAGAGAGATTAGGAAGCTGACTCTCAGTGATATGAATAACACTCAGGGGAATTCTAAACCAGCTGCTACATTTGACAGCACTGTAAGAGAGATTGCTCACACACATCGCACGCTACGCGTTGAGGAGAGAGGGGAAGGAAGCTGATAGAGAGCAGTTCCAGTTCACATTCTGCATCTGTAGGGAAAGAGCAACATGTGATGGAGCAGTTTTAAACTTCCAACCAGACCATAGAGATCCTGGCACCTTCACTAATTCGGTAACTAGCACTGAGAGTGGTTATGTCAACCTCTAGATGATGGGTCATCATTAAGATTACAGTACTGGGGTCACAAGTCAGCACCACCCTCTTGACCTCCCCAGTCTGATGTCATCAACTGCAGCTGAGGTGAGTCAAATATTTAGGGTCCAGGAGCAATGGACTTTCCTTTCTCTGGGGTTGCGGGTGGTGATTTTGTTTTAAAAAGAAACCAGTTAAAAAACCAAATGGGAAATCCAGATGTGAGTATGTGCACTGGACACGTGGGGGTGAAGGTCATCCCTCAACGGGGCCACGAGAGCCACCCCTTCCTCACCACCAACATAACCAAAATACAACTGCAGACAAGTTGTCATTGAGTAACATCACACAGTGATCTCGGAGTGAAAACAGGGATTTACTAAGAGAAAGCATCAGAGGGAAAGGTCAGCTATAGGCTGAAAGGAAAGGTACTGTGAGAAGAAAAGAGATTTAAAGAGGTTGCTGGGCACAGTGCTGCTGTCCCAGGGGAATACCAATGCTATTGTGTGTACTGTGACCCAGCAATTAACAGTGTGGGAAAGTGAGGCCTATCAGGCTCCATGTGTATGCACACTGCTGTATACAGCATCACGATCACAGTGAGAGCAATGATAGAGGCCTGGGAAATGCCGTGATGGGAACAGAACAGAGCTGCCTATATCAGTTTACACCTCACACTCTCACCCACTTTCCTACAGCTTTGTTTTGGAAATAAATAGCATTTTGGTTTTGGAATTGGCTCTGAGAAAATCTTATTTTGGGGGAGGGGTGGGGCTGACAGATGGGCGCAACCATACCAGCCTCTCTCACCCCCACGTCACAATAATCACAGCCACCAGGTGGCAACCATGCCCGCCAGACAGTAAACACGGCCGCCAGTTACCACACCCACCACAGTAACCACACCCGCCACACAATAACCGCACCTGTCTGTCACACAGTAACCGCACCCGTCGGACAGTAACCGCACCCGTCGGACAGTAACCGCACCTGCCGGACACAGTAACCGCACCCGCCAGACACAGTAACCGCACCCGTCACACAGTAATCGCACCCACCGGACAGTAACTGCATCCGCCGGACAGTAACCGCACCCGTCGGACAGTAACCGCACCCGTCGGACAGTAACCGCATCCGCCGCACAGTAACCGCACCCGCCGGACACAGTAACCGCACCCGCCGGACACAGTAACCGCACCCGCCGGACAGTAACCGCACCCGCTGGACAGTAACCGCATCCGCCGGACAGTAACCGCATCTGCCGGACACAGTAACCGCATCTGCCGGACACAGTAACCGCACCCGCCGCACAGTAACCGCATCTGCCGGACACAGTAATCGCATCTGCCGCACAGTAACCGCACCCGTCGCACAGTAACCGCACCCGTCGCACAGTAACCGCACCCGCCTCACAGTAACCGCACCCGCCTCACAGTAATCGCACCCGTCGCACAGTAACTGCACCCGCCGCACGGTAATCGCACCCGCCGCACGGTAACCGCACCCGCCGCACGGTAACCGCACCCGCTGCACGGTAACCGCACCCGCCGCACGGTAATCGCACCCGCCGCACGGTAACCGCACCTGCTGCACGGTAACCGCACCCGTCGCACAGCAACCACACCTACCATATAATAAACACGCAGCCCCCACCTCACCGCCTCACATACCCACCCACCCAGTCACGCACAGGCTGCTGTAGCTCACAGAGTGGTATTCCAAATCTTCTCCTCACAAAGTTAAAGAATGCTATATTTTGATTGAGGGCAGCGTGTTTGAAGTTGGGGATTAGTTATTCTCCTGCCCTTGGAGTGCCTCTTCCTGTCTCCCTATCACCGTGTTGGTGTAAGTGTCACTGCCGTCCACATGGCAGTGAAGTGTTAAAGACAAGAGATTCGCAGGAACAGCAGTGCCTGCTCAAACACTACCGCTGAAAGACCCATTTCATTGCTCCTTAGCATCTCCGTGACGTACCTGACCCGTGGCCAGACAAGACTGCAACTACATTATCCCTGATGAGAAGTGACACTGCCTTCTGCTGCTCACTGTGTTTTGAATGCACAGCCTGTATTTAATGCCAGGGCTTTTAGTGGTTACGAGTAGCAGAGGTTGCTCTGCAACATCAGAAAACAATGGTTTAACCAGTGTTCAACGTTTGAAGGCAGGTGTAAGTTGGATTATAGGGAATGCAGCAAAGAGACCAGCTTTGGCCCTTGCACATGTTGAAGGATAGTGAGGGTCTGGAGATGGTGCAGAACACCATGGGCTGAATTTTGCCCTTGACGGGTGGGCGGGCCCGACCGACTCGGTGGCGGGCGGGCAGCCGATCGCCGCTGCCAAAATGGGCCCCGCCGCCATTTTAAGTGGGCGGGCCAATTAAGGCCCGTCCAGTGTGATGTCCACCGGAAAGCGCTATGCGTTTCCTGTGCGGGCGGGGGGTGGGGTTCCCCAAATGCGAGAGTGCGTTCTTTTGCGCATGCACACGGAAGAGCGCACATCTCCCTGAGGCAAAGTGCTGCCTCAGGGAGATCACTGAAAGTTGTTCAAACATTAAAAATAGAAAAATAAAAAAATCATTAACTTGTCCCCCTCATGTGACAATGTCACACGAGATGAGATATGTTAATAAATTGCACAAAAACTTTAATAAACTTTTTTAAAACCGGCATGAAACCTCATCCCGCCAGTGGATGAGGTTTCATGTTTTTTCAGAAGCCCGCCGGGGCTCCTGGCTTGCCCACCAACCTTCAGGTTGGACGGGCAGGTCCTTTAATTATCTTGTCAATGGCCTTAATTGGCCCCCGCCTTCCTGAAGATTTAAATGGGGCAGGATAACATCATCCCATGTCATTTTCGCGTCGGTAAGCAGGCCCCGCCCTCTTCTCGCCGACGGAAAAATTCAGCCCCATGACTGAGTTAATACCATCCCACAGCTCTCCATGGGGGAGGACCGCAGGTTAGCAGGAGAAAAGATGTTGTGGACAATGGGTGTGTGGGGAGAGGGGGGAAATCAGCTGTAGGCGGAAAACGGGGTTGGGCAGGGAAAGGGATTGGATGGTGAGGCAGAGGAGGAGAGAAGGGAATGGGGGAGAAGGGACTGGATGGGAGGGCAGTGGAGTCATGGTGAGAGGAGTGGAGGAGGTGGTGGATGAGGGAAGGGAAGGGGGAGGAGAACAGGAAGGTTGGTGACAGTCTGGTTTCTTGGAATGTGCTGATGGAGTCTCAGTCTCAGGTTGCGTGTAAGGCAGTGGCTGCAAAGCCCCTACCCCAATGAGGCAAACTATCAGTGACAAGAATGAACAGACAACGACTGGAAATTTAAACTCAATGATTTAAACGTGACAGCCCGGCACGATGGCAACACAGAACATGCACTTGCAGCTGTAGTGTGTGGGAGCTGGTGGACACCAGTGTGATCCATGGCAACCACATCTTCAGTAATTGTCTGCAGCTCAAGGAACTTTGGCTCAGAGTTAACGAGCTAGAGTCCAACCTTCGGAAACTGTGATGCATCAGGGAGGAGAAAGCTACCTAGATACTTTATTCCAGGAAGCAATCACACCCTTTATGTACTTCAGATTTGGTCTGTGGTCTGGGACAGGAGTGTGCAAGTGAGGCAGTTATGGGGATCCAGGAGGTAACAATGAAGGAGTCATCCTTGTACTTCTCAGACAGGTTCAGGTTTCTTGCAGCTTGTGTGGGTGAGAGCAGTGACTGCCGTCTGTGAAAGAGTGAATGACTGAAAGTGTGCGTATATATATGTGTGTGTGTGTGTGTAAATGTGTGTTTGTAGGCCCGTGCGTGTGTCCGTGTGTTTCTAGTGACAGAGCACTGAGGGAGGAAGAAGAGAGTTGAGTGTCTTCCTTCTTTGCCTGGGAAAGGCTGGTGTTTAGTTTTTTGGGTGGGTGCTGGAATGGGACAGAGTGTGTGTATGAGGACCTGATTCCAGGACGATGGGAGCTGTGCTTTTAGCTATACTTGCTGTGTTGGACACAGTTAACATCTCCTGTTGAAGCTGGTGGGTAAGGGGCTGAGTGAAAGGCCTTTCAGTGTGGTATTTCCTGTTTTTCCCCAACCGTTTCATCCTGAAGTTTTTGATATTTTTGGCATTGAGCCATCACTGAAAATATCCCTTTTTTAATGATCTTCACAAGCTCATTCCTTCTCCGGTGATTCCAGGCTCTTTGACCTATGCACTTCTTCCTAATTTAAAGACACGGGACAGGGTAACAGTAGCTGACCTGCCATCTCATGGAAAACAGGGACCCATAGATCAGCTGTTATAAAAAGAATGGAGAATGCTCTGGGAAAAGCTTGGCTGGACTCCATGGACTAGATTCCCACAGAAACATTGCTGATCATTAACTCTCTGTGTCCTCTCTGCTTGGGCCTGGGTTTCAGTGCCATTTAGTCACCAAAATGATTCCTTCCCTGCTATTCTGAATGAAGGTCCTGACTTGCACTGGGCTACAAATCCCACATTGACTCCTTCCATTCCTTAGCAAATGGCCATTCTCCATGTGTGAGCCCACTAGAATGTGTCAGTAGTAGCATAACAGCTAAGCAGAAACTGATTCACACACACATGCTGACACTGGTGCACGCCAACACAGACCTACACACACACGCCCCATCACCTACACAAATGTGCACACGACCCTATGCCTACACACGCGCGCACATACATACCTACGCCTATGCGCAAATACACCTATGTCTACGCTCACACACACCTACCCCTACATGCACACACACCTACCCCTACACACATGCACACACGCACGCCCCTATGCCTACACAAATGCGCGCGCACCCCTATGCCTACAACATATGTACATGCCCCTACACCTACACACATACGCCTCTGCACACATATACACGCACATGCGCCTACGTCTACGCGCACACACACCTACCCCTACACGCATACACACCTATCCCTACAAGCACACAAACCTACGCCTACACGCACACACCTATGCCTATGCGCACACACCTATGCCTATGCGCACACACCTATGCCTACGCGCACACACCTATGCCTACGCGCACACACCTATGCCTACACACAAACACAGCTATATCTACACACATGCGCACACATCGCTATGCATACACACATGCGCATACACACATTCACCTACGCCTGAACACACACACACCTACAACTGCACACACAGCTGCACACACATATCTATGCCTGCACACACACTTGCACACGCATCTACACCTACAAACATGCACGTACACTTACACCTGCACAAGCACCTATGCCTGCATACACACACACCTGCAAACACACCAACACCTGCACACATGCGCACACACCTGCGACTATGCGCACGCACACACATGCCTATACCTAGACACAGTCACACACACCTGTGCCTGTGTGTGCACGCACAAACACACACACACCTGCACTCATACCTACACCTGCATACACACATACACCTGTACACACACCTATGCTGCACACACACAGCTACCCCTGGACAGACACACACACACACACAAACAAACACACCCACCTACACCTGCATACATACACACCTACACCTGCATACACACACACACCTGCTCCTGTGTGCACACACATACACACACCTACGCGTGCACGCAGCTACGCCTACATGCACACACAGCTATGCGTACACACATGCACACATCCCTACGCATACACACATTCGCCTATGCCTGAACAGACACACACCTGCACACACACACAGACACTTGCACACGCACCCCGACGCCTGGACACGCACACCCCGACGCCTGGACACGCACACCCCGACGCCTGGACACGCACACCCCGACGCCTGGACACGCACACCCCGACGCCTGGACACGCACACCCCGACGCCTGGACACGCACACCCCGACGCCTGGACACGCACACCCCGACGCCTGGACACGCACACCCCGACGCCTGGACACGCACACCCCGACGCCTGGACACGCACACCCCGACGCCTGGACACGCACACCCCGACGCCTGGACACGCACACCCCGACGCCTGGACACGCACACCCCGACGCCAGGACACGCACACCCCGACGCCTGGACACGCACACCCCGACGCCTGGACACGCACACACACACACCCCTACACCTGGACACAAACACACACACACACACCCCTACACCTGGACACACATACACACACTCCTACACCTGGGGACACACACACACACACACCCCTACCCCTGGACACACACACACACACCCCTACACCTGGACACACACACCCCTACACCTGGACACACACACACACACCCCTACGCCTGGACACAAACACACACACACACACCCCTACGCCTGGACACACGCACACACACCCCTACGCCTGGACACACGCACACACCCCCCTACGCCTGGACACACGCACACACACCCCTATGCCTGGACACACGCACACACACCCCTACGCCTGGACACACGCACACACACCCCTACGCCTGGACACACGCACACACACCCCTACGCCTGGACACACGCACACACACCCCTACGCCTGGACACACGCACACACACCCCTACGCCTGGACACACGCACACACACCCCTACGCCTGGACACACGCACACACACCCCTACGCCTGGACACACGCACACACACCCTACGCCTGGACACACACACACACCCCTACGTCTGGACACACACACACCCCTACGTCTGGACACACACACACCCCTACGTCTGGACACACACACACCCCTACGCCTGGACACACACACCCCCCTACGCCTGGACACACACACACCCCTACGCCAGGACACACACACACCCCTACGTCTGGACACACACACACCCCTACGTCTGGACACACACACACCCCTACGTCTGGACACACACACACCCCTACGTCTGGACACACACACACCCCTACGTCTGGACACACACACACACCCCTACGTCTGGACACACACACACTCCTACGTCTGGACACACACACACACCCCTACGTCTGGACACACACACACACCCCTACGTCTGGACACACACACACCCCTACGTCTGGACACACACACACCCCTACGTCTGGACACACACACACCCCTACGTCTGGATACACACACACCCCTACGTCTGGACACACACACACACCCCTACGTCTGGACACACACACACCCCTACGTCTGGACACACACACACCCCTACGTCTGGAAACACACACACCCCTACGTCTGGACACACACACACACACCTGTGCCTGTGCACACACAGCTATGCCTGGACGGACACCCACCCACCTACGCCTGCATACGTACATACACACACACACACACACACACACACATACATACCTACGCCTGCACACACACACGCCTATGCCTGCAGACACACCTGCACACAGACCTGCAAACACACACACAGCTACTCCTGGACACACACATACCTACACCTGGACACACATACACACACCCCCGTTTGCTTGCACGCACACACACACCTACGCCTACAGGCACGAGAGTGTGGAGACTTGTGCTCCAGGACTTGCCGCGCCCCTGGCCAAACTGTTCCAGTACAGCTACAACACTGGCATCTACCCGGCGACGTTGAAAATTACCCAGGTATGTCCTGTACTCAAAAAGCAGGACAAATCCAACCTGGCCAATTACCGGTCTACTCTCCACCATTAGTAAAGTGATGGAAGGAGGTCAGCAACAGTGCTATCAAGTGGCACTTGCTTAGCAACAACCTGCTCACTGATGCCCAGTTTGGGTTCCACCTGGGCCACTTAGCTTCTGACCTCACTACAGCCTCGATTCAAACATGGACAAAAGAGCTGAGCTCCCGAGGTGAGGAGCGAGTGACTGCCCTTGACATCAAGGCCACATTTGACCGAATGTGGCATCAAGGAGCCCTAGCAAAACTGGAGTCAGTGGGAATCAGGTGGAAAACTCACCACTGGTTGGAGTCATACCTAGCACAAAGAAAGATGATTGTGGTTGTTGGAGGTCAATCATCTCAGCTCCAGGACGTCACTGCAGGAGTTCCTCAGGGTAGTGTCCTTGGCCCAACAATCTTCAGCTGCTTCATCAATGACCATCATAAGGTCTGAAGTGAGGATGTTCGCTGATGGCTGCACAATGTCCAGCACCAGTCGCACCTCCTCAGTTACTGAAGCAGTCCATGCCCAAATGCAGCAAGACCTGGACAATATCCAGGCTTGGGCTGACAAGTGGCAAGCAACATTTGTGCCACACAAGTGTCAGGGAATGACCATTTTCAACAAAAGTGAATCCAACCAATGCTCCTTGACATTCAATGGCATTATCATCACTGAATCCTCCACTATCAACATCCTGGGGGTTACCATTGACCAGACACTGAACTGGACTAACTATATAAATGCTGTGGCCACAAGAGCAGGTCAGAGGCTAGGAATTCTGTGATGAGTAACCCACCTCCAGGCTCCCCAAAGCCTGTCCACCATCTACAAGGCACAAGTCAGGAGTGTAATGGAATACTCCCCACTTGCCTGGATGAGTGCAGCGTGAACAACATTCAAGAAGCTTGACACCATCCAGGACAAAGCAGCCCACTTGATTGGCGCCCCATCCACAAACACTCACTCCCTCCACCACCGACGAACAGTGACAGCATTGTGTGCTATCTACAAGATACACTGCAGGAACTCACCAAGGCTCCTTAGGCAGCACCTTCCAAACCCACGACCACTACCATCTAGAAGGATGAGGGCAGCATATAGATAGGAACACCACCACCTGGAAGTTCCCCTCCAAGCCACTCACCATCCTGACTTAGAACTATATCACTGTTCCTTCACTGTCGCTAAGTCAAAATCCTGGAACTCCCTCCCTAACAGCACTCCCTACTTACACTACAGGGACTGCAGCGGTTCAAGAAGGCAGCTCAACACCACCTTCTCAAGGGCAATTGTGACAGGCAATAAATGCTGGCCCAGAGTATCCTGTAAATGAATTTTTAAAAAACACACACACCTATCACCACACACACACACATACACACAAACCAGTAAAATTTTGGATATGACTGGTACGGTCTGAACTGGAGGCGTGGCTCTGCTATTTGATGCTAGTATTTGAGCATTAGTGAGGGATGACCTAAGTTCAGGGAACCAGGATATAGAAGCTTGAGATGAGAAATTACAAAGGCAAGAAGTCCCTCGTTGAAATGGATGGCTTCAATGCAATGGGACAGAGACTGAGTCACAGTAAACTGGATAGATCTGTCCCTGAGCAAAGTGACAGTAGGTGTTATAAAAATAATTTGTGATACCAAACCAATTCATACATTTAAGGGGCAAGAGTTCCACTTGCCAAAAAAAAGCAGCCGTGACTGACAAAAGAGGTTAAAGACAACACAAAACCCAAAAGAAAACCCTTCCAAAATACAAAAAAATTCACAGAATCTGACAAAAACAGGTGATACAAAGAACAACAAAAGGCGATAAGACAGACAATAGGAGCTACAAAAAGAGAGTGCGAAGAGAATGCTTACCAGGAATATCAAAATCAACACAATTTTTTTTCAATTATATTAGGAAAAAGAGGGTGGTCAGGAGCAATATGGGCCCCTTGAAAACTGATAGAGGTGATATTGTCAATGAAAATAAGGTAAAGACCGATATGCTGAATAATTACTTTACATCTGTATTTACAGTAAAGGAAGAGGTGAACGTGCTGGACATCTCAAGCAAACTAGGATTGAATCAGTGTCGGGATTTATCAAAATTACTGTAACCAAAATAAAAGCAATGACAAATTTCCAGGGTAAGATGGTTTTCACCCCATAGGTTTAAAGGAAGTCTATAAGAACATTGCTGATGTCCTAATTACAATCTTCCAAGATTCCCTTAGTTTGGGAACCATTCCTTTAGATTGGAAAATTGTGAATGTTATTCTGCTATTCGGGAGAGGGAAATGAAAAACAATACAGCATCTTTAAGGTGACAAGTGTACTCCAGGGGAGCCTTATAAAGCAAAAGTTGATAGCAAGCCACATAAAGAGAAATTAGGGCAGACGAACAAAAGCTTGGTCAAACAAGTACGTTTTAAGGTGTGTCTTAAAGGAGGAAAGAGAGGTTTTAGAAAGGGAATTTCAGAAGCTTTGGACCTCAGAAGCTGAAGCCACACCCACCAGTGGTGGAACAATTAAAATCAGGGATACTCAAGAGGTCAAAATTACAGAGATAGGGAGGGGTGAAGCCATGAAGCGATTTGTAAACAAGGATGAGAATTTTAAAATCAAGGCATTGCTTAACCATGAGTTAGTGTAGGTATGTGCACACAGGAGAGACAGTGAAAGGTCTTGGTGTGAATAGGGACATGGCCAGCAGATTTTGGATGATCGCAAGCTTATGCAGTGTAGAATATGAAAGGCTGACAAGCACTGTAATTCGATAACACAAGTCTAGAGGTAACAACGGCACAAGTCCCTTGCTGTTTGTGGTGTACATTAAATGATCTGGACATGAATGTAGGAGGTATGATCAGTAAGTTCGCAGATGACATGAAAATTGCTGGTGTGGTAAATAGCGAGAAGGAAAGCCTTAACCTACAGGACAATATAGACGGGCTGGTCAGATGGGCAGAGCAAACGGAATTTAATCCTGAAAAGGTGATGCATTTTGGGAGGGCTAACAAAGCAAGGGAGCACAAGATGAATGGTAGGACCCTAGGAAGTACAGAGGATCAGAGAGGCCTTGGTGTCCATGTCCACAGATCCCTGAAGGCAGCAGGACAGGTAGACAAGGTGATTAAGAAGTCTTATGGGATACTTGCCTTTATTAGTCGAGGCACTGATTACAAGAGCAGGGAGGTTATGTGGGAGATGTATAAAACACTAGTTAGGCCACAACTGGAATACTGCCAGACTTTAAGAACTGATTATCAATCCAGGGAGATGAATTGAGAGATCAGAATGCTGTATTGAAAGGTTGCAAAGAAGCCCTCTCTCTTGAAAGTATTATGCCAGGGTTTGTAAAGTAACCACCCTGAGAAGAGAAATTTCCTGCAAAACAAGATCTTTTGGGAATAAAATGTGGAAATTTGCTCTATACAATTACACCCAGGAGTACAACTGAACAACATGGCCACAACACGGAATCACCACATCAAGATCAGCCAAAGGACAATTAACCATATATTCTTTTGATTGTTTAATGTTCATGAGCTGTAAAAAAATCTTTAAGCCGATCCTTTTATTCTAACATCTATAGTAGTGCGTGACGTATGAATAGTGGTTGAGATTTATCTAGGTATTTTAAATGTTTACAACTTCATACATGGGATGTGGGCTTCGCTGGCTAGGCCAGCATTTATTGTCCATGCCTAATTGCCCTTGAGAAGGCAGTGGTGAGCTGCCTTATTGAACCACTGCAGTCCATGTGGTGTAGGTACACCCACAGTGCTGTTAGGTGGGGGGAGTTCCAGGATTTTGACCCAGCGACAGTGAAGGGATGGCAATATATTTCCAAGTCAGGATGGTGAATGACTTGGAGGCGAACTTCCAGACTCCTATGAGTCTGTTGCCCTTGTCCTTCCAGATGGTGGCAGTCGTAGGTTTGGAAGGTGTTGTCTAAGGAGCCTTGGTGAGTTCCTGCAGTGCATCTTGTAGATGGTACACACTGCTGCCACTGTGCGTCGCTGATGGAGGGAGTGAAAGTTTGTGGAAGGGGTGCCAATCAAGTGGACTGCTTTGTCCTGGATGGTGTCAAGCTTCTTGAGTGTTGTGGGAGCTGCACTCATCCAGGCAAGTGGAGAGTATTCCATCACACTCCTGACTTGTGCCTTGTAGATGGTTGACAGGCTTTGGGGAGTCAGGAGGTGAGTTACTCACTGCAGGATTCCTAGTCTCTGACCTGCTCTTGTAGCAGTGTTTATATGTTTAGCCCAGTTCAGTTTCTGGTTAATGGTAACCCCCAGGATGTTGATAGTGGGGTTTCAGTGATGGTAATGCCATTGAATGTTCAGGGATTATCTCTTGTTGGAGATGGTCATTGCCTGGCACTTGTGTGGCACATCCCCACTTCTGACCTTATGATGGAAGGGTCATTGATGAAGCAGCTGAAGATGGTTGGGTCTAGGACACTACCATGAGGAACTCCTGCAGTGGTGTCCTGGAACTGAGATGATTGATCTCCAACAACCACAACCATCTTCCTTTGTGCCAGGTATGACTCCAACCAGTGAAGAGTTTTCCACCTGATTCCCATTGACTCCAGTTTTGCTAGGGCTCCTTGATGCCACACTCGGTCAAATACTGCCTTGGTGTCAAGGGCAGTTACTCTTATCTCACCACAGGATTTCAGCTCTTTTCTCCATGTTTGAACCAAAGCCGTAATGAGGTCAGGAGCTGAGTGACCCTGGCGGAATCCAACCTGAATGTCAGTGAGCAGGGTATTGCTAAGCAAGTGCCACTTGATAGCAAAGTTGATGACCCCTTACATCACTTTACTGATCGAGTGTAGACTAACAGGGAGGTAATGGCCGGGTTGGATTAGCCCTGCTTTTTGTGTACAGGACATACCTAGGCATTTTCCACATTGCCATGTGGATGTCAGTGTTGTAACTGTACTGGAACAGCTTGGCTAGGGGCGCAGCAAGTTCTAGAGCACATCATAGAGTCATAGTTACACAGCACAGAAACAGGCCCTTCGGTCCATCGTGTCCGTGCTGGCCATCAAGCACCTATCTATTCTGATCCCATTTTTCAGCACTTGGCCCATAGCCCTGTATGCTATGGCGTTTCAAGTGCTCAGCTAAATACTTCTTAAATGTTGTGAGGGTTCCTGCCTCTACCATTCCCTCAGGCAGTTGTTCCAGATTCCCACCAGCCTCTGGGGGAAAAATTCTTTCCTCAAATCCCCTTTAAACCTCCTGCCCCTTACCTTAAGTCTATGCCCCTGGTTATTGACAGCCCTGCTAAGGGGAAAGGTTTCTTCCTATCTATGCCCCTCATAATTTTGTATACATAGAAACTAGGAGCAGGAGTAGGCCATTCGGCACTTCGAGCCTGCTCCGCCATTCATTATGATCATGGCTAATCATCTAACTCAATTGCCTGCTCCCGCTTTCTCCCCATACCCTTTGATCCCTTTCGCCCAAGAACCATATCCAACTCCTTCTTGAAAGCATACAATGTTTTGGTCTCAACTACTTTCTGTGGTAACGAATTCCACAGGCTCACCACTCTCTGGGTGAAGAAATTTCTCCTCATCTCAGTCCTAAATGGTCTACCCCATATCCTCAGACTGTGACCCCTGGTTCTGGACTCCCCCACCATTGGGAACATCCTTCCTGCATCTACCCTGTCTAGTCCTGTTAGAATTTTATAGGTTTCTATGAGATCCACCCTCATTCTTCTGAACTCTAACGAATTTAATCCTAATCGACTCAGTCTCTCCTCATATGTCAGTCCCGCCATCCCAGGAATCAGTCGGGTAAACCTTCGCTGCACTCCCTCTATAGCAAATACATCCTTCCTCAGATAAGGAGACCAAAACTGCACACAATATTCCAGGTGTGGTCTCACCAAGGCCCTGTACAATTGCAGCAAGACATCCCTGTTCCTGTACTCGAATCCTCTGGCTATGAAGGCCAACATACCATTTGCCTTCTTTACTGCCTGCTGCACCTGCATGCTTACCTTCAGCAACTGGTGCACAAGGACTCCCAGGTCTCGTTGCACATTCCCCTCTCTCAATTTATATCCATTCAGATAATAATCTGCCTTCCTGGTTTTGCTACCAAAATGGATAACCTCACATTTATCCACATCATACTACATCTGCCATGCCCACTCACCCAGCTTGTCCAAATCACACTGAAGCATCTCTGCATCCTCCTCACAGCTCACCCTCCACCCAGCTTTGTGTCATCTGCAAATTTGGAGACATTACATTTAATTCCCTCATCTAAATCATTTATTTTGTGAATAACTGGGGTCCCAGCACCGATCCCTGCGGTACCCCATTAGTCACTGCCTGCCTTTCAGAAAAAGACCTGTTTATTCCTACTCTTCGTTTCCTGTCTGCCACCCAGTTTTCTATCCATCTCAATACACTACCCCCAATCCCATGCGCTTTAATTTTACATGCCAATCTCTTATGTGGGACTTTGTCAAAAGCCTTCTGAAAGTCCAAATGAACCACACCCACTGGCTCCCCCTCATCAACTCTGTTAGTTACATCCTCGAAAAATTCCAGTAGATTTGTCAAGCATGATTTCCCTTTCATAAATTCATGCTGACTGTGTCTGATTCTGCCACTGTTTTCCACTATCAGTTTTCCACTGATACATCTATCAGTTCCCCACCTCAGCCTTCTCTGTTCTAAGGAAAACAACCCTAGCCTATCCAATCTCTCTTCGGTACTATTGCTGGAATATTGTCAGGGCCCATAGCCTTTGCAGTATCCAGTGCCTTCAGTCATTTCTTGATATCACGTGGAGTGAATCGAATTGGCTGCAGACTGGCATCTGCGATGCTGGGGACCTCCGGAGGATGCCGAGATGGATCATCCACTCGGCACTTCTGGCTGAAGATTGTTGCAAATGCCTTGATTTTTGCACTCGTGCTGGGCTCCCCCATAATTGAGAATGGGGATATTTGTGGAGCCTCCTCCTCCAGTGAGTTGTTTAATTGTCCACTACTGTTCATGACTGGATGTGGCAGGACTGCAGAGCTTAGATCTGATCAGTTGGTTATGGTCGCTTAGCTCTTGTCTATCATTTCTGCTTTTGCTGTTTGGCACACAAGTAGTTCTGTTTTGCAGCTTCACCAGGTTGTTTGGTATGCTGGTGCTGCTTCTGGCATGCCCTCCTGCACTCTTCATTGAACTAGGGTTGATCCCCTGGCTTGATGGTAATAGTAGAGTGGGGGATATGCCAGGCGATGAGGTTACAGACTGTGATTGAGTACACTTCTGCTGCTGCTGATGGCCCACAGCACCTCATGATTGCCCAGTCTTGAATTGGTGTTCAACATGGAGGAGCACTGATTCATCAACTGAGGGAGGGCAGTATGTGGTAAGAGGTTTCCGTGCCCATGTTTAACCTGATGCCATGAGACTTCATGGGGTCTAGAGTCGATGTTGAGGACTCCCACGGCAACTCCCTCCTGACTGTATACCACTGTGCCGCCACCTCTGCTGGGCCTGACCTGCCGGTGGGATAGGACATACCCAGAGATGGTGATGGTGGTATCTGGGACATTATCTATAAGGTATGATTCCATGAGGATGACTATGTCGGGCTGTTGCTTGACTAGTCTGTGAGACAGCTCTCCCAGTTTTGTCACTAGCTCCCAGATGTTCATAAGGAGGGCTTTGCAAGGTCGACAAAAGAATGTTTTGGATTGGGGGAGAGCGGATTTTAGTAAAATAAGGCAGGATCTGGCCAAGGTAGACTGGGAACAGCTACTTGTGGGGAAATCTACAGAAGATCAGTGGGGGGGGCGTTCAAAAAGGAAATGGGGAGGGTACAGGCTCAACATGTTCCCTCTAGGGTGATAGGAAGGAGTAACAAGCCCAGAGAACCATGGATGACCAGAGATATTCAGGATACGATGAGAAGGAAAAGAGAGGCTTTTAGCAGGTACAAGGGGAGCAAATCAGCGGAGGCATTAGTGGAGTACAGAAAGTGCAGGGTGGAGCTTAAGAAAGCAATAGGAGAGCAAAGAGGGGATATGAGAAAGCTCTGGCTGGTAAAATTAGGGAAAATCCCAAGATATTCTATAAGTATATCAATGGGAAGAGAATAACCAGGGAAAGAGTAGGCCCATTAGGGACCAAAGGAGCAATCTATGGGTGGAGACAGAGGACATCGATAGAGTGTTGAATGAATACTTCACATTCCTCTTCACCCAAGAGAATGAGGATGAAGGTATGGAACTCGGCGAGAGGGATTGCGAGGTTCTTGAGCAAATTGATATAGGGAGTGACAAGGTATTGGAGGTGTTGGCAGGCTTAAAAGTGGACATATCTCCAGGTCTGGATGATTTGTGTCCCAGATTGCTGAGGGAGACAAGGGAGGAGATCGCAGGGGCTCTGACCCAAATTTTTAATTCCTCTCTGGCCACGGGGGAGGTGCCAGAGGGCTGGAGAACAGCTAATGTGGTTCCGCTGTTTAAGAAGAGTTGTAGAGAGAAGCCAGGAAACTATGGACCAGTGAGTCTCGCGTCAGTGGTAGGGAAGCTATTGGAGAAAATTCTGAAGGAGAGAATCTATCTCCACTTGGGGAGGCAAGGTTTGATCAAGGATAGTCAGCATGGCTTTGTCAGAGGGAGGTCATGCCTAACAAATTTGATTGAATTTTTTGAGGAGGTGACCAGGTGTGTAGATGAGGGTAGTGTAGTTGATTTATCTGGATTTCAGCAAAGCCTTTGCCAAGATCCCACATGGGAGACTTATAAAGAAGGCAAATGCACATGGGATTCAGGGTAATTTGATAAGGTGGATTCAAAATTGGCTTAGATGTAGGAGACAGAGGGTGATGACAGAAGGATGCTTTAGTGACCGGAAGCCCATGTCCAGTGGCGTACCACAGAGATCTGTGCTGGGTCCCCTATTTGTCATTTATATAAACAACATAGATGACTATGTGGGGGGTAGGATTAGTAAGTTTGCGGATGACACAAAGATTGGCCGGGTGGTTAACAGTGAGGTTGAGTGTCTTGGGCTACAGGAAGATAGAGACGGGTTGGTCAAATGGGCAGATAAGTGGCAGATGGAATTTAACCCAGAAAAGTGTGAGGTGATACACTTTGGAAGGAGTAATTTGACAAGGAAGTATTCAATGAACGGTATGACACTAGGAAGTTTTGAGGAACAAAGGGACCTTGGCTTGTGTGTCCATAGATCTCTGAAGGAGGAGGGGCATGTTAGTGGGATGGTGAAAAAGGCATATAGGACACTTGCCATTATCAATCGAGGCATAAATTACAAAAGTAGGGAGGTCATGTTGGAGTTGTATAGAACCTTGGTGAGGCCACAGCTGGAGTACTGTGTGCAGTTCTGGCTGCCACATTATAGGAAGGATGTGATTGCACTGGAGGGGGTGCAGAGGAGATTCACCAGGATGTTGCCTGGGATGAAACATTTAAATTAGGAAGAGAAGTTGGATAGACTTGGGTTGTTTTCTTTGGAGCAAAGAAGACTGAGGGGCAACCTGATCGAGGTGTACAAGATTATGAAGGGCATGGACAGGGTTGTTAGGGAGTAGCTGTACCCCTTAGTTGAAGGGTCAGTCACGAGGGGACATAAGTTCAAGGTGAGGGGTAGGAGGTTTGGGGGGGTGTGAGGAAAAGCTTTTTTACCCAGAGGGTGGTGACGGTCTGGAATGTGCTGCCTGGGAGGGTGGTGGAGGCGGGTTGCCTCACATCCTTTAAAAATGATCTGGATGAGCACTTGGCACGTCATAACATTCAAGACTATGGGCCAAGTGCTGGTAAATGGGATTAGGTAGGTAGGTCAGGTGTTTCTCACGTGACGGTGGAGACTCGATGGGCCGAAGGGCCTCTTCTGCACTGTGTGATTCTGTGATTCTGATTCTGTAACAGGGCTGAGTTTGCCATTGTGGTTTCCAGTGCCTAGGTCGTTGCCGGGTGGTCCATCCGGTTTCATTCCTTATTGAGTGGCTTGCTAGGCCATTTCAGAGGGATTTTAAGAGTCAATCACATTGCTGTGGATCTGGAGTCACATATAGGCCAGACCAGGTAAGGATGGCAGATTTCCTTCCCAAATGGACATTAGTGAACCAGATGGGTTTTCACGACAATTAACAATGGTTTCATGGTCATCATTAGGTTCTCAATTCCAGATTTTCATTGATTACATTTAAATTTCACTATCTGCCATGGTGGCATTCGAACCCAGGTCCCCAGAGCATTACCCTGGCTCTCTGGATTAGTAGTCCAGTGACAATACCACTACACCACTGCCTCCCCTTAATAATGTCAATAAATTTAGTAGTGTCAATAAACTTATCTTGATCTTTGTTTAAACTCAGCAAACCTTCCTGACTATTTCTTTGTAATCTTGAAGCATACATAGTGAGACTCCTGTAGTACTAGAAAGCACATCCTTCTAAATTCACAAAAAAACACTGTTACCTTTGAGTGGTGGGATAGGGGAGTCATTTTTTACCCCTCCTCACGTGGTCATAAGAAAGGATATACAGGCCTTGGAGAGAGTGCAGCATAGATTTACCAGAGTGATACCTAGTCTCCAAGGGTTAAATTTCAAGGAGAGATTACAAAAATTAAGATTGTATTCCCTGAAATCCGTGGTTTCAAAGCTCATATTTTATGAGATAGACCCTAACTGGAACTGAAACAGAAACTTCAGCTTAGGGAAAATCAAACTTCAGCTTTCTAGGAAAGCTAGAATGGAAATGGCAACTTGATGCTTTCGGAGAAACTGACATTGAGTGAAACAAGATAAAAAGACACAGAGCCATTTGAGCTCAGATTCCAGTGGTGCAGTACAGGCAGGCTGACCATATGAATTAGTAGTAGGAGTAGGCCACTTGGCCCTTGAGCCTGCTCTGGCATTCAATAAAATCAAAGTTGGTCTCATTATAACCTCAGCTCCACATTCCCACCTACCCCAGATCCCCTCGTTAATCAAGAATCTATCTACCTTTGCCTTAAAGATATTCAAGGGCTCTGCCTCAATAACCTTTTGAGGAAGAGGTTTCCAAAAGCTCACAACCCTCTGACAGAAAAAAATTCTCACCTCTGCCTTAAATGGATGACCCCTTATTTTTAAAAAGTGACCCCTAGTTCTAGATTCTCCCACAAGAGGAAACATCCTTTCCACATCCACCCTGTCAAGTCCCCTCAGGATCTTATGTTTCAATCAAGTCACCTATTGTTCTTCTAAATCCTGTGGATACAAGCCTAGACTATCCAACCTTTCCTCATAAGACACCCCACCCATTTCAGGTATTAGTCTAGTAAACCTTCTCTGAACTGCTTCCAATGCGTTTACATCCTTACTTAAATAAGGAGACCAGTACTGTACACAGTACTCCAGATGTGGTCTCACTGGTATCCTGTATAACTATAGCATAACTTTCCTATTTCTGTAATCAATTCCCCTTGCAATAAATGATAAGATTCTATTAGCTTTCCTAATTACTTGCTGTCCCTGTAAACCAATCTTTTGTGATTCATGCACTAGGACACCCAGATTCCCCTGCACCACAGAGCTCTTCAATCTTTCACCATTTAGATAATATGCTTCTTTTTATCCTTCCTGCCAAAATGGATAATTACACACTTTCCCACATTATACTCCATTTGCCAAGTCTTTGCCCACTCATTTAACCTACCTATGCCCCCTTGTAGCCTCCTTACATCTTCTTCACAACTTACTTACCTACCTATCAGCAAATTTAGCAATCATGCCTTCAGTCCCTTCGTCCAAGTCATTTATATGAATTGTAAAAACTTGAGACCCCAGCACTAATCTCTATGGCACACCAGTCGTTACATCTTAGCTACCAGAAAATGACCCAATTATACCAACTCTCTGCTTTCTGTTAGCCAGTCAATCTTCTATCCATGCCAATATGTTACCCCAACGCCATGAGCTATTATTTTCAGCAATAACCTTTGATGTGGCACCTTATCAAATGCCTTCTGGAAATCTAAGTACAGTACATCCACCGGTTCCCCTTTATCCACAGCACATGGACTCCTGCAAAGGACTCCAATAAATTGATTAAACATGATTTCCTTCTCAAAAAACCATGTTGATTCTGCCTGATTAGCTTGAATTTATCTAAGTGCCCTATGATAATGTCTTTGGTAATAGCTTCTAACACTTTCCCTATGAAGATGTTAGGCTAACTGGTCTATAGTTTCCTGCTTTCTGTCTCCCTCCCTTTTTGAATAAAGGAGTTACATTCGCTATTTTCCAGTCTAATGGAACTTTCCCTGAATCTAGGAAATTTTAGAAAATTAAAACCAATGCATCAACTACCTCACTAGCCACTTCTTTTAAGACCCTAGGATGAAGACCATCAGGACCTGGGGAGTTGACAGCCTGCAACTCCAACAATTTGCCAAGTACCACTTCCCTGGAGATTCTAATTTTGACTTCCTCCCTCCCTTCCATTTCCTGATTTACAGCCATTTCTGGGATATTACTTGTAACGTCTATAGAGAAGACCGATGCAAAATACCTGTTCAATTTATCTGTCATCTCCGTATTTTCCATTATTAGTTCCCCAGACTCACTTTCTATAGGACCAATGCTTACTTTGTTAACTCCTTTTTTATATATCTATAGAAACTCTTACCTACCTCTCTCTATATTTCTAGCTAGCTTTCTTTTATACTCTAATTTTTCCCTCCTTATTAATCTTTTAGTCATTCTTTTCTGTCATTGTGGTCAGTTACCTGAGGTAGGTTGTTGCGGTTCGATGGTTTGGTGCAACTATGCATGAGGAAGAGATTAACAGCCTCAGGGAAGGGGATTGACAACAGCTCACAGAGAGTCAGCTCCATCAATGTCTTTAAACAGCTTCCTATCATCAGCACAGACAGGCGACCTACTCTTTGCTATGCCTTTCTCATGTGCTGAGGGGCAGTGTGTCCCGTGTGTTGAGGGGATGTGGATCCCGTGTGTTGAGGGGATTTGGATCCCGTGTGTTGAGGGGATGTGGATCCCGTGTATTGAGGGGGTGTGAATCCTGTGTTGAGGGTATGTGGATCCCATGTGTTGAGGAACTGTGTGTTAAAGCCTTTGGAATTTGAAGAAAAATCTGGATACTTTATTGAAATTGTATTGCTGAGTGTTGGCTGATATCAGACTGAGGCAATGGCAATACTGGTTAGTAAACTCAGCATATAGACAATGACTGAATAGTATCCATTGCCAATGCCCTAATGAGAACGTGGGCTTTGTTTTCCGTCTAAAATAAACTACTAACCTGTCAAAGGAAGGCTGGACCGTTTGTGCAATCATTCTAGTCTAAAAGGCACTAAGCTCCTAATACAGCAATTCCCATCCCCTGCAGTTCCAGTGTCACACCACACTGTCTTCCTCAGAGTCAGTGCCAGCTCCTTTCCCAGGACTGGGCTTATTTCACAGAAATAAAAAAATTAAATCATGCATTCTTTAATATCGCAACGTATGTACTCTCCCAGCATTCCCCTGAGCCCACTGCCAGACAGTACCCAATCCAATTTGTACGCTCACTGCCAGACAGTACCCAATCCAGATCGAACACTCACTGCCAGACACTACCCAATCCAGATTGAACACTCACTGCCAGACAGTACCCAATCCTGATCGAGCACTCATTGCCAGACAGTACCCAATCCAGGTCGTACGCTTATGCCAGACAGTACCCAATCCAGACTGAACACTCACTGCCAGACAGTACCCAATCTAGGTCGTACGCTCATGCCAGACAGTACCCAATCCACACTGAACACTCACTGCCAGACAGTACCCAATCCTGATCGAACGCTCACTTCCAGACAGTACCCAATCTAGGTCGTACGCTCATGCCAGACAGTACCCAATCCACACTGAACACTCGCTGCCAGACAGTACCCAATCCTGATCGAACACTCACTGCCAGACAGTACCCAATCCTGATCGAACGCTCACTGCCAGACAGTACCCAATCCTGATCGAACACTCACTGCCAGACAGTACCCAATCCTGATCGAACACTCACTGCCAGACAGTACCCAATCCTGATCGAACACTCACTGCCAGACAGTACCCAATTCAGATCGAGATCACTGCCAGACAGTACCCAATCAAAATCGAACACTTGCTGCCAGACAGTATCCAATCCAGATCGTACGCTCACTGCCAGACAGTACCCAATCTAGACTGAACACACACTGCCAGACAGTACCCAATCCTGATCGAACACTCACTGCCAGACAGTACCCAATTCAGATCGAAATCACTGCCAGACAGTACCCAATCCAAATCGAACACTCGCTGCCAGACAGTATCCAATCTAGATCGTATGCTCACTGCCAGACAGTACCCAATCCAGACTGAACACACACTGCCAGACAATACCCAATCCTGATCGAACACTCACTGCCAGACAGTACCCAATTCAGATCGAACTCACTGCCAGACAGTACCCAATCCAAATCGAACACTCGCTGCCAGACAGTACTCAATCCAGATCGTACGCTCACTGCCCGACAGTAACCAATCCTGATCAAACACTCACTGCCAGACAGTACCCAATTCAGACTGAACACTCACTGCCAGACAGTACCCAATCCTGATCGAACACTCACTGCCAGACAGTACCCAATTCAGATCGAACGCTCACTGCCAGATAGTACCCAATCCAGATCGTACGCTCATGCCAGACAGTACCCAATCCAGACCGAACACTCATTGCCAGACAGTACCCAATCCAGATCATCGCAACATAGGCAAAGGAGAAGGCCATTCAATTTATCGAGCTGCTCCGCCATTCAATACGATGATGGCTGATCATCCACCTCAATGCTTTTTTCCCCATACTATCCCCATAGGCCTTTATGTCATTGGTATTTAGAAATCTGTCAATCTTCGCTTAAAACATACTCAATGACTGAGATTCCACAGTCCTCTGGGGTGGAGAATTCCAAAGATTCACAACCCTCCGAGTAGAAAGCTTTCTCCTCATCTTGATCCAAAGTGGATTCCTCCTTATTCTGAAATTGTGTCCCCTGGTTCTAGACTCCCCAGCCAGAGGAAACATCTTACCTACATCTACCCTGTCTATCCCTTTAATTATTTTGTAGGTTTCAATGAGATCACCTCTCATTCTTCGCAACTCTAGAGAATACAGGCCCAGTTTCCCCAATCTCTCTTCACATGGCAGGCCCACCATCCCCAGAGCAAGTCTGGTGAACCTTCATTGCAGTCCCTCTATGGCAACAATATCCTTCCTAAGGTAAGGGGACCAAAACTGCACACAGTACTCCAGGTGCGATCTAACCAAGGTTCTGTAGAATTGAAGCAAGATTTCACTACTCCTGTACTCAAATCCTCTTGCGATAAAGGCTAACATACCTTGAGCCTTCCTAATTGCCTGCTGCACCTGCATGTTAGCTTTCAGTGACTTATGGACAAGGACACCAAGGTCCATTTGTACATCTACACTTTCTAATCTCTTACCATTTAGGAAATACTCTGCATATCTGTTCCTCCTACCAAAGTGGATAACCTCACATTTTTCCACATTATATTTCATCTGCCATGTTCTTGCCAACTCACTAAGTCTGTCCAAATCCTCTGAAGCTTCTTTGCATCTTCCTCACAACACACATTCCCATCTAGCTTTGTGTCAACCATGAACTTTGAAATGTTACATTTGGAACACACATCCAAAAATCATTGATATATATTGTGAACAGCACTTTCTGCCAGACTGTACCCAATCTAAGTCATTCACTGCCAAATCTGTTCCCAAGACAGACATAGGAGCAGAAGTAGACTATTCAGCCCATCGAGCCTGTTCCACCATTCAGTATGATCATGGCTGTCCTTGGGCTCCAACTCCACTTTGCTACCCCCTCCCCATATCCCTCAATTCCCTGAGACACCAAAAATCTGTCTATCCCAGCCTTAAATGTATTCAACCATGGAGCATCCACAATCCTCTGGGGTAGAGAATCCCAAAGTTTCACAAGTCTCTGAGTGAAGAAATTTCTCCTCATCTCAGTCCTAAATGATCGGCCCCCAGCCTGAAACTGTCTCCATGTTTTAGATTCCCTGACCAGCGGAAACAATTTCAGTGTCCACCCTATCAAGCCCCTTCGGAATTTTGTAGGTTTCAATGAGATCACCTCTCATTCTTCTGAACTCCTGAGAATGTAAACTCATTTTCTCAGCCTCTCACCATAGGACAATCCCTCATCCCAGGGACCAATTTAGTGAACTTTTGCTGTACTGTCTCCAATGCATGTATATCCTTTCTTAAACGCACAGTCCAAAATTGCACACAATACTCCAGAAGCGGTCTCACTGAAAACTTGTACGATTGTAGCAAGGCTTCTTTATTTTTGTTCTCCAATCCCCTTGAAATAAAGGTCAAAATGCTATTTGCCTTCCTAATTGTTGCTGCACCTGCAAGCTAACTTTTTGTGTTTCTTGTACAAGTACACCCATGTCTCTTTGAACATCAACACTTACAAGTTCCTCACCTTTCAAAAAATATTCTGCTTTTTTATTCTTACAATCAAAGTGAATAACTTCACACTTCCCCACATTATACTCCATCTGCCATCTTGCTGCCCACTCACTTAACCTGTCTATATCTCTTTGCAGTCTCTCTGTGTCCTCCCGACAACCTACCTTCCCACCTAGCTTGGTATCATCAGAAAACTTTGATACATTACTCTCTGTCTCTTCATCTAAGTCATTAATATAGATTTTAAATAGCTGAGGCTCAAACACTGATCCTTACAGCACTCCAACTAGTAACAGCCTGCCAATTTGAAAAAACCCTGTTTATGCTCACTCTCTGCTTTCTATCCATTAACCAATCCTCTATCCCTGCTAAATTATTACCCACAACTCCATGAACCTTATCTTGCCTATTAAATTTTGTGTGGCACGTTATCGAATGCCTTTTGGAAATCCAAGTATAATACATCTACTGGTTCCCCTTTATCTACCCTGCTAAGTACATATTCAAAAAACTCCAGTAAATTTGTCAAGCTGATTTCCCTTTAGTAAAACCAGATTGACTTATTCTAATCATGCTATGCCTTTCTAAATACATTGTTTAGACTTCTTAATTTTCCCAATGACTGATGTTGGGCTAACTCGCCTGTAGCTCACTGTTTTCTCTCTGACTCCTTTCTTGAAAAGCCATGTAACATTTGCCAACTTCCAAACTGATGGGAACATTCCCGACTCTAAGGAATTTTGGAAAAAATTTTGAAGAACGCTCACTGCCAGACTGACCCAATCCACATCAAACAGTCACTGTCAGACAGTACCTAGTCCATATCACACACTCACTGCCTGACTGTACCCGCTCCGCGTCAAACACTCACTGCCAGACTGTGCCCAGTCCACATCAAACGGCTACTGTCAGCCTGTACCCAATCCGCATTAAATATCCACTGCCAAACTGTACCTAGTCCACATCAAACATTCACTGCCAGGCTGTACCCAATCTGCATCAAACACTCAATGTTAGACTGTACTTAGTTCGCATCAAACACCCACTACTAGATTGTACCCAATCCGCAAACACTAAATGCTAGACTTTACCCAGTTCACATCAAACACTCAATGCCAGACTGTACCTAGTCCGCCTGAAACACCGACTACCTGACTGTACCCAACCCGCAGACACTCACTGCCAGAGTGTGCCCAATCCGCATCAAACACTCAATGCCAGACTGTACCCAGTCCGCATTAAATATCCACTGCCAAACTGTACCTAGTCCACATCAAACATTCACTGCCAGGCTGTACCCAATCTGCATCAAACACTCAATGTTAGACTGTACTTAGTTCGCATCAAACACCCACTACTAGATTGTACCCAATCCGCAAACACTAAATGCTAGACTTTACCCAGTTCACATCAAACACTCAATGCCAGACTGTACCTAGTCCGCCTGAAACACCGACTACCTGACTGTACCCAACCCGCAGACACTCACTGCCAGAGTGTGCCCAATCCGCATCAAACACTCAATGCCAGACTGTACCCAGTCCGCATCAAACACCCACTGCCAGACTGTATCCAATCCACAAACATTCAATGCCAGACTGTATCCATTCCGCATCCAACACTCACTGCCAGACTGTACCCAGTCAGCATCAAACACCCACTGCCAGAATGTATCCAATCTGCATCAAACACCCACTACCAGACTATACACAATCCGCAACATGCACCCACTGCCAGACTGTACACAATCCGCATTAAATACTCACTGCTAGACCGTATCCAGTCCGCATTAAACATCCACTGCCAGACTGTATACAAGTCACATCAAACACCCACTGCCAGACTATACCCAATCTGCAAACACTCAATGCCAGCCTGTCCCTTGTCCACATCAAACACCCACTGCCAGACTGTACCCAGTCCGCATCAAACACCCACTGCAGGACTGTACCCAATCCGCAAACACTCATTGCCAGACTGTCCCTTATCGCATTAAACACTCACTGCCAGACTGTGCCTAATCGTCATCAAGCACCCACTGCCAGACTGTACCCAATCTGCATCAAACACCCACTGCCAGATTGTACCCAATTTGCAAACATTCAATGCCAGGCTGTACCTAGTCCGCATCAAATACCCACTGCAAGACTGTACCCAGACTGCATCAAACACCCACTACCAGACTGTAACCAGTCCGCATCAAACACAGACTGCTAGACTATCCAATCCGCAAACATCCACTGCCAGACTGTACACAATCCATATCAAACACTCACTGCCAGACTGTACCCAGTCTGCATCAAACACCCTCTGTCAGACTGTACCCAGTCTGCATCACTCACTGCCAGGCTGTATCCAATCCGCATCACTCGCTGCCAGGCTGTACCTAGTCCGCATCACTCGCTGGCAGACTGTACCCAGTACGCATCACTCGCTGCCAGGCTGTACCAAGTCCGCATCACTCGCTGCCAGGCTGTACCCAGTCCGCATCACTCGCTGCCAGGCTGTACCCAGTCCGCATCACTCGCTGCCAGGCTGTACCCAGTCCGCATCACTCGCTGCCAGGCTGTACCCAGTCCGCATCACTCGCTGCCAGGCTGTACCCAGTCCGCATCACTCGCTGCCAGGCTGTACCCAGTCCGCATCACTCACTGCATGGCTGTACCCTGTCCGCATCACTCACTGCCAGGCTGTACCCTGTCCGCATCACTCACTGCCAGGCTGTACCCTGTCCGCATCACTCACTGCCAGGCTGTACCCTGTCCGCATCACTCACTGCCAGGCTGTACCCTGTCCACATCACTCACTGCCAGGCTGTACCCTGTCCGCATCACTCACTGCCAGGCTGTACCCTGTCCGCATCACTCACTGCCAGGCTGTACCCAGTCCGCATCACTCACTGCCAGGCTGTACCCAGTCCGCATCACTCACTGCCAGGCTGTACCCTGTCCGCATCACTCACTGCCAGGCTGTACCTTGTCCGCATCACTCACCGCCAGGCTGTACCCAGTCCGCATCACTCACTGCATGGCTGTACCCAGTCCGCATCACTCACTGCATGGCTGTACCCAGTCCGCATCACTCAATGCCAGGATGTACCCAGTCCGCATCACTCACTGCATGGCTGTACCCAGTCCGCATCACTCACTGCCAGGCTGTACCCAGTCCACATCACTCACTGCCAGGCTGTACCCAGTCCGCATCACTCACTGCCAGGCTGTACCCTGTCCGCATCACTCACTGCCAGGCTGTACCCTGTCCGCATCACTCACCGCCAGGCTGTACCCAGTCCGCATCACTCACTGCATGGCTGTACCCAGTCCGCATCACTCACTGCATGGCTGTACCCAGTCCGCATCACTCAATGCCAGGATGTACCCAGTCCGCATCACTCACTGCATGGCTGTACCCAGTCCGCATCACTCACTGCCAGGCTGTACCCAGTCCGCATCACTCACTGCCAGGCTGTACCTAGTCCGCATCAAACACCCACTGCAAGACTGTACCAAGTCTGCATCAAACACCCACTACCAAACTGTAACCTGTCCGCATCAAACACAGACTGCCAGACTATCCAATCCGCAAACATCCACTGCCAGACTGTACACAATCCACATCAAACACTCATTGCCAGACTTTACCCAGTCCGCGTCAAACACCCACTGCCAGGCTGTACCCAATCCACATACACTGACTGCCAGCCTGTCCGCAAAGAATCAATACCAGACTGTACCCAGTCCGCAAACACCCACTGCCAGATTGTACCCAAACCACAAACATTCAATGCCAGACTGTACCCATTCTGCATCCAACACTCACTGCCAGGCTGTACCCAGTCACCATCAAACACCCACTGCCAGAATGTATCCAATCTGCAACAAACACCCACTACCAGACTGTACACAATCCGCAACAAGCACCCACTGCCAGACTGTACACAATCCACATTAAACACTCACTGCCAGACTGTATCCAGTCTGCATCAAACACCCACTGCCAGACTGTATACAAGCCACATCAAACACCCACTGCCAGACTGTATAAAAGTCACATCAAACACCCACTGCCAGACTGTACTTAGTCCGCATCAAACACGCACGCCCATATTATACCCAGTCTCCAAACACCCACTGCCAGATTGTACCCAAACTGCAAACACTCAATGCCAGACTGTACCCAGTCCGCATCAAACACCCACTGCAAGACTGTACCCAGTCTGCATCAAACACCCACTACCAGACTGTAACCAGTTCGCATCAAACACAGACTGCCAGACTATCCAATCCGCAAACATCCACTGCCAGACTGTACATAATCCACATCAAACACTCACTGCCAGACTGTACCCAGTCTGCATCAAACACCCTCTGCCAGGCTGTATCCAGTCCGCATCACTCACTGGCAGAATGTATCCAATCCGCAGCACTCGCTGCCAGGCTGTACCCAGTCTGCATCACTCGCTGCCAGGCTGTACCCAGTCCGCATCACTCACTGCCAGGCTGTACCCAGTCCGCATCACTCGCTGCCAGGCTGTACCCAGTCCGCATCACTCGCTGCCAGGCTGTACCCAGTCCGCATCACTCGCTGCCAGGCTGTACCCAGCCCGCATCACTCACTGGTAGACTGTACCCAGTCCGCATCACTCGCTGCCAGGCTGTACCCAGTCCGCATCACTCGCTGCCAGGCTGTACCCAGTCCGCATCACTCACTGCCAGGCTGTACCTAGTCCGCATCAAACACCCACTGCAAGACTGTACCAAGTCTGCATCAAACATCCACTACCAGACTGTAACCAGTCCGCATCAAACACAGACTGCCAGACTATCCAATCCGCAAACATCCGCTGCCAGACTGTACACAATCCACATCAAACACTCATTGCCAGACTTTACCCAGTCCGCGTCAAACACCCACTGCCAGGCTGTACCCAATCCACAAACACTCACTGCCAGCCTGTCCGCAAAGATTCAATACCAGACTGTACCCAGTCCGCAAACACACACTGCCAGATTGTACCCAAACCACAAACATTCAATGCCAGACTGTACCCATTCCGCATCCAACACTCACTGCCAGGCTGTACCCAGTCACCATCAAACACCCACTGCTAGAATGTATCCAATCTGCAACAAACACCCACTACCAGACTGTACACAATCCGCAACAAGCACCCACTGCCAGACTGTACACAATCCACATTAAACACTCACTGCCAGACTGTATCCAGTCTGCATCAAACACCCACTGCCAGACTGTATACAAGCCACATCAAACACCCACTGCCAGACTGTATAAAAGTCACATCAAACACCCACTGCCAGACTGTACTTAGTCCGCATCAAACACGCACGCCCATATTATACCCAGTCTCCAAACACCCACTGCCAGATTGTACCCAAACTGCAAACACTCAATGCCAGACTGTACCCAGTCCGCATCAAACACCCACTGCAAGACTGTACCCAGTCTGCATCAAACACCCACTACCAGACTGTAACCAGTTCGCATCAAACACAGACTGCCAGACTATCCAATCCGCAAACATCCACTGCCAGACTGTACATAATCCACATCAAACACTCACTGCCAGACTGTACCCAGTCTGCATCAAACACCCTCTGCCAGGCTGTATCCAGTCCGCATCACTCACTGGCAGAATGTATCCAATCCGCAGCACTCGCTGCCAGGCTGTACCCAGTCTGCATCACTCGCTGCCAGGCTGTACCCAGTCCGCATCACTCACTGCCAGGCTGTACCCAGTCCGCATCACTCGCTGCCAGGCTGTACCCAGTCCGCAGCACTGGCTGCCAGGCTGTACCCTGTCCGCAGCACTCGCTGGCAGGCTGTACCCAGTCCGCATCACTCGCTGGCTGTACCCAGTCCGCATCACTCACTGCCAGGCTGTGCCCAGTTCGCATCACTCACTGCCAGGCGGTGCCCAGTCCGCATCACTCACTGCCAGGCTGTACCCTGTCCGCATCACTCACTACCAGGCTGTACCCTGTCCGCATCACTCACTGCCAGGCTGTACCCAGTCCGCATCACTCACTGCCAGGCTGTACCCTGTCCGCATCACTCACTGCCAGGCTGTACCCAGTCCGCATCACTCACTGCCAGGCTGTACCCAGTCCGCATCACTCACTGCCAGGCTGTACCCAGTCCGCATCACTCACTGCATGGCTGTACCCAGTCCGCATCACTCACTGCATGGCTGTACCCAGTCCGCATCACTCGCTGCCAGGCTGTACCCAGTCCGCATCACTCGCTGCCAGGCTGTACCCAGTCCGCATCACTCGCTGCCAGGCTGTACCCAGTCCGCATCACTCGCTGGCAGGCTGTACCTAGTCCGCATCAAACACCCACTGCAAGACTGTACCAAGTCTGCATCAAACATCCACTACCAGACTGTAACCAGTCCGCATCAAACACAGACTGCCAGACTATCCAATCCGCAAACATCCACTGCCAGACTGTACACAATTCACATCAAACACTCATTGCCAGACTTTACCCAGTCCGCGTCAAACACCCACTGCCAGGCTGTACCCAATCCACAAACACTCACTGCCAGCCTGTCCGCAAAGATTCAATACCAGACTGTACCCAGTCCGCAAACACCCACTGCCAGATTGTACCCAAACCACAAACATTCAATGCCAGACTGTACCCATTCCGCATCCAACACTCACTGCCAGGCTGTACCCAGTCACCATCAAACACCCACTGCCAGAATGTATCCAATCTGCATCAAACACCCACTACCAGACTGTACACAATCCGCAAAAAGCACCCACTGCCAGACTGTACACAATCCGCATTAAACATTCACTGCCAGACTGTACTTAGTCTGCAATAAACACCCACTGACAGACTGTATACAAGCCACATCAAACACCCACTGCCAGACTGTACTTAGTCCGCATCAAACACGCAGGGCCATATTACACCCAGTCTGCAAACACCCACTGCCAGATTGTACCCAAACTGCAAACACTCAATGCCAGACTGTACCCAGTCCGCATCAAACACCCACTGCAAGACTGTACCAAGTCTGCATCAAACACCCACTACCAGACTGTAACCAGTCCGCATCAAACACAGACTGCCAGACTATCCAATCCGCAAACATCCACTGCCAGACTGTACACAATCCACATCAAACACTCACTGCCAGACTGTACCCAGTCTGCATCAAACACCCTCTGCCAGGCTGTATCCAGTCCGCATCACTCACTGGCAGACTGTATCCAATCCGCAGCACTCGCTGCCAGGCTGTACCCAGTCCGCAGCACTCACTGCCAGGCTGTACCCAGTCCACATCACTCACTGCCAGGCTGTACCCAGTCCGCATCACTCACTGCATGGCTGTACCCAGTCCGCATCACTCACTGCCAGGCTGTACCCAGTCCGCATCACTCACTGCATGGCTGTACCCAGTCCGCATCACTCACTGCATGGCTGTACCCAGTCCGCATCACTCACTGCCAGGCTGTACCCAGTCCGCATCACTCGCTGCCAGGCTGTACCCAGTCCGCATCACTCGCTGCCAGGCTGTACCCAGTCCGCATCACTCGCTGCCAGGCTGTACCCAGCCCGCATCACTCACTGGCAGACTGTACCCAATCCGCATCACTCGCTGCATGGCTGTACCCAGTCCGCATCACTCGCTGGCAGGCTGCACCCAGTCCGCATCACTCACTGCCAGGCTGTACCTAGTCCGCATCAAACACCCACTGCAAGACTGTACCAAGTCTGCATCAAACATCCACTACCAGACTGTAACCAGTCCGCATCAAACACAGACTGCCAGACTATCCAATCCGCAAACATCCACTGCCAGACTGTACACAATCCACATCAAACACTCATTGCCAGACTTTACCCAGTCCGCGTCAAACACCCACTGCCAGGCTGTACCCAATCCACAAACACTCACTGCCAGCCTGTCCGCAAAGATTCAATACCAGACTGTACCCAGTCCGCAAAGACCCACTGCCAGATTGTACCCAAACCACAAACATTCAATGCCAGACTGTACCCATTCCGCATCCAACACTCACTGCCAGGCTGTACCCAGTCACCATCAAACACCCACTGCCAGAATGTATCCAATCTGCAACAAACACCCACTACCAGACTGTACACAATCCGCAAAAAGCACCCACTGCCAGACTGTACAAAATCCGCATTAAACATTCACTGCCAGACTGTACTTAGTCTGCAATAAACACCCACTGCCAGACTGTACTTAGTCCGCATCAAACACGCAGAGCCATATTACACCCAGTCTGCAAACACCCACTGCCAGATTGTACCCAAACTGCAAACACTCAATGCCAGACTGTACCCAGTCCGCATCAAACACCCACTGCAAGACTGTACCAAGTCTGCATCAAACACCCACTACCAGACTGTAACCAGTCCGCATCAAACACAGACTGCCAGACTATCCAATCCGCAAACATCCACTGCCAGACTGTACACAATCCACATCAAACACTCACTGCCAGACTGTACCCAGTCTGCATCAAACACCCTCTGCCAGGCTGTATCCAGTCCGCATCACTCACTGGCAGACTGTATCCAATCCGCAGCACTCGCTGCCAGGCTGTACCCTGTCCGCAGCACTCACTGCCAGGCTGTACCCAGTCCGCATCACTCACTGCAAGGCTGTACCCTGTCCGCATCACTCACTGCCAGGCTGTACCCAGTCCGCATCACTCGCTGCCAGGCTGTACCCAGTCCGCATCACTCACTGCCAGGCTGTACCCTGTCCGCATCACTCACTGCCAGGCTGTACCCTGTCCGCATCACTCACTGCCAGGCTGTACCCAGTCCGCATAACTCACTGCATGGCTGTACCCAGTCCGCATCACTCACTGCATGGCTGTACCCAGTCCGCATCACTCACTGCCAGGCTGTACCTAGTCCGCATCAAACACCCACTGCAAGACTGTACCAAGTCTGCATTAAACACCCACTACCAGACTGTAACCAGTCCGCATCAAACACAGACTGCCAGACTATCCAATCCGCAAACATCCGCTGCCAGACTGTACACAATCCACATCAAACACTCATTGCCAGACTTTACCCAGTCCGCGTCAAACACCCACTGCCAGGCTGTACCCAATCCACATACACTGACTGCCAGCCTGTCCGCAAAGAATCAATACCAGACTGTACCCAGTCCGCAAACACCCACTGCCAGATTGTACCCAAACCACAAACATTCAATGCCAGACTGTACCCATTCCGCATCCAACACTCACTGCCAGGCTGTACCCAGTCACCATCAAACACCCACTGCTAGAATGTATCCAATCTGCAACAAACACCCACTACCAGACTGTACACAATCCGCAACAAGCACCCACTGCCAGACTGTACACAATCCACATTAAACACTCACTGCCAGACTGTATCCAGTCTGCATCAAACACCCACTGCCAGACTGTATACAAGCCACATCAAACACCCACTGCCAGACTGTATAAAAGTCACATCAAACACCCACTGCCAGACTGTACTTAGTCCGCATCAAACACGCACGCCCATATTATACCCAGTCTCCAAACACCCACTGCCAGATTGTACCCAAACTGCAAACACTCAATGCCAGACTGTACCCAGTCCGCATCAAACACCCACTGCAAGACTGTACCCAGTCTGCATCAAACACCCACTACCAGACTGTACCCAGTCCGCATCACTCACTGCCAGGCTGTACCCAGTCCGCATCACTCACTGCCAGGTTGTACCCAGTCCGCATCACTCACTGCCAGGCTGTACCCAGTCCGCATCACTCACTGCCAGGCTGTACCCAGTCCGCATCACTCACTGCCAGGCTCTACCCAGTCCGCATCACTCACTGCATGGCTGTACCCAGTCCGCATCACTCACTGCATGGCTGTACCCAGTCCGCATCACTCACTGCATGGCTGTACCCAGTCCGCATCACTCACTGCATGGCTGTACCCAGTCCGCATCACTCACTGCATGGCTGTACCCAGTCCGCATCACTCACTGCATGGCTGTACCCAGTCCGCATCACTCACTGCATGGCTGTACCCAGTCCGCATCACTCACTGCCAGGCTGTACCTAGTCCGCATCAAACACCCACTGCAAGACTGTACCAAGTCTGCATCAAACACCCACTACCAGACTGTAACTAGTCCGCATCAAACACAGACTGCCAGACTATCCAATCCGCAAACATCCACTGCCAGACTGTACACAATCCTCATCACTCATTGCCAGACTTTACCCAGTCCGCTTCAAACACCCACTGCCAGACTGTACCCAATCCACAAACACTCACTGCCAGCCTGTCCGCAAAGATTCAATACCAGACTGTACCCAGTCCGCAAACACCCACTGCCAGATTGTACCCAAACCACAAACATTCAATGCCAGACTGTACCCATTCCGCATCCAACACTCACTGCCAGGCTGTACCAGTCACCATCAAACACCCACTGCCAGAATGTATCCAATCCGCAACAAGCACCCACTGCCAGACTGTATAAAAGTCACATCAAACACCCACTGCCAGACTGTACCTAGTCCGCAACAAACACACAGGCCCATATTATACCCAGTCTGCAAACACCCACTGCCAGATTGTACCCAAACTGCAAACACTCAATGCCAGACTGTATCCAGTCCGCATCAAACACCCACTGCAAGACTGTACCAAGTCTGCATCAAACACCCACTACCAGACTGTAACCAGTCTGCATCAAACACAGACTGCTAGACTATCCAGTCCGCAAACATCCACTGCCAGACTGTACACAATCCACATCAAACACTCACTGCCAGACTGTACCCAGTCTGCATCAAACACCCTCTGCCAGGCTGTATCCAGTCTGCATCACTCACTGGCAGACTGTATCCAATCCACAGCACTCGCTGCCAGGCTGTACCCAGTCCGCATCACTCACTGCCAGGCTGTACCCAGTCCGCATCACTCGCTGCCAGGCTGTACCCAGTCCGCATCACTCACTGCCAGGCTGTACCCAGCCCGCATCACTCGCTGCCAGGCTGTACCCAGCCTGCATCACTCACTGCCAGGCTGTACCCTGTCCGCATCACTCACTGCCAGGCTCTACCCAGTCCGCATCACTCACTGCATGGCTGTACCCAGTCCGCATCACTCACTGCCAGATTGTACCCAGTCTGCATCACTCACTGCCAGACTGTACCCAGTCTACATCAATCACTGCCAGACTGTACCAAATCCACATGTTGTTTGAGACAAGTACTCAGGCCTCTCCCAATCATCATCCTTACAAGCTGTGATTGAAGTCTTTTCTTTGGCTACTAAGATCCTCAGATTTCCTCCTTTTCTCCAAGATATACAACGGCTATACTCCCTGTGGAGAAGTGCTTCTGTTAGTGAGCTAAGTCCACCTTGAACACCACCACTCTGGGAGAGCTGTCAAGTGTCTGTGTGGAGATTTGAGATGAAGCAAGTTTTGTGTCAGTATCTCTCCCACGCTACACTGGCACCTGGCCCAATTGCAACGAATTTCACTTCAGGTCCTGTTCTCACTTCTCGTTCTTTGGTGTTTTTTGGATAAAAGACAAGAAATTAATTCAGAAAATATTCTGAAGATTAAGCCCAACAGACAGTTCGACAATTCAGATAATGGAGAAATTATCTCCTTTTATTTTAAGAATCCTGTCCCTTCCACAAGTTACAACACTTTACAGAGTTAAAATTTTACACATTTTTTTCCCATTAAACTGCCTGAAACCATGACGGGTAAAGTGATATTGAACCACACACAGCCGATATCCGGTTTGCATCTCAGTCTGTGCTTGGGGCTGCGGCTGAACGCTAGCCCGGCAGGACTCAGGGCCCTGCGCCCCGGCGGGACTCAGTGTTCTCACTGAGGATGAAATAGGGAAGTGTTGTTGCAACTATACAAGGCATTGGTGAGACCGCACCTGGAGTACTGTGCACGGTTTTGGTCCCCTTACTTGAGGAAGGATGTAATTGCATTGGAGGCGGTTCAGAGGAGGTTCACTAGGTGATTCCAGAGATGCGGGGCTTGTCTTATGAGGAGAGATTGAGCAGTTTAAGCCGATACTCGCTAGCGTTTAGAAGGATGAGAGGAGATCTAATTGAGGGATATAAGATGCTAAAGGGGATAGACAAAGTGGACGTGGAGCAGGTGTTTCCCCTTGTGGGGCATTCTAGAATGAAAGGCCATAGTTTTAGGCTAAGGGGTTTAAATCAGAGATGAGGAGGAATTACTTTTCTCAAAGGGTCGTGAATCTGTGGAATTCACTACCTCAGAGTGCAGTGGATGCCGGGACGCTGAATAAATTTAAGGAGAAGATTGACAGATTTTTGATTAGTAATGGGTTGAAAGGTTATGGGGAGAGGGCGGGAAATTGGAGTTGAGGCCAAAATGAGATCAGCCATGATTGTAATGAATGGCGGGGCAGGCTCGAGGGGCTGAATTGCCTACTCCTGCTCCTAGTTCTTAAGTTCTTATGAGGGGGGCAAATACTCACATCGGCTTTGAGGTAAAGTTGCACTCCATGTCAACCGTTGCTAGCTGGAATCATATTGTCAGGTCACTTCCAACCTTGTTAATGTCAGAAACCACGGTACCTCACATCCTGCCAATAGACTGCATGAATGCGAATGAGGATCAGAGACTGAACAGGACAGTGTGAAAAAACAATTAAGGAAATGAGGGCTGACCTCAAAGAACAAAGAACAAAGAAAAGTACAGCACAGGAACATGCCCTTCGGCCCTCCAAGCCTGCGCCGATCATATTGCCCGTCAACTAAAACATTTTGCACTTCCGGGGTCCGTATCCCTCTATTCCCATCCTATTCATGTATTTGTCAAGCTGCCTCTTAAACACCACTATCGTACCTGCTTCCACCACCTCCTCTGGCAGCGAATTCCAGACACTCACTACCCTCTGCGTAAAAAACTTGCCCCGCACATCTCCTCTATAGTTTTCTCCTCTCACCTTAAATCTATGTCCCCTAGTAATTGACTATTCCACCCTGGGAAAAAGCTTCTGACTATCTACTCTGTCCATGCCACTCATAATTTTGTAAACTTCAATCAAGTCGCCCCTCAATCTCTGTCACTCTAGTGAGAACAATCTGAGTTTCTCCAACCTCTCCACATAGCTAATAACCTCCAGACCAGGCGGCATCCTGGTAAACCTCCTCTGCACCCTCTCCAATACCTCCATATCCTTCTGGTAATGTGGTGACCAGAATTGCACACAATATTACAAGTGTGGCCTAACCAAGGTTCTATACAGCTGCAGCATGACTTCCCAGCTTTTATACTCAATACCCCTGCCAATGAAGGCAAGCATGCCATATGTCTTCCTGACTACCTTATCCACCTGTGTTGCCACTTTCAGTGACCTGTGGACCTGTACATCCAGATCCCTCTGCCCGTCAATGCACTTAAGGCTTCTGCCATTTACTGTATAATTCCTGCCTGTATTAGACCTTCCAAAATGCATTACCTCGCATTTGTCCGGATTAAACTCCATCTGCCATTTCTCCGCCCAAGTCGCCAACCGATCTATAACCCGTTGTATTCTTTGACAATCCTCTTCACTATCTGCAACTCCTCCAACCTTAGTGTCATCTGCAAACTTACTAATTAGCCCAGTTACATTTTCCTCCAAATCATTTATGTATACTACAAACAGCAAAGGTCCCAGCACTGATCCCTGCGGAACTCCACTAGTCACAGCTCTCCATTCAGAAAAGCACCCTTCCACTGTTACCCTCTGTCTTCTATGACCAAGCCAATTCTGTATCCATCTTGCCAGCTCACCTCTGATCCCGTGCGACTTTACCTTCTGTTACCAGTCTGCCATGAGGGACCTTGTCAAAGGCCTTACTGAAATCTATGTATATAACATCCACTGCCCTTCCATCGTTGATCATCTTTGTCACTTCCTCGAAAAATTCGATCAAGTTAGTGAGACACGACCTCCCCTTCACAAAACCATGCTACCTCTCACTAATACGCCCATTTGCTTCCAAATGGTAGTAAATCCTGTCACGAAGAAATCTTCTCCAATAATTTCCCTACCACTGACATAAGGCTCACCGGCCTGTAATTTCCTGGATTATCCCTGCTACCCTTCTTAAACAATGGAACAACATTGGCCATTCTCCAATCCTCTGGAACCTCACCAGTAGCCAGTGAGGATACAAAGATTTCTGTCAAGGCCCCAGCAATCTTCTCCCTTGCCTCCCGCAGTACTCTGAGGTAGATCCCATCTGGCCCTGGGGACTTATCCACCTTAATATTCTTCAAGGCGCCTAACACCTCTTTTTTGATCTCAACATGATCCAGGCTATCTGCACACTCTTCCCTAGACAAATCGACCGCTAAGTCCTTCTCTTTGGTGAATACTGATGAGAAGTATTCATTTAGTATCTCTCCCATTTCTTCTGGCTCCACACACAGATTCCCACCTCTGTCCCTGAGTGGGCCTACCCTTTCCCTGGCTACCCTCTTGCTTTTGACATATGTAGAAAAGGCCTTGGGATTTTCCTTAATCCTGGTTGCCAGTGACTTTTCATGACCCCTTTTAGCCCTCCTGACTCCTTGCTTAAGTTTCTTCTTACTTTCTTTATATTCTCCACGGGCTTCATCTGTTCCCAGCCTTCTAGCCCTTACGAATGCTTCCCTTTTCTTTTTGACAAATCTCACAATATCCTTCGTTATCCAAGGTTCCTGAAACTTGCCATGCTTATCCTTCATCCTAGCAGGAACATGCCGGTCCTGAATTCTTATCAGCTGACGTTTGAAAGCCCCCCACATGTCAGTTGTTGATTTGCCCTCAAACATCCACCTCCAGTCTAGATTCCTCAGTTCCTGCCTAATATTGTTATAACTGCCTTCTCCCAGTTAAGCACCTTAACCCGAGGACTCCTGTTATCCTTATCCACCAGTACCTGAATTATGGTCACTTTTCCCGAAATGCTCCCCTAATGAAACTTCGACCACCTGGCCGGGTTCATTCCCTAATACCAGGTCCAGTATTGCCCCTTCCCTAGTTGGACTATCTACATATTGTCTCAGGAAGCCCTCCTGGATGCACCTTACAGATTCTGCACCATCCAAACCCCTAGCACTAAGTGATTCCCAGTCAATATAGGGAAAGTTAAAATCTCCCACCACAACAACCCTATTGCTTTTACATCTTTCCAAAATCTGCCTACATAACTGTTCCTCAATCTCCCGCCGGCAATTGGGAGGCCTATAGTAAACACCCAACATTGTGACTGCACCCTTCCTATTCCGGAGCTCTACCCATATTGCCTCGCTACATGAGCCCACTGAGGTGTCCTCCTGTCGTACAGCAATTCTCCTTAACCAGCAGTGCAACTCCCCCACCTCTTCTGCATCCCTCTCTATCCTGCCTGAAACATCTAAATCCTGGAACGTTTATCTGCCAATCCTGTCCATTCTTCAATCAAGTCTCTGTAATAGCAATAACATCATAGTCCCTCTCTGTAATAGCAATAACATCATAGTGCCTCAACATCTCCTTCAAATCAGGATTTGCACAATTCTCTTCCCATCTCTTCTGAAGTTGTTGATTCTACAAATGTCCTCTGATAGCTCACTCAAGTGGCCATTGTTTATGATTGAATCTCGACATTGAGTATCATCAGGTTATTCAACTTGAATCATAGTCAAACACACTCCTGCCTGACGCTATACACAGAGAACTATTTCCCTGTTGGGGTCACTGGATGGTGATCAGTAATATACACATATTCTGTAAACCAATATTCTGTTAGACTTTCCATAGCCTGATCTAGTTGAGGTGCAGGTTTGATAGCAGTGCTGCAGGTTGTGTGTTCAAGTGCCATTCTGGACCTGGGTAGGGAATGTTACTTTGTCACAGGTGCTGTTCTTTAGGTGAGATGTTTGGCTAAACCTCTGTCTATCCAAACCTCTATCTATCGGTCTGACTGCAAGCATTACCCAGACCTCCCCGTCGCTTGCCATTTTAACACTCCACCCTGCTCTCACGCCCACATGTCTGTCCTTGGCCTGCTGCATTGTTCCAGTGAAGCTCAACGCAAACTGGAGGAACAGCACCTCATCTTCCGACTAGGCACTTTACAGCCTTCCGGACTGAATATTGAGTTCAACAATTTTAGATCATGAACTCTCTCTTCCATCCCCACCCGCTTTCCGATCCCCCCACTTTTTTTTCCAAAATTTATATAGATTTTTCTTTTCCCACCTATTTCCATTATTTTTAAATGTATTTCCATCCATTGTTTTATCTCTACTTTTTAGCCTTTTTCAATTCCTTCACTTCACCCCACCCCCACTAGGGCTATCTGTACCTTGCTTGTCCTGCTTTCTACCCTTAATTAGCACATTCCTTAGATAATATCACCACCTTCAACACCTCTTTGTCCTTTTGTCTATGACATCTTTTGGCTATCTCCACCTATCACTGGCCCTCTATCCAGCTCTACTTGTCCCACCCTCCCTTAAACCAGCTTATATTTCACCTCTCTTCTATTTTTACTTAGTTCTGTTGAAGAATCATTCGGACTCGAAACGTTAACTGTGTACCTCTCCGCAGATGCTGCCAGACCTGCTGAGTTTTTCCAGGTATTTTTGTTTTGGATTTCCAGCATCTGCAGTTTTTTGCTTTTATCTCTGTCTATTCAGTCTGGCTGAAAAGATGGGCTTTTTGCTTCTTTGGCTAACAACCCCCTCTCAGGTTTAATTGTGTTTCTGGAACACACTGGCCACAAAACAGCTTGCACATAACAACACTTAGAACAACGTAACAAAACTTAATAATTAATTGTAATTCATTCAGTGTGATCCAGGGCAAACACATCTGTAGTGTTTGTGGCTCGAGGAGCTTTGGCTCACAATCATTGAGCTGGAGGCCTAGCTGCAGACACTGAGACACATCAGGGAGGGGCAAAGTTACCTGGATGCTTTGTACCAGGGGGCAGTCACACAGTTAGGACAGGGTTTTCTGATTTGGTCAGTGGTCAGGGGCAGGAGGGTGTGACTGCGAGTGAGGCAGATAAAGGGACCCAGAAGGCAGAAGCGCAGGAGTGTCAGCCTCTGCAATTGTCCAACAGGTTTGAAGTGTTTTCAGCTTGTTTGGATGAGAGCAGGGGCTGCAGGGTGGATGAGTTAATTGGCCATGGCACTGTGGCACAGGAAGCCAACCAAGTGGGGTGAGCAAAAAGGAATATAGTGTACTAGGGGACAGTATTGTGAGGGAATTGACACTGTTCTCTGTAGCAAAGAGCGCGAGTCCAGACGGCTGTGTTGCCTGCCCAGTGCCAGGGTTCAGGACATCTGCTCAGGGATGGAGAGGAACTTGCAGTGGGAGGGGGAGGATCCAGTTGTCGTGCTCCATGTAGGTACCAACAACATAGGCAGAACAAGAAAAATGCCCTGCATAGTCAGAATGAGAAGCTAGTCACTAAATTAAAAAGCAATAATCTCTGGATTATTACTTGAGCCATGTGCAAATTGGCATAGGGTACATCAAATTAGAGAGATAAATATATGGCTCAAAGACTGGTGTGGGAGAAGTGGATTCGAGTTTGTGGGGCACTGGCACCAGTACTGGGGAAAGTGGAGGCTGTACTGTTGGGACGGTCAACACCTGAACCGTGCTGGGACTGGTTTTCTAGCAAGCTACATAACTAGGGAAGTAGAGAGGGCTTTAAACTTAATAGTGGGGGCAAGAGATCAAATTTGGGAAGATGTATTAAAACAAAGCATAGAGACAAGGCAAGAGAGAAAGGTATTAAATGTGGGAAATGATAAACAGAGTGTGACAGGAAGGGACAGAGACTACAAAGCTAACAGTAAATCAGCAGATAATGCTAGAGGTTGCAAAAATAATAAAAAGGCCAAACTAATGGCTCTGTATCTGAATGCACATAGTATTTGAAACACAACAGCATTAATGTAAATAAATAAGTACGATCTGATAGGCATTACAAAGACATTGTTGCAGGATGACATAGATTGGGACCTGAATATTGAAGGGCACATGACATTCAGGAAGGACAGGAAGCTAGGAAAAGGTGAAGGGGTGGCTCTGTTAATTAAGGATGATGTTAGCATAATAAAGAGGAATGACCTAAGTTCATGAAACCAGGATGTAGAAGTGGTTTGTGTTGAGAAGAGAAATGATAAAGGCAAGAAGTCACTTGTGGGAGTGGTGTACAGGCCCCCTAACAGTAATCATATGGTAGGACAAGGCACAATGGAAGAAATAATGGGAGCTTGTCAGAAAGGTACAGCGATAATCATGGGGAATTTTAATCTACATATAGACTAGAAATATCAGATGGGCAAAGGTAGGCTAGATGAGAAATTCATAGAATGTTTTCAGGACAGTTTCTTAGAACAGCATATTCTGGTGTCAACTAGAGAGCAGGCTATATTAGATCTGGTTTTGTGCAACAGGATAGGTTTAATTAATGACGTCATTGTGAAGGCACCCCTAGGTAGCAGCAATCATAGTGTGATGGAGTTTAACATTCAGTTTGAGGGAGAGAAGAGTGGGCCAAAGACTGATATTTTAAACTTAAATAGGGGTTGTGAGGGCGTAAAAGTAGAGCATGCTAAAGTGAACTGGCAAATTAGGTTAAGGGATAGGTTCATGTAGATACAATGGCAGACTTTTAAAGGGATATTTCAAAATACACAGAATAGATACATTCCAACGAGTAAGAAAAATTCCAAAGGGAGGGCCCACCATCCACAGTTAACTAAAAAAGTTAAAGGTAGCATCAAACGTTAAGAAAAAGCATATAATTGTGCAAAATGGGTGGCAGGTCAGGAGATTGGACAGAATATAAAAACAGCAAAGAATGACTAGAAGATTGATAAGGAAGGAAAAAAATAGAGTACAAGGGAAAGCTGGCTAGAAACATAAAGACAGATAGGAAGAGATAGACATTTAAAAGAGAAAAGAGTTAGCAAAGTGAGCATTGGTCCTATAGAAAGTGAGTCTTGGGGATTAATAATGGAAAATGGGAGATGGCAGGTGAACTAAACAGGTATTTTGCATCAGTCTTCATTGTAGAGGATACATGTAACATCCCAGAAACAGCTGTAAATCAGGAAATGGAAGGGAGGGAGGAACTCAAAATTAGAATCTCCAGGGAAATAGTGCTGCTAAAATTGTTGGAGCTGCAGTTCTGACAAGTCCTTGGGTCCTGATGGACTTCATCTTAGGGTCTTGAAAGAAGTGACTACTGAGGCAGTTGATGCATTGGTTTTAATTTTCCAAAATTCCCTAGATTGAGGAAGGTTCCATTAGATTGGGAAATAGTGAATGTAACTCCTTTATTCAATAAGGGAGGGGGACAGAAATCAGGAAACTATAGACCAGTTAGCCTAACATCTGTCACAGGGAAAATGTTAGAAACTAGAATTAAAGATGTTATAGTAGGGCACTTAGATAAATTTATTAATCAGGCAGTGTCAACATGGTTTTGAGAGCGGGAAATCATATTTAACCAATTTATTGGACTTCTTTGAAGTAACATATGCTGTGGATAAAGGGGAACTGATAGATGTACTGTAACTTAGATTTCCAGAAGGCATTGACAAGGTGATTGCAAAAAATGAATGCTTATGGTATAGGAGATAACTTTTTGGCATGGATAGAAGATTGGCTAGCAAACAGGAAACAGAGAATAGGCATAAATGGGTCATTTTCAGGTTGGCAAGGTGTAACAAGTGGTGTTAATGCTGGAGCCTCAACTTTTTACAATTTTTACAATTTATGTAAATTATTTGGATGTAGGGACCGAAGGTATTGTTGCTAAATTTGCTAATGACATAAAGATAGGTAGGAAAGTACGATGTGAAGAGGACATAAGGAGTACAAAGGGATATAGGTAGGTTAAGTGAATGGACATGGATCTGGCAAATGGAGAATAATGTCGGAAAATGCGAAATTGTCCATTTTGGCAGGAAAAATAAAAAAGAAATGGCGAGAGATTGCAGAGCTCTGAGATTCAGAGGGATCTATGTGACCTAGTGCACGAATCACAATAAAGGTTAGTATGTAGGTACAGCAATAAATTAGGAAGGCTAATTGAATGTTATCGTTTATTGTGAGGGAAATTGAATACAAAAGTAGGGAGGTTATGCTTCAATTATACAGGGCATTGGTGAGACCACATCTGGGATACTGTGTACAGTATTGGTCTCCTTATTTAAGGAAGGTTGTAAATGCATTGGAGGCAGTTCAGAGAAGGTTTACTAGTCTAATACTTGGAATGGGAAGGTTGTCTTATGAGGAAAGGTTAGATTGACTAGGCTTGTATCTGCTGGAGTTCTGAAGAGTGAGAGGCGACTTGACTGAAACGTATAAGATCCTGAGGAGTCTTGACAAGATGGATGTGGAGAGGACGTTTCCTCTTGTGGAAGAATTTAGAATTAGAGGGTCACTGTTTCAAAATGAGGGGTCACCCATTTAAGACAGAGCCGAGAAATTTTTTCTCTGAGGGTTGTGAGTCTTTGTAACTCTCTTCCTCAAAAGGCGGAGGAAACAGAGTCTTTGAATATTTTTAAGGCAGAAGTGCATAGATTCTTGATAAGCAAGGGGGTGAAAGGTTTTATGAGGTAGGTGGGAATGTGGAGTTGAGGTTACAATCAGATCAGCCATGATCTTATTGAATGGCAGATGGGGCTCAAGGGGCCAAGTGACCTACTTCTGCTCCTAATTCATATGTTCATATGTTGTATGTGAAACACACTGAGAGTCTAAGAGCCAGGAGTGGTGCAATCTAAATACAGAAACTTACAGCACAGGGTTTGTCTGATAGCACAGGAGGTTTCCTGTTTAGGATTAGGGTCCGAGTTAGGCCCAAGTTGGTGGTAGAGGCAGAAACTTTAAACTTTTTTAAAAAGTACCTGGATCTGCACCTTAAGTGCTGTAAGCTGCAGGGCTATAGGTCGGGTGCAGGAAGGTGGGATTAGAAAGGGCACCTGGGTGTCCTTGGGCTGGCATGGACAAGATGGGCCGAATGGCCTCCTTCTGTGCTGTAACTTTTCTATGGTTCTAAGGAGAATGATTTATCCTCAGGCACTGTCCATTCTCTGAAGTGGTTACCAAGAATTTGGTTGCGAAACTTCCATGTGATGGAGGGATTTTCACCAACCATTGTAAGGGCCCAGGAAGCCGAACACTAATATTTGTGTGAACAGCAAATGAAACAGTATTACAGATACAGGCAAGGTTCCAGACAGTCAAATGTCAATGGGCTGGAATCATGTTTGGAGGATTATCCCAGTTTCCCTGTGTGATCAGATCTTAGACACCTCTCCCTCTGCCCCTCGCACACCCAGAGCCAGCATCAGGTCCGTCTGAATGCCCTGGGTGGAAATCAGGCCCCTCCACACCCCATATCGCTTCTCACGTAGGACCAGACCCCCTGCCCCTTCCCTCAAGATTAGGCCCCTCACGCAAATGGAGACTGGATAGCACTGGAGAAAAAGCATAAGGAATTGTTACTTTTCAAACATAGATAGTTTACAGTAGCCTAAAGAGATCAGAACAGGAAAAATACAAACCTGCCAGGAAAGATGGAAGTTGTTTGGTAGCAAAAAAAAAAATCAGAATATTTTTGAATGGTGAGACTGGGAAATGTTTACACTCACAGCGACCTGGGTATCCTTGTATATGAATCATAAAGTGAACATGTAGGTACAGCAAGTAATTGGGAAGGCAAATGTTATACGTTAGCTTTTGTTGCAAAAAGATTGGAGCATAAAAGTAAAGAAGTCTTAATGCAATTGCACAACGCATTAGTGAGACCATAGTTGCAGTACTGTCTGCAGTTTGGTCTCCTTATCTAAGGAAGGACATACCTGCCCTAGAGGGAGTTCAGTAAAGGTTCACTAGACTGGTACCTGGAATGAGTGGCTTGTTATATATGAGATGGGAGTAGATTAGGCCTACATTCTCTGGAGTTTAGTTTAATTGAAACATCTAAAGTTCTTAAGGGGCTTGAGAGGATAGATGCTGAGAAAATGTTTTCCCTGGCTTAGAAATCTAGAGCACAGCATCACAGAATAAGGCGTCAGCTGTTAGGACTGAGATGAGGAGCAATTCCTTCACTTAAAGAGTTTTGAATCTTTGGAATTCTCTGCCTCAGAGAGTTGTGGATGCTTAGTTGTTGAGTACATTGAAGACAGAAGTCCATAATTTTTGGGTATTACAGGAATTAAGGGATATGGAAACAGTGTGGGAAGGTGGAGTTGTGATGGATGGTCAGCCACAAGCTTGTTGAATGGTGGAACAGCCTCGGAGGGTGAAATAGCCTGTTCGAGCTCTTATTTCTTATGTTATTTTGGTAAATTGGATTGTCAAGGTTGAGTCCACAGGTTAGATTCAATGGGGCTCTTTCAACTAAGGCCAAATGTTCTGTGGCAATGATTTGGAGTTGATTTGGATGTGGCTGATCTGAACAGTGTAACTTGAAGCTTCAATGGTTACATTCCTTAGTTTGAGCGGAGTTGGAGTCATTTGTGGGACCATGTTGTGTACAGGTTTACTGCTATGCTGGTTATGAAAAGTGATCCATAAATGCAAATTCTTCGTTCTTCCTAAATTAAACTTTTGGCTTAATCAAACAGTGAAACAATCAGTCTCTCGTCAGGTTATTCCAGGGCAAACCAGAGAGTGAACCTCAATGGCTCAGTTATGGCCTTTTAGCTGTTCTTAAGGGGGCTTAACTTTACATGATTCTATTTACACTTAACTTTGTCTGACATTGACTATTTTCCCATACAACACCCCATGGTTACCCTCACGCATTGACAGCCCACTCCACCACAGACTATCACACGCACACAGAACAAAAGCCACACCCACCTACATACTTAACACACACGCGCGCACGCACACACATACACAAACTCTCACAGACGTGCACACACAAACTCACACACATTCAGGTGCACACTCAGGGACGCACACTCACACAGGCACACACACACATACACAGATGCACACTCTCAAAAATACAGACACACATATCCACGTGCACATACCCATTCACACACAAACTCACATTCACACACACAAACTCAGACGCACGTTCACAGATGCGCACTCACAGACATGCAGACACTCATCCACACAAACTCTCAAAAACACAGGCACACACATCCACACACACACATCCATATAAAAACACACACAAGGACACACCCTCACATTCACACACACTCCCAAACACACATCCACACAAAAACACACACAAGGACACACAAGGACACATACTCACATTCACACACACTCCCACATTCATACTCTTAAGCAGAAACACACAAAAATACACTGACACACTTCCACATCCATGCACAAAAACATAAATGCACACGCCATGTGGAATTCTTGTTATTTGAGTGCCAGCAGCACAGCTCTTACTACACCTCACATGTTACACCTGCAATAGTCCCCAGGCAGCATTAGGAATGTGCCCAGTCCACCCATCACCATAATGGAATGCTGATTGTTTCACAACGAGCAGGATCGTGAACTCAGAGCGCCAGGGCAAAGGTCATGCCTCCAGCTGACAAAAAGATCACTGCATTGAGATATCTGTGAATGTAATGTGGAAATTAACCAGAAGAACAAAGCCCCATGGCATTGTTCACAGAGAAACTGTGCTTGTTGTTGGAGGCCTTGCTCATCCCAAGTTACAGTAACAACTTTGGAACTCAATGCAAACTGGTTATGTTTATCAATGACTCCAAATTAGGAGGGCAGCTGATTCTGGGGAAACAGCTCAGGAAAGGCAAAATGAGTGAGGTAAAACATGTAAATCATTGTGTCAGTGGTCGCTGAGAATTAGTTTCCTAAACTACACTTCAAAATTACTTCATTGGCTGTGAAGTACTTTGGGATGTTCTGAGGTTGTGAAAGGTGCTGTAGAAATGCAAGTTCTATTTTTGTTTAGATGAGCAGAAATTACTTCATAAAATAGATAAAACATATGGTAATTAACATAGGAAGGGACGTCCAAACTGTTTCTATTCATGGACCACTCACTTGTGCATCTTACACACCACAGATGGCACGAACGTCAGGATTTCCCGCACTTTCCACATTCTCTTGACACTTTGACACATCTCCTGCCATCCTCTCCCCACCCCCAATTCCAGGTGGCATTCATGATTGTATTACAACAACTTGCATTTAGAAAGAGTCTTCAGCAGAGTAAACTTACCAAGGCACTTCACAGGAGCACCAAACATAATTTGACACTGAGCAATATAAGGGGATATTGGGCCAGATGACTAAAAGCTTGACTACAGAGTTAGATTTTAAAGGGTATCTTAAAGGAGATAAGAGAGGTAAAGAGCCAGAGAGATTTAGGGAATGGATTCCAGGGCTTTGGGCCCAGGCCACCATTGGTGGAGTGATTAAAATTGAGGATTCTTCATCTATACAAAGCTCTAGTTAGACCACATCTGGAATACTGGCAGCAGTTCTGGGCACCACACCTTAGGAAGGATATATTGGCCAACTGGAGGGAGTGCCTGGATACCTCGACTCCAAGGGTTAAATTACGAGGACAGATTAAACAAACTACGTTGTATTCCTTAGAATTTAGAAGTTTAAGGGGTGATTTGATCAAAGATTTCAAGTTATTAAGGGGAACAGAGAGGGTAGCTAGAGAGAAACTATTTTCACTAGTTGGTGGTCTAGGATCAGGGGCTATAAAGTTAGAACCAGGCCTTTCAGGAGTGAAATTAGCAAACACTTCCACACACAGAGGGTGGGAGGAGTTTGGAGCTCTATTTTGCACACAGCTAGTGCTGCGAGACCAATTACAAATTTTAAATCTGAGATTGGTAGACTTTTGTTATCCAAAGGTATTTAAGGATATGGGGCAAAGCGGTATATGAAGTTAGGTAGTAGATCAGCCACGATCTCATTGAATGGCGAAAGAGGCTCAAGTGGCTAAAGGGCCTAATCATTTTCCAAGATGACTATCTAGCTTCCCCTCATGTACATGCATGCTATTCACCGTATTACTATCACCAGGGTCCACATTTCAGCCTCATTGGTATTCAATTTGTACCAAGAGGCAGTGCAGCTCGCTCCATGTATCATAAAGACCTGACTGTTGCATTCAGTTGCTGCGGTCAAAATCCATTTACCCAGTAGTGCAAACATAAAATGCAACACATCTCATCATTCAAAGAAATTGGCAAATAAATCCTCAGCAATGGGATGAAGCCTGGAGCAAAATGACCAAGGCTGAGCCAACATCCACCAGAGTTCTTAACAGCAGAAAGGCAATCTAACGCATGAACATGAAGCTCATTTAATCAAAGTGAAACCAGATTTGGAGAGTTAATTGGCCCACAAGCACAGTAAAGAAGGGTCAAGCCAAATGTATGAAGACAAAAACCAAGCTAGGAGGCAATTACCAAATCAATGACATCCAAAGAATGCTCATATAAATATATAAAGGTCTGGTTTCTCAATGAAGGAAAGCACTCTTGTTCCACAGTAATATCACCCAGCAATGCAGCACTCCAAGGTATCTTCCCAACTCCAATTCTGGACTATTAAGTATCCCCGATTTTCATGCTGCACCATTGGCAGCCTTACCTTCAGTTGCCTCAGTCATAAGTTCTGGAATCTCCTCCCTAAATTTCACTGCCTCTCAACCTCTCTCTTCTGCAAGATGTTGCTTAAAACGCAGCTCTTTGATCAAGCTTTTGTCCAATATTCGCTTATGCAGCTTGATTTCAAACTTTGAAAATGCTCCTATGAAATGTAGGGCTTCTGACTACATTGACTACAATAAAGATGCTAAATAAATGCAAGTTTCCATTGATCTATGAATAACATCTATGTACAACAGATCATCTGCCAAGAATGCCGCAGGAATAGGTGAGCAAGGAACGGATATCTGGAAATAATTCCGTTGAAGTAAAGCAACGCTCGGGGACTGGAACTGAGCACAGTGAATTGCACCGGATGGTACAGCGAGTCCTCGCAATGCTTTACTGCCATTTCTGAAATGAATCAGAGTAAATAACACAAGTGCAGACTGACTTGATCTAACTAGACACAGGCCAGGAATCAAACTGCACTTTCCAGCAGCTAGCACCTGTCAGAGCATATTAAAATCCACCAGAAGATTACTCTCACAAATTATTACTGTTTCATGTAAAATTGAAGGCTACAGTTACAAAATTTCTTTTTTTTAGTCTTGCGCTGCATTCCCTCTCTCTCTCTCGTCCCGTGCTACATTCTATCTCTCTCTCATTCCGTGCTGCATTCTCTCTATCTCCGTGCTACATTTTCTCTCTCTCCCCTGCTGCATTCTCTCGCTCTCCTCCTGCTGCATTCTCTCTCTCTCCCCGTGCTACATTTTCTCTCTCTCCCCTGCTGCATTCTCTCTCTCTCTCCCCGTGCTGCATTCTCTCTCTCTCTCCCCGTGTTGCATTCTCTATCTCTCTCCCCGTGCTGCATTCTCTCTCTCTCTCCCCGTGTTGCATTCTCTATCTCTCTCCCCGTGCTGCATTCTCTCTCTCTCTCCCCGTGTTGCATTCTCTATCTCTCTCCCCGTGCTGCATTCTCTCTCTCTCTCCCCGTGTTGCATTCTCTATCTCTCTCCCCGTGCTGCATTCTCTCTCTCTCTCCCCGTGTTGCATTCTCTCTCTCTCTCTCCCCGTGCTGCATTCTCTCTCTCTCTCCCTGTGCTGCATTCTCTCTCTCTCCCCTGCTGCATTCTCTCGCTCTCCTCCTGCTGCATTCTCTCTCTCTGTGCTGCATTCTCTCTCTCTCTCTCCCCGTGTTGCATTCTCTCTCTCTCTGCCCTGCTGCATTCTCTCTCTCTCCCCGTGCTGCATCCTCTATCTCTCTCCCCGTGCTGCATTCTCTCTCTCTCTCCCCGTGCTGCATTCTCTCTCTCTCTCCCCGTGCTGCATTCTCTCTCTCTCTCCCCGTGCTGCATTCTCTCTCTCTCTCCCCTGCTGCATTCTCTCTCTCCCAGTGCTGCATTCTCTATCTCTCTCCCCGTGCTGCATTCTCTCTCTCTCTCCCCGTGCTGCATTCTCTCTCTCCCTGTGCTGCATTCTCTCTCTCTCCGTGCTGCATTCTCTCTCTCTCCCCGTGCTGCATTCTCTCTCTCTCTCCCCTGCTGCATTCTCTCTCTCTCCCCGTGCTGCATTCTCTCTCTCTCTCCCCGTGCTGCATTCTCTCTCTCTCCTTTCCCGTGCTGCATTCTCTCTCTCTCTCCCCGTGCTGCATTCTCTCTCTCTCCCCGTGTTGCATTCTCTCTCTCTCTCCCCGTGCTGCATTCTCTCTCTCTCCCCGTGCTGCATTCTCTCTCTCTCTCCTCGTGCTGCATTCTCTCTCTCCTTTCCCGTGCTGCATTCTCTCTCTCTCTCCCCGTGTTGCATTCTCTCTCTCTCTCCCCGTGCTGCATTCTCTCTCTCTCCTCCTGCTGCATTCTCTCTCTCTCCCCGTGTTGCATTCTCTCTCTCTCTCCCCGTGCTGCATTCTCTCTCTCTCTCCCTGTGCTGCATTCTCTCTCTCTCTCCCCGTGCTGCATTCTCTCTCTCTCCCCGTGTTGCATTCTCTCTCTCCCCGTGCTGCATTCTCTCTCTCTCTCTCTCTCCCCGTGCTGCATTCTCTCTCTCCCCCGTGCTGCATTCTCTCTCTCTCTCCCCGTGCTGCATTCTCTCTCTCTCTCTCTCTCTCCCCGTGCTGCATTCTCTCTCTCTCTCCCCGTGCTGCATTCTCTCTCTCTCTCCCCGTGTTGCATTCTCTCTCTCCCCGTGCTGCATTCTCTCTCTCTCTCTCTCTCCCCGTGCTGCATTCTCTCTCTCCCCCCGTGCTGCATTCTCTCTCTCTCTCCCCGTGCTGCATTCTCTCTCTCTCTCTCTCTCCCCGTGCTGCATTCTCTCTCTCTCTCCCCGTGCTGCATTCTCTCTCTCTCCCCGTGCTGCATTCTCTCTCTCTCTCCCCGTGTTGCATTCTCTCTCTCTCTCCCCATGTTGCATTCTCTCTCTCTCTCCCCGTGTTGCATTCTCTCTCTCTCTCTCCCCGTGCTGCATTCTCTCTCTCTCTCCCCGTGCTGCATTCTCTCTCTCTCCCCGTGTTGCATTCTCTCTCTCTCCCCGTGTTGCATTCTCTCTCTCTCTCTCCCCGTGTTGCATTCTCTCTCTCTCTCCCCGTGTTGCATTCTCTCTCTCTCTCCCCGTGTTGCATTCTCTCTCTCCCCGTGCTGCATTCTCTCTCTCTCCCCGTGCTGCATTCTCTCTCTCTCTCTCCTCCTGCTGCATTCTCTCTCTCTCCCCGTGCTGCATTCTCTCTCTCTCTCCTCGTGCTGCATTCCCTCTCTCTCTCCCCGTGCTGCATTCTCTCTCCATGTGCTGCATTCTCTCTCCCCGTGCTGCATTCTCTCTCCCCGTGCTGCATTCTCTCTCTCTCTCCTCGTGCTGCATTCCCTCTCTCTCTCTCCATGTGCTGCATTCTCTCTCTCTCCCCGTGCTGCATTCTCTCTCTCTCTCTCCCCGTGCTGCATTCTCTCTCTCTCCCCGTGTTGCATTCTCTCTCTCTCTCCTCGTGCTGCATTCTCTCTCTCTCTCCCCGTGCTGCATTCTCTCTCTCTCCCCGTGCTGCATTCTCTCTCTCTCCCCGTGCTGCATTCTCTCTCTCTCTCTGTGCTACATTCTCTCTCTCTCCCCGTGCTGCATTCTCTCTCTCTCCCCGTGCTGCATTCTCTATCTCTCTCCCCGTGCTGCATTCTCTATCTCTCTCCCCGTGCTGCATTCTCTCTCTCTCTCCCCGTGTTGCATTCTCTCTCTCTCTCCCCGTGCTGCATTCTCTATCTCTATCCCCGTGCTGCATTCTCTCTCTCTCTCCCCGTGTTGCATTCTCTATCTCTCTCCCCGTGTTGCATTCTCTCTCTCTCTCCCCGTGCTGCATTCTCTCCGTCTCGCCCTGTGCTGCATTCTCTCTCTCTCCCCGTGCTGCATTCTCTCTCTCTCTCTCTCTCCCCGTGCTGCATTCTCTCTCTCTCTCCCCGTGCTGCATTCTCTCTCTCTCTCCCCGTGCTGCATTCTCTCTCTCTCCCCGTGTTGCATTCTCTCTCTCTCTCCCCGTGTTGCATTCTCTCTCTCTCCCCGTGCTGCATTCTCTCTCTGTCTCTCCTCCTGCTGCATTCTCTCTCTCTCCCCGTGCTGCATTCTCTCTCTCTCTCCTCGTGCTGCATTCCCTCTCTCTCTCCCCGTGCTGCATTCTCTCTCCATGTGCTGCATTCTCTCTCCCCGTGCTGCATTCTCTCTCTCTCTCCTCGTGCTGCATTCCCTCTCTCTCTCTCCATGTGCTGCATTCTCTCTCTCTCCCCGTGCTGCATTCTCTCTCTCTCTCTCTCCCCGTGCTGCATTCTCTCTCTCTCCCCGTGTTGCATTCTCTCTCTCTCTCCTCGTGCTGCATTCTCTCTCTCTCTCCCCGTGCTGCATTCTCTCTCTCTCCCCGTGCTGCATTCTCTCTCTCTCCCCGTGCTGCATTCTCTCTCTCTCTCTGTGCTACATTCTCTCTCTCTCCCCGTGCTGCATTCTCTCTCTCTCTCCCCGTGCTGCATTCTCTCTCTCTCTCCCCGTGCTGCATTCTCTCTCTCTCTCCCCGTGTTGCATTCTCTATCTCTCTCCCCGTGCTGCATTCTCTCTCTCTCTCCCCGTGTTGCATTCTCTCTCTCTCTCCCCGTGCTGCATTCTCTATCTCTCTCCCCGTGTTGCATTCTCTCTCTCTCTCCCCGTGCTGCATTCTCTCTCTCTCTCTCTCTCCCCGTGCTGCATTCTCTCTCTCTCTCTCTCCCCGTGCTGCATTCTCTCTCTCTCTCCCCGTGCTGCATTCTCTCTCTCTCCCCGTGCTGCATTCTCTCTCTCTCTCTGTGCTACATTCTCTCTCTCTCCCCGTGTTGCATTCTCTCTCTCTCCGTGCTGCATTCTCTCTCTCTTCCCCGTGCTGCATTCTCTCTCTCTCTCCCCGTGCTGCATTCTCTCTCTCTCTCCCCGTGTTGCATTCTCTCTCTCTCTCCCCGTGCTGCATTCTCTCTCTCTCTCTCCCCGTGTTGCATTCTCTCTCTCTCTCCCCGTGCTGCATTCTCTCTCTCTCTCTCCCCGTGTTGCATTCTCTCTCTCTCCCCGTGCTGCATTCTCTCTCTCTCTCTCCGTGTGTTGCATTCTCTCTCTCTCTCCCCGTGCTGCATTCTCTCTCTCTCTCCCCGTGTTGCATTCTCTATCTCTCTCCCCGTGCTGCATTCTCTCTGTCTCCCCGTGTTGCATTCTCTCTCTCTCTCCCCGTGTTGCATTCTCTCTCTCTCTCCCCGTGTTGCATTCTCTCTCTCTCTCCCCGTGCTGCATTCTCTCTCTCTCTCCCTGTGCTGCATTCTCTCTCTCTCCCCGTGTTGCATTCTCTCTCTCTCTCCCCGTGTTGCATTCTCTCTCTCTCTCCCTGTGCTGCATTCTCTCTCTCTCTCCCTGTGCTGCATTCTCTATCTCTCTCCCCGTGCTGCATTCTCTCTCTCTCCCCGTGCTGCATTCTCTCTCTCTCTCTGTGCTACATTCTCTCTCTCTCTCCCCGTGCTGCATTCTCTCTCTCTCTGTGCTACATTCTCTCTCTCTCCCCGTGCTGCATTCTCTCTCTCTCCCCGTGCTGCATTCTCTCTCTCTCCCCGTGTTGCATTCTCTCTCTCTCCCCGTGTTGCATTCTCTCTCTCTCCCCGTGCTGCATTCTCTCTCTCTCTCCCTGTGCTGCATTCTCTCTCTCTCTCCCCGTGTTGCATTCTCTCTCTCTCTCCCCGTGTTGCATTCTCTCTCTCTCTCCCCGTGCTGCATTCTCTCTCTCTCTCCCTGTGCTGCATTCTCTCTCTCTCTCTCCCTGTGCTGCATTCTCTCTCTCTCTCCCTGTGCTGCATTCTCTCTCTCTCTCCCCGTGCTGCATTCTCTCTCTCTCGATGCTGCATTCTCTCTCTCTCGCCTTGTGCTGCATTCTCTCTCTCTTGCACTGTGCTGCCTTCTTTCTCTCTCTCACCCCGTGCTGCATTCTCTCTCTCTTTCCTCCTGCCTCGTGCTGCATTCTCTCTCTGCCCGCAATGCTCCATGCTCTCGCTCTCTTGCTCCGTGCTGTATTCTCCCTTCTACTCTTGCTTGCACTTTTCTTTCTGCTTGATTTTACCACTGAATAATTTAAATGCTCTCTATTCTAATCAGTTTATAATGTGATTGCTGTTTCAGAGCAAACTTTGAATGTCATACGGTGCCTGGCAATTTTCAAGGTGCAGGAAGTATTTCCACATCTGACGCAATGCTCATTGTGTCTGTCTCCCCCCCATTTTTGAACTTGAGCCATAACAATCCTACCCTCCAGTCAGGCTGAGTCCTGCTTCCCAGCGTTCCCAACACTCTGGCTTGCGCTGAGAAACAGTCACCCCTCTGCACTTCCTGTCCCCAACAGACACAATCCTGGCCCATAGCCATTTACAATTCAGCACAACCTGAATGGCAACATTATTTCTCAGGCTTACAGCCCCACCCATACACTAAAGGTCAGAATGAAGACTATTACTGTAATTACCGAGCTATTCCCTTTCTCACTCCCTCTCTATAAAACTTCAGAATAAATACACCATCAATAGGACATTAGAATGAGTGCAGATGGAAATGGGAACTTCTTGCAAACTGACAGCGTAGAAGGAGTAAAATTCTCAGAACTACAGCCTCTGTTAAAATAATAGAAGAATAATTACAGTCACTACATATGCCTGTATGATCATGCCATGCTCTCCCTCTGCTGGGTGCTGACTAATGCTGAGTGAGTCAATCACATTTAGTTTTTAAGTTCATTTAAAAGCTTCACCTGTATTTTGGACGCAGATTGTGCAATTATTCTCATCTTTCTGTGGGACACGTAAATCAATGGCCTTGTTAATAGTCATCAAAGAGAAAATCCTAAACCATCAATATAGTATTTCCCCCACATTGCACCTCTCTCAGATGAGAGGCCCAGTGGCCTGGATGAGTCTCCATGCACAGCATAATACTCCAGAGTATGACGAGTGTGCACTAAATAGCACAACTGAGGAATGGGGCAATGTGGCACACACACCGTTGTGCATCCATCACGTGCGGGAGCACCTGCCCTGTACTCACTGAGTCCCATTTGGCTGCTAAGAATAGCAAAGGTGAGAGGACACTACCATGTCCTGTACAACCATGCATTATAGGATATGCTGTTTGTATGCTATAGGATAGACTGTCCATACATTATAGCTTACACTGTGTGTATGCTATAGGATAGACTGTCCATACATTATAGGATACGCTGTCTGTATGCTATAGGATAGACTGTCCATACGTTATAGGATACGCTGTCGGTACGTTATAGGATGCGCTGTCCGTACGCTATAGGATACGCTGTCCGTACGCTATAGGATACGCTGTCCGTACGCTATAGGATACGCTGTCCGTACGCTGTAGGTTACACTGTCCGTACGCTATAGGTTACACTGTCCGTGCACTATAGGATACTTTCTGTATGCTATAGGATGCGCTGTCCACGTGCTATAGGATACACTCCCCGTGTGCTATGGATACACTCTCCGTACGCTGTAGGGTACACTGTCCGTACGCTGTAGGGTACACTGTCCGTACGCTGTAGGGTACACTGTCCGTACGCTGTAGGGTACACTGTCCGTACGCTGTAGGGTACACTGTCCGTACGCTGTAGGGAACACTGTCCGTACGCTGTAGGGTACACTGTCCGTACGCTGTAGGGTACACTGTCCGTACGCTGTAGGGTACACTGTCCGTACGCTGTAGGGTACACTGTCCGTACGCTGTAGGGTACACTGTCCGTACGCTGTAGGGTACACTGTCCGTACGCTGTAGGGTACACTGTCCGTACGCTGTAGGGTACACTGTCCGTACGCTGTAGGGTACACTGTCCGTACGCTGTAGGGTACACTGTCCGTACGCTGTAGGGTACACTGTCCGTACGCTGTAGGGTACACTGTCCGTACGCTGTAGGGTACACTGTCCGTACGCTGTAGGGTACACTGTCCGTACGCTGTAGGGTACACTGTCCGTACGCTGTAGGGTACACTGTCCGTACGCTGTAGGGTACACTGTCCGTACGCTGTAGGGTACACTGTCCGTACGCTATAGGGTACACTGTCCGTACGCTATAGGGTACACTGTCCGTACGCTATAGGGTACACTGTCCGTACGCTGCAGGATACATTGTCCATACGCTACAGAATACACTGTCCGCACATTAAAGAATACATTGTCCGTACATTATAGAATACACCGTCTGTATGCTATAGGAGAGACTGTCCATACATTATAGGCCTGGCATATCCCACACTCTACCATTACCATCAAGCCAGGGGATCAACCCTAGTTCAAAGAAGAGTTGAGGAGGGCATGCCAAGACCAGCACCAGGCATACCTAAAATGAGGTGTCAACCTGGTGAAGCTACAACACAGGACTACTTGCATGCCAAACAGCATAAGTAGCAAGTGATAGACAGGGCTAAGTGATCCCACAGCCGATGGATCACATCTAAGCTCTGCAGTCCTATCACATCCAGTCATAAATGGTGGTGGACAATCAAACAACTCACTGGAGGAGGAGGCTCCACAAATATCCCCATCCTCAATTACGGAGGAGCCCAGCACATCAGTGCAAAATATAAGACTGAAGCATTTGCTACAATCTTCAGCCAGAAGTGCCGAGTGGATGATCCTTCTTGGCTTCCTCTGGAGGTCCCCGGCATCACAGATGCCAGTCTTCAACCAATTCGACTCACTCCACGTGATATCAAGAAATGGCTGAAGGCACTGGATACTGCAAAGGCTATGGGCCATGACAACATTCCGGCAATAGTACTGATGACTTGTGCTCCAGAACTTGCCGAACCCCTCGCCAAGCTGTTCCAGTACAGCTACAACACTGGCATCTACCTGTCTACATGGAAAATTGTCAAGGTTTGTCCTGTGCACAAAAAGCAGGACAAATCCAACCCGGCCAATTATTGCCCCATCAGTCTACTCTCCATCATCAGTAAAGTGTGGAAGGGGTCAACAACAGTGCTATCAAGCAGCACTTGCTTAGCAATAACCTGCTCACTGACGCCCAGTTTGGGTTCTGCCAGGACCACTCAGCTTCTGACCTCATTACAGCCTTGGTTCGAACATGGACAAAAGAGCTGAACTCCCGATATGAGGGGAGAGTGACTGACATTGACATCAAGGAGCCCTAGCAAAACTGGAGTCAATGGGAATTGGGGGAAAACTCTCCGCTGGTTGGAGTCATACCGAGCACAAAGGAAGATGGTTGTGGTTGTTGGAAGTCAGTTATCTCAGCTCTAGGAGTTCCTCAGGGTAGTGTCCTCAGCCCAACCATCTTCAGCTGCTTCATCAATGACCTTCCTTCCATCATAAGGTCAGAAATGGGGATGTTCGCTGATGATTGTACGATGTTCAGCACCATTCGCGGCTCCTCAGATACTGAAGCAGTCCATGTCCAAATGCAGCAAGACCTGGACAATGTCTAGGCTTGGGCTGACAAGTGGCAAGTAACATTCGTGCCACACAAGTGTCGGGCAATGACCATCTCCAACAAGAGAGAATCCAACCATTGGTTCAATGGCATCACCATCACTGAATCCCCCAATAAAAACATCCTGGAAGTTCCCCTCCAAGTCACTCACCATCTTGACTTGGAAATATATCGCTGTTCCTTCACTGTTGCTGGGTCAAAATCCTGGACCTCCCTTCCTAACAGCACTGTGGGTGTAACTACATCACATGGACTGCAGCAGTTCAAGGGCAGTTAGGGATGGGCAATAAATGCTGGCCCAGCCAGCAAAGCCCACATCCTATGGATGAATGAGAAAACGGATACACTATCTGTGTGCTATAGGATTGACTGTCAATACATTATAGGATATGCTGTCCGCATATTAATGTATACACTGTCCATGCATCATAGGATATATGTCTGTATGCTTTAGGTTAGACTGTCCATACATTAAAGAATACACTGTCTGTACGTTATAGGATACGCTGTCTGTACATTAAGGAATACACACTCCGTATGTCAAAGAATACACTGACTGTATATTATGGAATAAACTCTGCACATTAAAGAATATACTGTCCATATGTTTTAGAATACACTGTACATTAAAGAATATATTGTCCATACATTAAATAATCCACTGTCTGCATGCTATAGGATATGTAACATATTATTATTAATGAATACACAGCCTGTACATTATTAGATACACTGTCTGTACATTAAAAAATACATTGTCCGTACAATAAAGAATATACTATCCGTACCCTATAGGATACGCTGTCCGTACATTAAAGAATACACTGTCCATATGTTATAGGATAACCTGCCCGTATGTTATAGGATACATTGTCTGCACATTAAAGAATACACTACTGTACATCAAAAAATACGCTGTCCATCCATTAAAGGATACACTGTCCGTCCATTAAAGAATACACTGTCCGTCCATTAAAGAATACACTGTCCGTCCATTAAAGAATACACTGTCCGTCCATTAAAGAATACAATGTCCGACCATTAAAGAATACACTGTCCATATGTTATAGGATAACCTGCCAGTACATTATAGGATACATTGTCTGTGCATTAAAGAATACACTGCTGTATATCAAAGAATACAAAAGCAGCAGGTTAGCGTGTTGGGGGCGGGAGGTGTGGATTCAACTTCATGGAAAATTATGAAAAAACTGAAAAGAAAGGAGAGCCCAGGAGAGGCTATTAAATTCTCCAGAACACAAAATAGGACAGTGTATTTGGAAAGGGCTAGGAATTTAACTTCAAGCACATCAGATAAAGGGACGACAATGAGAAAGGGGATGGGAAATACAGGACTGAAGGTGTTGTATCTGAATGCACGCGGTATACGAAATAAGGTAAATGAGCTTGTGGCACAGATTGAAATTGGCAGGTATGATGTGGTGGGCATCACGGAGACATGGCTGCAAGGGGATCAGGACTGGGAGCTAAATATCCAAGGATATACAACCTATCGAAAAGATAGGCAGGTTGGCAGAGGGGGTGGGGTTGCTTTGTTAGTAAGAAATTAAATTAAATCGATAGCGAGAAACGACATAGGGTCAGATGACGTAGAATCTGTGTGGGTAGAGTTGAGGAACCGCAAAGGTAAAAAAACCACAATGGGAGTTATGTACAGGCCTCCGAACAGTAGTCAGGATGTGGGGCACAAGATACACCAGGAATTAGAAAAGGTGTGTAAGAAAGGCAAGGTTAAGTAATCATGGGGGATTTCAATATGCAGGTAGACTAGGAAAATCAGGTTGGTAGTGGTTCCCAAGAAAAGGAATTTGTGGAATGTCTACGAGCTGGCTTTTTAGCAGCTTGTGGTGGATCCCACTAGGGCACAGGCAATTCTAGATGTAGTGATGTGTAATGAGGCAGATTTGATAAGGGAACTTAAGGTGAAGGAACCCTTAGGAAGAAGTGACCATAATATGATAGAATTTACCCTGCAATTTGAGAGGAAAAAGCTGGAATCAGATGTAACGGTATTACAGTTGAATAAAGGCAACTACAGAGGCATGAGGGAGGAGCTGGCCAGAATTGACTGGGAGATGAGCCTAGCGGGAAAGACAGTGGAACAGCAATGGCAGGGGTTTCTGGGAGTAATTTGGGAGACACAGCAAAAATTCATCCCTAGGAAGAAGAAGCATACTAGAGGGAGGACGAGGCAACCATGGCTGACAAGGGAAGTCAGGGACAGCATAAAAGCTAAAGAGAAAGCATACAATGCGGCAAAGAGCAGTTGGAAACCAGGGGTTTGGGAAGCCTACAAAGACCAACAGAGGACAACTAAAAAAGAAATAAGGAGGGAGAAGATTAAATATGAGGGTAAACTAGCCAGTAATATAAAAGAAGATTGCAAGAGTTTTTTTTAGATACATAAAGGGTAAGAGAGAGGCAAAAGTGGACATTGGGCACTGGAAAATGACGCTGGAGAAGTAGTAGTGGGGAACAAAGAAATGGCGGAGGAACTGAATAGGTACTTTGCGTCAGTCTTCACGATGGAAGACACGTGTAACATTCCCAAAGTTCAAGAGGTGAGTATAATGGCCATTACCGAGGAGAAGGTGCTAGGAAAACTGAAAGGTCTGAAGGTGGATAAATCACCTGGACCAGATGGATTACACCCCAGAGTTCTGAAGGAGATAGCTGAAGAGATAGTGGTGATCTTTCAGGAATCACTGGAGTCAGGGAGGGTCCCAGAGGGCTGGAAAATCGCTAATGTAATCCACCTGTTTAAGAAGGGAGTGAGGCAAAAGACAGGAAATTACAAGCCGATTAGCCTGACCTCGGTTGTTGGTAAGATTTTAGAGTCCATTATTAAGGATGAGATTTCAGAATACTTGGAAGTGCATGGTAAAATAGGGCAAAGTCAGCATGGTTTCATCAAGGGGAGGTCATGTCTGACAAATCTGTTAGAATTCTTTGAGGAGGTAACGAGTAGGTTAGACAAAGGAGAGCCAATGGATGTTATCTACTTGGACTTCCAGAAGGCCTTTGACAAGGTGGCACACAGGAGGCTGCTCAGTAAGATAAGAGCCCATGGTGTTAGAGGCAAGGTACTAGCATGGACAGAAGATTGGCTGTTTGGCAGGAGGCAGAGAGTGGGGATAAGGGGGTCCTTCTCAGGATGATGGCCGGTGACTAGTGGAGTTCCGCAGGGGTCAGTGTTGGGACCACAACTTTTCACTTTATACATTAATGATCTAGATGAAGGAACTGAGGGCATTCTGGCTAAGTTTTCAGATGATACAAGTATAGGTGGAGGGACAGGTAGTATTGAGGGGAGGCTGCAGAAGGATTTAGACAGGTTAGGAGAATGGGCAAAGAAGTGGCAGATGGAATACGACATGGGGAAGTGTGAGGTCACGCACTTTGGTAGGAAGAATAGAGGCATAGGCTATTTTCTAAATGGGGAGAGAATTCAGAAATCTGGAGTGTAAAGGGACTTGGGAGTCCTAGTCCAGAATTCTCTTAAGGTTAACTTGTAGGTTGAGTCGGTAGTTAGGAAGGCAAATGCAATGTTGGCATTTATTTTGAGAGGACTAGAATATAAAAGCAGGGATGTGCTGCTGAGGCTTTATAAGGATCTGGCCAGACCACATTTAGAATATTGTGAGCAATTTTGGGCCCCGTATCTCAGGAAGGATGTGCTGGCCCTGGAGAGGGTCCAGAGGAGGTTCATGAGAACGATCCCAGAAATGAAAGGCTTAACATATGAGGAACGTTTGAGGACTCTGGGTCTATACTCGAATGAGTTTAGATGGATGAGGGGGGGATCTGATTGAAACTTACAGTATACTGAAAGGCCTGGATAGAGTGGACGTGGGGAAGATGTTTCCATTAGTGGGAGAGACTAGGACCCGAGGGCACAGCCTCAGAGTAAAGGGAAGACCTTTTAGAACAGAGATGAGGAGAAACGTCTTTAGCCAGAGCGTGGTGAATCTATGGAATTCATTGCCACAGAAGACTGTAGAGGCCAGGTCATTGAGTGTATTTAAGACTGAGATAGATAGGTTCTTGATTGGTAAGAGGATCAAAGGTTATGGGGAGAAGGCGGGAGAAGGGTTGAGAAACTTATCAGCCATGATTGAATGGCGGAGCAGACTCGATGGGCCGAATGGCCTGATTTCTGCTCCTATGACTTATGGACTTATGGTCTTATAATACGCTCTCCGTACATCAAAGAATACTGTCCGTCCATTAAAGAATACACTGTCTATCCATTAAAGAATACCCTGTCCATCCATTAAAGAATACAATGTTCGTCCATTAAAGAATACAATGTCCGTCCATTAAAGAATACAATGCCAGTCCATTAAAGAATACACTGTCCATATGTTATAGGATAACCTACCCGTACGTTATAGGATACATTGTCTGCCTGCACATTAAAGGATACACTACTGTATATCAAAGAATACGCTCTCCATACATTAAAGAGTACTGTCCATCCATTAAAGAATACACTGTCCGTCCATTAAAGAATACACTGTCCATCCATTAAAGAATACACAGTCCGTCCATTAAAGAATACACTGTCCGTCCATTAAAGAATACACTGTCCGTCCATTAAAGAATACACTGTCCGTCCATTAAAGAATACACTGTCCATCCATTAAAGAATACAATGTCCGTACATTAAAGAAAACACTGTTTGCACATTAAAGAAAACGCTCTTTGAGATGTACACCTGCGGATTATTGAAGAAAGCTGACAGAGAAAAACCAGGGAATCATGGCCGAGTTTTCAGCTGGTCAGGGGGAACCGGCATGGATTTGTAATTTGTAATCACACCTTGTAATTTGTAATCACACCTGACGAACATGATTGAATTTTTTGAAGCAGTGACTGAAGTACTGCACAGTGGATTGTCTATGGACTATAGGAACATAGGAACAGGAGAAGGCCATTCAGCCTGTCGAGCCTGCTCCACCATTCAATATGATCAGGCTGATCATCTACTTCAATACTTTTTTCCCCACACTATCTCCATTACATCATGAATATTTAGAAATATGTCAATCTCTACTTTAAACCGACTCAATGACTGAGCTTTCACAGTCCTCTGGGGTAGAGAATTCCAAAGATCACAACCCTCCGAGTAAATAACTTTCTCCTAATCTCGGTCCTAAGTGGCTTCCTCCTTACTTTGAAATTGTGTCCCCTGGTTCTAGACTCCCCAGCCAGGGGAAACATCTTACCTGCATTTACCCTGTCTATTCCTTTAAGTATTTTGTAGGTTTCAATGAGATCACTTCTCATTCTTCGCAATTCTAGAGAATACAGGCCCAGTTTCCTCAATCTCTCTTCACAGGACAGTCCTGCCATCCCGGGAACAAGTCTGGTGAACCTTCGTTGCAGTCTCTCTATGGCAACAATATCCTTCCTAAGGTAAGGGGACCAAAACTGCACACAGTACTCCAGGTGTGATCTAACTAAGGTTCTATAGAATTGAAGCAAGACTTCACTACTCCTGTACTCAAATCCTCTCGCGATAAAAGCTAACATTGCATTAGCCTTCCTAATTGCTTGCTGCACCTGTATGTTAGCTTTTAGTGACTTATGGACAAGGACACCAGGATCCCTTTCCAAACTCTTACCATTTAGGATATACTCTGCACATCTGTTCCTCCTACCAAAATGAATAATCTCATATTTTTCCACATGATATTCCATCTGCCACGTTCTTGCCCATTCACTAAGTCTGTCCAAATCCCCTTGAAGCCACTTTGCATCTCCCTCACAAACACGTACTCCCATCTAGCTCTGTGTCATTGCAAACTTGGAAATATTACATTTGGTCCCCACATCCAAATCATTGATATATATTGTGAATAGCTGGGGCCCAAGTACTGATCCTTGCGGTACCCCACTAGTCGCAGCCTGCCAATGTTTTTTGTCCGTCTGAAAATCCAAGTATACTACGTCCACCCTTTATCAATTCTGTTAGTAACATCCTCAAAAAAACTCCCAACAGGTTCGTCAAACATGATTTCCCATTCATAAATCCATGCTGACTTTGCCCAATCAGATCATGTTATCTAACTGTCCATTTATCACATCCTTTATAATAGATGCTAGCATTTTCCCTACTACTGATGTAAGGCTCACAGGTCTGTAGTTCCCTGTTTTCACTCTCCCTGCCTTCTTAAACAGTGAGGTGACATTTGCTACCTTCCAATCTTCAGGAACCGTTCCAGAATCTATAGAATTTTGGAAAATGATCACCAATGCATCCACTATCTCCATAGCAATCTCTTTCAACACTCTGGGATGTAGATCATCAGGTTCCAAGACTTATCCACATTCAGTCCCATTAATTTCTCCAAATCAACCTTCTTACTAATACTAATCCTTCAATTTCTCATCCTCCCTAATCCCTTGGATCTCTAAATCTGGGAGATTTCTTGTATCAGTGAAGACAGACACAAAGTAATCATTTAGCTTCTCTGCCATTTCTTTATTCCCCACTATAAATTCTCCTGACTCTGCCTGTAATGAGCCCAGATTTGTCATAGCCAAATGTTTCCTTTTTATATACCTATAGAAGCTTTTACAGTCTGTTTTTGTTTTCGGTTAGGTTACATTCATATTCTATTTTCTCTCTCTTTTTCAGTTTCTTGGTCCTCCTTTGCTGTATTCTAAAATGCTCCCTCCTCACGTTTATTATTTCTAGCAATATGACCTTACATATGACCTTCACCTGGCATTTAATAATGCCCTTCAGAAGAGTCTGCTTTGCTAAAATTGAAGCTCTTGGAATTGAAGGCAAATTACTGATCTGTTTAGGAAATTGGCTGAGTGGCAAGAGTAGGGATAATGGTCTGGTACTCGAATTAGCAGATGTGGCTAGCATTGTCCAGGCAAAAATCTGCATTAGGGCACAACTAGTACTTACTAATGACTTAAATGATGGAGTAGAAAGCCACAGATCCTAATTTGCCGATGATAGATAGAGGGCAATGTAAGCAGTGTAGATGGAAGCATAAAATTACAGAGATATTGGCAGATTGAGTGAATGGCATATGAATTTTAACATGGGCAAATGTGAGGTTATCCACTTTGTTCTTTCCTTTGAGTACTTTCTGAATTGTGAAAAGCTGGATACAGTGGAGATGCAAAGAGACTTGAGGGTCCAGGTACATAGATCAGTAAAACATCATGAACAAGTACAGATAATAATCAAAAAGGCTAATGGAATGCTGGCCTTTATATCGAGAGGACTGTAATACAAGGGGGTAGAAGTCATGCTTCAGCTATACAAAGCCCAGCTAGACCACACCTGGAGTTATTGTGAGCAGTTCTGGGCACCACACCTTAGGAAGGATATGCAGGCCTGGAGGGAGCGCAGCATAGAATTACCAGAATGATACCTGAATTGCAAGGAGAAATTTCACAAACTTGGGTTGTGTTCCCTGGAATTTAGAAGGTCAACGGATGGATGCGATCAAGTGTCTTCAAGACATTACGCATAACTGTTGGGGTTGCTAGTTGGGGGCAGACAAAGTCTAAAAATTAGAGCTAGGTCTTTCAGGGATGAAATTAGGAAACACTTCTGCACACAGCGGGTTGTAGAAATTTGGAACTCTGTTTCATAAACAACAATTGACTCTAGGTCAATTTTAATTTTAAATCTGAGATTGATTTTTATTAACCAAAGGAATTAGAGTTATTGGGACAACGGTGAGTATATGGAGTTACATTGCAGATTAGCCATGATCTCATTGACTGGCAGAACAGGATCTACAGGTTACATGGCCCTCTCTTGAGCCTATAGGATATATTGTCCTCTACACTTTATTTTGTGTAAACTGTCTACTGGCCAGGACCACCCCAGTGTTACCAGAGCCAGGGCCATCAAACAGCCTCACTCACTGGCCCCTCGATTTTCTTCCAGTCCAGGCCTACAGACATGTTGAGAGCTATCAGCAGTTCATTAACACTAGAACACATGAACAGTTGTGCTCCAGTGCTGACAATCTTTTTCCCAAAGACATGTCCCTCTCTTGGCAAAATAGTTCTGGTGTTCATTATACTCATGACAGAAGTTACCTTACATTGCGCTTTGGGTGTTGTAATCTAGAGCCTTTGGACATAGTGAGCTCAGCACACCCAGGCTGTGTGTTCAGCTGAGCCTCTCCCATTGGTTGGTATGTGACAGACTCTGCTGACCTGCCTTCCCACCATTTCCCAGTGCTTTTTTAGAAATTCGTATCCTGCTTTAGGTTTAAAGGCCAACTAGTTAGGTCAGCCTGTTGCTGGTAGCCATCTTTTGTTTTGATTTCCTAGCTAGATATATTAGTTGGCAGATCGATTGTGGATAGAGTTCCCACACTGAAAATAAGGCAATGATAAGAAGCAACAAAGGGCTGGCACAGGGAGACACAATTTTCTGAGGCTCTGCCCTGAGAACAATCTCCATTTGGCACAACAGCAGGATTTTTCTGACTGCTAATTTGATCGTTACACATTCTTGCAGTCTCAATTCTGCAAATATCTAGTTCAGTGTGGGGAAAAAAATTCAGTCATGTTAAGGTTGCTGTATCTGTCAATATTTTCTGTTGGCAGTCAAGAACATCAGGGCACAGTCAACAATATTATCCAACAGGCAGGATATCACCCCTCATTCAGCCCACCACCAGCAGCCACGGCATTATTAAGTTAATAGAACAGCCATTTTCATATTTTTGTTTGTTTAACTTCTTTCCTCTTCACCCCATGGCTCCTGAAAGCAGTGAATCTTACTGAAGTACAAACTGCAGGCACATACATGAGGGACAAACCACAGGCAAACATGGTGGGGTACAAACTACAGGCAAACATGATGACATACGAATGACAGGCAAAGAAGCTTAGGTACAAACTGCAGGCACCGATTACCCTACTATAAAAGGAATAAGCACCAAACAGTCTAAAGTATACAATATACCCAGAGGACAGCTTAAGGTACAAATGACAGCCAGCCATCAAACAGAGAGGTACGAATGAGAGGCAAACATACTGATATACAAACTATAGGTACCAAAGATGTGGAGGTATGAAATACAGGCACCTAACACTTCAAGGTACAAACTGCAGGCACCAAACATATTGAATTAAAGGAACAGACAGCAAACAGCCAAAGATACAAATACAGCCATCAAACACCGTGAAGTACGAGCTACAAGCACCAAAAATGCTAAGGTACAAATTAAAGGCACTACACACTGTGAGGTGCAAGCTATAGGCACCAAACACCGTGAGATACAAACTACAGGTACAAAACATCGTTAGGTATAAACTAGAGGCATGAAGCACTGCAAAGTGCAAAGTAGAGACACATAAAATGCTGAGGTGCAAGCTAGAGGAAACAAACACAGGAGATGCAAACTAGAAGCACCAGTGCCAATAGGTACAAACTACAGGCACCAAATACTGTGCGCTACAAAGTAGAGGCATCAAACATTCTAATGTGCAAATTACAGGTGCCAAGCATGCTGAAGTGCACACTAAAGGCACCAAATATCATGAGGTATACACTACAGGCAACAAACACGCTGAAATACAAACTACAGATACCAAACATCACGAGGTTCAAAGCAAATGCACCAAACACTGCGAGGTAAAATCTACACAACTAAAGATGCTGAGGTACAAACTACAGGCCTAAAGCTTCACAAGGTTAAAAACTATAGACACCAAATATGCAGAGGTATAAACTACAGGCACCAAACATGTTGATGTACAAATTATAGGCCACAAACATCTCAAAGTACAAATTACAGGCACCAAACGTTGGAAGATTAAAATCTACAGACATGCTGATAACAAACTAAAGGCACGAAGCACGCTGAGGTATAAACAACACAAGGTACAAACAACAGACACCAAACGTGTTGAGGTACAATCTACAAGCACCAAACATGCTGAGGTACTACAGATACCGAAAAGCAAGAGGTACAAATTACAGGTACGAAGCACCACGAGGTATAATTACATGACAAAATACAACAAATTGGAAACTACAGGTACACGAGATGCTGAGGTACAAACTAGAGGCAGTAAACATATCAAGGCACAAACTACAGGCACTAAACACAACACTATGCAAACTACAGACACCAAACATGCCCACGAACAAACTATAGCTGCTAAACATGGTGATGTACAAACTATGGACACCCAACACCAAGAGGTCCAACCTACAGATACCAAATATGAGGACGTACAAACTATAGGCAATAAGCACTGTGAGGTAGAAAGCTGAGGCATAAAAGAGGCTGAGGTGTTCAACAGGTTGATATGATGTGTGTGGGTGAAAACAATTAGCATGCTTTCTGCTTTTAGTATGGTAGTATGCTTCTCTTCTTCATCTTACACCGCTGGCTAGCAGCAATGTGAAAAAGACACACAAATGCGTAAGTCTCTCCCTGTCAGTACACAGACTCTCCATGAACAAGTCCTCAACTGTGCCTCCACATGGAAACTGAATCCCTCACGGGCCCAGGCTAAAGCTTCAGAGGAGATTTGGCCCTCAGACATGCAGCGTGCAGAGCCACCGGCATGTGGACACACCTTGACACTCATGAGAGGGTGCAGATGTTTCCAGGGATAAGGAACTTCACTTACATAGATACATTGGAGAAGGTGAGGCTGTTTTCCTTGGAGCAAAGAAGGATGAGAGGTTAGAGATATTCAAAATGGGGTCTGGACAGAGTAGGTAGGAAGAAACTGTTCCCATTGGTGGAAGGATTGAGAACCAGAAGGCACAGGTTTAAAGTAATTGGCAAAAGAAGCAATGGTGACATGAGGAGAAACTTTTTAATGCAGCGAGTGGTTAGGATCTGGAATGTGCTGCCTAAGAGTGTGGTGGAGGCAGGGTCGATTGTGGCTTTCAAAGAAGATCATTACCCAAAGAGAAAACAATTGCAGGTCTAATGGAAGAGGGACTAGCTGAGTTACTCTTCCAGAGAGCTAGCACAAGCCCCATGGGCCAAATTGTCTCCTTCCGTGCAGTATCAATTCTACATCAATTCGACATCTGCACTCCTCTAATCTAATGGCTTCTTGACCATTCCCAATTTTAATTCCAATGGTGGGTGTGATTTTGCTTGCTTGGGCTATTGAAGCTAAGCTCTGGAATTCCTTCCCTAGACCTCTCTGCCTCCACATCTCACATACTCCTGCTCCTATTTCTTACATTCTTCAAGATATTCCTTAAAACCTACTCTTTGACCAAGCTTTTGGTCATCTGCCCCAATATCTCGCTAATGTGACTCAGTGTCAGACTTTGCTTTGTAACACACCTGTGGAGCACCTTGGGACATTTTATTACATTAAAAGTACTTTATAAATACAAGTTGTATCATCTAATCTGCTATTGAGGAATAGGTGACATTGAGTGGCAGGTGATCAGCACTGCTCCATTTTATTCCTTGGACTATGACTCCAGCAAATATTACTGTATTTCAATAGCCCATTGGTGGCTAGAAACAGGCTTGGCTCTGACCCTCTAGTTGGTTGGATTTGGGAGATATTCTTGGCCTAATCGTCGAACAGTGATGAGCCAGGGTCTTTCGGGATCAGAACACTTCTGAGGAATACATTTTCCTGCTGCGGTTGTCTGCTGATCTGATCTTAGGTTCCTTGGCTGCTGTAATGGTGGGGGTGGGGTGGGGTGGGTGGGGGGGAGCAGTGGGGAGTGTTTCCAGTTTCCAACAGCGACTCTGCTTTGGTCAGTGTCATCCATGGGACATTGTGGAATGAATGTTACGACTGGTCATTGTCAGATGGCAGGACACTGAGACACTTGGATAATTGTAGTGCCATAGTGAAGGATCAGAGTTCAATGGCAACGTAAGTGAATTCCAAACAATCTCTATGCAGCCATCAAGGAATTTCGCTTTCACCCTTCATCATTTGGTGAGCAATGAATCAGCCTGTGGCCATGGCTTAGTTCCTTGGAAAACTCAACACCACCTCAAGCTACAGTTACACAGAGACAGACAATGACAAATATTATTCGCATTATAGGATTACGCAAAAAAAAAAAATCTTTTTTTTTTTTACTTTCTCCTAAGTGTATCCAGAGGGCCTGTCATTTGATTGTGATCTAATGAATATTAAGTATCCACTACTAGAGCCAAGTAACTTTGGGCCGATGAGTAACCAAGAATAAAATAACTGTAATCCTGCACTGTGAAGAGGCACACACTGACTGAGTTGCCACAGTCAGCTACTTTAAAGCCTCAGATGTTGTTCCAAGTAGTGTCAGGGTTACCGAGCATTTTGAAGCTGTGGGAACAGGGAACAAATAATGGAATATTGCAGGGTTGGGGCAGGATCTGTAAGCGCTGAGGCAAAGGGAACTGGGATCACTGGGAGAGGTGTCCCGAAGTCTGGAAGCACTGGGAAAGGGCTTCCAGAGTCAGAGAACATTGGAAGAGGGGTCCTAGTGTCTGTGAGCACTGAAAAACGAATCCTAGACTCTTAGAGCACGGGGAAAGGGGTCCTATAGTCTGGGAGCACTGAAGGAGGAGCCTGAGTCCGGGGAGTCCAGATCATTTCCAAAGAAAAGTCATATTGGACTCAAAACATTAATTCTGCTTCTCTCCTCACAGATGCTGCCAGACCTGGAGTTTACCAGCACTTTTCTGTTTTTATTCTGAGCTTGGGAGCACTGATTCAAGCAGTCTATGCTCTAAGCAGCATGCATGTGTGCTTCTATTGGACAGCATTCTACATTCCCAAATAGGACCACCATGCTGTGATACATATTTCTTATTAAATGGTAAGTGTCTGGTGATATATATTAAAGGGGCAATGCCTGGTGTTTATGCATTAAAAGGGCAGGTTCTGGTGACATACCTACTGACATTATTGTATGTATTAATGGGCCAGTGTGGGCATCACTGGCTAGGCCAGCATTTGTTGCCCTTTCTTAATTGCCCTCATTCAGAGGGCATTTTTTTTTTAAGAGTCAACCACATTGCTGTGGGTCTGGAGTCACATGCAGGTCAGATCAGGTAAGAACAGCAGATTTCCTTCCCTAAAGGACATTAGTGAGCCAGATAGGTTTTTACAACAATCTTCAATGGTTTCATGGTCATCATTAGACTTTTATTTACAGATTTTATTGAATTCAAGTTTCACCATCTGCCGTGGTGGGATTTGAACTCGGGTCCCCAGGGCATTACGCTGGGTCTCTGGAATACTAGTCCAGTGACAATACCACTATGCTACTGCCTCCCCTCAAAGGATGTATCAAAGGGCAGAGTTTTGATGGTATATAGTATATATTAAAGGACCGTGCCTGGTGATATATGATTATTTTTAAAAAGGGCAGTGACTAGTGGTATATAAAGGAGAGTTTTTTTTATATTCTTTCCCGGGATGTGGGTATTGCAGGCAAGGCCAGCATTTATTGCCCATCCCTAAATGTAGAGTACAGAGTGATTGGGGGACAAAGTGCTTCATAAACTGAGTGCTAATGCCAGGAATTTGGTGCAAGTGGGGATTCGGGGCAGAGGGGGAAGGGGGTTCTATTTTTAATTCTTTTTGTTTTACCTCCAGTAGCTGGGGAATGTTCCTCTTTTGCTTCCAAGCTAGGAAATTAATAATTAGTTAACTAATGAAAAAAATAAATAGGGATAAACAGAGGTGGCAGAGCAGGTGCAACAGGTGGGAATTTTTGGAGAGCATTGTGATCCTGGACAACCATACCTGTGGTAACTGTCCACAGCACAAGCAACTTAGGCTCAGAGTTGTTGAACTGGAATCTGAGCAGCGAGCATTGTGGGGCATCAGGGAGGGGGAACAGTTACCTGGACACTTTGTTCCAGGAGGCAGTCACACCCCTTAGGTTAGCCAGAACCTTAGAGTTGGTCAATGGTCAGGGACAGGAAGATGTGACTGCAAGTCAGGCAGGTAAAGGGAACCAGCATGTAGTGATGAAGACGCCTCGGATCTTGACTTTGACCAACAGGCTCAGAAGATCAGGCCATAGGATCAAAATGGGCGAAGATTAAGAATAACAAGGGTCAGAAAACACTGGCAGGAGCTGTTTATAATCTCCTAACAGCAGTTATGGACCTTCTTACAGGGGAGGATGAAGAGCCGGGGGTCATAATCCACATTGGTACCAATGGCATAGACAGAAAGAGAGACAAGGCCCTGAAAGCAATTTTAGAGAGCTAGCAAAAGAGAAAGCAGGACTTCAAAGGTAGTAATCTCAGGATTACTCCCTGTGCCATGTGCTAGTGAGTACAGAAATAGGAGGATAGAACAAATGAAAGTGTGGTTGGAGAGATGGTGCAGTAGGGAGGAGTTTAGACTTCTGAGACATTGGGATCGGTTCTAGGGCAGGTGGGACCTGTACAATGAGGACAGGTTACACCTTAGCAAGACTGGGACCAATATCCTCACAGGGAGATTTGCTAGTGCTGTTGGGGAGGATTTAAACTAGATCTGCAGGGGTATGGGGACATGAGAGGGAATTCAGATTGGAGGGAAGCAAAGCTGGTAATGGTTGAAAGAATAGTTGTAAGCGAAATTGGAAGGCAGTGGAAACAAAGGGGAGAATTCTCCCCCCGTCAGGAGGGTTGTGAGAGGGTGGGTGGGGGCTGGTGCGGACCCGATCGGCGCCCCCGATCGGGTCCATGCCACCATTTTACATGGGTGGGCCAATTAAGGCCTGCCCAGTGTGACGTGTGCTGAGCACTCCCTGTGTGGGCTGGCGGGGGGGTTCCCTGAGTCGGGGCCTGCACTCTTGTGTGCAAAAGAGTGCAGAAGAGATTAGTTTAAGTTTTAAAAATCTAAATAAAGAAAAGAAAAAATTTTTAAGACATTTCCCCTCATGTGACAGTGTCACATGAGCTGGGACATGTCAATGAATTTTCATAAAAATTTTTATTCAATTTATAAATACTTCATGAAACCTCAGCCAGCCCGTGGATGAGGTTCCGTGAAAAATGCGAAGGCCGCCTGGGCTCTTCGCCTGCCCACCAACCTTAAGGTTGGGCGGGCAGCTCAGTTAAGCACGTTAATTAGTTTTTAAATGGCCCTAATAGGCCTTTAACAGTTCGGCGGGCGCGCAGCCGACTCGGCTGCACGCCCGTTGAACCGAAAATCTAAATGACATGCGGTGACGTCGGGACGCATGCCTGATGTCACCCTGCGTCATTTTACGCCTCGGTGAGCGGGCCCCGCCCTCGCTTGCCGAGCCGAAAATTCTGGCCAAAGGCTTGTATCAAATAGGGTCAAAATATGGAAAAAATGTTTAAAAGGCAAAATTAAAGACACTCTATCTGAATGTACTCAGCATTTGCAACACGGTAGATGAATTGATGCCACATAGAAGTAAATGGGTATGATCGAGTTGCCATTACGGAGAGGTGACTACAGTGTGACCTAGGCTGGAAACTGAATATTCAAGGGTATTCAACATTTTGGAAGGATAAGCAAAAAGGAAAAGGAGGTGAGGTTGCACTGTTAATAAAGAATGAGATCAGTACATTAATGAAACAGGATCTTAGATTGGAAGATCACATTGTAGAATCAGTTTAGGTGGAGCTAAGAAACAGCAAGGGACAACAAACGATGGTGGGAGTTGTTTATAGGCCACCAAACAGTAGTGGTAATGTAGGGCACAGAGGTGCATGTAACAAGGGTAATACAGTAATCATGGGGAACTTCAATCTACCGATAGGCTGGGTAAATGTAATTAGCACTAATGCTGTGGAGGACAAATTCCTGGAATGTATATGAGATGGTTTTCTAGAACAGCATGTTGAGGAACCAACTACAGAACAGGTTATTTTAGATCTAGTATTGTACAATGAGAAAGGGCTAATTAATAATCTCATTATACAGGAGCCCTTGGGAAACAGTGAACACAATGTAATAGAATTTTACATTAAGTTTGGAAGTGATGTGGTTCAAGACAAAACTAGGGTCATGAATCTAAACAACGGAAACTACGAAGGTATGAGGGGCGAGTTAGCTGTGGTAGATTGGGAAACTACATTAAAAGGTGTGACAGTAGATAGACAATGACTAACATTTAAATAATTAATACATGGATTACAACAAATATACATTCATTTATGGCACAAAAACCCAACCCTGGCTAACAAATGAAGTTAAAGATTGTATTAGGTCAAAGGAAGAGGCTTATAAAGTTGCCACAAAAAGTAGTAATCCTGAGGATTGGGAGCATTTTAGAATTCAGCAAAGGAGGACCGAGAAACTGAAAAAGAGAGAGAAAATAGAATATGCAAGTAAACCAGGCAAAACATTAAAATGGGCTGTAAAAACTTCTATAGGTATGTAAAAAGGAAAAGATGAGCAAAGACAAATGTGGGTCCATTACAGGCAGAGACAGAAGAGTTTATAATGGGGAATAAGGAAATGGCAGAGAAACTAAACAAATACTTAGTGTCTCTATTCGCGGAGGAAGGTTAAAAAAAACCTCCCAGAGGTACTAGAGAGCCAAGGGACGAGTGAGAATGAAGAACTGGAAGAAATTAGTACTAGTTAAAAAATTGTACTGGAGAAATTAATGGGACTGAAAGTTGGTAAATCCCCTGGACCTGGTGATCCACATCCCAGAGGTGCCTGTAGAGATAGTGGATCTTCCAAAATTCTATAGGCTCTGGAATGTTTCCTACAGATTGGAAGGTGGCAAATGCAACCCCGCTATTTAAGAAAGGAGGGAGAGAGAAAGCAGGGAACTACAGACCTGTTAGCCAGAAAGCATGCTGGAATCTATAATAAAAGATGTGATAACTGGATACTTAGAAAATAATGGTAGGATTGGGCAGAGTCAACATGGATTTATGAAAGGGAAATAATGTTTGACAAAACTCACGTTTGGAGTTTTTTTTGATGATGTAACTAGCACAATAGATAACGGGGTTCCAGTGGATGTGGTGTGTTTGGATTTTCAGAAGGCCTTCGATAAGGTCCTGAACAGGAAGTTAGTAAACAAAATTAGAACATGTGAGATTGGCAGTAATATAGATTGAGAATTGGTAAACAGACAAAAAACAGAGATTAGGAATAAAAGGGTCATTCCCAGGTTGGCAGATTGTGACTAGTGGACTACTACAAGGATCAGTGCTTGGGCCCCAGCTATTCACAATCTATATTAATGATTTGGATATAGGGACCAAATGTAATATTTCCAAGTTTGCTGATGAAGTAAAACTAGGTGGGAATGTGAGTTTTGAGGAAGATGCAATGAGGCTTCGAGGGGATTTAGACAAGCTAAGTGAGTAGGCAAGAACATGGCAGATGGAATATAATGTGGAAAAAATGCAAATTATCCACTTTGGTATGAGAGTGAGAGTTTGGGAAGTGTTGATGTCCAAAGGGACTTGAGTGTCTTTGTTCATTAGTCACTGAAAGCTAACATGCAGGTGCAGCAAGCAATTTGGAAGACAAATTGGCCTTTATCATAAGAGGATTGAGTAGAGGAATAAAAATGTCTTGCTGCAATTGTATAGAGCCTTGGTGAAAGCATTCAGTATTGTGTACAGTTTTAGTTTCCTTACCTAAGGAACTTGCCATAGAGGGACTGCACCAGGTTCACCAGACCTGGCTGTTGGGGTTGCCCTATGGGGAGAGATTGAGAAGACCGGACCTGTATTCGTTGGGTTTGGAAGAATGAAAGGTGATCTCATTGAAACATACAAGATTCTTACAAGGTAGATGCAGGGGGATTTTCCCTTGGCTGGAGGTGGGTGTCTAGAACCGGAGGACACAGTCTCAGAATAAGAGGTTGGCCAATTAGATGAGGAGGAATTTCTTCACTCAGAGGGTAGTGAATCTTTGGAATTCTCTATTCCAGAGGGCTGTGGAGGTTCAGTCATCCAGTATGTTCAAGACTAAGATTGATGGATTTCTAGATATTAAAGATACCAAGGGATATGGGGATAGTTTGGGGAAAATGGTGTTGAGGTAGATGATCAGCCATGATCTAGTTGAATGGCAGAGCAGGCTCAGGGGCTGAGTGACCTACTCCTGCTCCTATTTCCTATGTTCCTAAGTTATAATGTTGGATAGAGCATTAAACAAGAAATAGTTGGAGCTTGTTAACAAAGGCAATGTAATAATCGTAGGAGATTTTAATCTTCATATACATTGGACAAACCAAGTTGACAAAGGTAGTCAGGAAGGTGTGTTTGTGAAATGCAATTCACGGCAGTTTCCTGAAACAATATATGGTGGAACCAACTAGGAATAAAGATATCTTAGATCTAGTATTGTGCAAAGAGGCCAGGTAATTAGTAATCACATTGTGAAAGATCTGCTGTGAAACATTAAGCAAATACAACTGAATTCCATATTCAGTTTGAAAGCGACACACTTCAGTCCCAAACAAGTAGCTTAAATGTAACCGAAGTCAATTGTATGGGTGAGGGGAGAGCTGGCATAAATAACATTAAAGGTATGCTGGTATATAAACAGTGGGAAACATTGAAAGAAACAATTAAAAATATTCAACAGAAGTACATTTCATTAAAATTCAAAAATCCAGCAAGAAAGATCCAACATGCATCTGCATGTTAGCTTTCAGTGACTCATGAACAAGGACACCCAAGTCTCATTGGGCATCAACACTTCCCAGTCTCTCACCATTTAATAAATACTCTGCATTTCTCTTTTTCATAACAAAGTGGATAATCTGCATTTTTCCACATTATATTCCATCTGCCATGTTCTTGCCCACTCAGGTTACCTACTCGGGAAGTGAAGGATAGCATTAATATTAAAAGAAAAGGCTTAAAGTGTTTCCAGAATAGTAGTAAGTCTGAGGATTGGGAGTGTTTTAGAATCCAGAAAAGTGCAATCAAAAGTTAATTAAAAAGGGGGAAAAAAAGTCATCTAAAACACAGGGACAAAGCTTCAGGATAAGTGAATCAATCATTTAGAACTGAAATGGCGAGAAATTTCTTCACTTGAAGGGTTGTGAATCTTTGGAATTGTCTACCTGAGAGGGTATATGTCAGCATATTCAAGACTGAGATTGATAGGTTTATGATCTCTCAAGGAATCAAGGGTATGAAGAGTTGGCAGGAAGTGGAGGTGAAGTAGAAGATGGTCGCATGGTCGCATCGATTGGCACAGCAGGATCAAGGGGCCCTTCGGTCTACTCCTCCTATTTCTTGTGTTGTGTTCTTCATGTGATGTATATTAAATGGTAGTGCCTGGTGCTCTGAAGAAGAGTCATACGGGCTCAAAACGTTAACTGTTTCTCGCTTCACAGATGCTGTTGGACTTGCTGAGTTTTTCCAGCATTTTCTAATTTTGTGCCTGGGGTGATATTTATTAAGGAGGCAGTGACTGGTGAATTTTTTTTTATTCGTTCATGGGATGTGGGTGTCACTGGCTAGGCCAACATTTATTGCCCATCCCAAAAATCTCTTGTTCAGAGGGCATTGTAAGAGTCAACCACATTGCTGAGCTCTGGAGTCACATGTAGGCCAGACCAGGTAAGGTTGACAGATTTCCTTCCCTAAGGGACATTAGGGAACAACAATCGACAGACATTCTAATACCAGATTTTTATTGTATTCAAATTCTACCATCTGCCATGGCGGGATTTGAACCTGGATCCCCAGAGCTTTACCCTGGGTCTCTGGGTTACCAGCGCAGTGACAAAACCACCATGCCACCACCTGTCCCCTTATTAAGGGGGCAGTGACTGGCAGTAATTATTGAAGGGTTAGTGACTGGCGATAAATATTAATGGGGCAGTACCAGGCGATATTTATTAAAGGGTAATAACTGGTCATACTTATTAAGGGATTAGTGACTGGTGATATTTATTAAAGGGGCAGTGACTGGTGATGTTTATTAAGGGGGCAGTAACTGGTGATATTTATTAAGGGATTAGTGACTGGTGATATTTATTAAGGGATTAGTGACTGGCTTTGTGTTAAGGGGGTAGTGACTGGCATTATGTGTTAAGGGGCTAGTGACTGGTGACATTTATTAAGAAGGCAGTGACTGGTGATATTTATTAAGGGGGCAGTGACTGGGTGATATTTATTGAGGGGGCCGTGACTGGTGATATTTATTAAGAAGTTAATAACTTGTGATACTTATTAAGGGGTTAGTGATTGGTGATATTGATTATGAGGGCAGTGACTGGTGATATTTATTAACAGGGCAGTGACTGGTAATATTCATTAAGGGGCAGTGACTGGTGACATTTATTAAGGTGGTAGTGACGGGTGATATTTCTTAAGGGATTAGTGAATGGTGATATTTATTAAGGAGTTACTAACTGGGCATATTATTAAGGGATTAGTGATTGGTGATATTTATTAACAGGGCAGTGACTGGTGATATTCACTAAGTGGGTAGTGACTGGTGATATTTATTAAGTGGGCAGTGACTGGTGATATTTATTAAGGGGACAGTGACTGGTGATATTCATTCAGGGGGCAGTGATTGGTGATATTCATTCAGGGGGCAGTGACTGGAGTTATTCATTCAGGGGGCAGTGACTGGTGATATTCATTCAGGGGGCAGTGACTGGTGATATTCATTCAGGGGGCAGTGACTGGTGATATTTATTAACAGGGCAGTGACTGGTGATATTCATTAAGGGGCAGTGACTGGTGTTAATTATTAAGGGGGCAGTGACTGGTGATATTTATTAACAGGGCAGTGACTGGTGATATTAATTAAGAGAGGCAGTGACTGGTGATATTAATTAAGAGAGGCAGTGATTGGTAATATTTATTAAGGAGTTAATAACTGGTGATACTTATTAAGGAGTTAGTGACTGATAATATTTATTAAGGGGGCAGTGACTGGTGATATTTATTAATAGGGCAGTGACTGGTGATGTTCATTAAGGGGCAGTGACTGGTGTTAATTATTAAGGGGGCAGTGACGGGTGATATTTCTTAAGGGACTAGTGAATGGTGATATTTATTAAGGAGTTAATAACTGGGGATATTTATTAAGGGATTAGTGATTGGTGATATTTATTAACAGGGCAGTGACTGGTGATATTCACGAAGTGGGTAGTGACTGGTGATATTTATTAAGTGGGCAGTGACTGGTGATATTTATTAAGGGCCAGTGACTGGTGATATTTATTGAGGGGTATTGACTGGTGATATTTATTGAGGGGGTATTGACTGGTGATATTTATTGAGGGGGCATTGACTGGTGATATTTATTAAGGGGGCAGTGACTGGTGATATTTATTAAGGAATTAGTGACTGGTGATATTTATTAACAGGGCAGTGACTGGTAATATTTATTAAGGAGTTAATAACTGGTGATACTTATTAAGGGGTTAGTGACTGGCGATATTTATTAAGGAGACAGTGACTGGTGATATTTAATGAGGGGGCAGTGACTGGTGAAATATATTAATGGGGCTGTGACTGGTGATATTTATTAAGGGGTTAGTGACTGGTGATATTTAATGAGGGGGCAGTGACTGGTGAAATATATTAATGGGGTATTGGCTGGTGATATTTATTGAGGGGGCATTGACTGGTGATATTTATTGAGGGGGCATTGACTGGTGATATTTATTGAGGGGGCAGTGACCGGTGATATTTATTGAGGGGGCAGTGACTGGTGATATTTATTGAGGGTGCAGTGACTGGTGAAATATATTAAGGGATCAGTCAGTGGTGATAATTTTTATGGGTTAGTGGCTGGTGATATTGATAATGAAGGCAATAACTGGTGATACTTATTAAGGGGCTAGTGACTGGTAATATTTATGAAGGGGGCAGTGACTGGTGATATTCATTAAGGGGCAGTGACGGGTGATATTTCTTAAGGGACTAGTGAATGGTGATATTTATTAAGGAGTTAATAACTGGGGATATTTATTAAGGGTGCAATGACTGGTGATACTTATTAAGGAGGTAGTGACTGGTGATATTTATTAAGGAGGCGGTGACTGGTGATATTTATTAAGGGGGCGGTGAGAGGTGATAACTTTTAAGGGTTTAGTGGCTGGTGACATTTATTAACAGTGCAGTGCCTGGTGATATTTATTAAGGGGGAAGTGCCTGAGATATTTATTAAGGGGGCAGTGCCTGATGAAATATATTAAGGGGGCAGTGACTGGTGATATATATTAAGGGGGCAGTGACTGGTGATATTTATTCAGGAGGCAGTGACTGGTGATATATATTCAGGAGGCAGTGACTGGTGATATTTATTCAGGAGGCAGTGACTGGTGATATTTATTAAAGGGTTAGTATCTAGTGATATTTATTAACAGCGCAGTGACTGGTGATATTTATTAGGGAGGCAGTGACTGGTGATATTTATTGAGGGGGCAGTGACTGGTGATATTTATTACAGAGGCAGTGACAGGTGATATTTATTACGGAGGCAGTGACTGGTGATATTTATTACGGAGGCAGGGACTGGTGATATTTATTAGGGAGGCAGGGACTGGTGATATTTATTAAGGGGTTAGTGTCTGGTGATATTTATTAGGGAGGCAAGGACTGGTGATATTTATTAAGGGGTTAGTGTCTGGTGATATTTATTGAGGGGGCAGTGCCTGGTGATATTTATTGAGGGGGGCAGTGCCTGGTGATATTTATTGAGGGGGCAGTGACTGGTGATATTTATTGAGGGGACGGTGACTGATGATATTTATTGAGGGGGCAGTAACCGGTGATATTTATTGAGGGGGCAGTACTGGTGATATTTATTGAGGGGACGGTGACTGATGATATTTATTAAGGGGGCGGTAACTGGTGATATTTATTAAGGGATTAGTGAGTTGTGATATTTATTAAGGGATTAGTGACTGACGATATTGATTATGAGGGCAGTAACTGGTGATATTTACTAAGAGGACGGTGACTGGTGATATTTATTAAGGGGGTGGTGACTGGTGATATTTATTAAGGGGGCGGTGATTGATGATATTTATTAAGGGGGCGGTAACCGGTGATATTTATTAAGGGATTAATGAGTTGTGATAATTTTTAAGGGGTTAGTGGCTGGTGATATTTATTAAGGGGGCGGTGACTGGTGATATTTATTGAGGGGGCAGTGACTGGTGATATTTATTAAGGGATTAGTGACTGACGATATTGATTATGAGGGCAGTAACTGGTGATATTTATTAAGAAGACGGTGACTGGTGATATTTATTAAGGGGGTGGTGACTGGTGATATTTATTAAGGGGGCGGTGAGTGGTGATAATTTTTAAGGGGTTAGTGGCTGGTGACATTTATTAACAGCGCAGTGCTTGGTGATATTTATTAAGGGGGAAGTGCCTGAGATATTTATTAAGGGGGCAGTGCATGATGAAATATATTAAGGGGGCAGTTGCTGGTGATATATATTACAGAGGCAGTGACTGGTCATATTTATTCAGGAGGCAGTGACTGGTGATATTTATTCAGGAGGCAGTGACTGGTGATATTTATTAGGGAGGCAGTGACTGGTGATATTTATGGAGGGGGCAGTGCCTGGTGATATTTATTGAGGGGGCAGTGCCTGGTGATATTTATTGAGGGGGCAGTGACTGGTGATATTTATTGAGGGGACGGTGACTGATGATATTTATTGAGGGGACGGTGACTGATGATACTTATTGAGGGGGCAGTGACTGGTGATATTTATTAAGGGGTTAGTGACTGACGATATTGATTATGAGGGCAGTAACTGGTGATATTTATTAAGGGGACGGTGACTGGTGATATTTATTCAGGAGACAGTGACTGGTGATATTTATTAAGGGATTAGTGACTGATGATATTGATTATGAGGGCAGTAACTGGTGATATTTATTAAGGGAACGGTGACTGGTGATATTTATTAAGGGGATGGTGACTGGTGATATTTATTAAGGGGGCGGTGAGTGGTGATAATTTTTAAGGGGTTAATGGCTGGTGACATTTATTAACAGCGCAGTGCCTGGAGATATTTATTAGGGTGGAAGTGCCTGAGATATTTATTAAGGGGCCGGTGACTGGTGATATTTATTAAGGGGGCAGTTACTGGTGATATTTATTCAGGAGGCAGTGATTGGTGATAGTTATTCAGGAGGCAGTGACTGGTGATATTTATTCAGGAGGCAGTGACTGGTGATATTTATTCAGGAGGCAGTGACTGGTGATATTTATTAACAGCGCAGTGCCTGGTGATATTTATTAAGGAGGCAGTGACTGGTGATATTTATTAAGGAGGCAGTGACTGGTGTTATTTATTCAGGAGGCAGTGCCTGGTGATATTTATTCAGGAGGCAGTGACTGGTGATAGTTATTAGGGAGGCAGTGACTGGTGATATTTATTCAGGAGGCAGTGACTGGTGACGTTTATTCAGGAGGCAGTGACTGGTGATATTTATTAAGGAGGCAGTGCCTGGTGATACTTATTAAGGAGGCAGTGCCTGGTGATATTTATTACGGAGGCAGTGACTGGTGATATTTATTAGGGAGGCAGTGACTGGTGATATTTATTAGGGAGGCAGTGACTGGTGATAGTTATTAGGGAGGCAGTGACTGGTGATATTAATTAAGGGGGCAGTGCCTGGTGATATTTATTAAGGCGTTAGTGTCTGGTGATGTTTATTGAGGGGGCAGTGCCTGGTGATATTTATTGAGGGGGCAGTGCCTGGTGATATTTATTAAGGAGGCAGTGACTGGTGATATTTATTAAGGGGGCAGTGCCTGGTGATATTTATTAAGGAGGCAGTGACTGGTGATATTTATTAGGGAGGCAGTGCCTGGTGATATTTATTAGGGAGGCAGTGACTGGTGATATTTATTAAGGGGGCAGTGCCTGGTGATATTTATTAAGGGGTTAGTGCCTGGTGATATTTATTAAGGGGTTAGTGCCTGGTGATATTTATTGAGTTTGCAGTGCCTGGTGATATTTATTGAGGGGGCAGTGACTGGTGATATTTATTCAGGAGGCAGTGACTGGTGATATTTATTAAGGGGTTAGTATCTGGTGATATTTATTAACAGCGCAGTGCCTGGTGATATTTATTAACAGTGCAGGGCCTGCTGATATTTATTAACAGCGCTGTGCCTGGTGATATTTATTAACAGCGCAGTGCCTGGTGATATTTATTAAGGAGGCAGTGACTGGTGATATTTATTGAGGGGGCAGTGCCTGGTGATATTTATTGAGAGGGCAGTGCCTGGTGATATTTATTGAGGGGTTAGTGCCTGGTGATATTTATTGAGGGGGCGGTGACTGGTGATATTTATTAAGGGGTTAGTGCCTGGTGATATTTATTGAGGGGGCAGTGACTGGTGATATTTATTGAGGGGGCAGTGCCTGGTGATATTTATTGAGAGGGCAGTGACTGGTGATATTTACTAGGGAGGCAGTGCCTGGTGATATTTATTAATGAGGCAGTGACTGGTGATATTAATTAGGGAGGCAGTGACTGGTGATATTTATTAGGGAGGCAGTGACTGGTGATATTTATTAGGGGGGCAGTGCCTGGTGATATTTATTAAGGGGTTAGTGCCTGGTGATATTTATTGAGGGGGCAGTGCCTGGTGATATTTATTAAGGGGTTAGTGCCTGGTGATATTTATTAAGGGGTTAGTGCCTGGTGATATTTATTGAGGGGGCAGTGCCTGATGATATTTATTGAGGGGGCAGTGACTGATGATATTTATTGAGGGGGCAGTGCCTGGTGACATTTATTGAGGGGGCAGTGCCTGGTGATATTTATTAAGGGGTTAGTGTCTGGTGATATTTATTAGGGAGGCAGGGACTGGTGATATTTATTAAGGGGTTCGTGTCTGGTGATATTTATTGAGGGGGCAGTGCCTGGTGATATTTATTAAGGGGTTAGTGTCTGGTGCTATTTATTGAGGGGGCAGTGCCTGGTGATATTTATTAAGGGGTTAGTGTCTGGTGATATTTATTAGGGAGGCAGTGACTGGTGATATTTATTAAGAGGACGGTGACTGGCGATATTTTATAAGGGTGTGGTGACTGGTGATATTTATTAAGCAGGCGGTGAGTGGTGATAATTTTTAAGGGGTTAGTGGCTGGTCACATTTATTAACAGCGCAGTGCCTGGTGATCTTTATTAGGGGGGAAGTGCCTGAGATATTTATTAAGGGGGCAGTGCATGATGAACTATATTAAGGGGGCAGTTACTGGTCATATTTATTACAGAGGCAGTGACTGGTGATATTTATTCAGGAGGCAGTGACTGGTGATATTTATTCAGGAGGCAGTGACTGGTGATATTTATTAAGGGGTTAGTATCTGGCGATATTTATTAACAGCGCAGTGCCTGGTGATATTTATTAACAGCGCAGTGCCTGGTGATATTTATTAACAGCGCAGTGCCTGGTGATATTTATTAACAGCGCAGTGCCTGGTGATATTTATTAACAGCGCAGTGCCTGGTGATATTTATTAAGGAGGCAGTGACTGGTGATATTTATTAGGGAGGCAGTGCCTGGTGATATTTATTAAGGGGTTAGTGTCTGGTGATATTTATTAAGGAGTTAGTGACTGGTGATATTTATTGAGGGGGCAGTGACTGGTGATATTTATTGAGGGGGCAGTGACTGGTGATATTTATTGAGGGGGCAGTGCCTGGTGATATTTATTGAGGGGTTGGTGACTGGTGATATTTATTAAGGGGGCGGTGAGTGGTGATAATTTTTAAGGGGTTAGTGGCTGGTGACATTTATTAACAGCGCAGTGCTTGGTGATATTTATTAAGGGGGAAGTGCCTGAGATATTTATTAAGGGGGCAGTGCATGATGAAATATATTAAGGGGGCAGTTGCTGGTGATATATATTACAGAGGCAGTGACTGGTGATATTTATTCAGGAGGCAGTGACTGGTGATATTTATTAGGGAGGCAGTGACTGGTGATATTTATGGAGGGGGCAGTGCCTGGTGATATTTATTGAGGGGGCAGTGCCTGGTGATATTTATTGAGGGGGCAGTGACTGGTGATATTTATTGAGGGGACGGTGACTGATGATATTTATTGAGGGGACGGTGACTGATGATACTTATTGAGGGGGCAGTGACTGGTGATATTTATTAAGGGGTTAGTGACTGACGATATTGATTATGAGGGCAGTAACTGGTGATATTTATTAAGGGGACGGTGACTGGTGATATTTATTCAGGAGACAGTGACTGGTGATATTTATTAAGGGATTAGTGACTGATGATATTGATTATGAGGGCAGTAACTGGTGATATTTATTAAGGGAACGGTGACTGGTGATATTTATTAAGGGGATGGTGACTGGTGATATTTATTAAGGGGGCGGTGAGTGGTGATAATTTTTAAGGGGTTAATGGCTGGTGACATTTATTAACAGCGCAGTGCCTGGAGATATTTATTAGGGTGGAAGTGCCTGAGATATTTATTAAGGGGCCGGTGACTGGTGATATTTATTAAGGGGGCAGTTACTGGTGATATTTATTCAGGAGGCAGTGATTGGTGATAGTTATTCAGGAGGCAGTGACTGGTGATATTTATTCAGGAGGCAGTGACTGGTGATATTTATTCAGGAGGCAGTGACTGGTGATATTTATTAACAGCGCAGTGCCTGGTGATATTTATTAAGGAGGCAGTGACTGGTGATATTTATTAAGGAGGCAGTGACTGGTGTTATTTATTCAGGAGGCAGTGCCTGGTGATATTTATTCAGGAGGCAGTGACTGGTGATAGTTATTAGGGAGGCAGTGACTGGTGATATTTATTCAGGAGGCAGTGACTGGTGACGTTTATTCAGGAGGCAGTGACTGGTGATATTTATTAAGGAGGCAGTGCCTGGTGATACTTATTAAGGAGGCAGTGCCTGGTGATATTTATTACGGAGGCAGTGACTGGTGATATTTATTAGGGAGGCAGTGACTGGTGATATTTATTAGGGAGGCAGTGACTGGTGATATTTATTAGGGAGGCAGTGACTGGTGATAGTTATTAGGGAGGCAGTGACTGGTGATATTAATTAAGGGGGCAGTGCCTGGTGATATTTATTAAGGCGTTAGTGTCTGGTGATGTTTATTGAGGGGGCAGTGCCTGGTGATATTTATTGAGGGGGCAGTGCCTGGTGATATTTATTAAGGAGGCAGTGACTGGTGATATTTATTAAGGGGGCAGTGCCTGGTGATATTTATTAAGGAGGCAGTGACTGGTGATATTTATTAGGGAGGCAGTGCCTGGTGATATTTATTAGGGAGGCAGTGACTGGTGATATTTATTAAGGGGTTAGTGCCTGGTGATATTTATTGAGGGGGCAGTGCCTGGTGATATTTATTAAGGGGTTAGTGCCTGGTGATATTTATTAAGGGGTTAGTGCCTGGTGATATTTATTGAGGGGGCAGTGCCTGATGATATTTATTGAGGGGGCAGTGACTGATGATATTTATTGAGGGGGCAGTGCCTGGTGACATTTATTGAGGGGGCAGTGCCTGGTGATATTTATTAAGGGGTTAGTGTCTGGTGATATTTATTAGGGAGGCAGGGACTGGTGATATTTATTAAGGGGTTCGTGTCTGGTGATATTTATTGAGGGGGCAGTGCCTGGTGATATTTATTAAGGGGTTAGTGTCTGGTGCTATTTATTGAGGGGGCAGTGCCTGGTGATATTTATTAAGGGGTTAGTGTCTGGTGATATTTATTAGGGAGGCAGTGACTGGTGATATTTATTAAGTGGACGGTGACTGGCGATATTTTATAAGGGTGTGGTGACTGGTGATATTTATTAAGCAGGCGGTGAGTGGTGATAATTTTTAAGGGGTTAGTGGCTGGTCACATTTATTAACAGCGCAGTGCCTGGTGATCTTTATTAGGGGGGAAGTGCCTGAGATATTTATTAAGGGGGCAGTGCATGATGAAATATATTAAGGGGGCAGTTACTGGTCATATTTATTACAGAGGCAGTGACTGGTGATATTTATTCAGGAGGCAGTGACTGGTGATATTTATTCAGGAGGCAGTGACTGGTGATATTTATTAAGGGGTTAGTATCTGGCGATATTTATTAACAGCGCAGTGCCTGGTGATATTTATTAACAGCGCAGTGCCTGGTGATATTTATTAACAGCGCAGTGCCTGGTGATATTTATTAACAGCGCAGTGCCTGGTGATATTTATTAACAGCGCAGTGCCTGGTGATATTTATTAAGGAGGCAGTGACTGGTGATATTTATTAGGGAGGCAGTGCCTGGTGATATTTATTAAGGGGTTAGTGTCTGGTGATATTTATTAAGGAGTTAGTGACTGGTGATATTTATTGAGGGGGCAGTGACTGGTGATATTTATTGAGGGGGCAGTGACTGGTGATATTTATTGAGGGGGCAGTGCCTGGTGATATTTATTGAGGGGTTGGTGACTGGTGATATTTATTAACGGGGCGGTGAATGGTGATAATTTTTAAGGGGTTAGTGGCTGGTGACATTTATTAACATCGCAGTGTCCCGTGATATTTATTAGGGGGGGAAGTTCCTGAGATATTTATTAAGGGGGCGGTGACTGGTGATATTTATTAAGGGGGCAGTGACTGGTGATAGTTATTCAGGAGGCAGTGACTGGTGATATTTACTCAGGAGGCAGTGACTGGTGATATTTATTCAGGAGGCAGTGACTGGTGATATTTATTCAGGAGGCAGTGACTGGTGATATTTACTCAGGAGGCAGTGACTGGTGATATTTATTCAGGAGGCAGTGACTGGTGATATTTATTCAGGAGGCAGTGACTGGTGATATTTATTAACAGCGCAGTGCCTGGTGATATTTATTAAGGAGGCAGTGCCTGGTGATATTTATTACGGAGGCAGTGACTGGTGATATTTATTAGGGAGGCAGTGACTGGTGATATTTATTAGGGAGGCAGTGACTGGTGATATTTATTAGGGAGGCAGTGACTGGTGATATTTATTAGGGAGGCAGTGACTGGTGATATTTATTAGGGAGGCAGTGACTGGTGATATTTATTAGGGAGGCAGTGACTGGTGATATTTATTAGGGAGGCAGTGACTGGTGATATTTATTAAGGGGTTAGTGTCTGGTGATATTTATTAAGGGGGCGGTGACTGGTGATATTTATTCAGGAGGCAGTGACTGGTGATATCTATTCAGGAGGCAGTGACTGGTGATATTTATTCAGGAGGCAGTGACTGGTGATATTTATTAAGGAGGCAGTGACTGGTGATATTTATTAAGGAGGCAGTGACTGGTGATATTTATTAGGGAGGCAGTGACTGGTGATATTTATTAAGGGGGCAGTGACTGGTGATATTTATGACGGAGGCAGTGACTGGTGATATATATTAGGGAGGCAGTGACTGGTGATATTTATTAACGGGGTTAGTGTCTGGTGATATTTCTTGAGGGGGCAGTATCTGGTGATATTAATTGAGGGGGCAGTATCTGGTGATATTTATTGAGGGGGCAGTGCCTGGTAATATTTATTAAGGGGTTAGTGTCTGGTGATATTTATTAAGGGGTCAGTGTCTGGTGATATTTATTGAGGGGGCAGTGACTGGTGATATTTATTGGGGGGGCAGTGCCTGGTGATATTTATTAAGCGGTTAGTGTCTGGTGATATTTATTGAGGGGGCAGTGCCTGGTGATATTTATTAAGGGGTTAGTGTCTGGTGATATTTATTAAGGGGTTAGTGTCTGGTGATATTTATTAAGGGGTCAGTGCCTGGTGATATTTATTAACGGGTCAGTGCCTGGTGATATTTATTGAGGGGGCAGTGACTGGTGATATTTATTAACGGGTCAGTGCCTGGTGATATTTATTAAGGGGGCACTGCCTGGTGATATTTATTGGGGGGGCAGTGCCTGGTGATATTTATTAAGCGGTTAGTGTCTGGTGATATTTATTGAGGGGGCAGTGCCTGGTGATATTTATTAAGGGGTTAGTGTCTGGTGATATTTATTAAGGGGTTAGTGTCTGGTGATATTTATTAAGGGGTCAGTGCCTGGTGATATTTATTAACGGGTCAGTGCCTGGTGATATTTATTGAGGGGGCAGTGCCTGGTGATATTTATTAAGGGGTCAGTGCCTGGTGATATTTATTAGGGAGGCAGTGACTGGTGATATTTATTAAGGGGGCAGTGCCTGGTGATATTTATTAAGGGGTTAGTGTCTGGTGATATTTATTGAGGGGGCAGTGCCTGGTGATATTTATTAAGGGGTTAGTGTCTGGTGATATTTATTAAGGGGTTAGTGTCTGGTGATATTTATTAGGGAGGCAGTGACTGGTCATATTTATTAAGAGGACGGTGACTGGCGATATTTTATAAGGGGGTGGTGACTGGTGATATTTATTAAGCAGGCGGTGAGTGGTGATAATTTTTAAGGGGTTAGTGGCTGGTCACATTTATTAACAGCGCAGTGCCTGGTGATATTTATTAGGGGGGAAGTGCCTGAGATATTTATTAAGGGGGCAGTGCATGATGAAATATATTAAGGGGGCAGTTACTGGTCATATTTATTACAGAGGCAGTGACTGGTGATATTTATTCAGGAGGCAGTGACTGGTGATATTTATTCAGGAGGCAGTGACTGGTGATATTTATTAAGGGGTTAGTATCTGGCGATATTTATTAACAGCGCAGTGCCTGGTGATATTTATTAACAGCGCAGTGCCTGGTGATATCTATTAACAGCGCAGTGCCTGGTGATATTTATTAACAGCGCAGTGCCTGGTGATATTTATTAAGGAGGCAGTGACTGGTGATATTTATTAGGGAGGCAGTGACTGGTGATATTTATTAAGGGGGCAGTGACTGGTGATATTTATTACGGAGGCAGTGACTGGTGATATATATTAGGGAGGCAGTGACTGGTGATATTTATTAACGGGGTTAGTGTCTGGTGATATTTCTTGAGTGGGCAGTATCTGGTGACATTTATTGAGGGGGGCAGTGCCTGGTGATATTTATTGAGGGGGCAGTGCCTGGTGATATTTGTTGAGGGGGCAGTGCCTGGTGATATTTATTGAGGGGGCAGTGCCTGGTGATATTTATTGAGGGGGCAATGCTTGGTGATATTTATTAAGGGGTTAGTGTCTGGTGATATTTATTGAGGGGGCAGTGCCTGGTGATATTAATTGAGGGGGCAGTATCTGGTGATATTTATTGGGGGGGCAGTGACTGGTGATATTTATTGGGGGGGCAGTGCCTGGTGATATTTATTAAGCGGTTAGTGTCTGGTGATATTTATTGAGGGGGCAGTGCCTGGTGATATTTATTACCGGGTCAGTGCCTGGTGATATTTATTAAGGGGGCAGTGCCTGGTGATATTTATTGGGGGGGCAGTGCCTGGTGATATTTATTAAGGGGTCAGTGCCTGGTGATATTTATTAGGGAGGCAGTGACTGGTGATATTTATTAAGGGGGCAGTGCCTGGTGATATTTATTAAGGGGTTAGTGTCTGGTGATATTTATTGAGGGGGCAGTGCCTGGTGATATTTATTAAGGGGTTAGTGTCTGGTGATATTTATTAAGGGGTTAGTGTCTGGTGATATTTATTAGGGAGGCAGTGACTGGTCATATTTATTAAGAGGACGGTGACTGGCGATATTTTATAAGGGGGTGGTGACTGGTGATATTTATTAAGCAGGCGGTGAGTGGTGATAATTTTTAAGGGGTTAGTGGCTGGTCACATTTATTAACAGCGCAGTGCCTGGTGATATTTATTAGGGGGGAAGTGCCTGAGATATTTATTAAGGGGGCAGTGCATGATGAAATATATTAAGGGGGCAGTTACTGGTCATATTTATTACAGAGGCAGTGACTGGTGATATTTATTCAGGAGGCAGTGACTGGTGATATTTATTCAGGAGGCAGTGACTGGTGATATTTATTAAGGGGTTAGTATCTGGCGATATTTATTAACAGCGCAGTGCCTGGTGATATTTATTAACAGCGCAGTGCCTGGTGATATCTATTAACAGCGCAGTGCCTGGTGATATTTATTAACAGCGCAGTGCCTGGTGATATTTATTAAGGAGGCAGTGACTGGTGATATTTATTCAGGAGGCAGTGACTGGTGATATTTATTAAGGGGTTAGTATCTGGCGATATTTATTAACAGCGCAGTGCCTGGTGATATTTATTAACAGCGCAGTGCCTGGTGATATTTATTAACAGCGCAGTGCCTGGTGATATTTATTAACAGCGCAGTGCCTGGTGATATTTATTAACAGCGCAGTGCCTGGTGATATTTATTAAGGAGGCAGTGACTGGTGATATTTATTAGGGAGGCAGTGCCTGGTGATATTTATTAAGGGGTTAGTGTCTGGTGATATTTATTAAGGAGTTAGTGACTGGTGATATTTATTGAGGGGGCAGTGACTGGTGATATTTATTGAGGGGGCAGTGACTGGTGATATTTATTGAGGGGGCAGTGCCTGGTGATATTTATTGAGGGGTTGGTGACTGGTGATATTTATTAAGGGGGCGGTGAGTGGTGATAATTTTTAAGGGGTTAGTGGCTGGTGACATTTATTAACAGCGCAGTGCTTGGTGATATTTATTAAGGGGGAAGTGCCTGAGATATTTATTAAGGGGGCAGTGCATGATGAAATATATTAAGGGGGCAGTTGCTGGTGATATATATTACAGAGGCAGTGACTGGTGATATTTATTCAGGAGGCAGTGACTGGTGATATTTATTAGGGAGGCAGTGACTGGTGATATTTATGGAGGGGGCAGTGCCTGGTGATATTTATTGAGGGGGCAGTGCCTGGTGATATTTATTGAGGGGGCAGTGACTGGTGATATTTATTGAGGGGACGGTGACTGATGATATTTATTGAGGGGACGGTGACTGATGATACTTATTGAGGGGGCAGTGACTGGTGATATTTATTAAGGGGTTAGTGACTGACGATATTGATTCTGAGGGCAGTAACTGGTGATATTTATTAAGGGGACGGTGACTGGTGATATTTATTCAGGAGACAGTGACTGGTGATATTTATTAAGGGATTAGTGACTGATGATATTGATTATGAGGGCAGTAACTGGTGATATTTATTAAGGGAACGGTGACTGGTGATATTTATTAAGGGGATGGTGACTGGTGATATTTATTAAGGGGGCGGTGAGTGGTGATAATTTTTAAGGGGTTAATGGCTGGTGACATTTATTAACAGCGCAGTGCCTGGAGATATTTATTAGGGTGGAAGTGCCTGAGATATTTATTAAGGGGCCGGTGACTGGTGATATTTATTAAGGGGGCAGTTACTGGTGATATTTATTCAGGAGGCAGTGATTGGTGATAGTTATTCAGGAGGCAGTGACTGGTGATATTTATTCAGGAGGCAGTGACTGGTGATATTTATTCAGGAGGCAGTGACTGGTGATATTTATTAACAGCGCAGTGCCTGGTGATATTTATTAAGGAGGCAGTGACTGGTGATATTTATTAAGGAGGCAGTGACTGGTGTTATTTATTCAGGAGGCAGTGCCTGGTGATATTTATTCAGGAGGCAGTGACTGGTGATAGTTATTAGGGAGGCAGTGACTGGTGATATTTATTCAGGAGGCAGTGACTGGTGACGTTTATTCAGGAGGCAGTGACTGGTGATATTTATTAAGGAGGCAGTGCCTGGTGATACTTATTAAGGAGGCAGTGCCTGGTGATATTTATTACGGAGGCAGTGACTGGTGATATTTATTAGGGAGGCAGTGACTGGTGATATTTATTAGGGAGGCAGTGACTGGTGATAGTTATTAGGGAGGCAGTGACTGGTGATATTAATTAAGGGGGCAGTGCCTGGTGATATTTATTAAGGCGTTAGTGTCTGGTGATGTTTATTGAGGGGGCAGTGCCTGGTGATATTTATTGAGGGGGCAGTGCCTGGTGATATTTATTAAGGAGGCAGTGACTGGTGATATTTATTAAGGGGGCAGTGCCTGGTGATATTTATTAAGGAGGCAGTGACTGGTGATATTTATTAGGGAGGCAGTGCCTGGTGATATTTATTAGGGAGGCAGTGACTGGTGATATTTATTAAGGGGGCAGTGCCTGGTGATATTTATTAAGGGGTTAGTGCCTGGTGATATTTATTAAGGGGTTAGTGCCTGGTGATATTTATTGAGTTTGCAGTGCCTGGTGATATTTATTGAGGGGGCAGTGACTGGTGATATTTATTCAGGAGGCAGTGACTGGTGATATTTATTAAGGGGTTAGTATCTGGTGATATTTATTAACAGCGCAGTGCCTGGTGATATTTATTAACAGTGCAGGGCCTGCTGATATTTATTAACAGCGCTGTGCCTGGTGATATTTATTAACAGCGCAGTGCCTGGTGATATTTATTAAGGAGGCAGTGACTGGTGATATTTATTGAGGGGGCAGTGCCTGGTGATATTTATTGAGGGGTTAGTGCCTGGTGATATTTATTGAGGGGGCAGTGCCTGGTGATATTTATTGAGAGGGCAGTGCCTGGTGATATTTATTGAGGGGTTAGTGCCTGGTGATATTTATTGAGGGGGCGGTGACTGGTGATATTTATTAAGGGGTTAGTGCCTGGTGATATTTATTGAGGGGGCAGTGACTGGTGATATTTATTGAGGGGGCAGTGCCTGGTGATATTTATTGAGAGGGCAGTGACTGGTGATATTTACTAGGGAGGCAGTGCCTGGTGATATTTATTAATGAGGCAGTGACTGGTGATATTAATTAGGGAGGCAGTGACTGGTGATATTTATTAGGGAGGCAGTGACTGGTGATATTTATTAGGGGGGCAGTGCCTGGTGATATTTATTAAGGGGTTAGTGCCTGGTGATATTTATTGAGGGGGCAGTGCCTGGTGATATTTATTAAGGGGTTAGTGCCTGGTGATATTTATTAAGGGGTTAGTGCCTGGTGATATTTATTGAGGGGGCAGTGCCTGATGATATTTATTGAGGGGGCAGTGACTGATGATATTTATTGAGGGGGCAGTGCCTGGTGACATTTATTGAGGGGGCAGTGCCTGGTGATATTTATTAAGGGGTTAGTGTCTGGTGATATTTATTAGGGAGGCAGGGACTGGTGATATTTATTAAGGGGTTCGTGTCTGGTGATATTTATTGAGGGGGCAGTGCCTGGTGATATTTATTAAGGGGTTAGTGTCTGGTGCTATTTATTGAGGGGGCAGTGCCTGGTGATATTTATTAAGGGGTTAGTGTCTGGTGATATTTATTAGGGAGGCAGTGACTGGTGATATTTATTAAGAGGACGGTGACTGGCGATATTTTATAAGGGTGTGGTGACTGGTGATATTTATTAAGCAGGCGGTGAGTGGTGATAATTTTTAAGGGGTTAGTGGCTGGTCACATTTATTAACAGCGCAGTGCCTGGTGATCTTTATTAGGGGGGAAGTGCCTGAGATATTTATTAAGGGGGCAGTGCATGATGAACTATATTAAGGGGGCAGTTACTGGTCATATTTATTACAGAGGCAGTGACTGGTGATATTTATTCAGGAGGCAGTGACTGGTGATATTTATTCAGGAGGCAGTGACTGGTGATATTTATTAAGGGGTTAGTATCTGGCGATATTTATTAACAGCGCAGTGCCTGGTGATATTTATTAACAGCGCAGTGCCTGGTGATATTTATTAACAGCGCAGTGCCTGGTGATATTTATTAACAGCGCAGTGCCTGGTGATATTTATTAACAGCGCAGTGCCTGGTGATATTTATTAAGGAGGCAGTGACTGGTGATATTTATTAGGGAGGCAGTGCCTGGTGATATTTATTAAGGGGTTAGTGTCTGGTGATATTTATTAAGGAGTTAGTGACTGGTGATATTTATTGAGGGGGCAGTGACTGGTGATATTTATTGAGGGGGCAGTGACTGGTGATATTTATTGAGGGGGCAGTGCCTGGTGATATTTATTGAGGGGTTGGTGACTGGTGATATTTATTAAGGGGGCGGTGAGTGGTGATAATTTTTAAGGGGTTAGTGGCTGGTGACATTTATTAACAGCGCAGTGCTTGGTGATATTTATTAAGGGGGAAGTGCCTGAGATATTTATTAAGGGGGCAGTGCATGATGAAATATATTAAGGGGGCAGTTGCTGGTGATATATATTACAGAGGCAGTGACTGGTGATATTTATTCAGGAGGCAGTGACTGGTGATATTTATTAGGGAGGCAGTGACTGGTGATATTTATGGAGGGGGCAGTGCCTGGTGATATTTATTGAGGGGGCAGTGCCTGGTGATATTTATTGAGGGGGCAGTGACTGGTGATATTTATTGAGGGGACGGTGACTGATGATATTTATTGAGGGGACGGTGACTGATGATACTTATTGAGGGGGCAGTGACTGGTGATATTTATTAAGGGGTTAGTGACTGACGATATTGATTATGAGGGCAGTAACTGGTGATATTTATTAAGGGGACGGTGACTGGTGATATTTATTCAGGAGACAGTGACTGGTGATATTTATTAAGGGATTAGTGACTGATGATATTGATTATGAGGGCAGTAACTGGTGATATTTATTAAGGGAACGGTGACTGGTGATATTTATTAAGGGGATGGTGACTGGTGATATTTATTAAGGGGGCGGTGAGTGGTGATAATTTTTAAGGGGTTAATGGCTGGTGACATTTATTAACAGCGCAGTGCCTGGAGATATTTATTAGGGTGGAAGTGCCTGAGATATTTATTAAGGGGCCGGTGACTGGTGATATTTATTAAGGGGGCAGTTACTGGTGATATTTATTCAGGAGGCAGTGATTGGTGATAGTTATTCAGGAGGCAGTGACTGGTGATATTTATTCAGGAGGCAGTGACTGGTGATATTTATTCAGGAGGCAGTGACTGGTGATATTTATTAACAGCGCAGTGCCTGGTGATATTTATTAAGGAGGCAGTGACTGGTGATATTTATTAAGGAGGCAGTGACTGGTGTTATTTATTCAGGAGGCAGTGCCTGGTGATATATATTCAGGAGGCAGTGACTGGTGATAGTTATTAGGGAGGCAGTGACTGGTGATATTTATTCAGGAGACAGTGACTGGTGACGTTTATTCAGGAGGCAGTGACTGGTGATATTTATTAAGGAGGCAGTGCCTGGTGATACTTATTAAGGAGGCAGTGCCTGGTGATATTTATTACGGAGGCAGTGACTGGTGATATTTATTAGGGAGGCAGTGACTGGTGATATTTATTAGGGAGGCAGTGACTGGTGATATTTATTAGGGAGGCAGTGACTGGTGATAGTTATTAGGGAGGCAGTGACTGGTGATATTAATTAAGGGGGCAGTGCCTGGTGATATTTATTAAGGCGTTAGTGTCTGGTGATGTTTATTGAGGGGGCAGTGCCTGGTGATATTTATTGAGGGGGCAGTGCCTGGTGATATTTATTAAGGAGGCAGTGACTGGTGATATTTATTAAGGGGGCAGTGCCTGGTGATATTTATTAAGGAGGCAGTGACTGGTGATATTTATTAGGGAGGCAGTGCCTGGTGATATTTATTAGGGAGGCAGTGACTGGTGATATTTATTAAGGGGTTAGTGCCTGGTGATATTTATTGAGGGGGCAGTGCCTGGTGATATTTATTAAGGGGTTAGTGCCTGGTGATATTTATTAAGGGGTTAGTGCCTGGTGATATTTATTGAGGGGGCAGTGCCTGATGATATTTATTGAGGGGGCAGTGACTGATGATATTTATTGAGGGGGCAGTGCCTGGTGACATTTATTGAGGGGGCAGTGCCTGGTGATATTTATTAAGGGGTTAGTGTCTGGTGATATTTATTAGGGAGGCAGGGACTGGTGATATTTATTAAGGGGTTCGTGTCTGGTGATATTTATTGAGGGGGCAGTGCCTGGTGATATTTATTAAGGGGTTAGTGTCTGGTGCTATTTATTGAGGGGGCAGTGCCTGGTGATATTTATTAAGGGGTTAGTGTCTGGTGATATTTATTAGGGAGGCAGTGACTGGTGATATTTATTAAGTGGACGGTGACTGGCGATATTTTATAAGGGTGTGGTGACTGGTGATATTTATTAAGCAGGCGGTGAGTGGTGATAATTTTTAAGGGGTTAGTGGCTGGTCACATTTATTAACAGCGCAGTGCCTGGTGATCTTTATTAGGGGGGAAGTGCCTGAGATATTTATTAAGGGGGCAGTGCATGATGAAATATATTAAGGGGGCAGTTACTGGTCATATTTATTACAGAGGCAGTGACTGGTGATATTTATTCAGGAGGCAGTGACTGGTGATATTTATTCAGGAGGCAGTGACTGGTGATATTTATTAAGGGGTTAGTATCTGGCGATATTTATTAACAGCGCAGTGCCTGGTGATATTTATTAACAGCGCAGTGCCTGGTGATATTTATTAACAGCGCAGTGCCTGGTGATATTTATTAACAGCGCAGTGCCTGGTGATATTTATTAACAGCGCAGTGCCTGGTGATATTTATTAAGGAGGCAGTGACTGGTGATATTTATTAGGGAGGCAGTGCCTGGTGATATTTATTAAGGGGTTAGTGTCTGGTGATATTTATTAAGGAGTTAGTGACTGGTGATATTTATTGAGGGGGCAGTGACTGGTGATATTTATTGAGGGGGCAGTGACTGGTGATATTTATTGAGGGGGCAGTGCCTGGTGATATTTATTGAGGGGTTGGTGACTGGTGATATTTATTAACGGGGCGGTGAATGGTGATAATTTTTAAGGGGTTAGTGGCTGGTGACATTTATTAACATCGCAGTGTCCCGTGATATTTATTAGGGGGGGAAGTTCCTGAGATATTTATTAAGGGGGCGGTGACTGGTGATATTTATTAAGGGGGCAGTGACTGGTGATAGTTATTCAGGAGGCAGTGACTGGTGATATTTACTCAGGAGGCAGTGACTGGTGATATTTATTCAGGAGGCAGTGACTGGTGATATTTATTCAGGAGGCAGTGACTGGTGATATTTACTCAGGAGGCAGTGACTGGTGATATTTATTCAGGAGGCAGTGACTGGTGATATTTATTCAGGAGGCAGTGACTGGTGATATTTATTAACAGCGCAGTGCCTGGTGATATTTATTAAGGAGGCAGTGCCTGGTGATATTTATTACGGAGGCAGTGACTGGTGATATTTATTAGGGAGGCAGTGACTGGTGATATTTATTAGGGAGGCAGTGACTGGTGATATTTATTAGGGAGGCAGTGACTGGTGATATTTATTAGGGAGGCAGTGACTGGTGATATTTATTAGGGAGGCAGTGACTGGTGATATTTATTAGGGAGGCAGTGACTGGTGATATTTATTAGGGAGGCAGTGACTGGTGATATTTATTAAGGGGTTAGTGTCTGGTGATATTTATTAAGGGGGCGGTGACTGGTGATATTTATTCAGGAGGCAGTGACTGGTGATATCTATTCAGGAGGCAGTGACTGGTGATATTTATTCAGGAGGCAGTGACTGGTGATATTTATTAAGGAGGCAGTGACTGGTGATATTTATTAAGGAGGCAGTGACTGGTGATATTTATTAGGGAGGCAGTGACTGGTGATATTTATTAAGGGGGCAGTGACTGGTGATATTTATGACGGAGGCAGTGACTGGTGATATATATTAGGGAGGCAGTGACTGGTGATATTTATTAACGGGGTTAGTGTCTGGTGATATTTCTTGAGGGGGCAGTATCTGGTGATATTAATTGAGGGGGCAGTATCTGGTGATATTTATTGAGGGGGCAGTGCCTGGTAATATTTATTAAGGGGTTAGTGTCTGGTGATATTTATTAAGGGGTCAGTGTCTGGTGATATTTATTGAGGGGGCAGTGACTGGTGATATTTATTGGGGGGGCAGTGCCTGGTGATATTTATTAAGCGGTTAGTGTCTGGTGATATTTATTGAGGGGGCAGTGCCTGGTGATATTTATTAAGGGGTTAGTGTCTGGTGATATTTATTAAGGGGTTAGTGTCTGGTGATATTTATTAAGGGGTCAGTGCCTGGTGATATTTATTAACGGGTCAGTGCCTGGTGATATTTATTGAGGGGGCAGTGACTGGTGATATTTATTAACGGGTCAGTGCCTGGTGATATTTATTAAGGGGGCACTGCCTGGTGATATTTATTGGGGGGGCAGTGCCTGGTGATATTTATTAAGCGGTTAGTGTCTGGTGATATTTATTGAGGGGGCAGTGCCTGGTGATATTTATTAAGGGGTTAGTGTCTGGTGATATTTATTAAGGGGTTAGTGTCTGGTGATATTTATTAAGGGGTCAGTGCCTGGTGATATTTATTAACGGGTCAGTGCCTGGTGATATTTATTGAGGGGGCAGTGCCTGGTGATATTTATTAACGGGTCAGTGCCTGGTGATATTTATTAAGGGGGCAGTGCCTGGTGATATTTATTGGGGGGGCAGTGCCTGGTGATATTTATTAAGGGGTCAGTGCCTGGTGATATTTATTAGGGAGGCAGTGACTGGTGATATTTATTAAGGGGGCAGTGCCTGGTGATATTTATTAAGGGGTTAGTGTCTGGTGATATTTATTGAGGGGGCAGTGCCTGGTGATATTTATTAAGGGGTTAGTGTCTGGTGATATTTATTAAGGGGTTAGTGTCTGGTGATATTTATTAGGGAGGCAGTGACTGGTCATATTTATTAAGAGGACGGTGACTGGCGATATTTTATAAGGGGGTGGTGACTGGTGATATTTATTAAGCAGGCGGTGAGTGGTGATAATTTTTAAGGGGTTAGTGGCTGGTCACATTTATTAACAGCGCAGTGCCTGGTGATATTTATTAGGGGGGAAGTGCCTGAGATATTTATTAAGGGGGCAGTGCATGATGAAATATATTAAGGGGGCAGTTACTGGTCATATTTATTACAGAGGCAGTGACTGGTGATATTTATTCAGGAGGCAGTGACTGGTGATATTTATTCAGGAGGCAGTGACTGGTGATATTTATTAAGGGGTTAGTATCTGGCGATATTTATTAACAGCGCAGTGCCTGGTGATATTTATTAACAGCGCAGTGCCTGGTGATATCTATTAACAGCGCAGTGCCTGGTGATATTTATTAACAGCGCAGTGCCTGGTGATATTTATTAAGGAGGCAGTGACTGGTGATATTTATTAGGGAGGCAGTGACTGGTGATATTTATTAAGGGGGCAGTGACTGGTGATATTTATTACGGAGGCAGTGACTGGTGATATATATTAGGGAGGCAGTGACTGGTGATATTTATTAACGGGGTTAGTGTCTGGTGATATTTCTTGAGTGGGCAGTATCTGGTGACATTTATTGAGGGGGGCAGTGCCTGGTGATATTTATTGAGGGGGCAGTGCCTGGTGATATTTGTTGAGGGGGCAGTGCCTGGTGATATTTATTGAGGGGGCAGTGCCTGGTGATATTTATTGAGGGGGCAATGCTTGGTGATATTTATTAAGGGGTTAGTGTCTGGTGATATTTATTGAGGGGGCAGTGCCTGGTGATATTAATTGAGGGGGCAGTATCTGGTGATATTTATTGGGGGGGCAGTGACTGGTGATATTTATTGGGGGGGCAGTGCCTGGTGATATTTATTAAGCGGTTAGTGTCTGGTGATATTTATTGAGGGGGCAGTGCCTGGTGATATTTATTACCGGGTCAGTGCCTGGTGATATTTATTAAGGGGGCAGTGCCTGGTGATATTTATTGGGGGGGCAGTGCCTGGTGATATTTATTAAGGGGTCAGTGCCTGGTGATATTTATTAGGGAGGCAGTGACTGGTGATATTTATTAAGGGGGCAGTGCCTGGTGATATTTATTAAGGGGTTAGTGTCTGGTGATATTTATTGAGGGGGCAGTGCCTGGTGATATTTATTAAGGGGTTAGTGTCTGGTGATATTTATTAAGGGGTTAGTGTCTGGTGATATTTATTAGGGAGGCAGTGACTGGTCATATTTATTAAGAGGACGGTGACTGGCGATATTTTATAAGGGGGTGGTGACTGGTGATATTTATTAAGCAGGCGGTGAGTGGTGATAATTTTTAAGGGGTTAGTGGCTGGTCACATTTATTAACAGCGCAGTGCCTGGTGATATTTATTAGGGGGGAAGTGCCTGAGATATTTATTAAGGGGGCAGTGCATGATGAAATATATTAAGGGGGCAGTTACTGGTCATATTTATTACAGAGGCAGTGACTGGTGATATTTATTCAGGAGGCAGTGACTGGTGATATTTATTCAGGAGGCAGTGACTGGTGATATTTATTAAGGGGTTAGTATCTGGCGATATTTATTAACAGCGCAGTGCCTGGTGATATTTATTAACAGCGCAGTGCCTGGTGATATCTATTAACAGCGCAGTGCCTGGTGATATTTATTAACAGCGCAGTGCCTGGTGATATTTATTAAGGAGGCAGTGACTGGTGATATTTATTCAGGAGGCAGTGACTGGTGATATTTATTAAGGGGTTAGTATCTGGCGATATTTATTAACAGCGCAGTGCCTGGTGATATTTATTAACAGCGCAGTGCCTGGTGATATTTATTAACAGCGCAGTGCCTGGTGATATTTATTAACAGCGCAGTGCCTGGTGATATTTATTAACAGCGCAGTGCCTGGTGATATTTATTAAGGAGGCAGTGACTGGTGATATTTATTAGGGAGGCAGTGCCTGGTGATATTTATTAAGGGGTTAGTGTCTGGTGATATTTATTAAGGAGTTAGTGACTGGTGATATTTATTGAGGGGGCAGTGACTGGTGATATTTATTGAGGGGGCAGTGACTGGTGATATTTATTGAGGGGGCAGTGCCTGGTGATATTTATTGAGGGGTTGGTGACTGGTGATATTTATTAAGGGGGCGGTGAGTGGTGATAATTTTTAAGGGGTTAGTGGCTGGTGACATTTATTAACAGCGCAGTGCTTGGTGATATTTATTAAGGGGGAAGTGCCTGAGATATTTATTAAGGGGGCAGTGCATGATGAAATATATTAAGGGGGCAGTTGCTGGTGATATATATTACAGAGGCAGTGACTGGTGATATTTATTCAGGAGGCAGTGACTGGTGATATTTATTAGGGAGGCAGTGACTGGTGATATTTATGGAGGGGGCAGTGCCTGGTGATATTTATTGAGGGGGCAGTGCCTGGTGATATTTATTGAGGGGGCAGTGACTGGTGATATTTATTGAGGGGACGGTGACTGATGATATTTATTGAGGGGACGGTGACTGATGATACTTATTGAGGGGGCAGTGACTGGTGATATTTATTAAGGGGTTAGTGACTGACGATATTGATTCTGAGGGCAGTAACTGGTGATATTTATTAAGGGGACGGTGACTGGTGATATTTATTCAGGAGACAGTGACTGGTGATATTTATTAAGGGATTAGTGACTGATGATATTGATTATGAGGGCAGTAACTGGTGATATTTATTAAGGGAACGGTGACTGGTGATATTTATTAAGGGGATGGTGACTGGTGATATTTATTAAGGGGGCGGTGAGTGGTGATAATTTTTAAGGGGTTAATGGCTGGTGACATTTATTAACAGCGCAGTGCCTGGAGATATTTATTAGGGTGGAAGTGCCTGAGATATTTATTAAGGGGCCGGTGACTGGTGATATTTATTAAGGGGGCAGTTACTGGTGATATTTATTCAGGAGGCAGTGATTGGTGATAGTTATTCAGGAGGCAGTGACTGGTGATATTTATTCAGGAGGCAGTGACTGGTGATATTTATTCAGGAGGCAGTGACTGGTGATATTTATTAACAGCGCAGTGCCTGGTGATATTTATTAAGGAGGCAGTGACTGGTGATATTTATTAAGGAGGCAGTGACTGGTGTTATTTATTCAGGAGGCAGTGCCTGGTGATATTTATTCAGGAGGCAGTGACTGGTGATAGTTATTAGGGAGGCAGTGACTGGTGATATTTATTCAGGAGGCAGTGACTGGTGACGTTTATTCAGGAGGCAGTGACTGGTGATATTTATTAAGGAGGCAGTGCCTGGTGATACTTATTAAGGAGGCAGTGCCTGGTGATATTTATTACGGAGGCAGTGACTGGTGATATTTATTAGGGAGGCAGTGACTGGTGATATTTATTAGGGAGGCAGTGACTGGTGATATTTATTAGGGAGGCAGTGACTGGTGATAGTTATTAGGGAGGCAGTGACTGGTGATATTAATTAAGGGGGCAGTGCCTGGTGATATTTATTAAGGCGTTAGTGTCTGGTGATGTTTATTGAGGGGGCAGTGCCTGGTGATATTTATTGAGGGGGCAGTGCCTGGTGATATTTATTAAGGAGGCAGTGACTGGTGATATTTATTAAGGGGGCAGTGCCTGGTGATATTTATTAAGGAGGCAGTGACTGGTGATATTTATTAGGGAGGCAGTGCCTGGTGATATTTATTAGGGAGGCAGTGACTGGTGATATTTATTAAGGGGTTAGTGCCTGGTGATATTTATTGAGGGGGCAGTGCCTGGTGATATTTATTAAGGGGTTAGTGCCTGGTGATATTTATTAAGGGGTTAGTGCCTGGTGATATTTATTGAGGGGGCAGTGCCTGATGATATTTATTGAGGGGGCAGTGACTGATGATATTTATTGAGGGGGCAGTGCCTGGTGACATTTATTGAGGGGGCAGTGCCTGGTGATATTTATTAAGGGGTTAGTGTCTGGTGATATTTATTAGGGAGGCAGGGACTGGTGATATTTATTAAGGGGTTCGTGTCTGGTGATATTTATTGAGGGGGCAGTGCCTGGTGATATTTATTAAGGGGTTAGTGTCTGGTGCTATTTATTGAGGGGGCAGTGCCTGGTGATATTTATTAAGGGGTTAGTGTCTGGTGATATTTATTAGGGAGGCAGTGACTGGTCATATTTATTAAGAGGACGGTGACTGGCGATATTTTATAAGGGTGTGGTGACTGGTGATATTTATTAAGCAGGCGGTGAGTGGTGATAATTTTTAAGGGGTTAGTGGCTGGTCACATTTATTAACAGCGCAGTGCCTGGTGATCTTTATTAGGGGGGAAGTGCCTGAGATATTTATTAAGGGGGCAGTGCATGATGAAATATATTAAGGGGGCAGTTACTGGTCATATTTATTACAGAGGCAGTGACTGGTGATATTTATTCAGGAGGCAGTGACTGGTGATATTTATTCAGGAGGCAGTGACTGGTGATATTTATTAAGGGGTTAGTATCTGGCGATATTTATTAACAGCGCAGTGCCTGGTGATATTTATTAACAGCGCAGTGCCTGGTGATATTTATTAACAGCGCAGTGCCTGGTGATATTTATTAACAGCGCAGTGCCTGGTGATATTTATTAACAGCGCAGTGCCTGGTGATATTTATTAAGGAGGCAGTGACTGGTGATATTTATTAGGGAGGCAGTGCCTGGTGATATTTATTAAGGGGTTAGTGTCTGGTGATATTTATTAAGGAGTTAGTGACTGGTGATATTTATTGAGGGGGCAGTGACTGGTGATATTTATTGAGGGGGCAGTGACTGGTGATATTTATTGAGGGGGCAGTGCCTGGTGATATTTATTGAGGGGTTGGTGACTGGTGATATTTATTAACGGGGCGGTGAATGGTGATAATTTTTAAGGGGTTAGTGGCTGGTGACATTTATTAACATCGCAGTGTCCCGTGATATTTATTAGGGGGGGAAGTTCCTGAGATATTTATTAAGGGGGCGGTGACTGGTGATATTTATTAAGGGGGCAGTGACTGGTGATAGTTATTCAGGAGGCAGTGACTGGTGATATTTACTCAGGAGGCAGTGACTGGTGATATTTATTCAGGAGGCAGTGACTGGTGATATTTATTCAGGAGGCAGTGACTGGTGATATTTACTCAGGAGGCAGTGACTGGTGATATTTATTCAGGAGGCAGTGACTGGTGATATTTATTCAGGAGGCAGTGACTGGTGATATTTATTAACAGCGCAGTGCCTGGTGATATTTATTAAGGAGGCAGTGCCTGGTGATATTTATTACGGAGGCAGTGACTGGTGATATTTATTAGGGAGGCAGTGACTGGTGATATTTATTAGGGAGGCAGTGACTGGTGATATTTATTAGGGAGGCAGTGACTGGTGATATTTATTAGGGAGGCAGTGACTGGTGATATTTATTAGGGAGGCAGTGACTGGTGATATTTATTAGGGAGGCAGTGACTGGTGATATTTATTAGGGAGGCAGTGACTGGTGATATTTATTAAGGGGTTAGTGTCTGGTGATATTTATTAAGGGGGCGGTGACTGGTGATATTTATTCAGGAGGCAGTGACTGGTGATATCTATTCAGGAGGCAGTGACTGGTGATATTTATTCAGGAGGCAGTGACTGGTGATATTTATTAAGGAGGCAGTGACTGGTGATATTTATTAAGGAGGCAGTGACTGGTGATATTTATTAGGGAGGCAGTGACTGGTGATATTTATTAAGGGGGCAGTGACTGGTGATATTTATGACGGAGGCAGTGACTGGTGATATATATTAGGGAGGCAGTGACTGGTGATATTTATTAACGGGGTTAGTGTCTGGTGATATTTCTTGAGGGGGCAGTATCTGGTGATATTAATTGAGGGGGCAGTATCTGGTGATATTTATTGAGGGGGCAGTGCCTGGTAATATTTATTAAGGGGTTAGTGTCTGGTGATATTTATTAAGGGGTCAGTGTCTGGTGATATTTATTGAGGGGGCAGTGACTGGTGATATTTATTGGGGGGGCAGTGCCTGGTGATATTTATTAAGCGGTTAGTGTCTGGTGATATTTATTGAGGGGGCAGTGCCTGGTGATATTTATTAAGGGGTTAGTGTCTGGTGATATTTATTAAGGGGTTAGTGTCTGGTGATATTTATTAAGGGGTCAGTGCCTGGTGATATTTATTAACGGGTCAGTGCCTGGTGATATTTATTGAGGGGGCAGTGACTGGTGATATTTATTAACGGGTCAGTGCCTGGTGATATTTATTAAGGGGGCACTGCCTGGTGATATTTATTGGGGGGGCAGTGCCTGGTGATATTTATTAAGCGGTTAGTGTCTGGTGATATTTATTGAGGGGGCAGTGCCTGGTGATATTTATTAAGGGGTTAGTGTCTGGTGATATTTATTAAGGGGTTAGTGTCTGGTGATATTTATTAAGGGGTCAGTGCCTGGTGATATTTATTAACGGGTCAGTGCCTGGTGATATTTATTGAGGGGGCAGTGCCTGGTGATATTTATTAACGGGTCAGTGCCTGGTGATATTTATTAAGGGGGCAGTGCCTGGTGATATTTATTGGGGGGGCAGTGCCTGGTGATATTTATTAAGGGGTCAGTGCCTGGTGATATTTATTAGGGAGGCAGTGACTGGTGATATTTATTAAGGGGGCAGTGCCTGGTGATATTTATTAAGGGGTTAGTGTCTGGTGATATTTATTGAGGGGGCAGTGCCTGGTGATATTTATTAAGGGGTTAGTGTCTGGTGATATTTATTAAGGGGTTAGTGTCTGGTGATATTTATTAGGGAGGCAGTGACTGGTCATATTTATTAAGAGGACGGTGACTGGCGATATTTTATAAGGGGGTGGTGACTGGTGATATTTATTAAGCAGGCGGTGAGTGGTGATAATTTTTAAGGGGTTAGTGGCTGGTCACATTTATTAACAGCGCAGTGCCTGGTGATATTTATTAGGGGGGAAGTGCCTGAGATATTTATTAAGGGGGCAGTGCATGATGAAATATATTAAGGGGGCAGTTACTGGTCATATTTATTACAGAGGCAGTGACTGGTGATATTTATTCAGGAGGCAGTGACTGGTGATATTTATTCAGGAGGCAGTGACTGGTGATATTTATTAAGGGGTTAGTATCTGGCGATATTTATTAACAGCGCAGTGCCTGGTGATATTTATTAACAGCGCAGTGCCTGGTGATATCTATTAACAGCGCAGTGCCTGGTGATATTTATTAACAGCGCAGTGCCTGGTGATATTTATTAAGGAGGCAGTGACTGGTGATATTTATTAGGGAGGCAGTGACTGGTGATATTTATTAAGGGGGCAGTGACTGGTGATATTTATTACGGAGGCAGTGACTGGTGATATATATTAGGGAGGCAGTGACTGGTGATATTTATTAACGGGGTTAGTGTCTGGTGATATTTCTTGAGTGGGCAGTATCTGGTGACATTTATTGAGGGGGGCAGTGCCTGGTGATATTTATTGAGGGGGCAGTGCCTGGTGATATTTGTTGAGGGGGCAGTGCCTGGTGATATTTATTGAGGGGGCAGTGCCTGGTGATATTTATTGAGGGGGCAATGCTTGGTGATATTTATTAAGGGGTTAGTGTCTGGTGATATTTATTGAGGGGGCAGTGCCTGGTGATATTAATTGAGGGGGCAGTATCTGGTGATATTTATTGGGGGGGCAGTGACTGGTGATATTTATTGGGGGGGCAGTGCCTGGTGATATTTATTAAGCGGTTAGTGTCTGGTGATATTTATTGAGGGGGCAGTGCCTGGTGATATTTATTACCGGGTCAGTGCCTGGTGATATTTATTAAGGGGGCAGTGCCTGGTGATATTTATTGGGGGGGCAGTGCCTGGTGATATTTATTAAGGGGTCAGTGCCTGGTGATATTTATTAGGGAGGCAGTGACTGGTGATATTTATTAAGGGGGCAGTGCCTGGTGATATTTATTAAGGGGTTAGTGTCTGGTGATATTTATTGAGGGGGCAGTGCCTGGTGATATTTATTAAGGGGTTAGTGTCTGGTGATATTTATTAAGGGGTTAGTGTCTGGTGATATTTATTAGGGAGGCAGTGACTGGTCATATTTATTAAGAGGACGGTGACTGGCGATATTTTATAAGGGGGTGGTGACTGGTGATATTTATTAAGCAGGCGGTGAGTGGTGATAATTTTTAAGGGGTTAGTGGCTGGTCACATTTATTAACAGCGCAGTGCCTGGTGATATTTATTAGGGGGGAAGTGCCTGAGATATTTATTAAGGGGGCAGTGCATGATGAAATATATTAAGGGGGCAGTTACTGGTCATATTTATTACAGAGGCAGTGACTGGTGATATTTATTCAGGAGGCAGTGACTGGTGATATTTATTCAGGAGGCAGTGACTGGTGATATTTATTAAGGGGTTAGTATCTGGCGATATTTATTAACAGCGCAGTGCCTGGTGATATTTATTAACAGCGCAGTGCCTGGTGATATCTATTAACAGCGCAGTGCCTGGTGATATTTATTAACAGCGCAGTGCCTGGTGATATTTATTAAGGAGGCAGTGACTGGTGATATTTATTAGGGAGGCAGTGACTGGTGATATTTATTAAGGGGGCAGTGACTGGTGATATTTATTACGGAGGCAGTGACTGGTGATATATATTAGGGAGGCAGTGACTGGTGATATTTATTAACGGGGTTAGTGTCTGGTGATATTTCTTGAGTGGGCAGTATCTGGTGACATTTATTGAGGGGGGCAGTGCCTGGTGATATTTATTGAGGGGGCAGTGCCTGGTGATATTTATTGAGGGGGCAGTGCCTGGTGATATTTATTGAGGGGGCAGTGCCTGGTGATATTTATTGAGGGGGCAATGCTTGGTGATATTTATTAAGGGGTTAGTGTCTGGTGATATTTATTGAGGGGGCAGTGCCTGGTGATATTAATTGAGGGGGCAGTATCTGGTGATATTTATTGGGGGGGCAGTGACTGGTGATATTTATTGGGGGGGCAGTGCCTGGTGATATTTATTAAGCGGTTAGTGTCTGGTGATATTTATTGAGGGGGCAGTGCCTGGTGATATTTATTAAGGGGTTAGTGTCTGGTGATATTTATTAAGGGGTTAGTGTCTGGTGATATTTATTAAGGGGTCAGTGCCTGGTGATATTTATTAACGGGTCAGTGCCTGGTGATATTTATTAAGGGGGCAGTGCCTGGTGATATTTATTGGGGGGGCAGTGCCTGGTGATATTTATTAAGCGGTTAGTGTGTGGTGATATTTATTGAGGGGGCAGTGCCTGGTGATATTTATTAAGGGGTTAGTGTCTGGTGATATTTATTAAGGGGTTAGTGTCTGGTGATATTTATTAAGGGGTCAGTGCCTGGTGATATTTATTAAGGGGGCAGTGCCTGGTGATATTTATTGGGGGGGCAGTGCCTGGTGATATTTATTAACGGGTCAGTGCCTGGTGATATTTATTAGGGAGGCAGTGACTGGTGATATTTATTAAGGGGGCAGTGCCTGGTGATATTTATTAAGGGGTTAGTGTCTGGTGATATTTATTGAGGGGGCAGTGCCTGGTGATATTTATTAAGGGGTTAGTGTCTGGTGATATTTATTAAGGGGTTAGTGTCTGGTGCTATTTATTGAGGGGGCAGTGCCTGGTGATATTTATTAAGGGGTTAGTGTCTGGTGATATTTATTAAGGGGTTAGTGTCTGGTGCTATTTATTGAGGGGGCAGTGCCTGGTGATATTTATTAAGGGGTTAGTGTCTGGTGATATTTATTAAGGGGTTAGTGTCTGGTGCTATTTATTGAGGGGGCAGTGCCTGGTGATATTTATTAAGGGGTTAGTGTCTGGTGATATTTATTAAGGGGTTAGTGTCTGGTGATATTTATTGAGGGGTCAGTGCCTGGTGGTATTTATTAAGGGGTTAGTGTCTGGCGATATTTATTAGGGAGGCAGTAACTGGTGATATTTATTAAGAGGACGGTGACTGGCGATATTTATTAAGGGGGTGGTGACTGGTGATATTTATTAAGGGGGCGGTGAGTGGTGATAATTTTTAAGGGGTTAGTGGCTGGTGACATTTATTAACAGCGCAGTGCCTGGTGATATTTATTAGGTGGGAAGTGCCTGAGATATTTATTAAGAGGGCAGTGCATGATGAAATATATTAAGGGGGCAGTTACTGGTCATATTTATTACAGAGGCAGTGACTGGTGATATTTATTCAGGAGGCAGTGACTGGTCATATTTATTAAGGGGTTAGTATCTGGTGATATTTATTAACAGCGCAGTGCCTGGTGATATTTATTAACAGTGCAGTGCCTGGTGATATTTATTAACAGCGCAGTGCCTGGTGATATTTATTAACAGCGCAGTGCCTGGTGATATTTATTAACAGCGCAGTGCCTGGTGATATTTATTAACAGCGCAGTGCCTGGTGATATTTATTAACAGCGCAGTGCCTGGTGATATTTATTAATAGCGCAGTGCCTGGTGATATTTATTAATAGCGCAGTGCCTGGTGATATTTATTAACAGCGCAGTGCCTGGTGATATTTATTAAGGAGGCAGTGACTGGTGATATTTATTGAGGGGGCAGTGCCTGGTGATATTTATTGAGGGGGCAGTATCTGGTGATATTTATTGAGGGGGCATTATCTGGTTATATTTATTGAGGGGGCAGTGCTTGGTGATATTTATTACGGAGGCAGTGCCTGGTGATATTTATTAACGGGTTAGTGTCTGGTGATATTTATTGAGGGGGCAGTGCCTGGTGATATTTATTAAGGGATTAGTGTCTGGTGATATTTATTAAGGGGGCAGTGTCTGGTGATATTTATTAAGGGGTTAGTGTCTGGTGATATTTATTGAGGGGGCAGTGCCTGGTGATATTTATTAGGGAGGCAGTGTCTGGTGATATTTATTAGGGAGGCAGTGACTGGTGATATTTATTGAGGGGGCAGTGCCTGGTGATATTTATTAAGGGGTTAGTGTCTGGTGATATTTATTAAGGGGTTAATGTCTGGTGATATTTATTAAGGGGTTAATGTCTGGTGATATTTATTGAGGGGGCAGTGCCTGGTGATATTTATTAACGGGTCAGTGTCTGGTGATATTTATTGGGGGGGCAGTGCCTGGTGATATTTATTAAGGGGTCAGTGTCTGGTGATATTTATTGAGGGGTCAGTGCCTGGTGATATTTATTAAGGGGTCAGTGACTGGTGATATTTATTGAGGGGGCGGTGACTGGTGATATTTATTGAGGGGGCGGTGACTGGTGATATTTATTGAGGGGGCGGTGACTGGTGATATTTATTGAGTGGTTAGTGTCTGGTGATATTTATTGAGGGGGCAGTGCTTGGTGGTATTTATTGAGGGGGCAGTATCTGGTGATATTTATAAAGGGGTTAGTGTCTGGTGATATTTATTGAGGGGGCAGTGCTTGGTGGTATTTATTGAGGGGGCAGTGCCTCGTGATATTTATTAAGGGGTTAGTGTCTGGTGATATTCATTGAGGGGGCAGTGCCTGGTTATATTTATTAAGGGGTAAGTGTCTGGTGATATTTATTGAGGGGGCAGTGCCTGGTGATATTTATTGAGGGGGCAGTGACTGGTGATATTTATTGAGGGGGCAGTGTCTGGTGATATTTATGGTGGGGGCAGTGCCTGGTGATATTTATTGAGGGGGCAGTGCCTGGTGATATTTATTAAGGGGTTAGTGTCTGGTGATATTTATTGAGGGGGCAGTGCCTGGTGATATTAATTGAGGGGGCAGTGACTGGTGATATTTATTGAGTGGGCAGTGCCTGGTTATATTTATTAAGGGGTTAGTGTCTGGTGATATTTATTGAGGGGGCAGTGCCTGGTGATATTTATTGAGGGGGGCAGTGCCTGGTGGTATTTATTGAGGGGGCAGTGCCTGGTGATATTTATTGAGGGGGCAGTGCCTGGTGGTATTTATTAAGGGGGGCAGTGCCTGGTGGTATTTATTGAGGGGGCAGTGCCTGGTGATATTTATTGAGGGGGCAGTTCCTGGTGATATTTATTGAGGGGGCAGTGCCTGGTGATATTTATTAACAGCGCAGTGCCTGGTGATATTTATTAAGGAGGCAGTGACTGGTGATATTTATTAGGGAGGCAGTGCCTGGTGATATTTATTAAGGGGTTAGTGTCTGGTGATATTTATTAAGGAGTTAGTGACTGGTGATATTTATTGAGGGGGCAGTGACTGGTGATATTTATTGAGGGGGCAGTGCCTGGTGATATTTATTGAGGGGGCAGTGCCTGGTGATATTTATTGAGGGGGCAGTGCCTGGTGATATTTATTGAGGGGGCAGTGACTGGTGATATTTATTGAGTGGGCAGTGACTGGTGATATTTAACGAGGGGGCAGAGACTGGTGATATTTATTAAGGGGGCAGTGCCTGGTGATATTTATTGAGGGGACAGTGTCTGGTGATATTTATTGAGGGGATGGTGACTGATGATATTTATTAAGGGGGCGGTGACTGGTGATATTTATTGAGGGGATGGTGACTGATGATATTTATTAAGGGGGCGGTGACTGGTGATATTTATTGAGGGGGCAGTGACTGGTGATATTTATTGAGGGGGCAGAGACTGGTGATATTTATTGAGGGGGCAGTGACTGGTGATATTCATTGAGGGGGCAGTGACTGGTGATATTTATTAAGGGGGCAGTGCCTGGTGATATTTATTGAGGGGGCAGTGCCTGGTGATATTTATTAAGGGGGCAATGCCTGGTAATATTTATTCAGGAGGCAGTGACTGGTGATATTTATTAAGGGGTTAGTATCTGGTGATATTTATTAACAGCGCAGTGCCTGGTGATATTTATTAACAGTGCTGGGCCTGGTGATATTTATTAACAGTGCAGTGCCTGGTGATACTTATTAACAGCGCAGTGCCTGGTGATATTTATTAAGGAGGCAAAAACAGAATTACCTGGAAAAACTCAGCAGGTCTGCCAGCATCGGCGGAGAAGAAATCAGTTAACGCTTCAAGCCTTCACGGCCCTTCGGCAGAACTGAAGCATAGTTAGAAGTTTTTATTAAGGAGGCAGTGACTGGTGATATTTATTCAGGAGGCAGTGATTGGTGATATTTATTCAGGAGGCAGTGACTGGTGATATTTACTCAGGAGGCAGTGACTGGTGATATTTATTCAGGAGGCAGTGACTGGTGATATTTATTAAGGAGGCAGTGACTGGTGATAGTTATTCAGGAGGCAGTGACTGGTGATATTTACTCAGGAGGCAGTGACTGGTGATATTTATTCAGGAGGCAGTGACTGGTGATATTTATTCAGGAGGCAGTGACTGGTGATATTTACTCAGGAGGCAGTGACTGGTGATATTTATTCAGGAGGCAGTGACTGGTGATATTTATTCAGGAGGCAGTGACTGGTGATATTTATTAACAGCGCAGTGCCTGGTGATATTTATTAAGGAGGCAGTGCCTGGTGATATTTATTACGGAGGCAGTGACTGGTGATATTTATTAGGGAGGCAGTGACTGGTGATATTTATTAGGGAGGCAGTGACTGGTGATATTTATTAGGGAGGCAGTGACTGGTGATATTTATTAGGGAGGCAGTGACTGGTGATATTTATTAGGGAGGCAGTGACTGGTGATATTTATTAGGGAGGCAGTGACTGGTGATATTTATTAGGGAGGCAGTGACTGGTGATATTTATTAAGGGGTTAGTGTCTGGTGATATTTATTAAGGGGGCGGTGACTGGTGATATTTATTCAGGAGGCAGTGACTGGTGATATCTATTCAGGAGGCAGTGACTGGTGATATTTATTCAGGAGGCAGTGACTGGTGATATTTATTAGGGAGGCAGTGACTGGTGATATTTATTAAGGGGGCAGTGACTGGTGATATTTATTAAGGAGGCAGTGACTGGTGATATTTATTAGGGAGGCAGTGACTGGTGATATTTATTAAGGGGGCAGTGACTGGTGATATTTATTACGGAGGCAGTGACTGGTGATATATATTAGGGAGGCAGTGACTGGTGATATTTATTAACGGGGTTAGTGTCTGGTGATATTTCTTGAGGGGGCAGTATCTGGTGACATTTATTGAGGGGGGCAGTGCCTGGTGATATTTATTGAGGGGGCAGTGCCTGGTGATATTTATTGAGGGGGCAGTGCCTGGTGATATTTATTGAGGGGGCAGTGCCTGGTGATATTTATTGAAGGGGCAGTGCCTGGTGATATTTATTAAGGGGTTAGTGTCTGGTGATATTTATTGAGGGGGCAGTGCCTGGTGATATTTATTAACGGGTCAGTGCCTAGTGATATTTATTGAGGGGGCAGTGCCTGGTGATATTTATTAAGGGGGCAGTGCCTGGTGATATTTATTGGGGGGGCAGTGCCTGGTGATATTTATTAAGGGGGCAGTGCCTGGTGATATTTATTAGGGAGGCAGTGACTGGTGATATTTATTAAGGGGGCAGTGCCTGGTGATATTTATTAAGGGGTTAGTGTCTGGTGATATTTATTGAGGGGGCAGTGCCTGGTGATATTTATTAAGGGGTTAGTGTCTGGTGATATTTATTCAGGGGTTAGTGTCTGGTGCTATTTATTGAGGGGGCAGTGCCTGGTGATATTTATTAAGGGGTTAGTGTCTGGCGATATTTATTAGGGAGGCAGTGACTGGTGATATTTATTAAGAGGACGGTGACTGGCGATATTTTATAAGGGGGTGGTGACTGGTGATATTTATTAAGCAGGCGGTGAGTGGTGATAATTTTTAAGGGGTTAGTGGCTGGTCACATTTATTAACAGCGCAGTGCCTGGTGATCTTTATTAGGGGGGAAGTGCCTGAGATATTTATTAAGGGGGCAGTGCATGATGAAATATATTAAGGGGGCAGTTACTGGTCATATTTATTACAGAGGCAGTGACTGGTGATATTTATTCAGGAGGCAGTGACTGGTGATATTTATTCAGGAGGCAGTGACTGGTGATATTTATTCAGGAGGCAGTGACTGGTGATATTTATTAAGGGGTTAGTATCTGGCGATATTTATTAACAGCGCAGTGCCTGGTGATATTTATTAACAGCGCAGTGCCTGGTGATATTTATTAACAGCGCAGTGCCTGGTGATATTTATTAACAGCGCAGTGCCTGGTGATATTTATTAACAGCGCAGTGCCTGGTGATATTTATTAAGGAGGCAGTGACTGGTGATATTTATTAGGGAGGCAGTGCCTGGTGATATTTATTAAGGGGTTAGTGTCTGGTGATATTTATTAAGGAGTTAGTGACTGGTGATATTTATTGAGGGGGCAGTGACTGGTGATATTTATTGAGGGGGCAGTGACTGGTGATATTTATTGAGGGGGCAGTGCCTGGTGATATTTATTGAGGGGGTGGTGACTGGTGATATTTATTAAAGGGGCGGTGAATGGTGATAATTTTTAAGGGGTTAGTGGCTGGTGACATTAATCAACAGCGCAGTGTCCCGTGATATTTATTAGGGGGGGAAGTTCCTGAGATATTTATTAAGGGGGCGGTGACTGGTGATATTTATTAAGGGGGCGGTGACTGGTGATATTTATTCAGGAGGCAGTGACTGGTGATATCTATTCAGGAGGCAGTGACTGGTGATATTTATTCAGGAGGCAGTGACTGGTGATATTTATTCAGGAGGCAGTGACTGGTGATATTTATTAAGGGGTTAGTATCTGGCGATATTTATTAACAGCGCAGTGCCTGGTGATATTTATTAACAGCGCAGTGCCTGGTGATATTTATTAACAGCGCAGTGCCTGGTGATATTTATTAACAGCGCAGTGCCTGGTGATATTTATTAACAGCGCAGTGCCTGGTGATATTTATTAACAGCGCAGTGCCTGGTGATATTTATTAAGGAGGCAGTGACTGGTGATATTTATTAGGGAGGCAGTGCCTGGTGATATTTATTAAGGGGTTAGTGTCTGGTGATATTTATTAAGGAGTTAGTGACTGGTGATATTTATTGAGGGGGCAGTGACTGGTGATATTTATTGAGGGGGCAGTGACTGGTGATATTTATTGAGGGGGCAGTGCCTGGTGATATTTATTGAGGGGGTGGTGACTGGTGATATTTATTAACGGGGCGGTGAATGGTGATAATTTTTAAGGGGTTAGTGGCTGGTGACATTAATCAACAGCGCAGTGTCCCGTGATATTTATTAGGGGGGGAAGTTCCTGAGATATTTATTAACGGGGCGGTGACTGGTGATATTTATTAAGGGGGCGGTGACTGGTGATATTTATTCAGGAGGCAGTGACTGGTGATATCTATTCAGGAGGCAGTGACTGGTGATATTTATTCAGGAGGCAGTGACTGGTGATATTTATTAAGGAGGCAGTGACTGGTGATATTTATTAGGGAGGCAGTGACTGGTGATATTTATTAAGGGGGCAGTGACTGGTGATATTTATTATGGAGGCAGTGACTGGTGATATATATTAGGGAGGCAGTGACTGGTGATATTTATTAACGGGGTTAGTGTCTGGTGATACTTCTTGAGGGGGCAGTATCTGGTGACATTTATTGAGGGGGGCAGTGCCTGGTGATATTTATTGAGGGGGCAGTGCCTGGTGATATTTATTGAGGGGGCAGTGCCTGGTGATATTTATTGAGGGGGCAGTGCCTGGTGATATTTATTGAGGGGGCAGTGCCTGGTGATATTTATTAAGGGGTTAGTGTCTGGTGATATTTATTGAGGGGGCAGTGCCTGGTGATATTAATTGAGGGGGCAGTATCTGGTGATATTTATTGAGGGGGCAGTGCCTGGTAATATTTATTAAGGGGTCAGTGTCTGGTGATATTTATTAAGGGGTCAGTGTCTGGTGATATTTATTGAGGGGGCAGTGACTAGTGATATTTATTGGGGGGGCAGTGCCTGGTGATATTTATTAAGCGGTTAGTGTCTGGTGATATTTATTAAGGGGTTAGTGTCTGGTGATATTAATTAAGGGGTCAGTGCCTGGTGATATTTATTAACGGGTCAGTGCCTGGTGATATTTATTAAGGGGGCAGTGCCTGGTGATATTTATTGGGGGGGCAGTGCCTGGTGATATTTATTAAGCGGTTAGTGTCTGGTGATATTTATGAGGGGGCAGTGACTGGTGATATTTATTAAGGGGTTAGTGTCTGGTGATATTTATTAAGGGGTTAGTGTCTGGTGATATTTATTAAGGGGTTAGTGTCTGGTGATATTTATTAAGGGGTCAGTGCCTGGTGATATTTATTAAGGGGGCAGTGCCTGGTGATATTTATTGGGGGGGCAGTGCCTGGTGATATTTATTAAGGGGTCAGTGCCTGGTGATATTTATTAGGGAGGCAGTGAATGGTGATATTTATTAAGGGGGCAGTGCCTGGTGATATTTATTAAGGGGTTAGTGTCTGGTGATATTTATTGAGGGGGCAGTGCCTGGTGATATTTATTAAGGGGTTAGTGTCTGGTGATATTTATTAAGGGGTTAGTGTCTGGTGCTATTTATTGAGGGGGCAGTGCCTGGTGATATTTATTAAGGGGTTAGTGTCTGGGGATATTTATTGAGGGGGCAGTGCTTGGTGGTATTTATTGAGGGGGCAGTGCCTGGTGATATTTATTAGGGAGGCAGTGACTGGTGATATTTATTGAGGGGGCAGTGCCTGGTGATATTTATTAAGGGGTTAGTGTCTGGTGATATTTATTAAGGGGTTAGTGTCTGGTGATATTTATTGAGGGGGCAGTGCCTGGTGATATTTATTAACGGGTCAGTGTCTGGTGATATTTATTGAGGAGGCAGTGCCTGGTAATATTTATTAAGGGGTTAGTGTCTGGTGATATTTATTAAGGGGTCAGTGTCTGGTGATATTTATTGAGGGGGCAGTGACTGGTGATATTTATTGGGGGGGCAGTGCCTGGTGATATTTATTAAGCGGTTAGTGTCTGGTGATATTTATTGAGGGGGCAGTGCCTGGTGATATTTATTAAGGGGTTAGTGTCTGGTGATATTTATTAAGGGGTTAGTGTCTGGTGATATTTATTAAGGGGTCAGTGCCTGGTGATATTTATTAAGGGGTCAGTGCCTGGTGATATTTATTGAGGGGGCAGTGCCTGGTAATATTTATTAACGGGTCAGTGCCTGGTGATATTTATTAAGGGGGCAGTGCCTGGTGATATTTATTGGGGGGGCAGTGCCTGGTGATATTTATTAAGCGGTTAGTGTCTGGTGATATTTATTGAGGGGGCAGTGCCTGGTGATATTTATTAAGGGGTTAGTGTCTGGTGATATTTATTAAGGGGTTAGTGTCTGGTGATATTTATTAAGGGGTCAGTGCCTGGTGATATTTATTAAGGGGTCAGTGCCTGGTGATATTTATTAAGGGGGCAGTGCCTGGTGATATTTATTGGGGGGGCAGTGCCTGGTGATATTTATTAAGGGGTCAGTGCCTGGTGATATTTATTAAGGGGTTAGTGTCTGGTGATATTTATTGAGGGGGCAGTGCCTGGTGATATTTATTAAGGGGGCAGTGTCTGGTGATATTTATTAGGGAGGCAGTGCTTGGTGGTATTTATTGAGGGGGCAGTGCCTGGCGATATTTATTAAGGGGTTAGTGTCTGGTGATATTTATTGAGGGGGCAGTGCCTGGTGATATATATTAAGAGGTTAGTGTCTGGTGATATTTATTGAGGGGGCAGTGCCTGGTGATATTTATTAAGGGGTTAGTGTCTGGTGATATTTATTAAGGGGTCAGTGCCTGGTGATATTTATTAACGGGTCAGTGCCTGGTGATATTTATTGAGGGGGCAGTGCCTGGTGATATTTATTAACGGGTCAGTGCCTGGTGATATTTATTAAGGGGGCAGTGCCTGGTGATATTTATTAAGGGGTTAGTGCCTGGTGATATTTATTAAGGGGTTAGTGTCTGGTGATATTTATTAAGGGGTTAGTGTCTGGTGATATTTATTGAGGGGGCAGTGCCTGGTGATATTTATTAGGGAGGCAGTGTCTGGTGATATTTATTAGGGAGGCAGTGACTGGTGATATTTATTGAGGGGGCAGTGCCTGGTGATATTTATTAAGGGGTTAGTGTCTGGTGATATTTATTAAGGGGTTAGTGTCTGGTGATATTTATTGAGGGGGCAGTGCCTGGTGATATTTATTAACGGGTCAGTGTCTGGTGATATTTATTGGGGGGGCAGTGCCTGGTGATATTTATTAAGGGGTTAGTGTCTGGTGATATTTATTGAGGGGGCGGTGACTGGTGATATTTATTGAGGGGGCGGTGACTGGTGATATTTATTGAGTGGTTAGTGTCTGGTGATATTTATTGAGGGGGCAGTGCTTGGTGGTATTTATTGAGGGGGCAGTATCTGGTGATATTTATAAAGGGGTTAGTGTCTGGTGATATTTATTGAGGGGGCAGTGCTTGGTGATATTTATTAAGGGGTTAGTGTCTGGTGATATTTATTGAGGGGGCAGTGACTGGTGATATTTATTGAGGGGGCAGTGCCTGGTGATATTTATTAAGGGGTTAGTGTCTGGTGATATTTATTGAGGGGGCAGTGACTGGTGATATTTATTGAGGGGGCAGTGTCTGGTGATATTTATGGAGGGGGCAGTGCCTGGTGATATTTATTGAGGGGGCAGTGCCTGGTGATATTTATTAAGGGGTTAGTGTCTAGTGATATTTATTGAGGGGGCAGTGCCTGGTGATATTAATTGAGGGGGCAGTGACTGGTGATATTTATTGAGGGGGCAGTGCCTGGTTATATTTATTAAGGGGTTAGTGTCTGGTGATATTTATTGAGGGGGCAGTGTCTGGTGATATTTATTAAGGGGGCAGTGCCTGGTTATATTTATTAAGGGGTTAGTGCCTGGTGATATTTATTGAGGGGGCAGTGCCTGGTCATATTAATTGAGGGGGCAGTGACTGGTGATATTTATTGAGGGGGCAGTGCCTGGTTATATTTATTAAGGGGTTAGTGCCTGGTGATATTTATTGAGGGGGCAGTTCCTGGTGATATTTATTGAGGGGGCAGTGCCTGGTGATATTTATTAACAGCGCAGTGCCTGGTCATATTTATTAAGGGGTTAGTGTCTGGTGATATTTATTAAGGAGTTAGTCACTGGTGATATTTATTGAGGGGGCAGTGACTGGTGATATTTATTGAGGGGGCAGTGACTGGTGATATTTATTGAGGGGGCAGTGCCTGGTGATATTTATTGAGGGGGCAGTGCCTGGTGATATTTATTGAGGGGGTGGTGACTGGTGATATTTATTAACGGGGCGGTGAATGGTGATAATTTTTAAGGGGTTAGTGGCTGGTGACATTTATTAATAGCGCAGTGTCCCGTGATATTTATTAGGGGGGGAAGTGCCTGAGATATTTATTAAGGGGGCGGTGACTGGTGATATTTATTAAGGGGGCGGTGACTGGTGATATTTATTCAGGAGGCAGTGACTGGTGATATCTATTCAGGAGGCAGTGACTGGTGATATTTATTAGGGAGGCAGTGACTGGTGATATTTATTAAGAGGACGGTGACTGGCGATATTTATTAAGGGGGTGGTGACTGGTGATATTTATTATGGAGGCAGTGCCTGGTGATATTTATTAGGGAGGCAGTGACTGGTGATATTTATTAAGGGGGCAGTGACTGGTGATATTTATTATGGAGGCAGTGACTGGTGATATATATTAGGGAGGCAGTGACTGGTGATATTTATTAAGGGGGCAGTGCCTGGTGATATTTATTAAGGGGTTAGTGTCTGGTGATATTTCTTGAGGGGGCAGTATCTGGTGACATTTATTGAGGGGGGCAGTGCCTGGTGATATTTATTGAGGGGGCAGTGCCTGGTGATATTTATTGAGGGGGCAGTGCCTGGTGATATTTATTGAGGGGGCAGTGCCTGGTGATATTTATTAAGGGGTTAGTGTCTGGTGATATTTATTGAGGGGGCAGTGACTCGTGATATTAATTGAGGGGGCAGTATCTGGTGATATTTATTGAGGGGGCAGTGCCTGGTAATATTTATTAAGGGGTTAGTGTCTGGTGATATTTATTAAGGGGTCAGTGTCTGGTGATATTTATTGAGGGGGCAGTGCCTGGTGATATTTATTAACGGGTCAGTGCCTGGTGATATTTATTGAGGGGTCAGTGTCTGGTGATATTTATTGAGGGGGCAGTGCCTGGTGATATTTATTAACGGGTCAGTGCCTGGTGATATTTATTAAGGGGGCAGTGCCTGGTGATATTTATTGGGGGGGCAGTGCCTGGTGATATTTATTAAGGGGTTAGTGTCTGGTGACATTTATTAAGGGGTTAGTGTCTGGTGATATTTATTAAGGTGTCAGTGCCTGGTGATATTTATTAAGGGGGCAGTGCCTGGTGATATTTATTGAGGGGGCAGTGCCTGGTGATATTTATTAAGGGGTCAGTGCCTGGTGATATTTATTAGGGAGGCAGTGACTGGTGATATTTATTAAGGGGGCAGTGCCTGGTGATATTTATTAAGGGGTTAGTGTCTGGTGATATTTATTGAGGGGGCAGTGCCTGGTGATATTTATTAAGGGGTTAGTGTCTGGTGATATTTATTAAGGGGTTAGTGTCTGGTGCTATTTATTGAGGGGGCAGTGCCTGGTGATATTTATTAAGGGGTTAGTGTCTGGTGATATTTATTAAGGGGTTAGTGTCTGGTGATATTTATTGAGGGGTCAGTGCCTGGTGATATTTATTAAGGGGTTAGTGTCTGGTGATATTTATTAGGGAGGCAGTAACTGGTGATATTTATTAAGAGGACGGTGACTGGCGATATTTATTAAGGGGGTGGTGACTGGTGATATTTATTAAGGGGGCGGTGAGTGGTGATAATTTTTAAGGGGTTAGTGGCTGGTGACATTTATTAACAGCGCAGTGCCTGGTGATATTTATTAGGTGGGAAGTGCCTGAGATATTTATTAAGAGGGCAGTGCATGATGAAATATATTAAGGGGGCAGTTACTGGTCATATTTATTACAGAGGCAGTGACTGGTGATATTTATTCAAGAGGCAGTGACTGGTCATATTTATTAAGGGGTTAGTATCTGGTGATATTTATTAACAGCGCAGTGCCTGGTGATATTTATTAACAGCGCAGTGCCTGGTGATATTTATTAACAGCGCAGTGCCTGGTGATATTTATTAACAGCGCAGTGCCTGGTGATATTTATTATCAGCGCAGTGCCTGGTGATATTTATTAACAGCGCAGTGCCTGGTGATATTTATTAACAGCGCAGTGCCTGGTGATATTTATTAACAGCGCAGTGCCTGGTGATATTTATTAACAGCGCAGTGCCTGGTGATATTTATTAACAGCGCAGTGCCTGGTGATATTTATTAAGGAGGCAGTGACTGGTGATATTTATTGAGGGGGCAGTGCCTGGCGATATTTATTGAGGGGGCAGTATCTGGTGATATTTATTGAGGGGGCATTATCTGGTTATATTTATTGAGGGGGCAGTGCTTGGTGATATTTATTACGGAGGCAGTGCCTGGTGATATTTATTAAGGGGTTAGTGTCTGGTGATATTTATTGAGGGGGCAGTGCCTGGTGATATTTATTAAGGGATTAGTGTCTGGTGATATTTATTGAGGGGTCAGTGCCTGGTGATATTTATTGAGGGGGCAGTGCCTGGTGATATTTATTAAGGGGGCAGCGCCTGGTGATATTTATGAAGGGGTTAGTGACTGGTGATATTTATTAAGGGGGCAGTGCCTGGTGATATTTATTAAGGGGTTAGTGCCTGGTGATATTTATTAAGGGGTTAGTGTCTGGTGATATTTATTAAGGGGTTAGTGTCTGGTGATATTTATTGAGGGGGCAGTGCCTGGTGATATTTATTAGGAAGGCAGTGTCTGGTGATATTTATTAGGGAGGCAGTGACTGGTGATATTTATTGAGGGGGCAGTGCCTGGTGATATTTATTAAGGGGTTAGTGTCTGGTGATATTTATTAAGGGGTTAGTGTCTGGTGATATTTATTGAGGGGGCAGTGCCTGGTGATATTTATTAACGGGTCAGTGTCTGGTGATATTTATTGGGGGGGCAGTGCCTGGTGATATTTATTAAGGGGTTAGTGTCTGGTGATATTTATTGAGGGGGCAGTGCCTGGTGATATATATTAAGAGGTTAGTGTCTGGTGATATTTATTGAGGGGGCAGTGCCTGGTTATATTTATTAAGGGGTTAGTGTCTGGTGATATTTATTGAGGGGGCAGTGCCTGGTGATATTTATTGAGGGGGCAGTGACTGGTGATATTTATTGAGGGGGCAGTGACTGGTGATATTTATTGAGGGGGCAGTGCCTGGTTATATTTATTAAGGGGTTAGTGTCTGGTGATATTTATTGAGGGGGCAGTGCCTGGTGATATTTATTGAGGGGGCAGTGCCTGGTCATATTTATTGAGGGGGCAGTGCCTGGTGATATTTACTGAGGGGGCAGTGCCTGGTGATATTTATTGAGGGGGCAGTGCCTAGTGATATTTATTGAGGGGGCAGTGCCTGGTGATATTTATTGAGGGGGCAGTAACTGGTGATATTTAGTAAGGGGACGGTGACTGATGATTTTTATTAAGGGGGCGGTGACTGGTGATATTTATTAAGGGATTAGTGAGTTGTGATAATTTTTAAGGGGTTACTGGCTGGTCATATTTATTAAGGGGGCACTGACTGGTGATATTTATTAAGTGGGCACTGACTGGTTATATTTATTAAGGTGGCAGTGACTGGTGACGTTTATTAAAGGGACAGTGACTGTTGATATTTATTGAAGTGGTTGTGAATGGAGTAAACTATTCAGGAGGTAATGAGTGGTGACATATTAAAGGGGTGGTGTCTGGTGATAAACATAATATACTAAAGGGGCAGTGTTGGATGATAAGCTGAATTGCAGATTGTCCTTGAACAATCTAATTAAATCTTTTGATAAAGGAACAGAGAAGGCTGTAGGGAATGCAGTAGATGTTGTTGGCATGGATTTCAAGGAAGCCTTTGACAAAGTGCCACATAAAAGGCTGGTTAAGAAAGTTGAGGCTCATGGAATAGGAAGGGCAGTGGCCTGGATAAAAAAAATTGGCTTAAGGAAAGAAAACAGTAAGCTCTTGTAAATTTCTCTTTTTCAGAAAGGAGGATGGTATACAGTATTGTTCCCCAAAGGGTCAGTACTGTGTCCCGGCCATAAAACTGGAAAGAATATATATGTATCTACATCAACGTGGCTACTTGATAAAATTATTGTTTTTATTTTAAAAATGGACAAGGCTTTACCCTGACTAGCCATAACTCATACCAGAGGAATGTCTAACCTTCAGAAACCAGCAGGGACCTCGTTATCTTTAAAGAGGTGATACTGCCCTCTGTGACAGCCAACAATCAAATTCCAAAGAAATGCACCAACCCCTTTTGCATTTCTAAGGCAGAACTCCAGCCAATGGAGATAGTATGTCTGCAAAGGACCAAAGGGGCCCTCACTCTTCTATCAAACACCTCAAGATTCCAGACCTGGGAAAATACATCCTTTGACCAAGACCCAGGAGAAGAAGGCTGGAAGATAGTTTGCAGTGGAGTTCTGCAGGAGTCCATATTAGGACCCTTGCTTTTTCTGCGATATATAAATGACCTAGATCCTGGTGTGCAGGGGACAATTTCAAAGTTTGCAGATGACACAAAACTTGGGAGAATTGTAAACTGTGAGGACAGTGTAGAACTTCAAAAGGACTGACATATAGGTGGAGTGGGCAGATATTGATGAAGTTCAATGTGGGGAAGTGTGAGGTGATACACTTTGGTACAAAGAACATGGAGACACAGTATAAGATAAAGGATACTAATCTGAAGCAAGAGCAGAGAGGCCTGGGTGTATATGTACATAAGTCATTAAAGGTGGTAAGACAGGTAGAGGGAGCTGTTTCTAAAACATACAGTATTCTAGGCTTCATTAATTGGGGCATAGAGTACAAGAGCAGGGAGGTTTTGATGAATTGATATAAGACACTGATTAGACCTCAGCTGGATTATTGTGTACAGTTCTGGGCGCCACACCACAGGATGGATGTGAACGCATTGGAGAGAGTGCAGAAGAGGTGTGCGAGAATGGTTCCAGGGATGAGACACTTCAGTTATGAGGAAAGTTGGGACTGTTTTCCTTGGAGAGGCGAAGGGTAAGAGAAGACTTGATAGAAGTTTTCAAAATCATAAGGGACTGGAGTGGTGTTTTGCTGCAGTAGAGAGCTTCAGTTGGAGATTGGTGACTCAGGGAGTTTAAGGGTTAAATTCTATCTAAAGTATAGTCTTTCTTTAATTTAGCAATTAACCAAAAGTTGCTGTTAGGGTTGGAAGAAGGTGAGTTTTAGACTGGAGAGGAGTGGCCAGTGAGAACGGTACAAAAGGGTGTGAAAAACAGAGCCAGAGACCAGAGAGGAGAGGTGTACCCTCAGGACCTTCAGGCAGTGGAGTTTGATGTCACGATTCAAAAAGTGACGTGGCGCAGGGGAGGCAGCTGATTGGTAAGTAAGGTCAGGCGAGCACTTCCACTTCTTTTTCTACTAATTAAACTGCTGCAGTCCATTAGCTTAAACAAAATAGGGAGAGGACTTTGGACTGTAGTGGGAGTGTTTGGAGTGGAATAAGGCCCCTAGCCTAGTTAGCATTCTTTAAAGGGAGTAACTAATGAGCTTAATTCAAAGGGAAGTCATGGCAGCAGAGCTCACACCCGTGATATGCTCCTCCTGCACTATGTGGGAATCAACGACGTGCAGAAATATGTCCAGCTGCAGCTACCGGCTAACCGCATTTGGGAGCTGGAGCTGCAGATGGATTCACTGTGGAGCATCCGCGATACTGAGATTGTCATGGACATCACGTTCAGTGAGGTGGTCACGCCCCAGGTAAAGACTGAACAGGCAGAAAGGGGATGGGTGGCCACCAGGCAGAGTAAAGGAAGGTAGGTAGTGCAGGAGTCCCCTGTGGCCGTCCCCCTCTCTAACAGATACACCGCTCTGCATACTGTTGGGGAGATGACTTCTCAGGGGAAAGCAGCAGGAGCCAAGTCCATGGCACCATGGGTGGCTCTGCTGCACAAGAGGGGAGGAAGAAGAGTGGCAGGGCTATAGTGATGGGTGATTCAATAGTAAGGGGAACAGACAGGCATTTCTGTGGCAGCAAAAGAGACTCCAGGATGGTATGTTGCCTCCCTGGTGCCAGGGTCAAGGATGTCTCAGAGAGGCTGCAAGGCATTCTGAAGGAGGAGGGTGAACAGCCAGTGGCCCTGGTACATAATGGCACCAACGACATAGATTAAAAATAGGGATGAGGTCCTACAAGCTGGATATTGGGAGTTAGGACGTATATTAAAAAGTAAGACCTCAAAGGTAGTAATCTCAGGATTACTACCAGTGCCATGTGCTAGTGAGAGTAGAAATGACAGGATATATCAGATGAATACGTGGCTGAAGAAATGGTGTAGAGGGGAGGGATTCAAATTCCTGGGCCATTGGGACCGATTCTGGGGAAGGTGGGACCAGGGCAAACAGGATGGATTGCATCTGGGCAGGACCGGGACCAATGTCCTCAGTTTTTGGAGGGGGGGTGGGGGGGGAGGTGGTTGGGTGTTTGCTAGTGCTGTCGGGGAGGGTTTAAACTACAATGGCAGGGGGTTGGTAACCTGAGCAGTGAGACAGAGGAGAGGGAAACATGGATAGAAATGAAAGACAGAAAAGGAGCAAAAATGGAAGGCAGAAAAAACGAGGGCGAAAAACAAATGGGGTCATAGTGCAAAATAAATCTAATAAATGACTAAGAAGGTTAAAAAGACAAATCTAAAGGCATTGTATCGCGGAGCATTCACAATAAGGTAGATGAATTAACAGCGCAAATAGATATAAACGGTTATGATATAGTTGCAATTACGGAGGCATGGCTGCAGGGTGGCCAAGGATGGGAACTGAACATCCAGGGGTATTAAATATTTAGGAAGGACCGACAAATAGGGAAAGGAGGTGGGGTAGCATTGTTAGTAAAGGAGGAAATCAATGTAATAGTAAGGAAGGATATTGGCTCGGAAAATCATGATGTGGAATCTGTTTGGGTGGAGATAAGAAACACCAAGGGGTGGAAAACATTGGTTGGGGTTGTCTATAGGCCCCCAAACAGTAACAGAGATATAAGGGAAGGCAATAAACTGGAAATTAGAAACGCATGGAATAAGGGTACAACTGTAATCATGGGTGACTTTAATCTGCATATAGATTGGACAAACCAAACTAGCAATAATTCTGTGGAGGAGGATTTCCGAGAGTGGGTATGTGATAGTTTTTTAGGTCAACACATTGAGGAACCAACTAGAGAGCAGGCTATCCTAGACTGGGTATTGTGCAATGAAAAAGGATTAATTAACAATCTTGTTCCCTTGGGGTAGAGCGACCATAAAATGATAGAATTTTCCATTAAGATGGAGAGTGAAGAAGTTGAATCCAAAACTAGGGTCCTGAATTTAAATAAAGGGAACTACGAGGGTATGAGGTGTGAGTTGGCAATGATAGATTGGGGAACCTTACTAAAACGTTTGATGGTGGATAGGCAATAGCTAATATTTAAGGAATGTATGCATGAATTACAACAATTATTCATTCCTATATGGCGCAAAAATAAAACAGGAAAGGTGGCTGAACCATGGATTACAAAAAAAATTAGGGATAATATTAGATCCAAAGAGGAGACATATAAAATTGCCAGAAAGCCTGAGGGTTGGGAGAAGTTTAGAATTCAGCAAAAGTGGACAAAAAGATTGATCAAGAAGAGGAAAATGGAGTACGAGAGTAAACTTGCAGAGAACATAAAAACTGACTGTAAAGGCTTCTATAAATATGTGAAGAGAAAAAGATTAGCAAAGACAAATGTAGGTCCCTTACAGTCAGAAACGGGCGAAATTATAATGGGGAACAAAGAAATGGCAGAAGAATTGAACACATATTTTGGTTCTGTCTTCACAAAAGAGGACACAAATAATTTCCTGGAAATGTTAGGGAACCAAGAGTCTAGTGAGTGGGAGGAATTGAAGAAAATCAGTATTAGTAAAATAATGGTGCTAGAGAAATTAATGGGGTTAAAGGCTGAAAAATTCCCAGGGCCTGATTATCTACATCCTAGAGTACTAAAGGAAGTGGCCCTGGAAATATTGGATGCATTGGTGGTCATCTTCCAAAATTCTATAGGCTCTGGAGCAGTTCTTACAGATTGGAGGGTGGAAAATGTAACCCCACTATTTAAAAAAGGAGGGAGAGAAAAACAGAGAATTACAGACCAGTTAGCCTATCATCAGTAGTGGGGAAAATGCTAGTGTCTATTATAAAAGATGTAGTAACAGAACACTTGGAAAGCATTAACAAAGTCAGCATGGGTTTATGAAAAGGAAATCAAACTTAACTAATGTACTGGAGTTTTTTTGAGGATGTAACTAGTAGAATAGAAAAGGGAGAACCAGTGGATGTGGTGTATTTGGACTTCAAGGAGGCTTTTGATAAAGTACCACATAAGAAGCTAGTGGGCAAAATTAAAGCAAATGGGATCGGGGATAATATTCTGGCATGGATTAAGAATTGGTTGACAGAACCAGAAACAGAGAGTGGGAATAAATGGGTCTTTTTCCGGATGGCAGGCGGTGACTAGTGGTGTACTGCAGGGATCAGTGCTTGGGCCCCAGCTATTCATGATATATATAAATGACTTGGATGAGGGAACCAAATGTAATATTTCCAAGTTTGCTGATGACATAAAAGTGGGCGGGGTTGAGAGTTGTGAGGAGGATGCAAGGAGGCTTCAGGGCGATTTAGACAAGTTGTGTGTGGGCAAATACATGGTTGATGCAGTATAACGTGGATAAATGTGAAGTTATATGCTTCGGTGTGACAAACAGAAAGGCAGGGTATTTAAATGGTGATATATTGGGATATGTGGGTGTACAAAGGGATCTGGGTATCCTTGTACACAAATCAATGTAAGTAAACAGGCAGGTGCAGCAACCAATTAGGAAGGCAAATGGTATGTTGGCCTTCATTGCAAGAGGACTTGAGTTCAGAAGTAGAGATGTCTTACTGCAGTTACATAGAGACTTAGGGAGACCACACCTGGAGTATTGCATGCAAGAAGTGGGAGGTATGTCACATGATCTCTCCCAAGCTGCTAGAACCTGTAAAATTGCCATGTGGAACTGAGCCCAGGCAGTCTACCGTTTTATCATGTAACAGCAGATAGCAGCAGGTAGCAGCAGGATGAGCTCTGCCCAGGTGAAGTGCCTGGCCCTCATCTACACTGTGAACTACTGGAACATTGGACCTTCTGCATCTTGCCTTCAAGACGAATTCATCTCTAAGTGCCTCCTCCCATCATGGAAGCCCTTGCTTCTGGAAAGTTGGATCACCCTGCAACAATTTCAGCCTGCTAACCTCTGAAGGAATATGCATTAGACCTTTGATTCTGGACTCTGAACGCACGTGAAACAGTAACTTATTTTTTATCATGGTCTTGCCCTGTACCTCTTTCTTTCCCTCTTTTATTGTGCAAAAAAAGGCAGGCATTGCAAAACCCCTTTCTTGGGTTTTGTGTGTGTGTAAAATAAACCAACCCTTTTATATTACCTTATCGCGAGTTTGCTGTGGGGTTATTAATAGCGGATTGGATCACCCCAAAACTTAAAGATTATGGAAAACTTGAAAAGGGGGGAAATCCAAAATCAAAAACATCTTTCTGTTTATGATGGGTGGTGAAGGGGGAAACCTGGGCTGTTCAAATTAATCCCCCTCCAGTCTAAGAGAAATGGGGACCTCAAGCCCAGAAAAACCCAATTTGGCCAGTGTCCAAAATTTTAACATGAGTCTGAATTGGATACTGAAAGAAACCAATTGAAAGCCAGAGGGAAAATTTGGTGGCAGGAACTAATTTTAAGACAAGTAACTTACCACAGTAATTTCCTTGTCCTAACACTCAGAAAATGGCGCCCTTTGATGCCCAAATGTTTGTTCAGCAAGAAAATCCAAGTGGCGAAAGTTTGGAGACCCTTAGCACCAATCAATTGAAAGCTGTAGCTGGGGAGATATTGTTCAAATTGCCCAGCAAAATCAAAAGAAACAAACTAATCCTGGCATTGGTAGAAAATCTGGGTCTGACGTCACCAGTTCAGCAGTTAGATGGAGGGCTCAATCATGACTCGAATCCCCATCCCTCACCAATTTCAAGGAGAAAAAGCTTAAATTGGAGCTAGGATTTCAGAATAAGGAAAGAGAGAAAGAAAGAGAGGCTCAGGAAAGGGAAAAAGAGGGAAGAGAGCATGGGAACAAGAAAAGGAAACAGAATTCCAGCTCTGAGAATTGGAAACGGAGCTCAAAGGGAGAGAGAAAGCAGACAATTAGCCCTGCTAAGGAAAATCTCTCTCTACCCAACAGCATCCTCTATCTCTCTAACCCGGAAACACACTCTGAGGCCTTCAAGATTTCTTCCCAAATTTGAAGAGAGTGATGTGGAGTCAATTTTTTTACCACCTTCCATTTTTTACCTACCCGTCCCAAAATGTGAACAAGTCCGTGGTACTGCAGGGGCCACTCAATCCTTAATGTTGGAGGGAAACTTAAACCTACCCCCTGAGTCCTTCCTGAAGGCCAAAGCACTGACCAGTGGAGTGGGAGGATCATCTGTGTTTGCCCCCCTACCTACAGTGTAACCTTGTCTCAGGCCCTGTCACAGTAGCGATTGTCTTTAAGCTACAAACAGCAGGAATCAATTTCCTCCTTGGGAACGATTTGGCTGGCAGCAAAGTGCTAGCCAGCAAAAGAAGAGGCCAAAGTCAACCAGCAAAAATCTGCTGAAGGGCAGAAAGCTGGAGAAGGTCCAGAAGCCCAAAATGGTGGGCTAGCACCCACAGTTTTCAAGCAGGAGCTGTTCGAAGGTAGCAAGGCCGAAGCCAGGCCAGTAAAGCTAAACAGAGTCCAGAGAAGACCCCTAGAATCTAAAATAGATTTCCCAAATTAAATAGGGACCAGAGAAGTCCTAAAGCAGGGAAAGAAATACTAAGGGAGATGCCCCACCTAGCCAAAGAGCCCAAAAGAAGACAGCAATTAAGCCCAGAAAGGAAAAGGGTAAGGACTTGCCTGAATATGGCTGGCAGAAACCTTCTTTCTGGCATTAAATAGGGACAAAGGGAGTTTTCAAACCAATAAGTAGATAGGGAGGGAGATGCCTTCCCCAATCAAAAAGCCACCAGGGAGGGTAACTGGAGCTGCACCTCCACTTGAGGGCAGTGCTGTTCCAAAGGAAATGGAACATGTTAGGAGAGCCAAAAGTCGTGGCCAGGAAGTCAGTAATTGATTTTGCTGACCACTTTATGGCGAATTTAAATGTGGACCAGAAAAGTTCCCACATTGGCCCAGAATGAGTGAGGGTGATGCCTCACCCAGTTGATAAGCCTCCCAGACTTACAGCAAAAGTTGATCATTCCTCAGAGGGCAGTGGTGTCCTAAAGACACTGAACCTATCAAGCAACTGGTCAGTGGAGCGACCCCAACCAGATTGGACCCCACGCTCACCCACCATCACGCAGAATTGCAAGTGGATCGGATAGAGTTAACCGCCCCCTTTAAAGTGATCTGTAACCCACCATCAGGCTACAGCCCTGTAACCATATCCGGTATGGATGTGGGAGAGGCCCCTGCAAAGGTTATCTTGCTGTCATTCCGGCCCAGAAAGGCTGGCCCAAGTTCAGGGGCTGACTCCCTGCCTGTTGCTGTGCCAACCAAAAGCACCTAGCACCAGAAGCTGAAACTCTCCAGTTGTGCTAGTGCCCAAGCTGGACTCCGAACCGGAATCCCCTAAAGAGGTCAAGGTCCCTTTAAAACACCCCATTCTCCTGACACTCAGCTGAACCCCAGTCTCTGGGTCCGAACACTGGAGCCCACAGGTTACCAAAGTGGACAAGCAGGAACTAAACTGGACAGGAGCTGCTCAGTTCTAAGAGTCCAGGGCCGGGCACCCACAAAGTGAGATGTTCAGCACTCCCGGCGGATCACCTAGCGAAGCTTGACCATCACTCACCCCTGAGTGCTAACCACTCTGTAAAACCCATGGACCCTTTCTGAGGATACTTAATCAGGAAATTGGAATGCCTGACCTCCCCGCCTCTGCTGCCACAAACAGAGGGGAGTCAACTTCAGCACTGAATAGATTTCCCCATGCAGCAGGGAACTGCCATTTCCCCTGCTAACTCCGTGTCTGATGTGCCAGTATGAATGAGAGAATGCCTGTATACTTTTACACTCCCTATCCTTCCTTCCCTCAGGCCACATTAAAAACAAAAAAAATTGAAATGAAATGGAATTAATTTCATTTTCTTCCAAAGGGGGAGGCATGTCCTGGCCAGAGGACAGGAAGAAAAATATACATACATATCTACGTCAACCTGACTACTTTATAAAATTATTTTTATTTTAAGAATGTACAAGGCTTTATCCTGATTAGCCATGACTCATACCAGAGGAATTTCTAACCTTCAGAAACCAGCAGGGACCTTGTTATCTTTAAAGTGGCATTAATGCCCTCTGTGATTGCGACAATCAAATTCCAAAGAAATGCACCAACCCCCTTTGCATTTCCAAGGCAGAGCTCCAGCCCAGGCAGTCTACCATTTTATCATGTAACAGGTAGCAGCAGAAAGAGCTCTGCCCAGGTGAAGTGCTTGGCCCTCATTTACACTGTGAACTACTGGAACATTGGACCTTCTGCATCTTGCCTTCAAGACGAATTCATCTCTAAGTGCCTCCTCCCATCATGGAAGCCCTTGCTTCTGGAAAGTCGGATCACCCTGCAACAATTTCAGCCTGCTAACCTCTGAAGGAATATGCATTGGACCTTTGATTCTGGACTCTGAACGCACGTGAAACAGTAACTTATTTTTTATCATGGTCTTGCCCTGTACCTCTTTCTTTCCCTTATCCCTCTTTTATTGTGCAAAAAAAGGGCAAACGTTACGAAACACCTTTCCTGGGTTTTGTGTGCGTGTAAAATAAACCAACTCTTCTACTTTACCTTATCGCGATTATGTTATGGGGTTATTAATAGAGGATTGAATCACCCCAAAATTAAAGGGTTATGGAAAACTTATAAAGGGGGAAATCCGAAATCAAAAACACATTTCTGTTTACGGACAGGTGCTGAGGGCTGTTCAAATTAAGACACCCTCCAGCCTGTAACAGCTGGGGTTAATTTTTTTGCTATATACAAATGACTGGGATATTAGAATACTGAGTAAAATTTCAAACTTTGCCAATGATACAAAACTTGGAGGAGTTGCAAACAGTGAGGATGATACCAATTGACTGCAATAGGTCATCGATAGAGCAGAAGATTGGACAGACAAGTGGCAAATAGAATTTAATACAGAGAAGTGCAAGGTGATGCGTTATGGCAGGGGGGATGGGGAGAGGCAACACAGACTTCGTGGCACAGTTCTAAAGAGTGTGCAGGTACATGGGGGTCATATTGAGGGAAAAATTAGCGAAGCAATGGAATCTTGTGCTTCTTAAATAGAGATACTGAGTACAAAAGCAGGGAAGCTTCAGGGATGCTGAACCTTTCTCAAACTCTGGGTAGGACACAACTAGAGTATTGTGTCCAATTCTGGTCACCGCACTTTACCCTTGTAAAGGTGCAAAGGAGATTTACCAGAATGGTTCCAGGGATGAGGGAATTTAGCTACAAGGTTAGACTGGAGAAGCTGGGGTTGTTCCTCTTGGAGCAAAGGAGATTGAGGGGAGGTTTGACAGAGGTGGACAAGATTATGACAGGTTTAGAAAAGGTAGACACAGGCTTAAGGCTCAGGGCAAGAGTTATGGGGGGTTACGAGGAAGAACTTTTTTATGCAGTGAGTGGTAAAGATCTGGAACTCACTGCCTACGAGGGTGGTGGAAGTGGAGATGATCAATGATTTAAAAAACAAATTTGATGGGGAGAATTGAAGGAAGTAAATGTGCAGGGCTGTGAGGATAGAGCAGGGCAATGGGTTTACAGAGAGCTGACATGGATTCAGTGGGTTGAATGCCCTCCTTTGTGCCATAATGACTCAATGACTCTGGCCCAGAGCTTCCCAGCTCTGGATGGTCGTACCTCAGACATGTGCTGGGGGATTCTTGAAGTCCCCATGCACTGACCACATGGGAATTGCCTGGGAAGTCTGCACTTCCGATGGGCAACTACCCTGAGGCTGGAACCCTATGAAACTCTGAGTTAGAATTCGAGACTTTAGATGGTTCCACCTTACTTACCAGAATAGTTACCCAGGAAAAATTAAAACCAGTTCTAACTCCTGGGTAACTAGACTACTGACCCCCAACTCCAGGCTGGACTCCCCAACTACCCTGGAAACTCCCGACAATTCCCCTGAGCCAACTATCCCCCCAACACATGACTACACCCCCTGACCCAACTATCCCTAACTCCCGACTACCCCAATTCCCCCACTCATCCATTTACCTGCCACCTTACCCCCTCGCCCACCTGCCTGCCACCCTACCACCTCACCCACCCGCCAGCTGCCCTACACCCTCATCCACCCATCTACCACCCCACCCACCCATTTACCTGCCACCCTACCGCCCCACCCACCTGCCTGCCACCCTATCACCTCACCCACCCTCCTGCCACCTCCCCGCCTGCCACCCCACCCACCCATTTACCCGCCACTCTACTGCCTCACCCACCCGCCTGCCACCCTGCCACCTCCCCCACCCACCCGCCACCCCACCTGCTACCCGACTCCCTCACCTATACACCCACCACCCTACTTCCTCATTCATCCATCCTCCACCCCACCCTCACCCACCAGCCACCCTACCTACTCACCCATTTACCTGCCACCCTACCCCTCACCCACTTACCCAAATTCCTACTCCCTCGCCCACTTACCTGCCATCCTACCCCCTCACCCATTTACCTGCCACCCTACACCCTCATCCACTTAGCCGCCACACTAGCCCCCCACCCACTTACCTTTCACACTTACCTTCTCTCTGTAGCCTCTCAAAATGGCTTTGGGACTTTTAGACTTAATACAGCAGCTAGTGCTGTAAAAAGAGGGCGTGGCTTGGCTTCCCCCGATACTCCTGCGCCACACAGAAGGACTCCCAGAACAGGTATGCTCCACATTTTGGAGGAGGGTCAGTTTGGAAGTCGGGGTGAGAAATGCAGAGCTGCAGTGCAAGGTAAGTAAACAGGAGCGGAATGGCAATCCAACGGTGACTGTCACTCCACGGAAGATTCAGCCTTCTATGTATTAAAAGGGCAGTGTCTGGCGATATGAATTAAAGGGCCATTATCTATTGATATATATTAAAAGGCCAGCGCTCCAGTAAATCTACAACTAAGCAACATGATCCCCCACACTACCAAAATACAGCCTACTTATTAGAAGCCATTTAAAAATTGAAGTGTTAGACACCATTCAGAGAATACAGTGCTGAAATCCATCTCAGGGCCAACAAAAAAAGAGTCCCTATAATATCTCTGCAGTGTTCTCTGTCTGTCTGATAATTACCACCTCACAAAACTCACTCCTTATCTCTCTCACAGCCTGGAGATCAATGGTTTATTTGTTTTGTGCCCTTCACGGAGTTCTATTGATATTGAAATGATTATTTCCATTTACAGTTAAGGAATCATTTATGGAGCTCATATTTTTGCAAATATTTCAATCTCCTGCTCAGCCCTTCCAAGGTTGCAGAATTCCAAACATTTAAATCAGCTTAGGAGGGAATAGAAACTCACTGTGCACTTTACATTGTAAATTTGTGAAGATGATGTGAAATTGCGACAGTTGTCAGCTTGCACCTGCTGCAATTGCACAGCGCGGTGTCCTGAACCCTCAGGCATGGGCTGGTTGGTGTTTCAGAAATGGTTACCCCTGCCGTCCTGTGACACAGAACTGACACTGGTTGAAGCAGCATTGCGGGGCATTGGCTGAGGACAGGATTGGCCTTAGCGAGACTGTCCTCCACATCTCTAGCCAAGCTGTTCCAGTACAGCTACAAAACTGGAATCTATCTGAGAAAGTGGAAAATTGCTCAGATATGTCCTGTCCACAAAAAGCAAGATAATCCAATCCGACCAATTGCTGTCCCAGCAGTTTACTCTTAATCATCAAAGTAATGGCATGCGTCATTGATAGTGCTATCAAACGGCACTTATTCACCAATAACATCCTTTTCAATACTTAGTTTGGTTCTGCCATGACCATTCAGCTCCTGGCATTGTTTTAGCCTTGGTCCAGTCTAGGACAAAAGAGTTGAATTCAAGAGGTGCTACTTGGGTGCGGAACTGAATGCTGGCCATCCCCAAGGACTGTACGCCCAGTAAGTCAGCAAGAAAGAAACAGAAACAAGGAGGAGTAGGCCATTCGGCCCTTTGAGCCTGCTCCGCCATTCAATATGATCATGGCTGATCCTCTATCTCAGCACCATATTCCTGCTGTCTTTCCATACCCCTTGATGCCCCTAATATCCAAAAAATTATCAATTTCTTTCTTGAATATACTCAGTGACCCAGCCCCCACAGCCTTCTGTGGGAGAGAATTCCACAGGTTGACCACCCTCTGAGTGAAGAAAGTTTTCCTCATCTCAGTCCTAAATGGCCTGCCCTGTATTCTGAGACTGTGGCCCCTGGTTCTAGACTCCTCAACCAGGGGAAACATCCTCCCTTCATTCAGTCTGTCTAGCCCTGTTAGAATTTTACAGATCCCCTCTCATTCTTCTAAACTCCAGTGAATACAGGCCCAATCGAACCAATCTCTCCTCATACGGCAGTCCTGCCATCCCTGGTATCAGCCTAGTGAACCTTCGCTGCACTCCTTCTATGGCAAGGATATCCTTTCCTTGGTAGGGAGACCAAAACTGCACCCAAAACTCCAGGTGTGGTCTCAGCAAGGCCTTGTATAACTGCAGTAAGACATCCCTACTTCTGAACTCAAATCCTCTTGAAATGAAGGTCAACATACCATTTGCCTTCCTAATTGCTTGCTGCACCGGCCTGTTTACTTTCATTGACTGGTGTACAAGGACACCCAGACCCCTTTGTACACCCACATTTCCCAATATATCACCATTTAAGTAGTACTCTGCCTTTCTGTTTTTCACACTGAAACGTATAACTTCACACTTATCCACGTTATACTGCATCTGCCACGTGTTTGCCCACACACACACAAAACTGTCAAATCGCCCTGAAACCTCCTTGCATCCTCCTCACAACTCTCAACCCCACCCACTTTTGTGTCGTCAACAAACTTGGAAATATTGCATTTGGTTCCCTCATCCAAGTCATTTATATTTATCGTGAATAGCTGGGGCCCAAGTACACCACTAGTCGCTGCCTGCCATCCGGAAAAAGACCCACTTATTCCCACTCTCTGTTTCTGGTTCTGTCAACCAATTCCCAATCCATGCCAGTCTATTATCCCCAATCCCATGTGCTTTAACTTTGTCCACTAGCCTCTTATGTGGGACCTTATCAAAAGCCTTCTTGAAATCCAAAAACACCGCATCCACTGGTTCTTCCTTATCTACGCCACTAGTTACATCCTCAAAAAACTCCAGTATATTAGTTAAGTTTGATTTCCCTTTCATAAACCCATGCTGACTTTGTCTAATCCTGTTAATGCTTTCCAAGTGTTCCATTACCATGTCTTTTATAATAGACTCTAGCATTTTCCTCACTACTGATGTTAGGCTAATTGGTCTGTAATTCTCTGTTTTTCTCTCCCTCCTTTTTTAAATAGTGGGGTTACATTTGCCACCCTCCAATCTGTAAGAACTGCTCCAGAGTCTATAGAATTTTGGAAGATGACCACCAATACATCCAATATTTCCGGGGCCACTTCCTTTAGTACTCTGGGATATAGATTAACAGGCCCTGGGGATTTTTCAGCCTTTAACCCCATTAATTTCTCTAGCACCATTATTTTACTAATACTGATTTTCTTCAATCCCTCCCTCTCACTAGTCCCTTGGTTCCCTAACATTTCAGGGAAATTATGTGTGTTCTCTTTTGTGAAGACAAAACCAAAATATGTGTTCAATTCTTCTGCCATTCCTTTGTTCCCCATTATAATTTCTCCTGTTTCTGACTGCAAGGGACCTACATTTGTCTTCACCAATCTTTTTCTCTTCACATACCTACAGATGCTTTTACAGTCAATTTTTATGTTCTCTGCAAGTTTACTCTCATACTCCATTTTCCCCTTCTTGATCAATCTTTTTATCCACTTTTGCTGAATTTTAAACTGCTCCCAATCCTCTGGCTTGCTGCTTTTTCTGGCAATCTTATGCTGCCAGTTCCTGTTCTGGGACAATCAACTTTTGTTCCTCTTCATTACAAGATCTTCAGACTTCTTTCTGCCTAACTAATTATTTTAAATGTTCTCCCATTGGAGGCCATTTAGCAGACGGAGAAGGGAGGAGATGTTCTTGGAGTGGGGGGTGAGACATTCTATTAGACGACAGAGGGGAGAAGGAAGCAGATGTGCTGGGAGTGGGGGGCACCCTATCGTGGCATAGGAGGGTGAAAGCGGAAGAAAAGAGGGAGCCTGTGGGGTTCAGGGAAAATGGAAAATCTCTATTGTTTTGGGGAAATGTTCTTGGGAGTAGGATGTGACCTTGTGGTAAGGGTTAACAGGTCCATATTATAACCCCCAACTGGGTCTGATTCATTATGAGGAGCACTACACTCAGTAAGAAACTCATTTCATACTAAAGAAAACAGAGACTGTGTCAATCATACATAGCTGTGTTTATGTCATAAAGATTTATGGGAATTATCCCCATCTAAATTACAAGCAGTTCAGTTTGCTTGACAGAGCTGTGCTAAATTTAGAAAGAAGTAGTCGTGTGGTGTAAATTGGGTGTTTAGTCAGGGATTTACAACACTACACAACTGTTTTACACAAGATAATGAACGGGAATGTTTGTCAAAAGCTGCAAGTGATTGTAATGAATGTGATTATCTCAAACTAACTTTCCACATGAGGAAGTAACGATCTTTCGATACGTTTGCAGCGTGAGCTGTCAGTGGCTGGGTTCAGGCTGACTGGAGCTGAGCTAGCTATTTCTCCCAGTTGAAGTGAATGGTATTTTAATTGTTTGTCATTGAATACTGTCTAAAACCAGCCTGACAATGGGATCTGGGGCCTGTATTGTTCCTCAGCAATGCCTCATTATTGCCTTTCGAATTTCTCACCGTCTGCTCCTAAAGTTCCCTTTGGTTTTCCATCCAGAACATTCGCCTTCAAATCTCCTGAGTGCGCAGTAGCCCGGCCCAGCTTCCTGCCTGCTCCCTGCCTCGTTTGCATACCAATTGGCCTCAGGGCTCTTTCTCACCAGCCCACTCTGCAATTACAAAGTTTCAAGTGAGGTTTCCACCCTTTCACACACACCAGCACCCTGACCCTATTCAAAGGAAGTCCTGGAATAGGACATAGCTCACATTAAGTATTCATCTTTTTCACTGATCAAACTCACCAATCAAACCCTGCCCTGTTTATCGGAATCTTCTGTCTTTGCGTGGGCACAGGGTGACAACAAGCTATGACCAACCCACACTAATCATGGGAACAGCATTACACTGCATTTATTTGCTCTTGTACTAATCTGTGCCGCAACAAGCAACCTGACACTGATCCTCACATAGGAGTTAACTTTTTAATTGCTCCTTAACTGTTCAGCAAACAATCATCAGCAAAACCTACTGTTTACTCTCCATTCTCTGCTGCTCACATCAGGGATGGACAACTTTTGGATGCACATTGTAGGTGGGGCGGGGTCATAAATACTCAAGAATCAAGAAACTAATAATTATAATAAAGATAAATTTTGATACAAATAAGCATAAACCCTTTTTGATAACTATACCACCATAACAGTGCATTACATACAGTAACAAAACAAAATGTACTTCTTTTTCATGTCCTCTTGCCTTAATGTCACCCCTCTTTACAATGGCAGCAAAGACTCTTTTTCCTTCTCCACAGATGCTGCCTGGCCTGCTGAGTACTTCCAGCATTTTCTGTTTTTATTTCAAGTTTGCAGCATCTGCAGTATTTTGTTCTTGTCTTGCCAATATAAGCTGCTTTACTGTGATCTACAGTAAGCTGCTGCAAGAACCACCAAGGAAAAATCAGTAAAGAAAAGGGAAAGAAAATTTGGAGAGGCCAGAAGACATCTCAAAGGCAGTGACCTCTTGGGAAGGACAGTGATCTGTGTCCTCTCTTATTCCTAGAGCTGGGATTTAACAACTGCACGGCAGCTTTTAAAAGAGGCACTGCCAAATGCATCTGTAATCTGTTCCACACCTGTGAGGGAACACATTCCTCATATTCAATTTTCTCAAAACACAAACCTAAAACCACACACTCCTTACTTTCAATTATATTCATCAACCTTCTTCTAAAAATCTAAACTTTAGCTGCACCTCCGACAGGAATGAAAAGATGCTTGTTCAACTCTAATTTTTGGAAGTGCATTCGTAATTAGTGAGAATGAAAAGCAAAATGCTGCAGATGCTGGAAATCTGAAGTAAAAACAGAAAATGCTGGAATTATTCAGCAGGTCAGGCAGCGTCTGTGGAGAGAAATAGAAACAGGGTTAACGTTTCAGTTTGATGACCTTTCATCAGAGCTGGGAGAAGTTAGTGATGTAATAGGTTTTGAGATAGTAGTGGGTGGGACAAGGGCAAAAGGAAGATCTGTGATAGGGTGGAAGACAGGAGAGATGGAATATCAGAAGAGTTAGTCTGACAGGGCCAAAGGGAATGGAGATGATTAGCCAACTCCAAATTACTTTGAAGTACTTCCCTTGAAGCTCTCCATAAGATCTTAACATTTTTTTCACATCTTCTCATTGTGAACAGCCTGTTCCAAGGAACAGTTGCATATGCACACTCAGATGGCACTGTGTCAGCCTGCACAAGCTTGCTTCCTCACACTGCTGGTCAGGGTATGGCAGTGGTGTGACCTGCCTGCTTTCCCTGGTGTAACCACAGGTGGATTAGAAGCTTCTGTGGGCCGGGTATGGCCTAAGGGTTGTAGTTTGCCCAGGTCTGGTTTATACAGAACGTACAGCATAGAAACACCATTCAGCCCAACTGCTCCATACAATGCTTATTCCCCAAAGAAGCCTCCTCCTATTATATAAGCATATCCATCTATTCCTTTCTCCCCATGTATGACTCAAGCTTCACCTGAAACGCAGCAATGCTACTTACATCAATTACTTCCTGCAGTCGCAAGTTCCACATTCTCATCACTCTTTGAATTCCCTATGGGTTTTATTGGTCACTATCTTATTTATACTTATGCTCCCAAGTTTTCTCCTCGTCCACAAGTGGAAACATTTTCTCTACGAGATCCTGTTTGAAAGCCTCTATCAGGATAACCCTCAGCCTTATATTTTTAAGAGGAATGAACACCAGCTTGACCAATCTTTCCCAATAGTTATAATCTCTTAAATTCTGGTATCATCCTTGTAAATCATTTTTGCACCTTGTGCGGTGCTTCGACAATGTTTATATGATATGGAGGTCAGAGCTGTGCACATTACTCCAAGTGTGGTCCAACCAAGGTTTGATACAAATTTGCCATAACTAGTGATTGTCCGTGGTATAGGGATCCATGGGTGTTGGGGGCACACAGCTACCTGTTCCTGGTATAGGGGTCCACGGTGCTGGGGGCACTCGGCTACCTGTTCCTCATATAGGGGTCCTTGGGTGCTGGGGGCACTGGGCTACTTGTGCCTGGTATAGGGGTCCATGGGTGCTGGAAGAACTCAGATACCTGTCCCTGGGATAGAGGTCCATATGTGCTGGGGGCACTTGGCTACCTGCCCCTGGTATGGGGGGGTCCATGGGTGCTGGGGGCACTCGGATACCTGCCCCTGGTAAAGGGGGGGGGGGGGGTCCATGGGCGCTGGAGGCACTCGGCTACCTGTCCCTGGTTTACAGAACCATGGGTGCTGTGGGCACTCCAATCCTTACCCCTTGTGTCAATTGTAAATTAAGATCTAAATCCTTCTGAGCAGCATTTGAAAAAGATTTTTTGTTCTTCCTTTCAAAGTGAAGAATCCCACTTTATACTCCATCTGCTATCCTTTGTCTCATCAGTGAATCTGAATACTTGGTCTGTTAATCAAAGTCACTTCCATCGATTGTAAATAGCCGAGGTCCAAATGCTGATTCTTGGGGCATTCCACTAGTTACAGCCTGCCATCCGGAAAATGACATGTTTACTGCACTTTCTGTTTATAATCCTTTAATGAATCCTCTATCTGGGTGCTTTTATCTTACACAACAACAACAACTTAAATATAGCACCTTCACTGGAGCATTCCGAAACAAAGTATGACACTGCAGCATTTAAGATACATTAGGCCAGATACTTGGTCAGAGAGGTCGTTTTAAGGAGTGTACAAGTGGAAAGCGAGGTAGAGTGGCAGAGAGGCTAGGTGGGGGGAACTTCAGAGCTTGGGGCTGAGGCAACCAAAGGCACGGCCACCAATGGTGCAGTGATTAAAATTGAGAATGCACAAGATTAGGGGAGCACAAATATCTTGGAAGGTTGTTTGGGAAGGAGGGGCAAGGTCATGGAGGGATCTGAAAACAAGGTTGAAAATTTTAAAGTCAAGATGTTGCTTGACTAGGAGCCAGTGTAGGTCAGCAAGCACAGAGGTGATAAGGGAACAGAACTTGCAAGTTAAGACATGGGCAGCAGAGTTTTGGATGATTTCAAGTTTACAGGGAGTAGAATATGGGACACCAACAACCTTTCCGCGAGGCACCTTATTGAATTGCTTTTGTAAATCTAAATAAACTACATTTACTGATTCCCCTTTATTTACCTGGCTAGTTGCACCCTCAAAAAACTCTTAACAGATTTCTCAAACATGATCTCCCTTTCAGAAAACGATGTTAGCTTTGCTTAGTCATATTACAAATTTTATCAGTGCCATGTTATCACTTCCAAAGATTGATTTCAGGTCAACTGGCCTGAAGTTCAGTTTTCTCTCTCCCTCCTTTCGTGAATGGTGGTGTTACATTTGCTATCTTCCAATCCACTGGGTCCACCCTAGAATCTAGGGAATATTGCAAGATCACAACTCATGAATCCACTATCTCTACAGCCACCTCTTATGTGGCCCTGGTGATTTGGCAGCTTTTAGACTCATTAATTTCTCCAGTACTTTTTCTTTGCTAATATTAATTACTTTAAATTCATAATTCTCAATAGACCCTTGGTGTCAATTATTCTAACAGTTTATATGCGTTATATTATGAAGACAGTTTCAAAATATCTGCTTGATGTATCTACCTTTTCCTTATTCCCCATTATAATTTCTCCAGTCTCAGACTTCAAGAGACCCACGTTTACTTTTCCTACCCTCTTCCTTTGTACATATTTTAGATTTTTTATTTCTTGCTGGTTTATTCTAGTATTCTATTTTCTCCCTTTTCATCAATATTTGGCAATCCTTTGCTACTTTTTAAGACTCTTTTTGGCAATATTGTAAGTCTTTTTTTTTCATCTAATTCTATTCTTAACCTTTTTAGTTAGCCACCTAGACAGCCCCTTTTTCCTGGCCTCTTTCTAAAATAATTCATGAGTGGTACCAATAACTTCAACCTCAATTCACCAACAGTCCCACACTCTTTACCTTCTCTCTGTCACTGACCATCACATTCTCTTCTTTCCCAGAATGCAAAAATAACCTAATACAAACTACACATTCTAATCCAAATTTTTAAGTTACATTGTGCTTTATTATGCATTCCCTCTCATCTCTTCGGCATGCCTTTGTTTGTCCTAGTGCTCTCAAATTGCTTCCCTAGTGGCTGCAGCATCGTTGGTGGAAGGTTGCTGATCTTCAGTTTTCAGGCTGCAGATGGCTCGACTTTGGACTGTATCACCTTGGCCCGGGCTGTAGCAGTCCGGGCTGGCTGGCTGGCTAACACAGATGGATCACTTTGCCCGGAGAGTTTTTATTTCTCAATAGAATGTATATTCATTGAGAATTATGAAAAAATGATCTAAATGTTTGCCATTGCCTTTTAATCTAATTTCCCAGAGTACACTGCTTTAAACATTGAGGCTCACCAGTTCTTCGAAGGGACCCTTTTAAGGCAGTAACTGCTCTTTTCAGAGCAAATTTTACATGTTGTAACCATAAAATCGTCTTACTTAATGATGGTTAGACGCTCCACTATTTCCTCCCTGGCTTCTTTTAACAGTCTGGGGCACATTTCATCTGGCCCTGGTCATATATCCTCTTTCAAGGATGCTAATCCCATTAACACTTCCTTTCTCCCTATGTTTATTACATCCAAGACCGGGCTGTAATAGTTTTTCAATTCATCAGAACACTGATCCCAGCTTGATTTAAGTGGAACCTGTGCCAATGGAACAGCTTCCTTTTTCCTGAGTACTGGTGCCAGTGCCCCATGAATCAAACATTAGTGTCTCCCACACTAATCTTTAAAGCACACATTCAACTCTCAGATCTTAAGCCAATCTTCATGTGGCTGTGGTGGTAACCATGAACCTTTGAGGTTCTGCTCTTTAATTTGGACCCTAGCTTCGCAAGCTCTCTCAGCACAGCCTCATTCCTGGTTCTATGTTGTTGATTCCTACATGAACCACAACAAATGGGTCCTCCACCCATCCACTCCATGTTCATCTCCAATGATGAGGACATGTCTTAATCCTGGCGCTAAGTAACTACACAGCTTTCCTGGTCTCGGCTGCATAGAACAATATCTATCTCTCTGAAAATACTGTCCCCTATTACTACTCTATTTCTTTTAATTCCATCCGCTTGAACATACCACAGTGCCATAATCAGTTAACTCAACAAGAGGGGGGTGTTTCAGGTATTGTAGTTAACGGGGGGGTGGGGGGGGGGGGAGTGTGAAGACGAAACGCACCCCTGGCTGTTAAAAGGAGCCATGGAGGAAATTGTGGAGGGTCTGCCCATCATTTTCCAATTCTCACTGGATATAGGTGTGATGACGGAGGATTGGAGGGCTGCTAACATTGTACCTTTGTTTAAAAAGGGAGCGAGGGATAACCGAATAATTACAGGCCAGTCAGTCTGACCTCAGTAGTGGGCAAACTATTGGAATCAATTCTGAGGGGCAGGATAAACTGTCACTTAAAAAGGTGTGGATAAATCAAGGACAGTCAGCATGGATTTGTTAAGGGAAGGTCGTGCCTGGCTAATTTGATTGATTTTTTGAGGAAGTAACAAGGAGGATTGGTGAGGATAGTGCAGTTGTTGTGGTCTACAAGGGTTTTAGTGAGGGTTTTGACAAGGTTCCACATGGCAGACTGGTTAAAAAAAATAAAAGCCCGTGGGATCCAGGGGAATGTAGCAAGCTGGGTACAAAATTGGCTCAGTAGCAGGAAACAAATGGTAAGTATTGATGGGTGTTTTGGCGACTGGAAGGCTGTTTCCAGTGGGGTTCCGCAGGGCTCAGTACTGGATCCTCTGCTTTTTGTGGTTTATATTAATGACTTGGATGTAAATATAGGGAAACTGATCAAGCAGTTTGCAGACGACACAAAAACTGGCCGCGTGAGGAGGGAGCTGTAGACTAGAGGAAGATATCAATGGGCTAGTGAGGTGGGCAGAAAAGTCGCAAGCGGAATTCAATCCAGAGAAGTGTGAGGTGATGCATTTGGGGAGGTCAAGCGAGGCAAAGGATTACACAATAAATGGGAGGACACAGAGGTGTAGAGGAAGTGATGGACTTCGGAATAAATGCCCACAGATCCCTGAAGGTAGCACGGCAGGTCGAGAAGGTGGTTAAGAAGGCATATGGAATCCCTTCATTTATTAGCCGAGGTATAGAATATAAGAGCAGGGAGGTTATGCTGGAACTACAAAAAACACTTGTTAGGCCACAACTTGAGTACTGTGTGCAGTTCTGGTTACCTCATTACAAAAGTGATGTAATTGCATCAGAGAGGGTGCAGAGGAGATTTACAAGGATGTTTCCAGGACTGGGAAATTGTAGCTATGAAGAAAGATTGAATAGGCTGGGGTTGTTCTCCTTGGAACAGAGGAGGCTGAGGGGAGTTCTGATTGAGATGTACAAAATTGTGGCGGGCCTGGATAGAGTAGATGGGAAGGGTCTATTTACTTTAGCAGAGAGGTCAGTGACTAGGCGGCATAGATTGAAAATGATTGGTAGAAAGGTTAGAGGGGAGATGAGGAAAAATATTTTCAACAGAGGGTAGTGGGGTATTGGAACTCTCTGCCTGAAAGGATAATAGAGGCAGAAACCCTCAACTTATTTAAAAGGTGTCTGGATATGGACCTCAAATGCCGTAACCTGCAGATCAAATGCTGGAAAGTGGGATGAGGCCGGGTGGCTCATTTCTCGGCCGGCGCAGACACGATGGATCAAGTGGCCTCTTTCTGTGCCATACGTTTTCTATGATTTCTTTCTATGTTTTCTAACCAACTTGCAGTCTTTGCTCTCAGGCAGCAAGAACCAAGGCAAGGTCTCAGGCTCCTCCAACACTGCATCTGGAAAACCTTTGCCTACATGACTTGAAATTACACCCTCCTGTTCATGATCATGAACTAGACCCACATCACTACATAACCTAAGGGGTTTGACTGCCTCCTCCTGGGTCCAAGAGTGCCTATCTGATGCCCCACAATGTTTGCATCTCAGGCTCCAGCTTAACAACTCTAAACTGACTCAAGATGAAGGCACTTACTGCACGTGGAACTACCCGAGATCACATTGCTTTCCACAAACTCCCACAAACTGCAGTTGTGGCACCTGTACTGTCATCCCTATATAACCCTGTTCTAGTTATTTAATTGAAATTTATGTATGCATCAACCTCGTTTTGAGATTTTTAAATAATGCTTGATCTAGTTTAAGTTACAGGTATATTAAATCAAATATAGAAACATAGAAACTAGGAGCAGGAGTAGGCCATTCGGCCCTTCGAGCCTGCTTCGCCATTCATTATGATCATGGCTGATCATCCAACTCAATAGCCTGCTCCCGCTTTCTCCCCATAACCTTTGATCCCTTTCACCCCAAGGGCTATATCTAACTTCTTCTTGAAAACATACAAAGTTTTGGTCTCAACTACTTTCTGTGGTAACGAATTCCACAGGCTCACCACTCTCTGGGTGAAGAAATTTCTCCTCATCTCAGTCCTAAATGGTCTACCCCATATCCTCAGACTGTGACCCCTGGTTCTGGACTCCCCCACCATCGGGAACATCCTTCCTGCATCTGCCCTGTCTAGTCCTGTTAGAATTTTATAGGTTTCCATGAGATCCCCCCTCATTCTTCTGAACTCCAGCAAATATAATCCTAGTCGACTCAGATGTCAGTCCTGCCATCCCAGGAATCAGTCGGGTAAACATTCGCTGCAATCCCTCTATAGCAAGCACATCCTTCCTTAGATAAGGAGACCAAAACTGCACACAATATTCCAGGTGTGGTCTCACCAAGGCGCTGTACAATTGCAGCAAGACATCCCTGTTCCTATACTCGAATCCGCTGGTTATGAAGGCCAACGTATCATTTGCCTTCTTTACTGCCTGCTGCACCTGCATGCTTACCTTCAGTGACTGGTGTACAAGGACACCCAGGTCTCGTTGCACATTTCCCTCTCTCAATTTATAGCCATTCAGATAATAATCTGCCTCCCTGTTTTTGCTATCAAAATGGATAACCTCACATTATACTGCATCTGCCATGCATTTGCCCACTCACCCAGCTTGTCCAAATCACACTGAAGCATCTCTGCATCCTCCTCACAGCTCAACCTCCCACCCAGCTTTGTGTCATCTGCAAATTTGGAGATATTACATTTAATTCTCTCATCTAAATCATTAATATATATTGTGAATAACTGGGGTCCCAGCACCGATCCCTGCGGTATCCCACTAATCACTGCCTGCCATCCGGAAAAAGACCCGCTTATTCCTACTCTTTGCTTTCTGTCTGCCGACCAGTTTTTTATCCATCTCAATACACTACCCCCAATCCCATGCGCTTTAATTTTACACGCCGATCTCTTATGTGGGACTTTGTCGAAAGCCTTCTGAAAGTCCAAATAAACCACATCCACTCGCTCTCCCTCATCAACTCTACTAGTTACATCCTCGAAAAATTCCAGTAGATTTGTTAAGCATGATTTCCCTTTCATAAATTCATGCTGACTCTGTCCGATTCTTCCACTGTTTTCCACGTGCTCAGCTATTAAATCTTTCATAATGGACTCTAGAATTTTCCCCACTACTGATGTCAGGCTGGCTGGTCTATAATTCCCTGTTTTCTCTCTGCCTCCCTTCTTAAATCGTGGGGTTACATTAGCTACCTTCCAATCTGTGGGAACTGTTCCAGAGTCTATAGAATCTCGGAAGATGACTACCAATGCATCCACTATTTCTAGGGCCACTTCCTTAAGTACTCTGGGATGTAGATTATCAGGCCCTGGGGATTTATCGGCCTTCAATCCCATCAAATTCCCCAACACCATTTCCCTACTAATACTGATTTCTTTCAGTCCCTCCCTCTTATTAAATTCTGTGTTCCCTAACATTTCTGGTATGTTATTAGTGTCCTCCTTTGTGAAGACAGAACCAAAGTATGTATTTAGTTGGTCAGCCATTTCTTTGTTCCCCATTATAAATTCCCCCGTTTCTGACTGCAAGGGACCTACATTTGTCTTCACTAATCTTTTTCTCTTTGCATACCTATAGAAACTTTTACAGTCAGTTTTTATGTTCCCTGCAAGCTTACTCTCGTACTCTATTTTCCCCTTCTTAATCAATCCCTTGGTCCTCCTTTGCTGAATTCTAAACTGCTCCCAATCCTCAGGTCTGTTGTTTTTTCTGGCCAATTTGTATGCCTCTTCCTTGCATCTAGTACTATCTCTAATTTCCCTTGTAAGCCATGGTTTGGCCACCTTTCCTGTTTTACTTTTGCGCCAGACAGGAATAAACAATTGTTGCAGTTCACCCATGCGCTCTTTGAATGTTTGCCATTGCCTATCCGCCGTCATCTCTTTAAGTAACGTTTTCCAATCCATCACAGCCAACTCACACCTCATACCATCATAGTTTCCTTTATTAAGATTCAGAACCCAAGTCTCAGAATCAACTACGTCACTCTCCATCTTGATGAAGAATTCTATCGTATTATGGTCGCTCATACCCAAGGGGCCTTGCACAACTAGATTGCCAATTATTCATTTCTCATTACACAATACCCAGTCGAGGATGGCCTGTTCTCTCGTTGGTTCCTCAACGTATTGGTCCAGAAAAACATCCCGTATACACTCCAGGAATTCCTCCTCTACGGTATTGTTACTAATTTGATTTGCCCAATCTATATGCATATTAAAGTCACCTGTAATTACAGACATTCCTTAATTACATGCATCTCTAATTTCCTGTTTAATGCCATTTCCAACATCACTACTACAGTTTGGGGGTCTATATACAACCCCCACTAACGTTTTTTGCCCCTTAGTGTTTCTCAGCTCTACCCATACAGGTTCCACATCGTCGGAGCTAATATCTTTCCTCACTATTGCGTTAATTTCCTCTTTAACCAGCAATGCAACTCCACCGCCTCTTCCTTTTTGTCTGTCCTTCCTAAATACTGAATAACCCTTGTTTTTTCTCCATAGTCCTGTAAAGTTTTCCCCTTTAAGTATTTATCTAATTCCCTTTTGAATGTTATTGTTGGATCAGCTTCCACCACCCTTTCTGGTAGTGCATTTCAGATCACAAGTCACTAATAAAATTCTCATCTCCCCTTTGGCTCTTTTGCCAGTTAGCTTACATCTGTGTGCACCGGTTACCGACCCGACACCACCCCCACCAGCCACTGGAAACAGTTTCACCTTATTTCAAAAACCCTCCATAACTTTGCACATCTCTATTATGTTTTCCCTTAACCTTCCCTCCTCGAAGGAGAACAACCTCAGCCAACTCTAGTCTCTCTGTGTAATTGAAGTCCATCATCCCTGGTACCATTCGAATGTGAGGCTGTAGAAGGCTGGGTGATCTTTGCTGAAATTAGCATTAGTCAGTAGTCACCATCCCATAACCTGCAGCATCTCATCTATCATACTGACCTGAATCCTGCAGCTCAGACCTGTTATAAATAAACAGCATTCTTGTACAAGCCAGTTTCAAGGAGTATAGAGCTCAATTGATAATAGATCAGAAAGGCCCACAGTCTGTGAAGGGACCCTTTCACTCTAGGCCAGAGCCGACAATAAACTAATGGTGAATTCTTCAGCTCCAGATCATTGTGCCCTGGAAGGCTATTACAACTTCCAGCTCAGAACCAGGGAATGAGTGGTTGGCAATATAGGGTTCACCTTTAAGCCACCATCATGATAGAACATTTACTTTCACAATGGTGGAACAAAGGAACGTTTTCAGTTGGCACATACTTTAGCTGAGAGAAAGAAATGGATTATTGCAGCCCAACTCAGCTGCCCTTTACAGTCGCCATTAACCCCAGCTCCAAACTCCCTGCAGCAGCATGTTACTTCAACATTGAGAAATAAGACAGCTAAAAACTGTTCCCTCACTGTGAAAGGACAGGTGGGGCTTTTCACAATATAATAACTAGTCCTGTTCTGCTCAGACAGCCTGACAGTAACAACAGCATCATAACAGCACAGGGTGGCTGCAACAGTGACAGCATACCATGATAGCAGACTCCCCTCAACAAATTATTAAACCAGCAATAACTCATGAAAAGCCCAAACCATGTTCAAAACACATCAAAAAGAACACTGCGTCTATCAATTTTTTTTACTCATTCACAGGATGTGGGCATCGTTTCAAGGCCAGTATTTATTGCCCATCCCTAATTGGCCTCGAGAAAGTGGTGGTGAGCCACCTTATTCAACACAACGGAGTAGCTTGCTTGGCCATTTCAGAGAGCAGTTAAGAGTCAACTACATTGATATGAGTCTAGAGTTACATATAGACCAGACCAGGTAAGGAACCTGATGGTTTTTTTTTACATCAATGCAGTCATTTCATGGTTGTCATTACTGCTACTAGCTTTTTAATTCCAGATTAATTGAATTTAAATTTCTTAGCGGTCATGGTGAGATTTGAACTCACCTCTCTGGATCATTAGTCTAGGCTTCTGGATTACTTGTCTAGTACCATAACCACAATGTTACCTTACCCCTAGGTTCCCCTAGGTATAGGTACCAAAAATGGGTACTGAGTACCAAAAATGTTCCCTTCATGAACAGCCTGTGATTGTCACTCAGCCAAAGTGCTTCTTCCAGCCTCATGTTGTACATTGTTTTTTTACATTCAGTACTTGGAAGCATGAACAGTATTCATGGGCACTCTGTTCCTGTAACATGCGCTGTCGACAGGCGATGTGGTGAAGGATCTCTGTGATACCAAAACTTAGACCTGAGAAATTCTTGAGGCTCCTTGATTTTCTCAGGATATAGTAAGTCTGAGCTTCCACTGTAACTAATGCTGGTTTCTGGGATAATATCCACTCACTCACTCTTGCTTACAGCCAAACTTTGGTTAAAACATGGTTCAGTCAAAAAAAAAATTGAGGCCTATACATTCACAGATACCATTCACCAGTCAGTCCCTCCTGCTCCTCACCCAGAACATTCTTCCCTACCTGACAGCGGCTGAAGATGTCTTTAGGAGTGACGCGCACATTGAAGTGTTTCAGCACAGTAACCGCCTGATCCTTAGCCTTCTCGGAGCAATTCAGAGAGAGGCAGCGGTCTTCCCCCACCTGAGAACGCAGCTGAAGAGAAGATAAGAACATCAGCAACTGTGCAAGATCGCACAAAGGCTACACCCCATCATTTCGCTCCTCCTGTCCCTCTCGTCACAACTCTCTCCTTCTCTGCAGTGCTTTCTCTTCTTTCACTGAGTTTGGAGATACCCGGCCCAAATTCTTCAGGTGCAAATACAAACAGTGAGAATATAATCCTCCCACTGAGCACAACTGACTCCAGGAATCAAAGCTGAGGCCTGACGGCTCTGCACAGTTCAGCTCCCCACTGGGACATTTTCCTCAGCCTTTGTGAGAAGCCTGACGTGTTATCGCAGAACCAGACACCATCTCAGACCTCATTCAAAACTCCTGTCTGAAACCATGTTCGTACTCTGGAACCACACATTGCCCCCTGCCCACACACTAATTACAGTCTGCATGTTGAATGCATGCATGCTGCCCGCACATTGCCCCATGCACACATGGTAACCACAGACCACATGCTGATCACAGACCGCACACTATACACATGCTGAATGCACACTTCATGGCATGCTGTCTGCTGCTGCACGTTGGCTGTGCACTGCCTGCACCCTGCCCACTGCTGACCATATGCTGCCAGTATCCTGTCCACTGCCCGCACAACACTCCATAACTTTTGTAGTGCGATAATATGTGCACTCACCGTCTGGTAGGGTAAGCCACAGGTCAGAATAAATCTGTTTTCTTCACGAGAAATCTGAAATAAAGAAAGGAGCACAGGCTAATGATGTTTCAGAGCATAGCTATTGTCATAAAATGGTATGTCACACTTCATGTGATACGCTTACATCGCACTAAGCTGAAGGCAGAGTTCTTGCAGTTGATTAGATCATCCTCCAATCCTGTATGCTGTCTCTATATAGCGCATCTTACAAAATATTACCAACTATTTACAGCACAGAAATAGGCCATTTGGCCCAACAGGCAAACAGTAAGCAACGGTTTGAAGCACTGATCCTTGAGCAACACGACTTCCCAACATTTACTAATTAGAGAAATACTTTTGGCCCCAACTGTAGCCATGTAGCCAGGTTGCTCCCCATTTTGCTACAGTATATCCTTTACCCTCCTATATACTGTTCTCTATAGTGTGACCGTTACCCTCCTATATACTGTTCTCTATATGGTATATCGTCCTATATATTATTCTCTGTACATTATATCCTTTACTCTCCTATATACTGTTCTCTATATTGTATATCCTCTTCCCTCCTATATATCATTCTCTGTACAGTATATCCTTTATCCTCCTAAATACTGTTCTCTAATGGTATATCCTTTACCCACCTATATACGGTTCTCTATATGGTATATACTTTACCCTCCCATTTACTGGTCTCTGTTATACCCTTTACCCTCCTATATACTGTTCTCTGTCATATCCTTTACCTTCCTATGCACTGTTCTCTATACAGTGTATCCTCTACCCTCCTATATACTGTTCTCAATACAGTATATACTTTACCCTCCTATACACTGTTCTCGATACAGTATATCCTTTACCCTCCAATATACTGTTCTCGATACAGTATATCCTTTACCCTCCTATATACTGTTCTCGATACAGTATATCCTTTACCCTTCTATATACCGTTCTCGATACAGTATATCCTTTACTCTCCTATATACTGTTCTCGATACAGTATATCCTTTACCCTTCTATATACTGTTCTCTATACAGTACATCCTTTAGCTTCCTATGTACTGTTCTCTGTCCAGTATATCCTTTATCCTCCTATATACTGTTCTCTATATGTTATATCCTTTACCCTCCTATACACTGTTCTCGATACAGTATATCCTTTACCCTCCTATATACTGTTCTCTATACAGTATATACTCAATCTTCATTTATATCATTCTTTACATGATACATCATCCTAACAGTATTGGACGACATTTAACGGTCTCTGCTCCAGTGGGAAAACCCCAAATATCTCAACTCTTGTTCCACAACTGCAACTACTCATCACTGACAGCAGCCCAGTGAAAAGATTCAATTTCAACTTCTTCTCTATCCTTTCTATAGTGGGGGTGGGGGGGGGGGAGACGTCTAAAGCTGTATGCAATGTCCTAACTGCAATTTCAAGCAACTGTACAGCTTTGAGCAACATTCCTACTTTTTTATTCTGTGATTCTGGGTACAAAATTAAGTTTTGTTTGTCTTTTCATCGCCTTATCTATTTATACTGTCACCTTTAATGACCTGAAGATTCCTTAACTTTTTATTCCATAAAAATCTTACCATTATGTGTATTTCCTTCATTTATCCCGTAACAGAGACCACACTTCAAAGTACTTCATTGGCTTTAAAGCACTTTGAAGCATCCTGAGGTTGTGCAAGGCGCGATATCAATGTAAGTCATTCATTTTTCTTTCCCTTTAAGGGGATCCTGGCTGGTCTCCCACATTCTACCCTCCACCAACTTGAGGTTATCCAAAATCCTGCTGCCCATGCCTTAACTTACTGCAAGTCCCATTCCGCTATCACCCCGGTGCTCGCTGACCTACAGTTGACTCCTGGTCAAGCAACGCCTTGGTTTTAAAATTCTTATCCTTGTTTTCAAATCTTTCCATGGCCTTGTCATTCTCTATCTCTGTACTCTAACCCCACAACTCTCCATGATATCAGTGCTCCTTTAATTCTGGCCTCTTGTGCATTTCCAATTATAATTGCTCCGCCATTGATGCCTAGGAGCCTAGCTCTAGAATTCCCTCACTACACCTCTCTGTCTCGCCTTCCTCATTTAAGACACATTTTAAAACCTTCCTCTTTGACCAAGCTTTTGGTCATCTGACCCAATATCTCCTTACGTGGTTTGGTGTCATACTTTGTTCAGCAATGATCCTGTGAAGCCTCTTGAGGTGTCTCATTATGGCAAAGTTGCTATATAACTATAAGTTTTTGTTGTTCTAACCTGAACCCTTTCCTTTTACATCATCTCTCTAACCTCCACCCATCCGGTCCAGACTATTCCAGCCCCAGAACTGGACCCAATATCCCAAAACCTAAAACCTTCCCTCATGCATCTTCTCTCCAGCCCCCATGCTGGCCCCAATATCCCAGAATCTGAAAACCTTCCCCCTACACCAATTCCCCAGTCACACACTTGCCTCCCATATCTTACTCTCCTTATGTTAATGATCACCTGGCACCAGGAGTAAATCAGTGATTCATACCCTTCTTTAGTTTCTATTTGCTGGAACTCCCTTTGCAGTACTCCAGTTATATGTCTACCTGATCTTCTACCCGTTTCCCTCCTTTTCAAAACTTTTTTGCTTCAACTCTGTTATATCCTTTACCCCTGCACCTGGGGGGCAACACTTCATTCAGGACTCTTGGCTACAGTCATCCTTCCAGGGCCCAATCTTCTGAGCAGCATTGTTGTGGACCCAGAACAATTCCACTGTGCATGTTAGCAAATTCCATGTAGCCCCAAGGTCCATGAGTCACTGACTCATTCACGATCTCACCTTAGAATGTATTGTGTGGCGTCTGTAATGACAGCTCAGGAAAGAGCAGTTCATTCACAGCTTCCAGTGTAGACAGTGACCGAAAGCCTCGAATGAGTGTCCGACACAGGATGCTAGAAAAGTCCATACATGCCAGGTACTTTCAGCTTCGAGTGAAGGCTGGAAAAGCTGACTGCTCACATATAAAGTGGACATCTCCTTTAACAGTGAATGGACACATAAACAGTGTCACAGTATCTTTACAAATTGCTCTGGATCCAACGGGCTCTTACCTTCTTGACCAGTCTCCGATATGAGACCTTGTCAAAAGTCTTACTGAAGTCCATGTAGACTACATCAACTGCACTACCCTCACCTACACACCTAGTCACCTCCTCGAAAAATACAATCAAATTTGTTAGACATGATCTCCCCCTGACAAAGCCATGCTGACTATCCTTGATTAATCCCTGCCTCTCCAAGTGGAGATTAATTCTGTCCTTCAGAACTTTTTCCAAAAGTTTCCCTACCACTGATGTTAGACTCACTGGCCTACAGTTCCCTGGTTTATCCCTACTATCCTTCTTGAATAATGGTATCACATTAGCTGTCCTCCAGTCCTCTGGTACCTCTCCTGTGGCCAGAGAGGATTGAAAATTAATGTCAGGGCCCCTGCAATCTCCTCCCTTTCCTCCCACAGCTGCCTGGGATACATCTCATCTGGGCCTGGGGATTTATCCACTTTTCAGCCCGCTAAAACCTCCTCCCTCTCAATGCTAATTTGTTCAAGTAGATCACAGTCCCCCTCCTTGATTTCTATACCTACATTGTCCTTCTCTACAGTGAATACAGATGCAAAGTACTCATTTAAAGCCTCACCTACGTCTACCAGCTCCTCACACAGATCACCACTGTGGTCCCTAATGAACCCTATTCTGATGGAAAATGATACGTTGGCCTTCATTGCGAGAGGAGTTGAGTACAGGAGCAAGGATGTCTTACTGCAGCTGTACAGGGCCTTGGTGTGACCACGCCCAGAGTAATGTGTGCAGTTTTGGTCTCCTTACCTAAGAAAGGTTACACCTGCCATAGAGGGAGTGCAGCAAAGGTTCACCAGACTGATCCCTGGAATGGCAGGATTGTCGTATGAGGAGAGATTGGGCCTATATTCACTGGAGTTTAGAAGAATGAGAGATCTCATTGAAACATATAAAATTCTGACAGGGATGGACAGACTGGATGCAGGGATGTTTCCTCTGGCTGACGTGTCTAGAACAAGGGGTCACAGTCTCAGGATACGGGGTATACCATTTAGGACTGAGATAAAGAGAAAGTTCTTCACTCAGAGGGTGGTGAACCTATGGAACTCTCTACCACAGGGCTGTGGAAACCAAGTCACTGAATATATTTAAGAAAGAAATAGATTTCTGGACTCTAAACGCATCAAGGGGTATGGGGAGAGAGCGGGAGTATGGTGTTGAGATAGAGGATCAGTCATGATCATATTGAATGATGCAGCAGGCTTGAAGGTCCGAATGACCTACCCCTGCTCCTATTTTCTATGTTTCTATGATTATGTAGGACCCCTTCCTAAGACTAAAAGTGGGAACCAGTATTTACTGACAATGACTGATGTGTCCACAGGATTTCCAGAAGCAATACCTTTAAGGAAAATCACAGCAAAGGTGATTGCAGAAGAGTTGACCAAATTCTTTACAAGATATGGGTTACCAAAAGAAAAGCAGTCGGATTGGGTTTCAAATTTTATGTCACAGCTGTTTAAAGAAGTAATGAACAGCCTAGGAATAAAGCAATTTAGGTCATCAGCCTATAACCCTGAATCACAAGGTGCTTTAGAAAGGTGGCATCAAACATTAAAGATCATGATTAGAACATATGGTCAAGACTACCCATGTGAATGGGATCGAGAGATTCCATTCTTGTTGTTTGCTATTAGGGATGCCCTTCATGAGTCAACAGGGTTCAGTCCTTTCAAGATAATTTATGGTCATGAAGTAAGGGATCCACTCAAATTGATTCAGGAGAAATTAGTCAAAGTTCTGAAACAACTCTCCTGGATTATGTGACGAAATTCAAAGAAAGATTGAGTAGGGCATGTGAGCTAGCTAGGGAACATTTAACAAGTAATGAAGGCAAATGCTGATAAAAGGGCAAAGGCTCATAGTTTTGTGGCTGGGGAAAAAGCATTAGTATTGTTGCCAGTGTCAGGCAAAGCATTGAAGGCAAGGTTTAATGGGCCTTAGCAGATCGAAAAGAGACTGAGTGAGGTAAACTATGTAATAAAGATCCCAAATGGAAGAAAGAGTCAGCGAGTGTGCCATGTAAACATGCTAAAAAGGTACTTTGACAGGGAGGATAACAGAAAGAGATACTGGTAGTGGTAGATAAGGAGGGGGAAAACAGAAATCAAAGATTATGAAATTGACTTTCCTCTAATTAAATTGGACAATGAGGAAGTACTTAAGAATCTAAATGTGATGTTAAGTTACTTTCCAGAAAACTGTCAAACTGATTTACAAGAGTGTTATAAGTCACAAAACAATTTGTGGAAATAGACCAAGGAAGACAAATTTGGCTTTGCATGATGTGGATGTGGCAACTTCAGTTTCAATAAGATTATAGATTAATAATATAGATTAAATCCAGTAAAATTGGCTCAAGTGTGGAAAGAAATTGAATTTATGCTTGAAAATGACATCATAGAGCCCTGTCACAGTAATTGGAGTTTACCCATTGTAATGGTACCAAAACCGGATTATCGAAAAGTGAACACAGTAACAAAGGTGGATTTGATACCCTATTCCACGATTGCAGGATTGTATGGAAAAAGTGGGACAGTCAGCATTTATCACAAAAATTGACTGGCTGCAAGGATATTGGCAAGTACCCTTATTAGGAAGGGCAAAAGAGCTTTTGTGACACCAGATGTTTATATCAATGCAAAATGCACCAGCAACATTTCAGAGACAAACAAACAAAGTAATTGAAGGACAAGACAATTGTGTTGTCTACATTGATGACTTAGTGGAATTCAGTCAAACCTGGGCATTTAATGCAACTGTTTGACCAACTACAGGAACGGAATTTGGTTCTAAGTTGGCTTAAGGTGAATTTGCGAAAACAAATATTTAGGTCATACTGTTGGATGTGGTTGTGTGGCCCAACGAGATGCAAAAGTAGAAGCTATTGTAGAGTTCCCAGTGTCTACAAAAAAAACGGGAAGTTTTGAGCTTTCTGGGCCTGAGTGGATTTTGTTGGAAATTCGTGCCAAATTTCAGCAGTGTAGTTGCTCCACTGACTGGATTATTGAAAAGGAACAGGAGGTTCCAATGGACACAGGAGTGTCAGGCTGCAATTGACAGTTTGAAAGTTGTATTACCATTACACCTATTCTATTGTACAAAGCAGTTTAAAATGGCTGTTGACACCAGTGATGTGGGTTTTGGTGCTGTGTTGCTGCAGGAAGATGAACTGGGGCTTGAGAATCCAATGAGGTATTTCTCACAGAAGTTGAAGTACATCAGAAGAAATATTCAAATATAAAAAAAGAGGCTTTAAGTTTGGTTTTATCTTTGCAGCATTTTGAAGTGTATGTTGCAAACAACTCTTCAGAGACAGCTGTATATACGAATCACAATTCTTTGAAGTTTCTGGAAAAGTTTTTTAAAAATGCCAGTCTGTTTGGATGGTGTTTGTTATTGCAACTGTTCAATTAAAAAATTATACATGTGGCTGGAGGAGAGAATTTAATTGCAGATGTATTGTCAAGAGCTTAAATTCAAAAAGACTTGGATGTTAGGAAATTGAGAATGGACTGGAATGACATTTATTCTTACAAGAGAATTTTATTTATATATATATATATATATATATATATATATCTTCATAGTTGATGCAAGTACACCATAATGTAATTTTGTTTGTGTATAGATAAGGATAATAAGTGATAAGAAACGGGTTGAGAAAATGAAAAGTCTTTTTCAAATATGACGTTTCATTTTATTCCGTTAAGGGAGGTGTGAAGATGGATGTTATTATTTTAATATTATTGGGAAACAGGTGGCATTCTGTAAAGAAGGCTGTGTGTGTGTATGCGTGTGAAAAATGATTTAATTAAGCTGGAGCAAGGTTAGTAAAGATAGCCTGTCTGTGGGAACTAAGATGAAAGGTAAAAGAGCTAGATGCATGCATTAGTAATGAGAGGTTATGGTGAAGTTGGAATTACAAGTAAATAGGTTAGGTTTCGAAATCTGCATTAAGAAATAGAGACTTGCCTATTCAGCTGTTAAATTTCAACGGGTGTCAAAGGGACTTTTACAATTTACAAATGTTTCATAAGTAAACAAGCGAATGTTATTAAAATTTATTTGGCCTGAAAGTGGAGGCAATAGGGAGGCATGAAAGATTTTTATATTTTGGAAAAGTGGAATTCAATGGGTTTCTTAGGACAATGGAGTCTAGCATGAATAGAAAAAAAGATATTTACAGAGAGAGTTTAGTTGAGTAAGGGTGGTTGTGTGGGGGAGATGTCCTGAAAGCAGCTCTGTGCTGAGGATTGTGAATTTGAAGCAGCCAAGTACATTTTTATAAAATATATAGATATCCCCATGACTATGTTCTAAAGTTTTAAAAACTGGGCAAAGACTTTAAAATGACTGAAGCCATGTCTGGCTGTGACTTTTAAAGAAAAGGAACTTTCTGGCAATATCAGAGAATCTGACAGCTTTCTATCTCTGAAGAGACGCTACAAAGCCCGGAGGGCTTCAGAGACCAAATTCAAAGGGAATTATACAAAAGCCATCTACATTTTATAAGCCAGGCCTGGACATTGGAGTCTACTAGCCTGCTGGGGCAAAGGAACCTGCAACATCCTTTCAAATTCTTAATAGTTGGAACTTTAACAATCACAGGAACCCAAGGTGGAGAGGTGGGTGTCATATGACATGCCCCCCCACCCCGCACTCCCCCACTCCACTAGCTGGAGGAATCAGTTATACTGTCCTGCTGCACTGCAAATCAGACTGCAATCTTCCATCTATCAAGCAGCAGCACAGAAAAAGGGCTCTGTCCAGGTTTGAATGCCTGGCCCCATCTACAAAGTTTCTACTGGGACTTCTGAACTTTTATGCCATCACCTACAAGGTGCACTGTCAGCGAGGAGAGACTGCAGCCTGAGAGAGAAAGACCAAGTGAGTACATTTGGAAATTTGGTTTTAAGTGGGAATTCAGTGCATGAGGGAAATAGGTGCTTTGGGTAAGGTTTACTGCAGGAAGTAAAGTGTGCTAAGTGCAGAGTTTGGTGAAGGGCAGGGAAGAGCTGCTTTTTCTTCTACTTTTTTTCAGCTTCCAATATTCGATTTCCACTTGGTGCAGCAGAAGGAGCAGATAAACCAGTAACTGGTATTATTAGTTTTATCAGTATTGAAAAGTTCACTGGCAGTGCCGAAACCTATTGGGATGTACAGGCTTTATTGATTAAATTAATTAATTAGCAATTATTAATTAATTAACACATATTGGAGATGGCAGGGCAGTTGATGTGCTGCGACTGCAGGATGTAGGGGCTTTTGGATATTGGTGTGATCCCGGGCAAAGACATCTGCAATAAATATTTGCAGCTGCAAGGACCTTGGCTCCAAGGTATTGAGCTGGAGGCCGAGCTGCAGACACTGCGGCATATCAGGGAAGGGGAAAGTTACCTGGACACTTTATTCCAGGAGGTGGTCACGCCCACTTAGGGTAGGAACTTCTGATTTGATCAGAGGTCAGGGACAGGAGGGTGTGACTGCAAGTGAGGCAGATAAGGGGACCCAGAGGGCAGGAGCACAGGAGCCTGTGCCTTTGCAATTGTCCAACAGGTCCGAGGTTTTTTCATCTTGTTTGGATGAGAGTGGGGGCTGCAGGGTGGTTACAAGGAATGTAGGGGTAGTAAGGCACAGTATAGTCAGAGGGATTGACATCGTTCTCTGCAGCAAATAGCGCAAGTCCAGAGGGCTGTGTTTCCTGCCCTGTGCCAGGGTTCAGAACATCTGCTCGGAGCTGGAGAGGAACTTGTGGTGGGAGGGAGAGGAACTTGTGGTGGGAGGGGAGGACCCAGTCATCGTGGTCCATGTTGGTACCAGCTACATAGGCAGGACAAAGGAGGAGGTTCTGCTTAGTCAGTATAGGAGCCTGGCACAAAATTAAGAAGCAGAACCTCAAAGGTTATAATCTCTGGATTAATACATGAGCCACATGCAAATTGGCATAGGTCAAATCAGATTAGGGAGATGAATGCGTGGCTCAAAGACTGGTATGAGTGAAGTGGGTTCCAGTTTGTGGGCACTGGCAACAGTACTGGAGAAATTGGGATCTGTACCGTTGGGACGGTCTAAACCTGAACCGTACTGGGACTGGTGTTCTTGAGAGCCACGTAAATAGGGAAGTAGGGAACTAAGTAGTGGGGGCAAAGGATCAAATTTGGGAAGATGTGATAAATCAAAGAGTAGAGACAAGGCAAAAGAGAAAGGTATTATTACGGGAAATGAAAAACAGACCGTGACAGAAAGGGATAGAGTGCGCAAATCTAACAGTAAATCAACAGATGGGACGAGAGGTTATAAGAAGAATAAAACCTGGTCACTGACGCCCAGTTTGGGTTCCGGCAAGGCATGAAGCATTCGAAATAAAACAGATGAACTGAGAGTGCACATAGAAATAAATAAGTACAATATATGCTCACCAATCGGTTTTCCAATTTGGATACCGGTGAGGGCATTGGTTCCTTGGAGGAGTGCAGTCAGAGCAAAGTTTGTGGCTCCACAGGCAGCTCTGCTGTACAGGAGGGGAGAAAGAAGAGGGAAGAGCAGTAGTAATAGGGGATTTGTTAGTTAGGGGAAGAGACAGGCATTTCTGTGGCAGTAGAGGTGACTCCAGGATGTTATGTTGCCTCCCTGGTGCCAGGGTCAAGGCTGTCACGGAGTGGCTACAAGATTTATGGAGGAGGGTGATCAGCCAGATGTTGTGGTCCACGTTCATACCAATGGCTTGGGTAGGAAAGGGGATGACATCTTGAAAGCAGACTAGGGAGCTAGGAAGGAGATTGAAAAGCAGGACCTCTAAAGCAGCAATCTCAGGAAACGACATAGATGACTATGTGAGGGGTAGGATTAGTAAGTTTGCGGATGACACAAAAATTGGCTGGGTGGTTAACAGTGAGGTTGAGTGTCTTGGGCTACAGGAAGATATAGACAGGATGGTCAAATGGGCAGATAAGTGGCAAATGGAATTTAACCCTGAAAAGTGTGAGGTGATACACTTTGGAAGGAGTGATTTGACAAGGAAGTATTCAATGAATGGCATGACACTAGGAAGTTCTGAGGAACAAAGGGACCTTGGTGTGTGTGTCCATAGATCTCGGAAAGAGGAGGGGCATGTTAGTGGGGTGGTGAAAAAGGCATCTGAGACACTTGCCTTTATCAATCGAGGCATAGATTACAAAAGTAGGGAAGTCATGTTGGAGTTGTATAGAACTTGGTGAGGCCACAGCTGGAGTACAGTGTGCAGTTCTGGTCGCCACATTATAAGAAGGATGTGATTGCACTGGAGGGGTGCAGATGAGATTCACCAGGGTCTTGCCTGGGATGAAACATTTAAGTTATAAAGAGAGTTTGGATAGACTTGGGTTGTTTTCGTTGGAGCAGAGAAGACTAAGGGGGCGACGTGATTGAGGTGTACAAGATTATGAGGGGCATGGACAGGGTGGATGGGAGCAGCTGTTCCCCTTAATTGAAGGGTCATTCACGAGGGGACACAAGTTCAAGGTGAGAGGCAGGAGGTTTAGGGGGATGTGAGGAAAAGCCTTTTTTACCCAGAGGGTGGTGACGGTCTGGAATGCGCTGCCTGGGAGGGTGGTGGAGGCGGGTTGCCTCACATCCTTTAAAAAGTACCTGGATGAGCACTTGGCTTGTCATAACATTCAAGGTTATGGGCCAAGTGCTGGTAAATGGGATTAGGTAGGTAGGTCAGGTGTTTCTCACGTGTCAGTACAGACTCGATGGGCCTCTTCTGCACTGTGTGGTTCTGTGATTCCCAGTCCCAAGTACAAGTGAGTATTGAAAGAGGAGGATTAAATGAATAAACACGTGACTGGAAAGCTGGTGTAGGAGGCATTGGGACCAGTTCCGGGGCAGGTGGGGCCCGTACAAGCCAAACGGTCTCCACCTGAACAGGACTGGGATGAATATCCCTGCAGGAAGATTTACTGGTGCTTTGGGCCAGGGTGGGGGCGGGGTTCAAACTAGATTGGCAGGGGCTGGGAACCTGAGGGCAGGGAACAGGAGATGGAGAATTAGTGAGTGACTGAAAGAAAGAAAAAGCACAGGTTAAAAAGTGCACAGCACAGGAATTTGACAGTGTTAAAAGGTATATTTGTAAATGCAAGGAGCTTAGTAAATGAAGCCGATGAGCTGAGGGCACAAATAGTCACATGGCAGATGATATCATCACTGTAACAGAAACTTGGCTTAAGGAGGGGCAAAAATGGCAGCTCAACATCCATGGATATAGAGGCTTCAAGCAGGATAGGGAGGGGGATGAAAAAAGGTGGGGGTGTAGCGTTATTGGTTAAAGAATCAATTACAGCTGTGAGGAGGGATGATATACTAAATGAAGCATCAAATGAGGCCATATGGGTTGAGCTCAGAAATAAAGGGGGTATGCCACGCTACATGGAGAGCTCTTTGGACCCCCAAATAGTGTGAGGGAGTTAGAAGAGCAAATATGTAGGAAAATTTCTCAGTGTAAAAACAATAGGCTAGTATTCATTGGAAACTTCAACTACCCTAATATCAGTTGGGATACAAACAGTGTGAAGGGCACAGAAGGCACAAAATTCCTGAACTGCATTCAAGAGAACTTTCTAAGCCAGCACTTAACAAGCCCAATGAGGAGGGGGCATAATTCTAGATTTAGTCTTAGGAAATGAAGCTGGGCAAGTGGATGAAGTAGCAGTGGGGGAGCATTTGAGAGATAGTGGCCAAGATATAGTTAGATTTAGCATCATTATGGAAAAGGGCAAAGATGGAACAGGTGTAAAAGTTTTAAATTGTGGGAAGACACATTTTACAAAGCTGAGAGGTGAGCTGACGAGAGTGGACTGGATACAGCTATTAAAAGGAAAAACGGTGTCAAATCAATGGGAGGCATTCAAAGGTGAGATTCTACGGGCACAGTGTAGACATGTCGCCACAAAAGAAAAGGGTGGCACTGCCAAATCTAAAGCCCCCTGGTTATAAGAAGCATACAGGCCAAGGTAAAGCAGAAAAAGAAAGCTTATGACAGTCACAAAAGACTTAATAACGTAGAGAGCCTAGAGGAGTATAGAAAGTACAGGGGTGATGTAAAAACGGAAATTAGGAAAGCAAAGGGAGGATACGAAAAAATATTGGCAGGCAAAATCAAAGAAAATCCTAAGATGTTTTACCTGTACATTAAGAGCAAGGGAATAACAAAGGAAGAGGCAGGGCCCATCAGAGATGTACATGGTAACTGTGGGTTGATGCTGAAGATGTTGGCAGAGTTCTCAATGAGTACTTTGTCTCTGTTTTCACTAAGGAGCGGGATGATGCAGACGTTCTAGTTAAAGAGGAGTGTGAAATATTAGATACAATAAGCATAGTGAGAGAGGGAGAACTGAAGGGACTGGCATCCTTGAAGGTGGATAAATCACCAGAGCAAGGTGGATTGTATCCCAGGCTGTTGGAGGAAGCCAGGGAGGAAATAGCGGATGCTCTGAGGATCATTTTCCAACCTTCACTAAATACAGGTGAGGCCTCAGAGGATTGGAGGTCTGCGAACATTGTACCATTATTTAAAAAGGGCGAGAGGGAAAGGCCAGAAAATTATAGGCCAGTCAGTCTGGGCAAATTATTGGAAACAATTCTGACAGACAGGATAAACTGTCACTTAGAAAGGCACGGATTGATCAGGAATAGTCAGCATGGTAAAACAAAAACAGAATTACCTGGAAAAACTCAGCAGATCTGGCAGCATCGGCGGAGAAGAATAAAGTTGACGTTTCGAGTCCTCCCTTCAACAGAACTGAGTAAAATTAGGAGAGGGGTGAAATATAAGCTGGTTTAAGGTGGGGGGGGAGAGAGAGAGAGAAGTGGAGGGGGGGTGTGGTTGTAGGGACAAGCAAGCAGTGATAGGAGCAGATAATCAAAAGATGTCACAGACAAAAGATCAAAGAGGTGTTGAAGGTGGTGATATTATCTAAGAGAATGTGCTAATTAAGAATGGATGGCAGGACACACAAGGTACAGCTCTAGTGAGGGGTGGGGTGAAATACGACTAACGGCATAAAAGGTATAAATTTAAAAATAATGGAAATAGGTGGGAAAAGAAAAATCTAGATAAATTATTGGAAAAAACAAAAGGGAGGGGGAAGAAAGGGAAAGGGGGTGGGGATGGAGGAGGGAGTTCAAGATATAAAGTTGTTGAACTCAATATTCAGTCCAGAAGGCTGTAAAGTGCCTAGTCGGAAGATGAGGTGCTGTTCCTCCAGTTTGCGTTGAGCTTCACTGGAACAATGCAGCAAGCCAAGGACAGACATGTGGGCAAGAGAGCAGGGTGGAGTGTTAAAATGGCAAGCGACAGGGAGGTTTGGGTTTTTCTTGCGGACAGACCGCAGGTGTTCTGCAAAGCGGTTGCCCAGTTTGCTTTTGGTCTCTCCAATGTAGAGGAGACCGCATTGGGAGCAACGAATGCAGTAGACTAAGTTGGGGGAAATGCAAGTGAAATGCCACTTCACTTGAAAGGAGTGTTTGAGCCCTTGGACGGTGAGGAGAGAGGAAGTGAAGGGCCAGGTGTTGCATCTTTTGCGTATGCATGGGGAGGTGCCGTAGATGGGGGTTGAGGAGTAGGGGGTGATGTAGGAGTGGACTAGGGTGTCCCGGAGGGAACGATCCCTACGGAATGCTGCCAGGGGGGTGAAGGGAAGATGTGTTTGGTGGTGACATCATGCTGGAGTTGGCGGAAATGGCGGAGGATGATCCTTCATGCTCCCGTCGGGACCTGGAAAAATTTATTAATTTTGCTTCCAATCTCCACCCCTCCATCATTTTCACATGGTCCATCTCTGACACTTCCCTTCCCTTCCTTGACCTCTCTGTCTCAATTTCTGGTGATAGACTGTCCACCAAAATCCATTACAAGCCTACCGACTCCCACAGCTACCTCGACTACAGCTCCTCACACCCCGCTTCCTGTAAGGACTCCATCCCATTCTCTCAGTTCCTTCGCCTTCGTTCTGATGATGCTACCTTCAAAAACAGTTCCTCTGACATGTCCTCCTTCTTCCTTAACCGAGGTTTCCCCACCCACGGTCGTTGACAGGGCCCTCAACCGTGTCCGGCCCATCTCCCACGCATCCGCCCTCACGCCTTCTCCTCCCTCCCAGAAACATGATAGGTTCCCCCTTGTCCTCACTTATCACCCCACCAGCCTCCGCATTCAAAGGATCATCCTACGCCATTTCCGCCAACTCCAGCATGATGCCACCACCAAACACATCTTCCCTTCACCCCCCCCGGCAGCATTCCGTAGGGATCGTTCCCTCCGGGACACCCTGGTCCACTCCTACATCACCCCCTACTCCTCAACCCCCACCTATGGCACCTCCCCATGCATACGCAAAAGATGCAACACCTGGCCCTTCACTTCCTCTCTCCTCACCGTCCAAGGGCCCAAACACTCCTTTCAAGTGAAGCAGCATTTCACTTGCATTTCCCCCAACTTAGTCTACTGCATTCGTTGCTCCCAATGCGGTAACGTTGGCTAACATAAAAGGGGAGTCCAAAGATCTTCTACAGGCATACAAATAGTAAAAAGGTGGTCAGAGAAGGGGTGGGGCCGATTAGACATCAAATGCGGGATCTATGCCTGGATGGAGAGAGCATGACTGAGGTGCTAAATGAAGACTTTGCTAAGGAAGATGATGTGAAAGTTGTAGGAAAGGAAGAGATAACTGAGAAACTGGATGGGTTAAATCACCAGGATGGAATGCATCCAATGATGCTGAGGCAAGTGTGTGCGGAAATTGTGGCAGCACTGGCCACAATCTTCCAATCCTCCTTGGACATGGAGTTGGTGCCAGAGGACTGGAGAATTGCAAATGTCACACCATTGTTATAAAAAACGGTATAAGGATAATCCCAGCATCTTCAGATAATTCAGTTTAGCTTCAGTGGTGGAAAAACCTATAAAAACAATAATGTGGGACATTAACAGTCACTTCGACAGTTTGGATTAATTAAGGAATACAAGGGTAAATTTGTTATAAGAAAATTGTGCTTAACAAGCTTGATTGAGTTTGTTGATGAGGTAACAGAGAGGGTTGATGAGGGTAATATGGTTAATGTGGTTTATATGGACTTTCAAAGGCATTTGGCAAAGTGCCAAATAATAGGTTTGTCAGCAAAGTTAAGGCCTATGGAATAAAAAAGGACAGTGATAGTATATGTATGAAGTTGGCTGAATGACAGGAAAGAGTAATGTTAAACAGGTGATTTTCAGACTAGGGAAAGGGTCCCTAGGTGTTCAGTATGAGGACCACCTTTTCTTGATATATATACATATATTTATAACTTAGTTTTTGGCACAATTTTAAAATTTACAGATGACACAAAAATAGCAGTAAAAAGGTTATCAGTTAATAAATAAAGAAATGGCAGGGCTGCTCCAACCTCGAGTGCTCGCATCCTGTGCTATGTGGGAATTCCAGGGTGCTTCCCGTGTCCTGGAAAACCATTTGTGCAGCAAGTGTTGTCAGTTGCAACAGCTTGAGCTCCAGGTTTCAGAACTTGAGCAGCAGCTGTCTTCACTGCAGTACATCCATGAGGTTCATGGCGTAGTGAATAGCACATTTATAGATGTGGTTACCACCCTGCAGCTTAAGAGTATGCAGGGAGAGGAGAAATGGGTGACCACTAGACAATTAAAAAGGAATAGGCAAGTAATACAGGAGTCCCTTGAGAGCATTCCACTCTCCAAACAGTATTCAGTTCTGAATATTAATGAGTGTTATGGTTCACCTGGGGAGTGTCACCAATAGCGACAAGTGATTTATTAGTTAGGGGAATAGATAGGTGTTTCTGCAGCCACAGATGTGAATCCAGGATGGTATGTTGCCTTCCTGGTGCTAGGGATGTCATTGAGCACTTACAGATCAGAGGAGGGAGGGTGAACAGCAGCAGTCATGGTCCACATTGGTACAAGTGACATAGGCAGAAAGAGGGATGAGGTCCTGCAGTCAGAATTTAGGGAGCTAGGTAGGAAATTAGCTAGCAGGTGCAGATTGTCATGTATGATGTTGTGGCTATAATAGGGAGCTGGCTCAAAGGAGGGCAGGACTGCATGTTAAATATTCCCGGATACAAGGTGTTCAGAAAAGGAAGAAATGGGGGACGTGTAGTGGTATTGATTAAGGAGAGCATTGAGTGCTGGAGAAAGAGGACATCTGAGAGGGGTCAAGGACAGAACTGATTTGGCTAGACTTAAGGAACAAAAAAGGAACAATAACATTGCTCCGTGTAGTCTATAGGCTACCAATTAGTGAGGAGGATGTAGAGGAACAAATTACAAGGAAATTACAGAGAGTGTTTCTCACATGTCGGTGCAGACTCGATGGGCCGAAGGGCCTCTTCTGCACTGTGATTCTGAGTTGCAATAATTATAGAGTAGTTATAATGGGGGACTTTAATTACCGATATATAGACTGGGATAGTCATAGTGTAAAGGGCAGAGAGGGGCAAGAGTTTCTAGATTGTGTTCAGGAGAATTTTCTATAGCAGTATAGTCTAGTCTAACGAGAAAGGAGGCACTGCTAGACCTGGTTCATGGAAATGAGGTGGGCCAAGTGGATCAAATGTTAGGAGGAGAACATTTAAGGGACAGTGATCATTGTATCATAAGGTATAGGTTGGCTATGAAAAAGGACAAAGAACAATCCAGAGTAAAAGTAATTAACTGGGGGAAAGCCAACTTCAATGGGGTAAGAACGGATCTGGGTTGGGCAAACCGAAGTCAAAAGTTGGCATGAAAAACAGCAGCTGAACAGTGGGCTACCTTCAAAGAAGAGATAGTTCAGACACAGTGAAGAGGAAAAGGTAGGGCAGAAAAATCCAGAGCTCCCTAGATGACAAAAGAGATAGAAATTAAGATAAGTAACAAAATGTATGCTGATGACAGACATCAAGTAGAAAGTACAACTGAGAACCAGGCTGAATATAGAAGGTTCAGAGAGGAGGTGAAAAAGCAAATAAGAGAGTCAAAGAGGGGGTATGTAAAGAGACTGGCAGCTAACATAAAAGAGAATCTCAAAGTCTTCCACAGGCATACAAATAGTAAAAAGGTGGTAAAAGGAGGAGTAGAGCCTATGAAGGACCAAAAAGGGATTTACACATGGAGGCAGAATGCGTAGCTGAGTTATTAAATTTGTGCTTTGCATCTGCCTTTACCAAGGAAGAAGATGCTACCCAGGCCAGGGTGAAAAAGGAATTAATTCAGACACAAAAGGGTTTAAAATTAATAAGGAAGAGGTATTGGATAGGCTATCTGTACTTAAAGTTGAAAAGGCACCGGGACCAAATGAGATACATCCAAGGTTACTAAGGGAAGTGAGAGTGGAAATTGCAGAGGTACTGGCCATAATTTTCCAGTTTCCTTCGACTCAGGGGTGGTGTCAGAGGAGAATTTGTTCAACAAAGGGTGTAAAGCTAAGCCCAGCAACTATGGGCCAGTCAGTTTAACTTCATGGGTGGGAAAATTTCTAGAAACAATAATTTGGGACAAAATTAATAGCAACATGGATAAACGGGGGTTAATTAAGGAAAGCTAGCATGGGTTTCTTAAGGGAACATCATGTTTAACTAACATGCTGGGGTTTTTTGAAGAGGTAACAGAGAGGGTTGATGAAGACGATGCTCTTCATGTGGTGTACATGGACTTCCAAAAGGCATTTGATACAGTGCCGCACAACAGAATTCTGAGCAAAGTTATAGCTCACAGAACAAAGGGGACAGTAGCAACATGGATACAAAACTGGCTGAATGACAGGAAACGGTGAGCAATGGTTAATGGATGTTTTTGTGCTGGAGGAAGGTATGTTGTGGAGTTCCCAGGGGTCAGTGTTTGAACTCTTACTTTTCCTGATATATATTAATGACCTAGACCTTAGTGTACAGGGAACAATTTCAGAATTTGCAGATGATACGAAACTTTAAAGCATTGTGAACTGTGAGGAGGACAGTGTAGAACTTCAAAAGGACATAAACAAGTTGGTGGAATGGATGGACAAGTGGCAGATGAAGTTCAATGCAGAGAAATGTGAAGTGGTTCATTTTGGTAGGAAAAATGTGGAGAGGCAATATAAAATAACATACAATTCTAAAGGGGGTGCAGGAGCAAAGGGTCCTGGGTGTATATGTGCAAGACATTGAAGGTCAGGACAGGTTGGGAGAGTGGTTACAAAAGCATACAGTATACTAGGCTTTATTAATAGGGACATAGAGTACAAGAGCTAGGAGGTTATGTTGAATTTGTATAAGTCTTTAGTTTGGCCTCAGCTGGGATATTGTGTCCAGTTCTGGATGCCTCACTTTAGGAAGGATGTGAAAGAATTGAAGAGAATGCAGAAAAGATTCAAGAGAATGGTTCCAGGGATGAGGAACTTCAGTTATGAAGTTAGATCGGAGAAGTTGGGACTATTTTCTTTGGAGAAAAGAAGGCTGAGAGGGGATTTGATAGAGGTATTCAAAATCATGAGGAGTCTGGACAGGGTGGATAGAGAGGAACTATTCCCACTTGTGAAAGGATTGAGAATGAGAGGGCACAGATTTAAGGTAATTTGCAGAAGAAGCAAAAGCAATATGAGAAAAAGGCTTTTTCACACAGCCAGTGGTTAAGGTCTGGACTGCAGTGCCTGAGAGTGTGGTGGAGGCAGGTTCAATCGAGGCATTCAAAAGGGAATTAGACTGTTATTTGAAAAGGAAGAATGTAAAGGGTTATGGGGAGAAGCCGAGAGAATGGCACTTAGTAAATTGCTTATTTGGAGAGCTGGTGCAGACGTGATGGGCTGAATGGCCTCCTTCTGCATTGTAACAATTCTGTGATTCTGCGAAAATATTCTGAACTGTGATGAAGATAGCAGTAGACTTCAAGGGGAGATAAGCAAGTGAAATGTGCAAACATGTGGCAGATGAAATTTAATGCAGAGCAATGTGAAGTGGTACAATTTGGTAGGAAGAATGAGGAAAGTCAAAGTAAACTAAGGGAGCAATTCTAAAGAGGGTGCAGGAACAGAGAGACCTGGGGGATATATATCACAAGTTGTTGAAGGTGGCAGGTTGAAAAAGTGATTAAAAAGGCATGCGGGATCCTGGTCTCTATAAATAGAGATATAGAAAATAAAAGGGAGGAAGCTCTGGAGAACCTTTGTAAAACGCTGCAACCTGAACTGGAGTATTGTGCCCTGAACATTTTAGGATGGATGTGAATGCTTTGGAGAGGGAGAAGAAAAGATTTATGAGAATGGTTGCAGGGATGAGGGACTTCAGTTACGAGGATAGATTGGAGAAACTGGGGTTGTATGCTTTGAAAAGAGAAGGTTAAGAAGAGATTTGATAGAGGTGTTAAAATCATAAGGGTCCAGACAGTATATAGAAAGTAACTGTTCCCATTGGCAGAGGTCAAAAGCCAGAGTACACCATTATGAGGTGGTTGGTAAAGAATGAAACTGTGACATGAAAATATTTTCTTATGCGGCGAGTGATTCAGGTCTGCAATTACTGCCTGAAAGTGTGATGGAGGACAGATTCAATTATGGCTGAAGATAAAAATTTTGCAGGGTTACGGGGAAAGGATGGAGGAGTGGAATGAACTGAATTGCACTTGCAAAGAGCTGGTGTGGGCTCAACAGGCTGAATGGCCTTCTTCTGTGCTGTAACAATTCTGTGATTGCTTTTACTAGCAACTTCAATGATCAGATAGAAAGCCCATATGCAAATTTTCCAATGACACAAAGATGGGCAGCATTAAAAGTAGTACAGGTGAGGACATAAAATTACAGAAAGATATGATAGATTAAGTGAATAGGCAAAGCTAACAAATGAATTTCAATATAGGTAAGTATGAGGTCATCCACTTGGGACCTAAAAAGGACAGAACATAGTACTTTCTAAAAGGTGAAAATCAAGAAATAGTGGAGGTCCAAAAAGCCATGGGGTCCAGGTACATAGATTATTAAAATGACATGGACAGGGGTAGGAATTAATAAACAGAGATAAGGTGGTAGAATTCATGCTTCAGCTATACAAAGTCCTGGATAGATACAGTTGGAGTGCTGTGGGCAGTTCTGCGCACCACACTTTAGGATTGATATATTGGCCTTGAAGGGAATGCAGAATGATACCAGAATGATACATGTACTCCAAGGAGAGAATATACAATCTAAAGTTGTATTTCCTGGAATTTAGAAGCTTAAGCGTTGATTTGATTGAAGTTTTCAGGATATTAAGCAGAACAGATAGCATAGATACAGTGAAACGATTTCTGCTGGTTGGAGAGTCTAGGGCTAGGGGGCATAGTCTAAGAATTAGAGCCAGACTTTTCAGGGGTGAAGTTAGGAAATACTTCTATAGACTGAGGGTGGTAAAAGAGTGGTGAATCCTTTTCCACAAATGGCATTTGATCCTAGATTAACTGTTCATTTTAAATCTGTGATTGATAGATTTTTTGTTAACCAAAGGTAATGGGACACAAGCAGTGGAGTTAGATCGCAGATCTTCCATGCTATTATTGAATGATAGAATATAATATCATGTCTCATCTGATCTTGGCCTTAACTCCATTTTCTTGCTGGTTCCCCTGACTCACCTGGAAAAACTCAGCAGGTCTGGCAGCATCGGAGGAGAAGAAATCAGTTAACGTTTCGAGCCTTCATTCGGCAGAACTGAAGCATAGTTAGGAGAAAGGAGAAATATATGCTGGTTTAAGGTGGCGGGGGGGGCAGGGGGAGAGAGAAGTTGAGGGTGTGGTGATTGTGGAGATAAGCAAGCAGTGATAGGAGCAGATAATCAAAAGATGTCACAGACAAAAGGATCAAAGAGGTGTTGAAGGTGGTGATATTTGTCTAAGAAAAGTGTTAATTAAGAATGGAAGACAGGACACTCAAAGTACAGCTCTAGTGGGGTTGGGGTGGAAAGACTAACAAGGTTTTAGTTTTAGATTTAAAAATAATGGAAATAGGTGGGGAAAGAAGAATCTACAGTCCCTACGGAATGCCGTCAGGGGGGGGTGAAGGGAAGATGTGTTTGGTGGTGGCATCATGCTGGAGTTGGCGGAAATGGCGGAGGATGATCCTTTGAATGCGGAGGCTGGTGGGGTGATAAGTGAGGACAAGGGGGACCCTATCATGTTTCTGGGAAGGAGGAGAAGGCGTGAGGGAGGATGCGCGGGATATGGGCCGGCCACGGTTGAGGGCCCTGTCAACGACCATGGATGGAAAACCTCGGTTAAGGAAGAAGGAGGACATGTCAGAGGAGCTGTTTTTGAAGGTAGCGTCATCAGAACAGATGCGACAGAGGCGAAGGAACTGAAAGAATGGGATGGAGTCTTTACAGGAAGCGGGGTGTGAGGAGCTGTAGTCGAGGTAGCTGTGGGAGTCGGTAGGCTTGTAATGGATATTGGTGGACAGTCTATCATCAGAAATTGAGACAGAGAGGTCAAGGAAGGGAAGAGAAGTGTCAGAGATGGACCATGTGAAAATGATGGAGGGGTGGAGATTGGAAGCAAAACTAATAAATTTTTCCAGGTCCCGACGAGAGCATGAAGCAGCACCGAAGTAATCATCGATGTACCGGAGAAAGAGTTGTGGGAGGGGGCCGGAGTAGGACTGGAACAAGGAATGTTCCACATACCCCATAAAGAGACAGGCATAGCTGGGGCCCATGCGGGTACCCATAGCCACTCCTTTTATTTGGAGGAAGTGAGAGGAGTTAAAGGAGAAATTGTTCAGTGTGAGAACAAGTTCAGCCAGACGGAGGAGAGTAGTGGTGGATGGGGGTTGTTCGGGCCTCTGTTCAAGGAAGAAGCTAAGGGCCCTCAGATCATCCTGGTGGGGGATGGAGGTGTAGTGGGATTGGACATCCATGGTGAAGAGGAAGCGGCTGGGGCCAGGGAACTTGAAATTGTTGATGTGACGTAAGGTGTCAGAGGAATCACGGATGTAGGTGGGGAGGGACTGGACAAGGGGAGAGAGAAGGGAGTCAAGATAACGAGAAATGAGTTCCGTGGGGCAGGAACAGGCTGACACGATCGGTCTGCCAGGACAGTTCTGTTTGTGGGTTTTGGGTAGGAGGTAGAAGCGGGCCGTCCGAGGTTGGGCGACTATCAAGTTGGAAGCTGTGGGAGGAAGATCTCCAGAGGAGATGAGGTCAGTGACAGTCCTGGAAACAATGGCTTGATGTTCTGTGGTGGGGTCATGGTCCAGGGAGAGGTAGGAGGAAGTGTCTGCGAGTTGACGCTCAGCCTCCGCGAGGTAGAGGTCAATGCGCCAGACAACAACAGTACCACCCTTGTCAGCGGGTTTGATGACAATGTTGGGGTTGGACCTGAGAGAACGGAGTGCAGTGAGTTCAGAGAGAGACAGATTAGAATGGGTGAGAGGAGCAGAGAAATTGAGACGGCTAATGTCACGCCGACAGTTCTCAATGAAAAGATCAAGAGAAGGTAAGAATCCAGAGGGAGGGGTCCAAGTGGAGGGAGAATATTGGAGGTGGGTAAAAGGATCCGTTAAACGGGGAGAGTTTGTTAGTCTTTCCACCCCACCCCCACTAGAGCTGTACTTTGAGTGTCCTGTCTTCCATTCTTAATTAGCACTTTTCTTAGACAAATATTACCACCTTCAACACCTCTTTGATCCTTTTGTCTGTGACATCTTTTGATTATCTGCTCCTATCACTGCTTGCTTATCTCCACAATCACCACACCCTCAACTTCTCTCTCCCCCCGCCACCCCCCCCACCTTAAACCAGCTTATATTTCTCCTTTCTCCTAACTATGCTTCAGTTCTGCCGAAGGGTCGTGAAGGCTCAAAATGTTAACTGATTTCTTCTCCACCGATGCTGCCAGACCTGCTGAGTTTTTCCAGGTAATTCTGTTTTTGTTTTGGATTTCCAGCATCCGCAGTAGCTTTTAGCTTTTTGTTTTTACCCCTGACTCACCTAATGGTTCAAAAATCTGTCTAACCCAGCCTTGAAAATATTCAATGTCTCAGTCTCCACTACTCTCTGGGGTAGAGAATTCCAAAGATTCACAACCCTCAGAGAAGAAATCCCTCTTCATCCCATCTTAAATGGGAGAGATCTTGTTCTGAAACCACACCCTGAGTCTTAGGTTCCCACGAGGGGCAACATGTTCTCAGCCCCCTGTCAAGCCACCTCAGAATCTTATATATTTCAATAAGATCACTTCTTATTCTTCTAAACACCAATAAGTATAGGCCCAATCTGCTAAATCTTTCCTCATAAGGCAACCTCTTCATCCCAAGAATCAACCTAGTGAACCTTCTCTGAACTACAATGCAAGCATATCCCTCCTTAAATAAGGAGACCAAAACTGTATGCACTACACAGCGATGCACTACACAGCTGTAGCAAGACTTCCCTACCTTTTTTTTTTAAACTCCATCCCCCTGCAATAAAGGTCAAAGTTCCAATTGCCTTCATAATTACTTGCTGTACCCTCCTTGACTTCAGCCACATGCCACCCTGTCTCTACTGTGGTGGCCCGGCTACAAAACCCATTGTTTATTTGAAGTTTTAAAAAGGTTTGTGAAAGGGCACCTCCAAGTGAAGCATCCTCTTCCTTACTTACCCTCTATTGCAGCCTGCTGCTCATATCAAGCTGGAAGGCACCTGATTGGTCCTCCAACTTCTGCAGCCCTCCCAGAATCGGTCTCCAAGACAATTAAGGGAGGGCCTCTATCAAAATCCCAATGAGTGACAGTTACCCCTCAGAAGCTGAGTTGGGACCAGGAGACATTTCTGATTTCTGTTTCCTGCCCCTGAAGGGAAAATCCAGCCCTTTGTATCCTCCTCATAACTTGCTTTCCTACCTATCTTTGTATAATAAGCAAATTTGGCTACAATCCACTCAGTCCCTTCATCCAAGTCATCAATCTAGATTGTAAATAGTTAAGTCCCAAGCATTGATCCCTGTGGCACTCCAATAATTACAGTTTGCTAAACTCTCTGTTTTCTGTGAGCCAATCTTCTATCTATTACCTCCAATACCATGAGCTCTTATCAATAATCTTTTATGTTGCAATTTTTTGAATGCCTTTTGAAAATCCAAATACACTACATCTGTTGGTTCTTCTTGTTTGTTATATAGAACTTTAGTAAATATGTCAAACATAATTTCCCCTGCATAATACTATGCTGACTCTGCTTGATGTTATTATAAATTTCTAAATGTCCTGATACTAGTTCCTTAATAATGTGTTCCAGCATTTTCCCAGTGACAAATGTTAGGTTAACTGGCCTAGCTTCCTGCTCTCTGCCTCCCTCCTTTCTTGAGTAGGGGTGTTACATTTGCAGTTTTCTAATGGAATCTTTCCATAGTCTAGGGAATTAAATTCTTGCCTCCCTTTTGCCGCCCTATTTTCTACTATAATTGTTTTTGCTGTCTTCTACCATGAAGACAGAATATTTGTTCAAATTCTCTGCCATTTCCTTGTTTACCACTATTAATTCCCCAGTTTCATCTAAGGTATCAAAATTACTTTAGCCACCCTCTTCCTTTTTAATTTACTTATAGAAGCTCTTACTTGCTGTTTTTATATTTCTTGGTAGTTGGTAGTTTACTCTCAAACTATTTTATACCTTTTTTAAGTCATCCTTTGCTGGTTTCTAAAATTTTTCCAATCTTCTGGCCTGCCAACAATTTTCACAACACTGTATACCTTTTCTTTCAATTTTATTTCATCCTTAAACTTCCTTACTAAGCCATCTTTCTCAGAGTCTCTCTCAATGGAATGTATCTTTGTTGAGGGTTATGAAATATCTCCTTCAATATCTGCCACTGCTTATCTACTGATTTATCTTTTAACTTATCTTTCCAACTCTGTCTTCATATCCTTGTAATTGCCTTTATTTAATATTAAGGTGCTAGTTTCAGGCCTAAGCTTATCACTCTCAAACTGTGTGTGAGATTCTATCATGTTCTGACCATTCTTCCCTGGAGGATTCTTTTCTAGGAAGTTATTACACATTATCAGATCTGAAAATTCCCTGGTTGGTTTCACAATGTATTGTTTTAAGAAACTGTCTTAATACACTCTATGAACTTGCCCTCAAGACCTACCTTTGCCAATTTGATTTGTCCAATCTATATGAAGGTTGAAGTCGTTCATGATTATTGCAGTACCTTTCTTACAAGCCCTCATTATTCTGTTAAATAGCAGGGCTCCTGTTCCTAAATGCTATTTACCCCAGCAAGCATCTGTATCAGCTGGAGAGGAGGGAGAAGCTAGGAAAGGTCTGTAGCTGTAGTCCAAATATCATCACTGTAGGCATCTGGTGATACCAAAAATATAGCTTTAAATGTTTCCATTCAGCCACTTCACTATTGTACTTGTACTGAGAGTGATTATCCATCAGTACATGATCCCGATACAAAATATTTGAGGATTGCTCTGTCGTACTATTGCGGGTAATGTGTTAGGCACCTCCCCTGAAATTTATACGGCCTATGTTCCTAGATTGGTGGTCAGGGAGGAAGGGTGAGGATACAGGAATAGTTTCTCCCTGGGGTGTAAGACCTTCAAGAGTGTATTTTTGCTCTCCAAGAGGTTCTCAGTACAGTGCCCTCCTGCCTTTTCATCATCTGCGTCATGTCTGGCAGTTTATCTCTTCCTCTCCTCTGTTGAAGATGTTCTGTCTTCAGAGAACACTGCCATGGAGGTTCTCTGGTAACAGTCCTTGTGAGGAACTGGACAGTGAATGCTATTGGATTACTCGTTGTGCAGGGAATCACAACCAAAATTAATCCTGCCTTCACTCAAAATCTCTATGCACACACACACACACACGCACACATATTATTTCCAGAAATCACGAGTGAAAGTTCTGGCTTGCCTTCTCCTCTCTAGGTCAGGGGAACTGTGCACCTTTATCACAACCATAGCTGTGACTCACAAACTCTTCAGAGCAGAACTCAAAACTGGGACTTTGCTGATGGGATATGGCTCAGGTAAGCAATGTCTAAACCAGCTGAGATCCAGTGTATGAGATGCCCCACACCCATGCCTGTGTACAATTACAGCAATCTACAGAAATCTGAAAGGTGAAGATTATTCAAATATATCATACTTTCTGCATCAGTAAAAGGAGAATTTAGGATCACTGAAGTCATTTATTAGCACTAGGTTATTGATATCAAACACGCTGTGCCAAACCTCAGAACATACAGGCACAAATTAAGAATGGAGGATCTTCCTGGAACAAACAGTTCTCTCCCAGCACAATGCAGTCAAGATCACTGTGGCTGAAGACCTCTATCTGCTCTGTGTTTCTTAGTATTTGCTGATAATACAATATCTAAACAGACCAAAAACAACAAGGTCATTTTCAAAGGCCTTTTTTTTTTGCAGCTATTGACTTGTGCCCCCTCTGGGACTGGTTATACCCAGTCCTCAAGACAGGCCAGGTTTCAGGAAATGCCTTTGTTGCTATGAGATAGCATTCCCCGCCAGATGGCTGGGCTCTATCAGTCACATACAACAAGGCATCGGTCCAACAGCACAGCAAGCATGTTATTTACTGAGAGCTTGCGGAGGGGGCAATGCAGCTGACAGATCCACAATCCAAATCTTTCAAATAAACACTTAACATCAATCCTGGCTCTCTGGTTTCTCAAAATGGCCATTGCTTCCTACGTCTCTCATCAATTTCTAAAAGCAACACTTTCTGCTCTGCAATGAATTGAACGCTGATACAACTTTGAAGCGGAATTTGGTACTTGAGCTGATAACCCACAGGCTAGAAATAGGCACTGAGTTCACTGGTTCTGGTTTACTACACTCCCCAGGTGAGGACCCATTCCCAAATGACAGGGGTGTGTTCAGCTCCACTGCAGTAGAATTGAATCTGGGACCAGCAGCAGCCCATGTTGTAGAGGCTGCTTGTGCAGCATTAAGGAGGGAGCGGGGAGATCACCTGAAATGGCGCACGGTGATTTAACTAACCCAGAAATACAAGAGACAGGAATGGGTCAATACAGAACCTAAAGTAGGCAATTCAACAACAATGCAGGCAGGTAACACAAAAAGTATATGTACAGGACTGCCACTTGCCAGTCCCCACACTCCATCCTCCTCTCCCACCACCCTACAGCACCCACTTCACTCCCCATTTCCGTCCTTCCACCTACCACTACATCCCATCTCTGCCTGTCCTCTTGCATTTCTGACACCTCTTTTACCCTTCTTGAACTCCTGACTGTAAAATGCGCCCCCTCCGCACCCATCACCAACACTGCCCTGCCATGAAGCCCAGTCTATAGGAGTGTTGGACCCACAGTGCCCAAGATCCGCACATACCCCTTCATTTTGCACTCCAGCACAGTTATGGAAGGACGTAGATTTCAGTCATGCATCAGCCAATACCCCACAAGCTTGTGTGTGGATCTGCAGTGGTACATCCTTCACCTGTAATCATAGCTGTGTAATGCACACACACCCTGGCAGAAAAAGAGCAAGTATGAAAAATAAACACAAACAAAACTGAAGGAGTCAGTCACCCCTGGCACACAACTGAAATCAGGCTTCTGTTTAGTTAGTGGCTAACTACAGGCGTTAAACAGGTGGCATGACTGAAGCAGGTACCCAGAGAGGTCAGCCCAAGGAGCACCCAAAACTGATCTTAGAGCCTTGCCTCAATAATCAGCTCAAGCTGCCAGGGCTTGTCACCCCTCCACAGCATGTTCATTTCCCACTCAAGTCACTTGGACCACCTGCCTCAAAATGTGGCCATCACCCAAGTCCTGGGGAAGGGTGTGGGAGAGGGCTGGGGGAAGGAGTGGGCAAGAATGGTGGTCAATCATGGATCAAAAACCCAGTGTCTGTGGAACTGGAAGGGACAATTCTGCTCAGAATCTGGGAAAACTAGTTGGAGCTTCTGACAAATATTGCATTTACATACCACTCCCATATCCTTCAAATGCTCAAAGCACTTTACATCCAGTGAGGTGCTTTATAAGTGTGGTTATTATTGTAATGCTGCATTACTCCTGAAATAGGCCCTGCCCATGTGGTACTGAGCTCCACACACCAACACATCAAGTTCCACACCCTGTCTGAGTGGGTAAGAGAGCTGGGGGCATCATTTCAGCTGTTACAATTGATCAGAGCCTCTCTGGATTATTGTTGCAGATCCTGCTCCTGATTGTTACCCATCACTCCAGCTGGGAAGTGCATGTTCAGGCCTGGCGCAAAGCCAGGACTGGGCTTGACTATGTCCAGTAATGTATAAATGTTCTACATTAATCCTTGCACTAGAGCAGCAAGACTTTGCCAGCCAAACCATTAGTGCCAGTCACTGATACTTTAGCAAATGGTTCCACTTCACTCCTGAATCATTATACCATGGTGAAGTGTAACCAGTTAAAATTAGGAAATGTTTTTCCCAATGCCCAATTTAAACAGTGGTATGTTAGCACTTGTAACATGAACCACTGAGTACTGAATGTTCTTTGTCACTTTCACAGTCTGTGCAAATATTCATTTTGTTATAATGCATCTTCTATATCAGGCTGAGAGGGGCACACACACAGTGGGCTCTGATTAAATCACGAGGTGCAGTAAACTCAAAGCCCTATTACGAGCATCAAACACACAGCCACAATCTTTATACAATTCCAGTAGATACAAATACTGCCTTCTAATTCACTCCTATCTCTTCCTGGATGAGTTTCGATTCTACAGGCACTTCTGCTCACTTGTGCAGTGTTCACTCTTCATGTCCGATTCTAAACTCGATGGGTCCAAAGGGAATTCTAACTATCACAGCTGAGCATGTTCCTAACCTCATTTGTTCACACATTAAGCAGCACCAGGCATACCTAAAAATGAGGTGTTAACACAGGACTACTTGCGTGCCAAACAGCATAAGCAACAAGCATTAGACAGCTAAGCGATCCCACAACCAATGGATCAGATCTAAGCTCTGTAGTCCTGCCACATCCAGTTGTGAATGGTGGTGGACAATTAAACAGCTCACTGGAGGAGGAGGCTCCACAAATATCCCCATCCTCAATGATGGGGAGCCCAGCACATCAGTGCAGTAGATAAGGCTGAAGCATTTGCTACAGTCTTCAGCCAGAAGTGCCGAGTGGATGATCCATCTTGGCCTCCTCCGGAGGTCCCCAGCATCACAGGTGCCAGTCTTCAGCCACACCACGTGATATCAAGAAACAGCTGAAGAAACTGGTTAGTGCAAAGGCTATGAGACCTGACAATATTCGGCAATAGTATTGAAGGCTCTTGCTCCAGAACTTGCCATGCCCCTAGCTAAGCTGTTTCAGTACAGCTACAACACTGCCATCTACCCAGCTATGTGGAAAATTGCCCAGGTATGTCCTGTACTCAAAAAGAAGGACAAATCCAACCCGGCCAATTACTGCCCCATCAGCCTACTCTTGATCATCAGTAAAGTAATGGAAGGGGTCATCAACAGTGCTCGCAAGCGGCACCTGCTTAACAATAGCCTGCTCACTGATGCCCTGTTTGGGTTTCGCCAGGGCCACTCAGCTCCTGGTGTCATTATAGCCTTGGTTCAAACATGGACAAAAGAGCTGAGCTCCCAAGGTGAGGTGAGAGTTACTGCTCTTGACATCAAGGCAGCATTTGACCGAGTGTGGCATCAAGGAGCCCGAGCAAAACTGGAGTCAATGGGAATCGGGGGGAAACTCTCCACTGGTTGGTGTCATACCTAGCACAAAGGAAAATGGTTGCAGGTGTTGGAGATCAGTCATCTCAGTTCCAGGGCATCACTGCAGAAGTTCCTCAGCTGCTTCACCAATGACCTTCCTTCCATCAGAAGGTCAGAAGTGGGGATGTTCGCTGATGATTGCACAATGTTCAGTACCATTCGCAACTCCTCAGATACTGAAGCAGTCTTTGTGCAAATGCAGCAAGACCTGGACAATATCCAGGCTTGGGCTGACAAGTGGCAAGTAACATTCGTGCCACACAAGTGCCAGGCAATGACCATCTCCAACAAGAGAGAATCTAACCATCGCCCCTTGATGTTCAAAGGCATTACCATCACCAGATCACTCACTATCAACATCCTGGGGGTTAGCATTGACCAGAAACTGAACTGGACTAACTATATAAATACTGTGGCTGCAAGAGCAGGTCAGAGGCTAGGAATCCTGCAACGACACTCAAGAAGCTTCACACCATCCAGGACAAAGCAGCCCGCTTGATTGGCACCCCTTCCTCAAACATATATTCCCTCCACCATCTTTGCACAGTAACAGCAGTGTGTACCACCTCCATGCAGGAATTCACCAAGGCTCCTTCAACATCACCTTCCAAACCCATGACCTCTACCATCTAGAAGGACAAGAGCAGCAGATGGATGGGAACACCACCACCTGAAAGTTCCCCTCCAGGTCACTCACCATCCTGACTTGGAAATACATCACCGTTCCTTCACTGTCGCTGGGTCAAAATCATGGAGCTGCCTCCCTAACAGCACTGTGGGTGCTACACCACATGGACTGCAGTGGTTCAAGAAGGCAGCTCACCATCGCCTTCTCAAGGGCAACTAGGGGATGGGCAATAAATGCTGGCCCAGCCAGCGAGGCCCACATCCCTTGAATGAATAATTTAAAAAAACACAATTGTCCTTTGCAAATCCATTCTGGCTTTCCTTAACAAATCCATCTTTGTACTGGACTGCCATTGTCTTTCCCACCATGAAGGTTAAACTGACTGGCCTATAGTTGCTGGGCTTAGCTTTACACCTTTTTTGAACAAGGATGTAATATTTGCAATTCTCTAGTCCTCTGGCACCCTGTACCTAAGGAGTATTGGAGGATTATGGCCAGTGCCTCCACAATTTCCACCGTTACTTCTCTCAGTATCCTTTGATGCATCTCATCTTGCCCTGGTGACATAGTTAATAAGTCATATTATAGTTAATAAAAGGGCAGCTAATCTATCCAATACCTCTCCTTTATCAAATTTTAACCCATCCAGTGTCTCAACTACTTCCTCTTTCACTATGACTCAGGCAGAAAGGGAAGGGAAGAGTCAGAGGTGGACTAGGTGAAGTTGTGAGAAGGGTGGAAATTGCAAACCAAAGTTAATGAAACTGTTCAGTTCAGCATATGATACTATGATCACTGTCCCCTAAATGTTCCCCTAATGCCACTTGAGTTACTTGACCCACCTCATTTTTCAGAGCCAGATCCTTTTTGCTCATTGAGTTAGGAACATATCGATCTAGAAAGTTCTCCTGAAAATACTTTATAAACTCTTCCTCCTCTCTGTCCTTTATATTATTAATATTCAAGTCCATATTAGGATAAATTCAAGTCCCCCATTATAACTACTCTATAGTTCTTGCACCTCTCTGTAATTTCCCTACAAACTTGTTCCTCAATTTCTTTTCCACTAGACTAGGCCTATAGAATGTACCCAGTAGTGTAATGGTTTCTTAGCTCTAACCAAATAGTTTCTATCCATGTCCCTATAGGACAACCATTCGCACTATCACTGTAATGTTCACCTTAATCAGCACTGATATCCCTCTTCCTTTCTCTCCTGAATATCCAGGAATATTAAGTACCCAGCTTGGCCCTATCTTGAGTTAGGTCTCTGTTCTTGCTACATCATATTTGCATGCGGCTATTGTGACAGTCATGACATGCCTGCAAGGATATTATATTCCTTATTTTCAAAATAGAGACAATGCAGACTTTTAAAAATTGATTTTACAAAGTGGTCAAAATGCTGCCCAAGATAGCCACCAAGGATCAAGTGGTTACTCTTTGTAATTTCTGCACAAAGAATTAACTCATGTCTGAGCCTGCTTCTGGAAAGTTCTCAAATGCAAATGAGTTCCCCAGGTGAAAATTGACCACCCTTATCAGCTCAATAGAAGAGATTTAGCAGACAGTGACTACCAGATCTGCTGGGGCTGTGAAGAGGGAATATCAAATAAGGCCTTCCAGAGAGCTAATCATAGCTGGTATGTTGATGGGTTATCATCACCCTGGCTCCAATGCATTATGTTAGACAATGAAACTTGCCATCATGTGACCGAAGCTGGCTTAATAAAATAATGGATCTTATTACTCCAAAAGGGAACCCAGCAAGTCATCTGTACACCAACAGGACAAGAGGGACCATCCTCCAGCAAGAAGAGAATCCTGCCCAACAACCAGTCAACCCAGGCAGTGGAGAGGGGAGCTAATTTGTTTTCACTGCAAAGTTTTGCCTCTAAAAAGACATGGCCACAACTTTATCTAGAGACCCAGAGGCTTCCAACATTCACCCAAAGAACCACAAAGTAAAAGCCATCCAAGCCTGCTACATGTGCATTTTTAAAGAACTTAATTTGGACACATGACTTACTTCTTGTATTTTCTTTTATTAATAACCTAAAACATAGGCTTTGTCTCTAGAATTATCTTTACCTGTGTGTATGCCTGTCTGCATGAGGGAGTGAGTGTGTTTTGTTGCATACATCTCAGGGCGCTGTGTGTGAATAAATATCATTTAAACATGCAAACATCAATAAACATCCACAGTAAATTTAATTTAGATCTTATTTCATTCCCCTTTCCTTTGACCCCACCTAATATCAAACTATTTCCTACACAAGTGCTATCTGTCTCTCCCAATTCTCAGTGCACCTTGTTTTCCCTCATTAAAATTTCCTGGTTCCCTCACCACTTATAAAATAGTTTAAACTCTTCCCATTAGCACTAGCAAACTGCCCCACAAGTGATATTGGTTTTGATTATATTCAGATGCAACCCATCTTGCCTGTAAAGGTCCCATCTTCCCCAGAACCGGTCCTAATGTCCCAAAAATCTAAAGCTCTTCCCTACTGCACCATCTCTCCAGCCACACATTCATCTGCTCTATCCTCCTATTTCTATACACACTTAAGCATGATACCGAGAGCAATCTGAAGATTATTACCTTTGAGGTCCTGCTTGCTAGTTGTTATCAATATGGACCATGACCATTGCCTGTTCACCCTCCCCATCAGTGCTCTGGAGTTGCTTAGTGATCTTGGCACCAGGGAGGCAACATACCATCCTGGTTTCATGATTGTGATCACAGAACACCCTGTCCGCTTCCCTAAGAATTGAATCCACTATCACTATTGACTTCCCAATCTTACTCCTGCCCACCCTGCATAACTGAACCAGCCATGGTCTAGGCTCTGGTTGCATTCAGAACAGAATATTGGTTGGAGAGTGAGATGCATGCAGGGGACTGCTGCACTACCTCCCTGGTCCTCCTTGACTGTCTGGTGGTTACCCATTCTGGCTGCATATCTTTAAGCTATCTATAAATTCGCTATCCACAATTTTTTTGTTCCAATTCTACATAAGCCCCCTCCCTCAACTGCCATTTCCTGCTCTCACTTTGAACTGTAAAACTTTACCAATTTTGCTTTCAATTTCCAGCCTTCCCTCACCTTCACATGGTCTATCCTTGACTCTTTGCTTCTTAAATACTCCTGCTGGGTGAAACATCAATTTATAGGTCCTTCTTTCAATTTGATGCATTTCATTTGCTGCTAAAAATGCTGTCTGATGATCCATAATAACAAAAGCAAAATACTGCGGATGCTGGAAATCTGAAATAAAAACAGAAAATGCTGGAAAAATCTTCAGAGCAGACCTGCTGAGCTTTTCCAGCATTTTCTGTTTTCATTTCTGTCCGATCCATATTGGGCTCACTAAACACAGATTGGGTCACCGCTTTACTGAACAGCTGCATTCATTTCGCAAGCCTGACCCCAAGCTTCAGTCAACCTGTTATTTTAATTCTTCATCTTACATTCACGTTGACCTCTCTGTCCTTGACCTCCTGAACTGTTCCAATGAAGCTCAACATAAGCTTGAGGAACGGCACCACATCTTTCAATTATGTACTTTACAGCTTTCTGGACTCATAACTGAGTTCAACAATTTCAGATCCCATTTTGTTTTCTCTTTCTTTGCAGGCTTTGATTTTATTCTTGTTTTTCTCATGTTTTTGCTTTTGGACAATAGCTGTTCAACATTCTGCCATTCATCCTCCTGTTTGTTTTTACACTTCTTCCAATACCACTCCCTTTGGCCTTGCATCACCAACTCTTTTGTCATTTAATCTCTCCTGCTTTCCACCGCGTCACAGACCTTTCCTGCTGTTCGATTTCCACCCTCCCTCTTTCACTTGCTCATAACCTGTTACATTTCTAACATGTCCCAGTTTGAATGAAAGGTGCTTGACTTAAAACATCAGTGTTTCTCTCTCCACGGATGCTGCCAGGCCTGCTGAGTATTTCCAGCATTTTCTGTTTTTATTTCAGACTAGCAGAGAATCAAAATATTTGGGTCAAAGGAATATCTTTATTGCAACAGTATTTCTTTAAAAACAGTATTTCTTGTTACTCTTTCACCAAAGAATTTAACAGAACCAGGACTTCTCACTCTGGTAACAGCTACATAAAATTGTTCATGTGTTAAAACAGGCCTCAGAATAGACATGTAAATTTGTCAAGAGTCTGGGCTTGTGAATTGTTTGTAGTCAAAGAATCTAGAAGTCTAATTGGGAATTGATTTCTTCCAAGTTGTAAAAGCAGATTTCCATCGAATAGGCACAAAATTGTTCAAGCAATAAACACTCTGTATCCTTGAAATCTGCTGATTATAATCTCGTCATCCATCAATGAAGAAAACGGCTTCTTAACTACCAATCTGGCTCCACGACAAAATCCCATGTTTACGATTCAGGTTTCATAGCAACATTGTACCCAGGACGACCAACAATCCTTTATGTTATGGGATTGTCCCGTATCTGAGTCCACTGTCCTGGGCTGCATGGTGCCGGAATACGGCTTGTCCCACAATTCAGATCTTTAAACAGTACACGCTCTCCCCTGTTTATACAGTCTCACTGCTCTGGCAGCACCCCTCCCCTCGCCCCCGACCCCGGCTCTCACAGCTCTGGCAGCAACCCTCCCCTCACCCCCGCTCTCACAGCTCTGGCAGCACCCCTCCCCCACAGCTCTGGTAGCACCCCTCCCCCACCCTCCTGCTCTCACAGCTCTGGCAGCACCCCTCCCCCCACCCTCCTGCTCACAGCTCTGGCAGCACCCCTCCCCCCACCCTCCTGCTCACAGCTCTGGCAGCACCCCTCCCCCCACCCTCCTGCTCACAGCTCTGGCAGCACCCCTCCCCCCACCCTCCTGCTCACAGCTCTGGCAGCACCCCTCCCCCCACCCTCCTGCTCACAGCTCTAGCAGCACCCCTCCCCCCACCCTCCTGCTCACAGCTCTGGCAGCACCCCTCACCCCTCCCCACACCCTCACAGCTCTGGCAGCACCCCTCCCCACACCCTCACAGCTCTGGCAGCACCCCTCCCCACACCCTCACAGCTCTGGCAGCACCCCTCCCCACACCCTCACAGCTCTGGCAGCACCCCTCCCCGCACCCTCCTGCTCACAGCTCTGGCAGCACCCCTCCCCGCACCCTCCTGCTCACAGCTCTGGCAGCACCCCTCCCCCCACCCATGCTCTCACAGCTCTGGCAGCACCCCTCCCCTCACCCTTGCTCTCACAGCTCTGGCAGCACCCCTCCCCCAACCCTCCTGCTCACAGCTCTGGCAGCACCCCTCCCCCACCCTCCTGCTCTCACAGCTCTGGCAGCACCCCTCCCCTCACCCCCCTGCTCACAGCTCTGGCAGCACCCTTCCCCCCACCCTCACAGCTCTGGTAGCACCCCTCCCCCCCACCCTCCTGCTCACAGCTCTGGCAGCACCCCTCTCCACACCCCTGCTCTCACAGCACTGGCAGTATGCCACCCCCCCTCCCCCTCCCACTGCTCTGGCAATACCCCTCCTCCTCCTCCCACACCCCCACTCTCACAGCTCTGGCAGCAACATCCCCACCTCCCCACGTGTACAGATCCAAATGGCTTTGCCTTAATTTTCTCTATGAGAGTTCGTCACCTAGATTCCTCCTTCAGTCTAAGTTTTGCAGTGGCTTGTGCATTGAAATTAGACTGTGTAGAAACACCGGATGGTACAGACAGTTATCATAATCATCCAGAGAATTAACACCAACGCATTCTTTAAATTCATCAGAAAGATGTTAGAACCATAGAACACTACAGCACAGAAAAACAGGCCATTCGGCCCTTCTAGTCTGTGCCGAAATATTATTCCACTAGTCCCATTGACCTGCACCCAGTCCATAACCCTCCAGACCTCTCCCATCCATGTATCTATCCAATTTATTCTTAAAACTTAAGAGTGAGCCCGCATTTACCACGTCAGATGGCAGCTCGTTCCACACTCTAACCACTCTCTGAGTGAAGAAGTACCCCCTAATGTTCCCCCTAAACCTTTCCCCTTTCACCTTAAAGCCATGTCCTCTTGTGTTTATCTCTCCTAATCTAAGTGGAAAGAGCCTACTCGCATTTACTCTGTCTATGCCCCTCATAATTTTGTAAACTTCTATCAAATCTCCCCTCATTCTTCTACCCTCCAAGGAATAAAGTCCTACCTGTTTAATCTTTCCCTGTAACTCAACTCCTTAAGACCCGGCAACATCCTAGTAAATCTTCTCTGCACACTCTCAATCTTACTGATATCCTTCCTGTAGTTAGGCGAACAGAACTGCACACAATACTCCAAAGTTGGCCTCACCAATGTCTTATACAACCTCACCATAACATCCCAACTCCTATACTCAATACTTTGACTTATGAAGGCCAGTATGCCAAAAGCTTTCTTTACAACCCTGTCTACCTGTGACGCCACTTTCAGGGAATTATGTATCTGAACTCCCAGATCCCTTTGTTCTTCCGCACTCCTCAGTGTCCTACCATTTACTGTGTATGTCCTACCTTGGTTTGTCCTTCCAAAATGCAACACCTCACACTTCTCTGCATTAAATTCCATCTGCCATTTTCTGGCCCATTTTTCCAGTTGGTCCAGATCCCTCTGCAAGTTTTGAAAGCCTTCCTTGCTGTCCACAACGCCTCCAATCTTAGTGTCATCAGCAAACTTGCTGATCCAATTTACCACATTATCATCCAGATCATTGATATAGACAACAAACAACAATGGTCCCAGCACAGATCCCTGAGGCACACCACTAGTCACAGGCCTCCAGTCTGAGAAGCAATCATCCACTACCACTCTCTGTCTTCTCCCACACAGCCAATTTCGAATCCAGTTTACAACCTCTCCATGGATACCAAGTGTCTGAACCTTCTGAACTAACCTCCCATGTGGGACCTTGTCAAAGGACTTACTAAAGTCCATGTGGACAACATCCACAGCCTTTCCTTCATCTACTTTCTTGGTAACCTCCTCAAAAAACTCTACAAGGTTCGTTAAACACGACCTACCACGCACAAAGCCATGCTAACTATCCTTAATCAGCCCTTGGCTGTCCAAATAATTGTATATCTGATCTCTCAGAACACCTTCCAATAATATACCTACTACTGACGTCAGGCTCACTGGCCTGTAATTACCTGGTTTACTTTTGGAGCCTTTTTTAAACAACGGAACAACATGAGCTACCCTCCAGTCCTCCGGCACCTCACCCGTAGCTAAGGACATTTTAAATATTTCTGCCAGAGCCCCTGCAATTTCTACACTAGTCCCCCTCAAGGTCCGAGGGAATATCATGTCAGGCCCGGGGGATTTATCTACCTTTATTCGCTGTAAGGCAGCAAGCACCTCCTCCTCTTTAATCTCTATATGTTCCATGACACTACTGCTTGTTTCCCTTCCTTCCTTATACACCATGCCAGTTTCCTGAGTAAACACTGATGCAAAAAAACTGTTTAAGATCTCCCCCATCTCGTGAGGCTCCACACATAGATGACCACTCTGATCTTCAAGGGGACCAATTGTGTCCCTTACTATCCTTTTACTCTTAATATACTTGTAGAAACCCTTCGGGTTTACCTTCACATTATCTGCCAAAGCAACCTCATGTCTTCTTTTTGCCTTCCTGATTTCCTTCTTTAGTATTTTCTTACATTTTCTATACTCTACAAATATCTCATCTGCTCCTTGTTGCTTATACCTGCTATACACCTCTCTCTTCTTCTTAATCAGATCGCCAATATCCCTTGAAAACCAAGGTTCCCTATGCCTGTTAACTTTGCCTTTAATCCTGATAGGAATGTGCAAACTCTGCACTCTCAAAATTTCACCTTTGAATGCCTTCCAGTTACTGAACACATCCTTGCCAGAAAACAACTTATCCCAATCCACTCTTCCTAGATCCTTTCTCATTTCCACAAAATTGGCCTTTCTCCAATTTAGAATCTCAACTCGAGGACCAGACCTATCCTTATCCATAATTAACTTAAAACTAATGACATTGTGGTCACTGGACCCAAAATGTTCACCTACACATACCTCTGTCACCTGACCTGTCTTGTTCCCTAATAGGAGATCAAGTATTGCATCCTCTCTCGTTGGTACCTCTATATATTGATTTAGAAAACTTTCCTGAACACATTTGACAAACTCCAAGCCATTCAGCCCTTTTACAGTATGGGAGTCCCAGTCAATATGTGGAAAGTTAAAATCTCCTACTATCACAACTTTCTGTTTGTTACATCAGTCTGCTATCTCTCTACAGATTTGCTCCTCCAATTCTCTCTGACTATTGGGCGGTCTATAATACAACCCTATTAGTGTGGTCACACATTTCCCGTTCCTCAGCTCCACCCATATGGCCTCTGTAGACAAGCCCTCCGGGCTGTCCTGACCACGCACAGCTGTGATATTTTCCCTGACTAGTAATGCCATTCCTCCCCCTTTCATCCCTCCCCCTCTAGCACGTCTGAAACGTCGGAACCCCGGAACATTGAGCTACCAGTCCTGCCCCTCCTGCAACCAAGTCTCACTAATAGCAATAATGTCGTAATCCCACGTGCCAATCCACGCCCTAAGCTCATCTGCCTTTCCGACAATACTCCTTGCATTGAAATGGATGCACCTGAGAACATTTCTATCATGTACAAACCTTTGATATCTGTCTATACATGCATTCCTCGCTTGACCTTTATCCTCCTCCATCTCACTATCTGCTCTAACATTCTGGTTCCCCTCCCCCTGCAAATCTATTTTAAACCCTCCGGGGCAGCACTAGCAAACCTACCCACAAGGATGTTCGTCCCCCTCCAGTTCAGGTGCAAACCGTCCCATCGGAACAGGTCCCACCTTCCCTGGAACAGAGCCCAATTGTCCAGAAACATGAAGCCCTCCCTCCTACACCATCTCCTTAGCCACGTATTTAGCAGCATTATCTTCCTATTTCTAGCCTCACTAGCACGTGGCACGGGTAGCACTCCTGAGATCGCAAACCTGGAAAATATTTTCATTCAAATCTCGTGAATCTCCTTTTTTAACATGTAAAATAGCTTTCAAATAATAAGTTGTATCGAATAATTGTCCCTGCCATTTTGTCACTCAATCAATTGCATCGTCTCATTCACCCATCCTGGCTCAACCCTCCACATGGCACTCTCTTGCTCCCACACCATCACTATTCCATCACTACCATCAACTCCATCCCATCCCTCATGGAAACAATCTCTCCAACCAGACTAACTTTGTTGCTGGGCTGCCCTTACCTTCTGCTGTTTTTGTTCTCCATCAAAGATTCCCCCTTCTCCACCCTGCCACCGCCACAGCCATAGGAGGCAGCAGTTGTATCATGCACCCAATAAAACCATGCATCCCATGTGCCTCCACATGTTCCAGGCACCGCACACCAAACAAACCCACCAAAAGATACGCCCCTTGAACTGACCAATTAAAACAGTCCAGATAGAAAAAAATACAGTATTTTTATTATAGATTTCCAGCAACTGTAATTTTGCTCTTGTATGAAGAGGAAAAACACTGGCTGATTGCCTAACCCAGGGACACTGAGGCCAAAATGTTCTTCCACCTGAGCTCAGTGGACTCAGCACAAAGCAATGCTCGAGTCTGGGAGCTCCCTGGTCTGCTCCAGGGAGCCAGGCTCCAGAATCAAAACTAAAAGTATTTGTAGAATGCGATGACACATGAGTCTGCATGAACCCCTAGACAAAGACTTTCAGCCAATATTTTCAAAAGGGAACATTAACATTCAGATACACACAAATACAAATGGCAATTGGGAAACTGAAAGTTTTACTCCTTGCAAAGAAAGAGAGATTAATGTTAACATCGAGTCTTTAACATTTTAACAGTCTAAGGATGTCCCAAAGCATTCCACAGCCAGTTAAGTACTTTTGAAGCATAGTCACAAATGGAATATCGGAAATGCAGCAGCCAGTTGGCACATAGCATGCTCCCATGAACAGCAATGAGATAGTAACCAGATGATCGATTTTAGTGACACTGGTTAAAGGATAAATGTCGACCAAGGATACTGGGGAAGTGGTGGCGAAGTGGTATTGTCGCTGGAATGATAATCTAGAGACCCAGGGTAATGCACTGGAGATGGTGGAATTTGAAATCTGGAATTAGAAGTCTAATGATGACCATGAAAACCCATCTGGCTCATTAATGCCCTTTAGGGAAATCTGCCGACCTCACCTGTTCTCCAGATTTGCAGAAATGTGGTTGATTCTTAAAGTGCCCTCTGCAATGGCTGAGAAAGCCATTCAGCTGTGTCAAATAGCTAAAAAGTCAATAAAAAGGAATGAAACCAGACGGACCACCCTAGGCACTGGAAATGACAATGGCAATCTCAGCCCTGTCGACCCTGCAAAGTCCTCCTTACTAACATCTGGGGACATATGCCAAAATTGGGAGAGCTGTCTCACAGACTAGTCAAGCAACAGCCTGACTCACAGGTCATAATCACAGAATCATACCTGACTGATAATGTCTCAGACACCACCATCACCATCCCTGGGTATGTCCTGTCCCACTGGCAGGACAGGCCCAGCAGAGGTGGCGGCATAGTGGTATACACTCAGGAGTGAGTTGCCCTGGGAGTCCTCCACATGGACTCCGGATCCCATGAAGTCTCACAGCATCAGGTCAAAAGGAAACCTCCTGATGACAACCACATGCCGCGCCACCACCTCCCCCACCCTTCAGCTGGTGAATCAGTGTGTGTGCTTGTGCTTGGGTGTGTGTAAATGATTTAATTAAGCTGCAGAAAGGTTGGTAAAGACAGCTTGTCTGTGGGAATTGAGAGATGAAAGGTAAAGGTGCTACATGCATGCATTTGTAGGAAACCTCCTGCTGATTACTACATACTGCCCACCACCATGCTCCCCCCCATCCCCAGCTGATGAATCAGTGCTCTTCCATGTTGAACACCACTTGGAAGAAGCACTGAGGGTGGCAAGGACACAGAATGTAGGGGACTTCAATGTCCATTACCGCATGCCAAGCTGGCTGAGTTCTAAGGATAAAGCTGCTAGACTGGGTCTGCGGCAGGCGGAGAGAGAACCAACAAGTGGGGAAAATATACTTGACTTCATCCTCACCAACCTTCCTGCCACAGACACATCTGTCCATGACGGTATCAGTAGGAGTGACAACCGCATAGTCGTTGTGGAGACAAAGTCCCATCTTCACATTGAGAATACCCTCCATTATGTTGTGTGGCATTACCACCATGCTAAATGGGATAGATTTTGAACAGATCTAATAACTCAAGACTGGGCGTCCATGAGGCGCTGTGGGCCATCAGCAACAGAATTGTACTTGAACACTATCTGCAACCTCATGGCCTGGCATATGCCCCACTCTACCACTACCACCAAGCCAGGGCATCAATGAAGAGTGCAGGAGGGCATGCCAGGAGCAGCACCAGGCTTACCTAAAAATGAGGTGTCAATCTGGTGAAGCTACAACACAGGTCTACTTGCATGCCAAAGAGCATAAGCAGCAAGTGATAGACAGAGCTAAGCGATTCCACAACCAATGGTTTAGATCTAAGCTCTGCAGTCCTGCCACATCCATTTGTGAATGTTGGTGGACAATTAAACAACTCACTGGAGGAGGAGACTGCACAAATATCCCCATCCTCAATGATGGAGGAGCCCAGCATATCAGTGCAAATGATAAGGCTGAAGCATTTGCAACAATCTTCAACCAGAAGTGCTGAGTGGATGATCCCTCTCAGCCTCCTCTCGAGGTCCCCAGCATCACAGACGTCAGTCTTCAGCCAATTCAATTCATTCCACGTGGTATCAAGAAGGGGCTGAAGGCACTGGATACTGCAAAGACTTTGGGCCCTGACAATATTCCGTCAATAGTACCAAAGACTTGTGCTCCAGAACTTGTTCCTGTACAGCTACAGCATTGGCATTTACCTGGCAATGTGGAAAATTGCACAGGTATGTCCTGTACACAAAAAGCACAAAAACACACAAATCCAACTCAGCCAATTACCGCCCCATCAGTCTACCACAGAATCACAGAGTCGTAAAGGCATAGAAGGAGGCTATTCGGCCCATCGTGTCTGCACCGGCTCTCATAATGAGCATTATGACCAAGTGCCAGAGCCTTGCCTTTTCCCCGTACCCTTGCACATTGTTTCTATTCAAATTATCATCTAATGCCCTCCTGAAAGCCTTGATTGAACCTGCCTCCACCACATTTCCAGGCAATGCATTCCAGACAAGAACCACTCGCTGTGTGAAAAAGTTTTTCCTCACGTCACATTTGCTTCTTTTGCAAATCACCTCAAATCTGTGCCCTCTCGTTCTTGATCATTTTACGAGAGGGAACAGCTTCATCGTATCTACTCTGTCTAGCCCCCTCATGATATTGAAAATTTCTATCAAGTCTCCTCTCAGCCTTTTCCTCTTCAAGGAGAACAGTCCCAATCACTCCAATCTATTTTCATAACTGAAGTTTCTCATCCCTGGGACCATTCTTGTAAACCTCTTCTGCACTCTCTCCAATGTGTTCACATCCTTCCTATAGTATGGTGCCCAGAACTGTACACAATACTCCAGCTGAGATCTAATGAGTGTCTTATATAAATTCAGCATAACCTCCTTGCTCTTGTACTCTATGCTCCTGTTAATAAAGCCCAGGGTACAATATGCTTTATTAACTGCTCTCTCCGTCTGTCGTGCTACCTTCAATGATCTATGCACATATACACCCAAGTCTTCCTGCTCCTGCACCTCCTTCTAAATTTCAGCCCTTATTTTAGAATGTTTGTCCATGTTCTTCCTATCAAAATGCATCACCTCACACTTCCCCGCATTGAACTTCTCCTGCCACCTATTTGTCCACTCCACCAACTTGTCCATGTCCTCTTGAAGTTCCACACTATCCTCCTCGCAGTTCACAACACTTCCAAGCTTCGTATCATCCGCAAACTTTGAAATTGTCTCCTGCACACCAATATCTAGAACAAAGAACAAAGAAAAGTACAGCACAGGAACAGGCCCTTCAGCCCTCCAAGCCTGCGCTGATCATATTGCCTATCAAACTAAAACATTTTGCACTTCCAGGGTCTGTAGACCTCTATTCCCATCCTATTCATGTATTTGTCAAGCTGCCTCTTAAACACCACTATCGTACCTGCTTCCACCACCTCCTCTGGCAGCGAATTCCAGACACTCACTACCCTCTGCGTTAAAAACTTGCCCCGCACATCGCCTCTAAAGTTTTCTCCTCTCACCTTAAATCTATGTCCCCTAGTAATTGACTCTTCCACCCAGGGCAAAACATTGGACACATGCTGCTGTAGAAAATTCTCCTGAACACAATCTAGGATCTTTTGCTCGTCTCCGCTCTTTACACTACCACTGTCCCAGTCTACATTCGGGTAATTAAAGTCTCCCATTATAACTACTCTATAATGCTTGCATCCCTCTGTAATTTCCCTGCAGATTTGTTCTTCTACGTCCTTCTCACTAGTGGGCGGTCTATAGGCTACACTGAGCAATGTAACTGCACGCTTTTTGTTCCTTAGCTCTAGCCAAATTGAATCTGTCCTTGAAGCCTCTGGGTCCTCCTCTTTCTCCAACACTGCAATGCTCTCCTTAACCAATATCGCCACCTCTCCTCCTTTCCTATCTCTTCTGAGCACCTTGTACCCGGGAATATTTAACACCCAGTTCTGCCCTTCCTTGAGCCAGGCCTTTGTTATCGCCACAACACCATATTTCCATATGACAGTCTGTGCCTGTAATACCCCAATCTTATTTACTATGCTCCGTGCATTCACATACATACATAGTAACCCTGATTTAGGTTTTGTTACTTTCTCCCTTGCCCCAACTTTACCTATTAACTTACTATCCTCTATACAAGTGCTATATGTCCCTCCCAGTATTTTGTGCACCCTGGTATTCCTCTCTAATATTTTCTCTTGGCTCCCACACCCCTGTCAAGTTAGTTTAATGCCCTCCCAACAGCACTAGCAAAACACCCCACATGGAACTCAGTCCCAGCTCTGCTCAGGTGCAATCCATCCACTTGTACAGGTTCCATCTCTCCCAGAGCCAGTCCCAGTGTCCCAGGAATCTAAAGCCATCCCTCTTGCACCATCCTACCAGCCACGCATTCATCTGCCTTATCCTCCTATTTCTGTATTCACTGTTACGTGGCACTGGGAACAATCCAGAGATTACTACACTCGAGGCCCTGCTTGCTAATTTTCCACCTAGCTCCCTAAATTCTGATTACAAGGCTACATCCCCCTTCCTACCTAAGTCATTGGTCCCAATGTAGACCATGACCTTTGGCTGATCACCCGCCCCCTTGAAAAGTGCCCTGCAGCCGCTCTGTGACATCCTTGGCACCAGGGAGGCAACATACCATCCTGGTGTCATGCCTACAGCCACAGAAACACCTGTCTGCTCCCCTAACCAATCCCCTATCACTATTGCTCTCCCTTTCTTCTTCCTCCCCTCCTGTACACCTCATGGTGCCACAAACTTGGCTCTGACTGCACTCCTCTGAGGAACCAATGCCCTTACCAGCTTCCAAAATGGAAAACCGATTTGTGAGCGGGACCCCAGGAGTCTCCTGCACTACCTACCAACTTCTCTTGGACTGCCTGGTGGTCACCTATTCCCTCTCTGTCACCAGGCCCTTAAGCTGCGGTGTGACCACCTCTCTGAACGTGCTATCTACGTAGCCCTCAGCCTCACGGATGTGCCACAGTGACTCCTCTCGAGCTTTGAAACCCAGAGATCAAGTTTATGCTGCTGACAGCACTTCATGTACATATGGTTGTCTGGGACACCGGTAGCATCCATGACTTCGCACATAATGCTGGACACGCATTCCACTTGACTGAGCTGCCCTTATATGCCTTATCTCTACTTCCCGTACATTCACCTTATCCTACTTTGGATTATTTATATTAGTTTATTTATTGGCCTTAGATTTCACTTATTCCTGTGGCTTCTCAGTTAAATCCAAGTATAGGAACCTTAAAAATATTACACTTTTCTCATTTACTCACCAGGGCCTATTTACCAAGGCCGCTGCTCTTCTTTCTGAGGAAAGGTAGGAAAAGAAAGGAGCACCTCCTCCCTCCTCACCAAACTCCAACTGAAGCTCTCTACTGCAGCCAAAGTTAGCACTATAAGATATCCTGCCTTTATACACTCTGAACCTAGCCTCTAAAAACCTGATTATGCCAGTTATCTAATTAACTAGTTGCAGCTGCAAGCAAGCCGGTATCAGCCCTGTTTTAAGGCTGGACTAAATCTCACCTCCACCCTAACAGCAACTTTTAGTTTTAGTCTACTCTTGATCATCAGTAAAGTAATGGAAGGGTCATCAACAGTGCTATCAAGTGGCACTTGCTTAGCAATAGCCAGCTCACTGACGTTCAGCTTGGGTTCCGCCAGTGTAACTCAGCTTCAGACCTCTTTATAGCCTTGGTTCAAACATGGACAAAAGAGCTGAATTCCAGAGGTGAGGTGAGAGTGACTGCCCTTGATATCAAGGCAGCATTTGACCGAGTGTGGCATCAAGGAGCCCTAGCAAAACTGGAGCTGATGGGAATCGGTGGGAAAACTCTCCACTGGATGGTGTCATACTAGCACAAAGGAAGATAGTTGTGGTTGTTGGAGGTCAGCTATCTCAGCTCCAGAACATCACTGCAGGAGTTCCTCAGGGTAGTGTCCTTGTCCCAACCATCTTCAGCTGCTTCATCAACGACCTTCCTTCCATCATAAGGTTAGTAGTGGGGTTGTTCACTGATGATTGCACAATGTTCAGCACCACTCGCGATTCCTCAGATACTGAAGCAGTCCATGTCCCAATGCAGCAAGACTTGGACAATTTCCAGGCTTGGGCTGACAAGTGGCAAGTGCCTCACAAGTACCAGGCAATGACCGTCTCCAACAAGAGAGAATCTAACCATCGCCCCTTGACGTTCAAAGGTATTACCATAGTTGAGTCCCTGACTATCAAATTCTGGGGGTTAGCATTGGCCAGTGACTGACCTGGACTAGCCATATATAAATACTGTGGCTACAAGAGCAGGTCAGAGGCTAGGAATCCTGAGGCGAGTAACTTACCTCCCCCCAAAGCCTGTCCACCATCTACAAGGCACAAGTCAGGGGTGTGATGGAATACTCTCCACTTGCCTGGATGAGTGCAGCCCCAATAACACTCAAGAAGCTTGACGCCATTCAGGACAAAGCAACCCACTTGATTGGCACCCCTTCCACAAACATTCACTCTCTCCACCACCAGTGAACAGTAGCAGCAGTGTGTACCATCTACAAGATACACTGCAGGAACTCACCAAGGCTCCTTAGGCAGCACCTTCCAAAACCAACGACCACTACCAACTAGAAAGACAAGGACAGCAGATAGACGGGAACACCACCACCTGGAAGTTCCCCTCCAAGTCACTCACCATCCTGACTTGGAAATATATCGCAATTCCTTCACTGTCGCTGGGTCAAAATCCTGGAACATCCTCCCTAATAGCACTGTGGGTGTACCTACACCACATGAACTGCAGCGTTCAAGAAGGCATCTCACCATCAAAGGCAATTAGCGATGGACAACAAATGCTGGCCCAGCCAGCGACGCCCACATCCCGTAAATAAATAATTTTAAAAAAGGAATCCGGGAGAAGTTACCTACTCTTCTTTTGAACAGTGTCATGAGATTTTACAACTCCTCTTGATGATGTTAACCTCAGCAAGATCATAGTCAATGGAGATCTATTCACAGTATGCCCATAGAATCAGACTCATTGCAAGAGTGACGACTGCCCATAGAATCTTACTTACAGTAAGGGAGAAGGAAAACCAAATGCAGGTAAAATGCCAAATGTCCCTAAATAATGAGAGATTGGTCAGTTTTCACCAGAGACTCAGTCATCACATTAAACAACTTCATCAGCTGCAGGTTTGTGCATTGAACCAGGTCAAGGTCTACACTCTGCTTGTAACTGGGTTCCAAGCTCAATGAGCGTATGTTCAAAAACACATGGGACAATAACAGCTGCTAAAATGCTGGAAAACTTGGAATGGAATCGAGGAACAATGGATTCCCTTGCAGCTTTACCAATTTGCCCTTTTTCTTACCAATGTTTTCTGGCATTTTTTTCATCTCCCTGGATGTGTCTTGCATTTAAGCTCTCCTATATTGGAACCCTAGCTAAGACAAACAGTGACCTGCAGTCGGACACTTAGCATTGGATGAATAATTGAAACGACCCCACTTGATGCATGAGAGTGACCAACACCTATTGACTCCCGCAAGGGCAATCCATATTGAGGACAGCAGCCTGCTATCAACCTTAATCTACACACTGCGATTTCATACCTGACTCATCTATAGCCAGAAGGGATCAAATTACATCCATACTCTCCCTTCACCCCCACTTCCCCTCTCTCATTCTCCCACCCCCTCACCCTCTCTCTCTTCCTCCTTTCCCCACACCCTGTCCCCCCTCTCTCCCCTCTCCCTTTCTCCCCTTCCACTCACCATTTTGCCTTCCCCCAATCTCTCTTTCTCCCTTTGCCCCTCACCTTCTACCTCTCCCTTCCCCAACCCTCTCTCTGCTTTCTCCTTCATGCTCCTTGTCCCTCTCACCCTCTTTCACCTTCGCCACTCATCTCTGACCTTTCCTCCTTACCCTCCTTCCCCCTCTAGCTCCTCATTCCGGATCCTTCTTTCCCCGCCTCACTGTCTCCCTTTCGCCTCACCCTTTCTTTTCTACCCTTCACTCTCTCTCCCTTCCCCCTCACCCTCTATTCTCGTCACTCCTGCTCCCCCTTTTCTCCCTCACTCTCCCTCCCCCTTACCCTCTCTCCCCATCCCCATTCACTGACCTCTCCCTCCTCACCCTCTTCTTCCCCCTCACCCTTCCTCCCCTCCCTTTTGCCCTCACAATCTCTCACCTTCCTCCACTCACTCCAAGCTCTGACTCACCTCTGCTGCCTTCCTGTGATCATCTTCATTCTCCAGAATCTTCACATCCACTCCGAGACAGCGGAGGTATCGGCCCAGCCCCTGCAACATGTTGTCACAGATGACACTGAATTCTGAGGGTGATATTGGAGGGAAGGATGATATCTTTCTCGGTGCTGGCTGAGGAGTCTGCACACTCTGCATAAATAAAGAGCATCAAAATGTGGCTGAGAAGAAACTCAATATCAGCAGCGCATTTTAAAATTAAGCAAGGCAGAATTAACGGGAGATGGTGGCGTAGTGGTAATGTCATTAGGCTAGTAATCCGGAGTCCCAGTCTCAAATCCTACCAAGGCAGTGGGTATAATTTAAATTCAGTTAATGAAATATAAAAAGCCAGTCTCAGTAATAGTGACCATGAAACTATCATCGAGTGTTGTAAAAACCCATCTGGTTCACTAACTAATGTCCTTTAGGGGAGAAAATCTGCCATCCAGACCCAAAGCAATGTGGTTGACTCTTAACTCTGGCCCTCTGAAATGGCCCAGCAAGCCAAGGGCAATTAGGGATGGGCAACAAATGCTGGCTTTGCCAGCAATGCCCACATTAAGTGAAAGAATAAAAAAAGAGTTACTGACCCAAACCCTGCTCTTTGACCCTTGCTAGAACTACCTCTCTGAAAAACATGACAACACTCCCAATGCCCTGTTCAAGCCACAGCTAAGCATCAGGACCCATAATCTATCCAGCAGCAAAACCGTTTCTTTAAACACTGCAACATTAACTGCATCCAGACGCCATTTCTGAAATCTCAATCTATTTCACTCTGTATCAAACCCATGTGGAACCAGCCCACCAAGGCTCCACACCACCCTATCCATCATTGCATCTCTCCCTTTCCACTCCCCTCCCCCTCTGCCTCCTCCCTCTGCATCACTACAACTTCTCTGATACTTCACCCTCCCTCTCCCTTAAGGAATCCCAGATGTTCATTCCATCAATATTCATGTCCTCCAATGAAACACACATATTTAGTGATAGTTGATGGATTTTAAACAGCTGTGCTGTCTCCTACCTGAAATGGGAAGGTGGGACTGCTCTTGTTTTTCTTTGCCTTCTTTTCCCTTCCCCTCTTTTCCATTTTCAACACCATACACTCTTCAAGGCTGCAGCTCAGTCCAAAACGTTGTGGTTCCTGTTGCAAGGCATCATAAACATCCAACAGGCAGTAGGCATCAGCCGCTGCAGAGAAAGCACACAGCAAAAGGCAACAATTTATTTACTCTTCCTCTCTCCATTTGTTTCCCGTCTCTTCATCTCTTGAAGGCACTGACTCTCACTGGGGTACAGTTCCACACACACGCACTCTCACTCGGGTATGATTCCACAGGCACTGACACTCATTGGGGTACAGTTTCACACACACACACTCTCACTCGGGTATGGTTCCACAGACACAGACTCTCACTGGGGTACAGTTCCACACACATTGACTCTCACTGGGGTACAGTTCCACACTGATTCTCATTGGGGTACAGATGCACAAGCACTGACTCTCACTGGGGTACAGTTCCACAGGCACTGATCTCACTGGGGTGCAGTTCCACACACACTGACTCTCATTGGGACACAGTTCTACATGCACTGACTCTCACTGGGGTACAGTTCCACACACACTGACTCTCACTGGGGTACAGTTCCACACACACTGACTCTCACTGGGGTACAGTTCCACAGGCACTGACTCACTGGGGTACAGTTCCACAAGGACCAAGTCCCCTCTAATATCTCACCCAGTACGGCTAGTTTCATGTGGGTACATGATGACAGGATTTTCATGCACGGCTATCACAGCTGAGCCCAAAACTCCACCTCCACATGTGCAATTTCCAGCAGACATCATGGGAAATGTTCCCTTTAAAATTTAGTTCTTGTGCATGGCTATATTTTTCAGTGCACAGTTCCTTCAGCATTCTTGGCGCAGCCAAACTCTTGCTCAACTTAGCAGAGGTGTTGGTAAAGGGTGGTAGTCAGGTGTGAGAAGCTGGAATGATTTTCCCCCACCTGGCTAGTGCTGTGACCTGTGACTTTCTGATCAGAACAACCAACACTATGCTGAGCCTTTTGGCCAGTCACATCCTGCGTACTGCCAAACTGGGATACGGTTCCACATACATTGACTCTCACTGGGGTACAGTTCCACATGCACTGACTCTCACTGGGATACAGTTCCACACACACTGACTCTCACTGGGGTACAGTTCCACATGCATTGACTCTCACTGGGATACAGTTCCACACACGTTGACTCTCACTGGGATACAGTTCCACATGCACTGACTCTCACTGGGATACTAAGTTCAGTCATAAAGGTCACAAGGTTATGGTTGCAGGGCAAGGAAATATGAAGCTGGACAGCCATTTTGTGACTCCCACAAACAACAGTGTGAAAATAATGTTGGTTGAGGGATAAAGATTGGCCAGGGCATAGGGAGAAGTCCCCTGCTCTTCTTCAAATAGGAAAACAGAGCGAGACTTCCGGGGAGACTCGGGGCTGATAGCGGCGCGAGGACAGAGCGAGAGTTCCGGGAAGACTTGGGGCTGAAAGCGGCACGAGGACAGAGCAAAAGTTCTGGGGAGACTCGGAGCTGAAAGCAGCATGAGGACAGAGTTCCAGGGAGACTCGGGGCTGAAAGTGGCATGAGGACAGAGCGAGAGTTCCGGGGAGACTCGGGGCTGAAAGCGGCGCTAGGTCAGAGAAAGAGTTCTGGGGAGACTCGGGGCTGAAAGCAGCGCAAGGGCAGAGCGAGGCTTCCGGGGAGACTCGGGGCTGAAAGTGGAGCGAGGACAGAGCGAGAGTTCCGGGGAGACTCAGGGCTGACTGGAGAGGAGAGGCCAACAAGAGCGGTATAAAAGGGCATGAAAAACAGAGGCCGAGACTGGAGGAGTGGCCAGCGAGAGCAGTATAAAAGCGCGCGAAAAACAGAGGCCGAGACTGGAGAGGAGAGCCGTACCCTTGGGGCTTTCAGGCGGTGGACTTTAAGGGACGTCATGATTCAAAAAGTGGCGCGACGCAGGGGAGGCAGCTGATTGGTGAGTAAGGTCAGGTGAGCACTTCAACTTCTACTTCTTCTACTAATTAAACTGCCGCAGTCCATTAGCTTAAACAAAATAAGGTGAGGACTTTGGACTGTAGTGGGAGTGTTTGGAGTGGAATAAGGCCCCTAGAGTAGTTAGTATTCTTTAAAGGGAGTAACTAACGAGCTTATTTAATCTAAAGGGAAGTCATGGCCGCAGAGCTCGCGTCCGTGATATGCTCTATGTGGGAAGTCATGGACAATTCCAGTGCCCTTGGTGACCATGTGTACAGGAAGTGTGTCCAGCTGCAGCTACTGGCTAACCGCGTTTCGGAGCTGGAGCTGTGAGTGGATTCATCTGTGGAACATCTGTGATGCTGAGATTGTTGCGGGCAGCATGTTCAGTGAGGTGGTCACACCGCAGATAAAGACTGAACAGGCAGAAAGGGGATGGGTGACCAACAGGTAGAGTAGAGGAAGGCAGGTAGTACAGGAGTCCCCTGTGGCCGTCCCACTCTCTAACAGATATATTGTTTTGGATACTGTTGGGGGAGATGACTTCTCAGGGGAAAGCAGGAGCCAAGTTCATGGCACCACGGGTGGCTCAGTTGCACAAGAGTGGCAGGGCTATCGTGATAGGGGATTTAATAGTAAGGGGAACAGACAGGCGTTTCTGCGGGTACAAAATAGACTCCAGGATGGTATGTTGCGTCCCTGGTGCCAGGGTCAAGGATGTCTCAGAGAGGCTGCAGGGCATTCTGAAGGGGGTGGGTGAATAGCCAGTGTTCGTGGTACATATTGGTACCAGCGAGATAGGTAAAAAAAAGAGATGAGGTCCTACAAGCTGAATATAGGGAGTTAGGACATATATTAAAAAGGACCTCAAAGTAGTAAGGATTACTACCAGTGCCACGTCCTAGAGAGAGTAGAAATAACAGGATACATCAGATGAATACATGGCTGAAGAAATGGCGTAGAGGGGAGGGATTCAGGTTCCTGGGACATTGGGACTGTTTCTGGGAAGGTGAGACCAGTGCAAACAGGACAGGTTGCATCTGGGCAGGACAGGGTCCAATGTCCTTGGGGGGGTTTTTGCTAGTGAGGTTGGGGAGGGTTTAAACTAGAATGTGAGGGGGATGGGAACCTGAGCAGGGAGACAGGAGGGGGAAACAAGGATAGAAATGAAAGACAGAAAAGTAAGAAGCAAAAGTGGAAGGCAGAAAAAACAAGGGCGAAAAACAATTGGGGTCATTGTGCAAAATAAAGCTAAGGTGACTAAGGAGGTTAAAAAGACAAGCCTAATGGCATTGTATCTTAATGCGTGGATCATTCGCAATAAGGTAGATGGATTAACAGCGCAAATAAATATAAACGGTTATGATATAGTTGCAATTACGGAGACATGGCTGCAGGGTGACCAAGGATGGGAACTGAACATCCATGGGTATTCAATATTTAGGAAGGGCAGTCAAGTAGGTAAAGGAGGTGGGGTAACATTGTTAGTAAAGGAGGAAATCAACGCAATAGTGAGGAAGGATATTGGTTCAGAAAATCGTGATGCGGAATCTGTTTGGGTGGAGAAACACCAAAGGGCAGAAAATGTTGGTGGCCCCCAAATAGTAATGGAGATGTAAGGGAAGGCATTAAGCAGGAAATTAGAGACGCATGCAATAACGGTACAACTGTAATCATGGATGACTTTAATTGACATAGATTGGACAAACCAAACTAGCAATAATATTGTGGGAGGAGGATTTCCGGGAGTGTGCATGTGATGGTTTTTTAGACCAATACGCTGAGGAACCAATTCGAGAGTAGGCTATCCAAGACTGGGTATTATGCAATGAGAAAGGATTAATTAACAATCTTGTGCCTTGGGGAAAAGCTACCATAAAATGATAGAGTTGTTCATTAGAATGGAGAGTGAAGAAGTTGAATCCAAAACTAGGTCCTGAATTTAAATAAAGGGAACAACGGGGCTATGAGGCGCGAGTTGGCAATGATGGATTGGGGAACCTTACTAAAAGGGTTGACAGTGGATAGGCAATGGCTAATATTTAAGGAACATATGCATGAATTACAACAATTATTCATTCCTATCTGGCGCAAAAATAAAACAGGAAAGGTGGCTCAATCATGGATTACAAAAAAGTTAGGGATAGTATTAGATCCAAAGAGGAGACATATAAAATTGCCAGGAAAAGCAGCAAGCCTGAGAATTGGGAACAGTTTAGAATTCAGCAAAAATGGACAAAAAGATTCACAGAATCACAGTGCAGAAGAGGTCCTCGGCCCATCAAGTCTGCACTGACATGTGAGGAACATCTGACCTACCTACCTAATCCCATTTACCAGCACTTGGCCATAGCCTTGAATGTTATGACGTGCCAAGTGTTCATCCAGGTACTTTTTAAAGGATGTGAGGCAACCCTCCTCCACCACCCTCCCAGGCAGCGCATTCCAGACCGTCACACCCTCTGAGTAAAAACGTTTTTCCTCATATCGCCCCTAAACCTCCTGCCCCTCACCTTGAGCTTGTGTCCCATCATCAACTAAGGGGAACAGCTGCTCCCTATCTGCCCTGTCCATGCCCCTCATAATCTTGTGCACCTCGATCAGGTCACCCCTCAGTCTTCTCTGCTCCAACGAAAACAGCCCAAGTCTATCCAACCTCTGTTTCATCCCAGGCAAAATCCTGGTGAATCTCCTCTGCACCCCCTACAGTGCAATCACATCCTTCCTATAATGTGGCTACCAGAACTGCACACAGTACTCCAGTTGTGGCCTCACCAAGGTTCTATACAACTCCAACATAACCTCCCTACTTTTGTAATCTATGCCTCGATTGATAAAGGCAAGTGTCCCATATGCCTTTTTCACCAACCCACTAACATGCCCCTCCGCCTTCAGAGATCTATGAACACACACACCAAGGTCCCTTTGTTCCTCAGAACTTTCTAGTGCCATGCCATTCATTGAATACTTCCTTGTCAAATTAATCCTTCCAAAGTGTATCACATCACACTTTTCAGGGTTAAATTCCATCTGCCACTTATCTGCCCATTTGACCATCCCGTCTATATCTTCACCTCACTGTTAACCACCCAGCCAATCTTTGTGTCATCTGCAAACTTACTAATTCTAACCCCCACATAGCCATCTATGTCGTTTATATAAATGACAAATAATAGGGGACCCAGCACAGATCCCTGTGGTATGCTACTGGACACGGGCTTCCAGTCACTAAAGCAGTCTTCTGTCATCACCCTCTGTCTCCTACAACGAAGCCAATTTTGAATCCACCTTATCAAATTACCCTGTATCCCATGTGCATTTACCTTCTTTATAAGTCTCCCATGTGGGATCTTGTCAAAGGCTTTGCTGAAATCCAGATAAACTACATCAACTGCACTACCCTCATCTACATACCTGGTCACCTCCTCAAAAAATTCAATCAAATTTGTTAGGTATGACCTCCCTCTGACAAAGCCATGCTGACTATCCCTGATCAAACCTTGCCTCTCCAAGTGGAGATAGATTCTCTCCTTCAGAATTTTCTGACGTGAGACTCGCTGGCCTATAGCTCCCTGGCTTATCTCTACAACCCTTCTTAAATAGCAGAACCACATTAGCTGTTCTCCAGTCCTCTGGCACTTCCCCCGTGGCCAGAGAGGAATTAAAAATTTAGATCAGAGCCCCTGCGATCTCCTCCCTTGACTCCCTCAGCAGTCTGAGACACAAATCATCCGGACCTGGAGATTTGTCCACTTTTAAGCCTGCCAACACCTCCAATACCTTGTCACTCCCTATATCAATTTGCCCAAGAACCTCACAGTCTCTCTCCCCGAGTTCCATACCTTCATCCTCTTGGGTTCAAGATTGATCAAGATGGGGAAAATGGAGTATGAGAGTAAGCTTGCAAGGAACATAAAAACTGACTGTAAAAGCTTCTAAAAATATGTGAAGAGAAAAAGATTAGTGAAGACAAATGTAGGTCCCTGACAGTCAGAAATGGGGGAAATTCTAATGGGGAGCAAAGAAGTGGCAGAAGAATTGAACACATATTTTGGTTCTGTCTTCACAAAAGAGGACACAAATAATTTCCCAGAAATGTTTGGGAACCAAGGGTCTAGTGAGGGGAGGAATTGAAGAAAATCAGTATAAGTAAAATAATGGTGCTGGAGAAATTAATGGGGTTAAAAGCTGAAAAATCCCCTGGGCCTGATAACCTACATCCCAGAGTACTAAAGGAAGTGGGCCTGGAAACATTGGACACATTGGTGGTCATCTTCCAAAACTTCTATAGACTCTGGAGCAGTTCCTACAGATTGGAGGGTGGCAAATGTAACCCCACTATTTAAAAAAGGAGGGAGAGAAAAAACAGAGAATTACAGACCAGTTAGCCTAACATCAGTAATGAGGAAAATGCTAGAGTCTATTATAAAAGACGTGGTAATAGAACACTTGGAAAGCATTAACAGGATTAGACAAAGTCAGCATGGGTTTATGAAAGGGAAATCATGCTTAACTACTGTACTGGAGTTTTTTGAGGATGTAACTAGTAGAATAGTTAAGGGAGAACCAGTGGATGTGGTGTATTTGGATTTCAAGAAGGCTTTTGATAAGGTCCCACATAAGAGGCTAGAGGGCAAAATTAAAGCAAATGGGATCGGGGGTAATATACTGGCATTAAGATTAAGAATTGGTTGACGGATCGGTAACAGAGAGTGGGAATAAGTGGGTCTTTTTCCGGGTGGCAGGCAGTGACTAGTGGTGTACCGCAGGGATCAGTGCTTGGGCCCCAGCTAGTCATGATATATATAATGACTTGGATAAAGGGACCAAATGTAATATTTCCAAGTTTGCGGACAACACAAAACCGGGCGGGGTTGTGAGTGAGAAGGATGCAAGGAGGCTTCAGGGTGATTTAGACAAGTTGTGTGTGTGGGCAAACACATGGCAGATGCAGTTTAACGTGGATAAATGTGAAGTTATACCTTTCAGTGTGAAAAACAGAAAGGCAGAGTATTATTTAAATGGTGATATATTGGGAAATGTGGATGTACAAAGGGATCTGGGTGTCCTTGTATACCAGTCAATGAAAGTAAACAGGCAGGTGCAGCAAGCAATTAGGAAGGCAAATGGTATGTTGGCCTTCATTGCAAGAGGATTTGAGTTCAGAAGTAGGGATGTCTTACTGCAGTTATACAGGGCTTTGGTGAGACCACACCCAGAGTATTGTGTGCAGTTTTGGTTTTCCTACCTAAGAAAGGATATACTTGCCATAGAGGGAGTGCAGCAAAGGTTCACTAGGCTGATACTGGGGATGGTAGGACTGGCGTGAGGAGAAACTGGTTCGACTGGGCCTGTATTCACTAGAGTTTACAAGAATGAGAAGGATCTGATTGAAATGTATAAAATTCTAACAGGGCTAGACAGACTGAATGCAGGGAGGACGTTTCCCCTGGTTAGGGAGTCTAGAACCAGGGGCCAGTTTCAGGATATGGGGCAGGCCTTTAGGACTGAGACAGGGAAAGATTTCTTCACTTAGAGGGTGGAATTCTCTACCACAGAAGGCTGTGGGAGCCGGGTCACTGAGTATATTCAGGAAAGAAATTGATACATTTTTGGATATTAAGGGCATCAAGGGGTATGGAGAGAAAGCGGGAATATGGCGTTGAAATAGAGGATCAGCCATGATCATATTGAATGGTTGAGCAGGCTCGAAGGGCCAAATGGCCTATTCATGCTCCTCATTTCTATGTGTCTAGTACCATGGAGTCTCTTACAGCCACCTAAATTAGATGTTTGCTATCTCTTCTGTACCTCTGACAGTGCAGAACTCCTTCAGTTTTGCATTCATGCGTTTGCCTACATTATGTGCTAAAGTCTCTGGAGCGGGATTGGAACTCTTCTAATTCAGAGGTGAGCGGGACCACAGCTGACACCACAGGTTGTGTATCCCAGCATCAGGCACTAGGCTCCCCTCAGGAAGCTCAGTCTCACATTCGGGATATAACCAGACAATGGACAGACCTGGATTTCTGTTTCTATTAGTCTCCAATTTCTAAAGGTTCAAAAATATTTCTTGTGTCAAATCATCACAATCCTCTTGTCTGAGTTGTAAAGAGGTACAAGGGGTTTCTGGGCACAAACGCATGCCAGTGCGGGTATTTTCCACAAGGAGCAGTTAACAAGCTTACAGGAGCTGCTCACCTGCGTAGAGGATCTGTTGAAGTCGGAGAGGCCGTTTCTCCCAGTTAGATAACTGTTCTGTTTTATCCAGCGGTTTCCCCAGCACACACTGCACAAGGAGACTGAGCCCCTTTTCACACTGTCTGTTTCCCAAGTTTGCATCATCCTCTACTGACAGCAGCACATCCAAACCTCTTCTTTTGTCTTGTCTTCGAACTGGCACTCTCTGCAGCTGAACACAGAATTCATACATTTCAATTATTCAGTAAGGGTGGCTTCTGTACAAACTCTCACTTCAGAGCTGGGTGCAGGCTCCTTGCGCTCACTCACTAATTCAGCATCAAATGACAATCTCACTCAGATTGAGCAAGGGCACCCCTGACAGGGGAAATGCAGAAAGCTTGGGGCTGTTCCACTTATTGTTCCTTTTCCTATTTTTCTGTTTCTTTCCATTTTGTGGTTGTTTCCACGTACTCGAGGAATATCAAGTTTACAGATTCACAGAATGGTTACAGCACTGGAGGCCATTCAGCCCATCATATCTGCACCAGCCATCCAAACGAGCAAGGCACCTAGTGCCATTTCACTGCCTTCTCCCTGAATCCCTACACATTCTTCCTTTTCAGATAATAATCCAATTCCCTCTTGAATGCCTTGAATGAACCTGCCTCCACCACACTCACAGGCAGTGCATTCCAGATCTTAAACACTCGCTGTGTGAAAAAGTTTCTCATGTCTCCATTGCTTCTTTTGCCAATCACCTTAAATCTGTGTCCTTTTGTTCTTGATCCATTCACCAGTGGGAACATTTTTCCCTATCTACTCTGTCCAGACCCCTCATGATTTTGAACTCTATCAAATCTCCTCTCAGCCTTCTCTTCGCCAGGGAAAGTAGCCCCAGCTTTTCCAATTTATCTACGTAACTGAAGTCCCTTATCCCTGGAACCGTTCATGTGAATCTTTTCTGCAATCTCTCCAATGTCTTCACATCTTTTCTAAAGTGTGGCACCCAAAATTGGATGCAGTTGAGGCCGAAGCAGTGTTTTCTACAAGATTAACATAGCTTCCTTGCTCTTTAACTCCATGCCCCTATGAATAAAGCCCAGGATACTGTATACTTTATTAACTACTCTCTCAACTTGTCCTACCACCTCAATAACTTATGTACATTTTTTTTATATTACTTGTTCATGGGATATGGGCATTGCTGGCTAGGCCACCATTTATTGCCCATCCCTAATTGCCCTTGTTCAGAGGGCACTTAAGAGTCAACCACATTGCTATGGGTCTGGAGTCACATGTAGACCAGACCAGGTAAGGACGGCAGATTACCTTCCCTAAAGGGCATTAGTGAATTAGGTAAGTTTTTACGATAATAGCCAATGGTTTCGTGGTCATCCTTAGACTTTTAATTCCAGATTTTTTTATTGAATTCAAATTCCACCATCTGCCGAACCTGGGTCCCTAGCACATTGCCCTGGGTCTCTGGATTACCAGTACAGTGACAATACCACTACACCACAGCCTTCCCAGGTCCCTCTGCTCTTGCACTCCCCTTATTTTATATTGTCTCTCTGTGTTCTTCCTACTGAAATGAATCACTTCACACTTCTCTGCATTGAATTTCATCTACCACTTGTCCACCTATTCCACCAACCTGTGTTCTTTTGAAGTTCTTCACTATCCTCTTCACAGTTCACAATACTTCAAAGTTTCATATCACCACCAAATTTTGAAATTGTGCCCTGTACACCAAAGTCTTGGTCATTAATATATATCAGGAAGAGCAAAGTTCCCAACATCGCCCCTTGGGCAACTCCACTACAAACCATTCTCCATCCGAAAAACATCCATTAAGCACTACTCTGTTTCCTGTCGCTCAGTCAATTTTGTATTTATGTTGCTGCTGTCCCGTTTATTCCATGAACTCTAACTTTGCTCACAAATCTGTTGTGTGGCACTTTATGAAGTACCTTTTGGAAGTCCATGTAAATCAGAACAACAGCATTGCCCTCATCAACCGTCTCCGTTACCTCTTCAAAAAACTCTAGCAGGTTGGGAATACACGATTTGCCCTTAACAAATCTGTGCTGGCTTTCCTAACCTGAATATGCCCAAGTGATGATTAATTTTGTCCCAAATTATTGTTTCTAGAAGCTTCCCCACCACCAAAATTAAAACTTAATATACAAACTACAGAGGAGATCTTAAAAAATGGAATAAGAGCAGCAATGAAGCAATATGCAAATAGTGGTTAACATAAAATGGAATCCAAAAGTCTTTAATAAACATAGAAATAGTAAAACAGTAGTCTAAGGAAGAGTGGGGCTGTTTTGGGACCAAAAAGGAGGTCTTCTCATGAAGGCAGGGGGCATGGGCTGAGGTATTAAATAAATACTTTGCATCCGTCTTCACCATAGAAGAGGATACTGTCAATATAGCATTAAAATAGAGGGCAATATAGGTATTGCATAGGATAAAAATAAAGAGAAGGTTGGCAGAACTCAAAATAGAAAACTCAACCTGGTCTGGATGAGATGCATCCTGGGTTACTGAAGAAAGTAAGGGTAGAAATTGCAGAGGTGCTGGCTATAATTTCCCAGTCCTCTTTCGATATGGGAGCAATGATGGAGGACTGATTGATTGTAAATGTTACACCCTTGTCCAAAAAAGGTAGAGGATTCAATCCAGCTAGTGCAGACCAGTCAGCTGGTGGGAAAACTTTTAGAGACAATTACTTGGGACAAAATGAACTGGCAATTGCAAAAGTGTGAGTTCGTAAACTAAAGTCAGCACAGGTTTGAAAGGCAAATCATATTCGACTAACTTAATTGAGCTCTCTGAAGTAACGTAGAGTTGATGAAAGTTGCGTGATAAATGTTGTCCATGTGGACTTACAAAAGGCATTTGACAAAGTACCAAATAAAAGATTTGTCAACAAAATTAAGAACCTTGGAATTAAAGGGAAAAGGACAGCACGGATACAAAACTGTCTAAGGGACAGAAAGCAGAGACTTTTGGTGAATAGTTTTTCAGACTGGAGAGATGTATTCAGTAGTGGTCTCTAGTATTAGGGTCGCTGCTCTTTTCATATAAATCAATGACTTGGACTTGGGTATACAAGACATCATTCCAAAGTTTGCAGATGGTATGAAACCTGGAAATGTAGTAAAAAATATGGCAGACAGTAACAGGCTTCAGGGGGGCACAGACATGAAATTTAACACAGAGCAATATGAAGTGACACACTTTCATAGAAAGAAAAAGAGGCAATGTGGACTAAATGGTACAATTTTATAGGGAGAGAATAGAGACCTGAAGGTTTATGTACACAATTATCTGAAAGTGGCAGGACAAGTTGAGAAGCATGTTAAAAAGCATATGGGATGCTTGGTTTTATTACAAGAGGATTACAGTGTGAAAGTAGGGAAGTTATGATAAACCTTTATAAAGCACTGGTTAGGCCTTAGTTGGAACACTGCATCCAATTCTGGGCACCAAACTTTAGAAAGGATGTTAAAGCCTGAGAGAGGGTGCAGAGGAGATTTACTAGAATGCTATCAGCGATGAGGGACTTCAATTATGCTAAGACACTAGAGAAAATGGAGTTGTTCTCCTAAGAACAGAGAAGGTTAAGAGGACTAAGTTCTGATGAAAGGACATCAGTCTGAAACATTTACTCTGTTTCTCTCTCAACAGATGCTGCCTGACCAGCTCAGTATTTCAAACATTTTCTGTTTTACTTTAAGATTAAGAGGAGATTTGATAGCCAAGGAGTAAATAAGGAGAAACTCTTCCAAGTGACAGAAGGGTTAATAACCAGAGGACACAAATGTAAGTTGATTGGCAAAAGAACCAGAAATGAAATGACAAAACATTTTTCTTTTACACAGTGAGGTGTTGTGACCTGGAATGCACTGGCTGAAAGGATAGTCGAAGCAGGTTCAATAATAACATTCAAAATAGAATAGGAAAATACTTGAAGGGAAAGGAAAAAAATTACAGGGCTTTGGCAAAGGGGCGATGAGTGGGAGTAATTGAATCGCTCTACCAAAGAGCCAGCACAGGCACAAAAGGCTGAATGGCTTTCCTCTGTGCTGTATCACTCTATGATTCAATGAAATGAAAGAATTTGCAATTCTAGAGCCCCTTTCACAACCTCAGGACAACCCGAAGTGCTTCACAGCCAATGGAATACTCCTGAAGTGTAGTTACTGCCGTAATGTAGGAAACATGACAACCAATTTGTGCATAGCAAAACCACACAAATAGCAATGCAATAATGATCAGATGGTCTGTTTTCATAATGTTGGTTGAGGAATAAATATTTTACAGGACAGTGAGGAGAACTTACCACATGTTACAATTGTGAGGTTTATGATGTTCTAGGACTATATATTTTAGTTTATAAGAATGTTATAGTTTGGGACTGTACCTTTAAATTTAGGTAAAAGGAAAGGAGTCATGTGTTAGAGTCTGTCTGACAGTAAGCCTGGTTGGTTTAATTGTTAGAGATCAGAAGAAAACTCCAATTGTTTTGTTCAGAGGGAGGTGTAAGTTATTTACATTTGGAGATAATGCAAGCAGTTATTGATTATACCTTAAAGTCTCCAAAGTTCCTGAAAGGTGTCATAGCTATTAAGCTGTAAACAGTGGTGTTGTAAACTATTGCTTTGCTTCTAAGATGAAAGGAAAACTGGGATTAGAGGTAACTGATTAGTATTTCTACTGAGATACAAAGGCAATAAGAAAGGTGGCAGAGAAAGCCATTTTGAGGTCAGATTACAGGCTTCCCTATAAATCCAGAAATACCACAGACAGAAAGGGTTGCAGCTTTGATCTCGTATGTAGGATGACCAGGCTTTCAAAAGTCAAAACCAGGACACATTGAAAAGCCTTGGGAAGGCAGGACTCCATGATGATGACATGTTGGACAACTAATGGCAGGAAGCGAGGTGTGATGACATGTCCTGGAATATGTCCAGCCAGAGTTGGCAACCCTATTAAGACACCCAATTATTGAAGACAGCAGTCACAAACCACATTCTTTTGTTTCAATTATATTCCTGCCTCGTTTTCTTAAAAAAAGCAGAACCATGGTTCAGTTGTCACAAGATACCAGCCAGAATCCTCTATCCCACTGTAACTTTACTGTGTAAATGCACAATGATAAGGCCAATCTCCATTCAAAAGCCTAATTTATTTTCAAACTTGATGGGTTTGAACAATAAAATAAACATTTTGTGGGTTTTTTGAAGAAGGCTGTGATGATGGTCTGACAACACAGAGGCATTGAAGGGGGTCAGGCTGGATGTTGTGAGCATATATGCCGTAAACTTACTGTCTTCCAACAGGCAGTATTGTTAGAATCGTATCTCACAAGACTGAAGTTTTCCTTTACAAAATGGAAGGACCTGGCATTTGAATGCTAACCTCGGATTTTTTTTTAAGTGAAGGTCATAAGTTCACTTTGAAACTGTGAACAAGCAGTTCTCTTCACCTGGCCTTTCTGGTAGTTGAGGAGTTGTTTGTTTGAACTGCAAAGCACTTAATGAAAAGCTAGGAGACAAAAAAGGACAGTCACATGGGAGAGAGGGAAAAAACTTAAGTTGTGAACCTGCTTGTTTTGAAGGCAGTTTTGTTGGAGAAAATGCTAAGGAAAGAAGGCTACCTTGACTGGCTCACTCTCTCTCTACCTTGCCTAAAATTGCGTGTGGCTATCAATCTGTGGCGAGAGAACCCTCTTTTAGCTTTTTGTTTTTATCTCATCTGAGTGTAACCAGCCTGTATTTTGACCTGCAAAGCTAAGACCAGTGGTGAGAATGTCCAGGGAAGACCAAGTTCACAAGAGAACTCCAGGTCGACAGTGTCGAGATCCTGCGGACTTTATCCTTTGTTTCATAACGCCCATCCTCCAAAGACCCTCTCTGCAGCGAGGTTCTAGGAGGAATTCTTTAGGAAAAGATAGATAGTTATACTTCCCAGTTACAACTGTATGTTAACCAGTACTTGCAACTTGTCAAAAGAAGTCATGTTTTAAAATAAATTAATCATTCTGAATTTTTGAAAGAAGCCTGGTCAAGTCTCTTTTCTCCTAGGTACTACAGGTATAGGTACACAATTGGCCTTTTTGGTAAGAAAATTAAACATATAAATTAATGGTACAGCCTGCGGAGTAGTGAGGCTTGACAATTCATTCACTCCTCTCATCCTGGTCGTAACAGTATGAAGATGCAAAATATTGTTACACATGAGAACTGCTCGTTAGCTCATCTAAATTCATCCATGTCAGTTAATCTGTTATTTGATGGCGCTGGTAAGGAAGGAATGTTGGCTCAGACAAGGGAATGTATAAGACTAAAAAATCCAGCCAGTCTCCTTGTCTCGGAATGATCATCCTTATGCATCTTTGAACAATATTATGTGATCTTTTACCTCCACCCAGAAGAACAGGTGTAAAAACAGAAGAAGACCTTGATTTAATATCTTATCTGCAAAATGGCACACAAAGTGCTTACGATCACAAAGAAAATGTACTCTTACTTATGGACCAGCTAAAGGAAAGGAATGTGAAAAGATATACTTATGCAGCTGCCCAATGACCAGAAATAAAAGGGAGCTTTTATTTAAAAGCTACTCACTTGGAAAGTAAAAAGATAAAAGCCAAAACCTTCTTTATACGAAAACCTGCCTTGAATTGAAGTGTAAACCCAGATTGAATGCTAAAACCTGGGTTCAAAACACAACTTCCTGACGTAGGCAAATGTCACCATATATATATATATATATATATATGTATGTATATATGTATACATATAAGGCATGGTATTAATCAGGAGATTAGGGAAGCAAGTAGCATGGGTAATACAGTATTCAAGGGGGACTTCAATCTGCATATAGACTGGGTAAATCCAATGAGCACTAATGCTGTGGAGGACAAGTTTCTGGAGCGTGTTAGGGATGGTTTTCTAGAGCAGTGTGTTGAGGAACCAGCTAAAGAGCAGTTTATTTTAGATCTAGTATTATGTAACGAGAAAGGGCCAATCACTAATCTTGTTGTGAAAGAAATTTTAGGGGTGAGTGACTATAATATGATAGAATTTTACGTTATGTTTGAAAGTGAGATAGTTCAATCTAAAGCCAGGGTGTTAAGTTTGAACAAAGGAAATTATGAAGGTATGAGGGGTAAATTGGCGGGGTGGGTCGGGAAAATACATTAAAAAGGTATGATGGTACACAGGCAATGGATAGTCTTTAAGAATTAACATAGTTAAAAGCAATAACAAGGCACAAAAAGCCAAAAAGAAAAGTCAGTCAACGTGGCTAACAAAGGAAATTAAGGATAGTATAAGATTAAAAGAAAAGTTACCAGAAATAGTAGCAAACCTGAGGATTGGGAGGATTTCAGAATATAGCAAATGAGGACCAAGAAACTGATAAAGGGAGAATAGAATATGAATGTAAACTAGCAAAAAAACATGAAACAGGCTGTAAATGCTTCTATAAGTATGTAAAAAGGAAACATTTAGCTAAGATAAATGTGGGTCCATTACAGGCAGTCAGGAGAATTTATAATAGGGAATAGAGAAATGGCAGAGAGGCTAAATGATTACTTTGTGTCTGTCTTCACTGAGGAAGATATAAGAAATCTCCCAGAATTAGAGATCCAAGGGACTAGGGAGAATGAGGAACTGAAGGAAATAAGTATTAGTAAGAAAGTTGCACTGGAGAAATTAATAAATCTCTGGGACCTGATATTCTACAGCCCAGAGTGTTGAAAGAGGTAGCTATGGAGTTGGTGGATGTATTGGTGATTATCTTCTAAAATTCTACAGATTCTAGAATGGTTCCTGAAGATTGGAAGGTAGCAAATCTCACCCCACTATTTAAGAAGGGAGGGAGAGGGAAAACAGGGAACTACAAGCCTGTTAGCCTCATATCAGTGGTAGGGAAAATGCTAGAATCTATTAAAAAGGGTGTGATTAATGGACAATGAGAAAAAATGATCTGATTGGGCATAGTCAACATGGATTTATGAATGGGAAATCATGTTTGATGAACCTGCTGGAGTTTTTTTAAGGATGTTACTAACAGTATTGATAAAGGAGAGTCGGTGCACTTGGATTTTCAGAAGGCTTTTGACAAAGTCCCCCAGAGGAGGTTGGCCAGCAAAATTAAGGCACATGGGATATGAGCTAATATACTGGCATGGATTAAGGATTGGTTAACAGGCAGAAAACAGAAAGTAGGAATAAATGGGTCATTCTCATGTTGGCAGGCTGTGACTAGTGGGGTACCACAAGGATCATTGCTTGGGTCCCAGCTATTCACAATATATATCAATGACTTGGATGTGGGGACCAAATGTAATATTTCCAAGTTCACGGGTGACACAAAGCTAAACAGGAATGTGTGTTATGAGGAAAATGTAAAGCGGCTTCAAGGGAGTTGCACAGGCTTAGTGGGCTGAATTTTTCCATTGGCGAGAAGCGGGCGGGGCCCGCTCGCCGACGCGAAAATGACACGGGATGACGTTGGGGGCAATCCCTGACGTCATCCCGTCCCATTTAAATCTTCAGGAAGACGGGGGCACAGCGTGATCAGTTGTCCGCCTGCCGACCTGTCAATGGCCAATTGAGGCCATTGACAGGATAATTAAAACAATTAAAGGACCTGCCTGTCCAACCTGAAGGTTGGTGGGCAGGCCAGGAGCACCGACGGGCTTCTGAAAAAAAATAAAACCTCATCCACCGGCAGGATGAGGTTTCATGTCAGTTTTTTAAAAGTTTATTGAAGTTTTTGTGCAATTTATTAACATGTCCCATCTCGTGTGACATTGTCACATGAGGGGGACATGTTAATGATTATTTTATTTTTCTATTTTTAAAGTTTGAAAACCTTTCAGCGATCTCCCTGAGGCAGCACTTTGCCTCAGGAAGATGTGCGCTCTTTCGTGCGCATGCGCGAAAGAGCGCACTCTCGCATTTGGGGAATCCCCACCCCCCCCGCCCGCACAGGAAGCGTATAGCTTAAAATGGCAGCGGGGCCCGCTTCTCCGGCGGGGATCGGCTCCTAGCCTGCCGGAGATTGGGTCAGGCCCGCCCGCCCAACAGGCAAAAAATTCAGCCCAGTGAGTGGGCAAGAACATGGCAGATGGAATTTAATGTGAAAAAATGTGAAGTTATCCACTTTGGTAGGAGGAACAGATGTGCAGAGTATTTCTTAGATGGTAAGAGATTAGAAAGTGTAGATGTACAAAGAGACCTGTGTGTGCTCATCAATAAGTCACTGAAGGCTAGCATGCAGGTGCAGCAAGCAATTAGGAAGGCTAATGCAATGTTAGCCTTTATCGCAAGAGGATTTGAGTACAGGAGTAGTGAAGTCTTGCTTCAATTGTATAAACCTTGGTTAGATCACACCTGGAGTACTGTGTGCAGTTTTGGTCCCCTTACCTTAGGAAGGATATTGTTGCCATAGAGGGAGTGCAACGAAGGTTCACCAGGCTTGTTCCCAGGATGGCAGGACTGTCCTATGAAGAGAGATTGGGGAAATGGGGCCTGTATTCTCTAGAATTGTGAAGAATGAGAGGTGATCTCATTGAAACCTACAAAATACTTAAAGGAATAGACAGGGTAGATGCAGGTAAGATGTTTCCCCTGGCTGGGGAGTCTAGAACCAGGGGGCACAATTTCAAAATAAGGGGGAAGCCACTTAGGACTGAGATGAGGAGAACTTTTTTTACTCAGAGGATTGTGAGTCTTCGAAATTCTCTACCCCAGAGGGCCGTGGAAGCTCAGTCATTGAGTATGTTTAAAGCAGGGATTGACAGGTTCCTAAATATCAATGACATAAATGGACGTTGGGATAGTGTGGGGAAAAAAGCATTCAAGTGGATGATCAGCCATAATCGTACTGAATGGCAAAGCAGGCTCAATGGGCTGAATGGCCTACTCCTGCTTCGATGTTACATAAACCTACAAGCATTAAACCATGCTAGAAATTAAGCTGGAATGTTTTTAAGGCCATGCTGCTGTGGATCCTCAGCTGACATCTACAACATAGGCAACTGAGACTTCTCTCCATCATAACGTTGCAAAGCACCAGGGCCCCTCTGACAAGAGACTTCAGTCCAGACCAGAAATCAATAAGGTTGAGTTGACAGACACACATATCAAACTAAGCAGAACATTCCCAAATTGCCAACCTGAGTCACAGGGCTCTCACCAAGTCTTTTAACACACAAAAAATGGCCCAATGTAATTCAAAATATTTTCCCATATACAATATTAGTGGGAGACAGTGTGTAGTGATAATGTCACTGGACTAGTAATCCAGAGGCCCAGGATAATGCCCTAAGGACATGGGTTCAAATCCCACCATGGTAGCTGGTGAAATTTAAATTCTATTAATAAAATCTGAAATTGAAAGCTAGCATCAGTGATGGTGATTGTGAAACTATCATCGATAGTTGTAAAAACCCATCTGGTTCACTAATGTCCTTCAGAGAAGGAAATCTGCCATCCTTACCCGGTCTGGCCTACATGTGACTCCAGACCCACAGCAATGTGGCTGACTCTTAGTTAACCACAGATAGGCCCTCTGACGTGGCCTAGCAAGATACTCAGTTCAAGGGCAATTAGGGATGAGCAGCAAATGCTGACCTTATCAGTGACACCCACATCCCATGAAAGAATGAATTACAAAAAACAGAAACTAGATTCATCTAGAAGGTGGAGGAATGGAAGGTTTAACAAATGGAACAATTGGGAGTACTTCACTCACTTATCACCAAAGTCCTTCTACCAGTAGTCACTATACGGTTCACAACCAGCCCAGGGGCAAGCTTGCACTCTTCCCGAGTTGTAAGCTATGCAGTGTGGGGGAAATTCCTTCCATCCAGAAGCTGGAAATTAGTGAATGTACCTCAACTGTGGGAGAATTGTACCCAGAGCTGCAACCAGAAAAGCACACGATCTTCCAAATGAGAAGTTTGCTTGTGTGCCATGGCTCAACCAAACTTACCTCCCGCCTCTCTCAGCACTGATTGGCAGACACTGCTGCCAATCTTCTTTGGTCACCCAGTTGATTCCCTCCTGGGTCTGGATGCCAGGAAGGATTTCTGCACATGCGGGAGCATCTCGGCGTAGCCGCTTAACAGCCAGCGAGTGGGCCACATTCCAATTGGCAGGGTCCAGTACGAGAGGGGTATTTTGCTGACAGTAAATGGAACATAATGGGGTAAAGGGGCGGGGACTCAGGGGAGAGAAAGTGTAGAGAGACACGCTGGTGCTGTGCGAAAGCCAGGCAAGGTGAAAATCAAGGCATCTGAACAATTCAGAGAAAACTAGTAGGATACTAAGACCTTTAACAAAAAAATCCAGGACTGTCCCAACAAAACCAGGACATCTACTCAACATACTTCTGTGGTCTGCAGTCAAATGAGTGGTAGAGAGCAAGATGATTGAATTTGTCAGGCGACCTTAAGCAGAGAAACTCTATGATTCACCACACACAATGAGGGTGGGAGCTTGCATTCAGTTTTAAAACTGAGTTCGTGAAAAATTAAAATGGGCTGGAAGATTTGCCTAGCTTGGATCTAGAGGAAGAAATCTATAGCATTACCCTCACAGTTCAGAGATTAGAAGTTACCAAACTGGCAAACTGGAAGTGAAGCAACCCATTGAAAGCTGGGAGCAACTGTGAACTGTTTGCTGTCAGACTTGTAATTCTAGGGAAAGTGATAAGGAACAAGAAACGCTTCATTTGTATACTTTAAGTTGCCTTCATAAGAAAATGGTGTTTAGTCAAGAGTGTTTTTTACTCATTTGGTAGTCGAGATTTAAAATGTGAAATCATGACGTCCAGCTAATAACTGCAATTTTGAATTTCTCTTTCAAAGTGATCAGTCTCTACCCAGGTTGTAACACTTCATTAGAATAGCGTCATATCACAGAATCACCGAACTTTAATGACAAAGAAGGAGGCCATTTGGCCCATCGTGTCTGCACCGGCTCTCATAATGAGCATTATGACGAAGTGCCGTTGCCCTGCCTTAACCCCTACCCTTGCACATTGTTTCCATTCAAATAATCATCTAATGCCCTCTCGAATGTCTCGATTGAACCTGCCTCCACCACACTTCCAGGCAGTGCATTCCAGCCCCGAGCCACTCGCTGTGTGACCAAGTTTTCTCTCACGTCACATTTGCTTCTTTTGCAAATCACTAAATCTGTGCCCTCTTGTTCTTGATCCTTTTACAGGCAGGAACAGCTTCTCCCTATCTAGTCTGTCCAGCCCCCTCATGAATTTGAACATCTCTATCAAATCTCCTCTTAGCCATCTTCTCTCCAAGGAGAACAGTCCCAACCACTCCAATCTATCTTCATAACTGAAGTTTCTCATCCCTGGAACCATTCTTGTAAACCTCTACTGCACTCTCTCCAACGTGTTCACATCCTTCCTATAATTTAGCGCCCAGAACTGTACACAATACTCCAGCCGAGATCTAACGAGTGTCTTATATAAATTCAGCATAACCTCCTTGCTCTTATACTCTATGCTCCTATTAATAAAGCCCAGGATACTATATGCTTTATTAACTGCTCTCTCCACCTATCCTGCCACCTTCAATGATCTATGCAGATATACACCCAGGTCTTTCTGCTCCTGCACCTCTTTCTAAATTTCAGCCCTTATATTATGTTGTCTGTCCATGTTCTTCCTACCAAAATGCATCACCTCACACTTCTCTGCATTAAACTTCATCTGCTACCTATCTGCTCACTCCACCAAAACAAAAATAAAAATAAAAATACCTGGAAAAACTCAGCAGGTCTGACAGCACCTGCAGAAAGGAACGCAGTTAACGTTTCGAGTCCGTATGACTCTTCAACAGAACTAAGTAAAAATAGAAGAGAGGTGAAATATAAGCTGGTTTAAGGGGGGGTGGGACAAGTAGAGCTGGATAGAGGGCCAGTGATGGGTGGAGATAGCCAAAAGATGTCATAGACAAAAGGACAAAGAGCTGTTGAAGGTGGTGATATTATCTAAGGAATGTGTTAATTAAGAGTAGAAAGCAGGACAAGCAAGGTACAGATAGCCCTAGTGGGGGTGGGGTGAAGGAATCGAAATAGGCTAAAAGGTAGAGATAAAACAATGGATGGAAATACATTTAAAAATAATGAAAATAGGCGGGAAAAGAAAAATCTATATATATTGGGAAAAAAAAGGGGGGGGATCGGAAAGGGGGTGGGGATGGAGGAGAGAGTTCTTAATCTAAAATTGTTGAACTCAATATTCAGTCCGGAAGGCTGTAAAGTGCCTAGTCGGAAGATGAGGTGCTGATCCTCCAGTTTGTGTTGAGCTTCACTGGAGCAATGCAGCAGGCCAAGGACAGACATGTGGGCGTGACAGAGGTTGGAGTGTTGAAATGGCAAGCGACAGAGAGGTCTGGGTCATGCTTGCGGACAGACTGAAGATGTTCTGCAAAGCGGTCACCCAGTCTGCGTTTGGTCTCTCCAATGTAGAGGAAAATGCAGACTGGGTGACCGCTTTGCAGAACACCTTCGGTCTGTTCGCAAGCATGACCCAGACCTCCCTGTCGCTTGCCATTTCAACACTCCACCCTGCTCTCACGCCCACATGTCTGTCCTTGGCCTGCTGCATTGCTCCAGTGAAGCTCAACGCAAACTGGAGGAACAGCACCTCCTCTTCCGACTAGGCACTTTACAGCCTTCCGGACTGAATATTGAGTTCAACAATTTTAGATCATGAACTCTCTCCTCCATCCCCACCCACTTTCCGATCCCCCCCCCCACTTTTTTCCAATAATTTATATAGATTTTTCTTTTCCCGCCTATTTCCATTATTTTTAAATGTATTTCCATCCATTGTTTTATCTCTACCTTTTAGCCCATTTCGATTCCTTCACCCCACCCCCACTAGGGCTATCTGTACCTTGCTCGTCCTGCTTTCTACCCTTAATTAGCACATTCCTTAGATAATATCACTACCTTCAACAGCTCTTTGTCCTTTTGTCTATGACATCTTTTGGCTATCTCCGCCTACCACCTATCTATCCAGCTCTACTTGTCCCATCCCCCCTTAAACCAGCTTATATTTCACCTCTCTTCTATTTTTACTTAGTTCTGTTGAAGAGTCATACAGACTCGAAACATTAACTGTGTTCCTCTCCGCAGATGCTGCCAGACCTGCTGAGTTTTTCCAGGTATTTTTATTTTTGTTTTGGATTTCCAGCATCCGTAGTTTTTTGCTTTTATTTTTGCTCACTCCACCAATTTGTCTATGTCCTTTTGAAGTTCTATACTTTCCTCCTCGCAGTTTACAAAACTCCCAAGCTTCGTGTCATCCTTTGAAATTATCCCCTGCACACCAAGATCTAGATCATTAATATATATCAGGAAAAGCAAGGGTCCCAATACCCCTGGGGAACTCCATGACAAATCTTCCTCCAGCCCGAAAAGCATCCACTGACCATTACTCTCCGCTTTCTATTCTTCAGCCAATTTTGTATCCACGTTGCTACTGTCCCTTTTATTCCATGAGCAATAACTTTTCTCATGTCTGTTGTGTGGCACTGTATCAAATGCTTTTTGAAAGTCCATGTACGCCACATCATTTTTTGCGGCCTTGTGGAGTCCATGGACCACGCATATGTAGGATGATATAGGCTGCAATCCCTTTATAGATTCTTGAAAAATCTTTTGCCGTTGTTTTGTTTGCACCTCAGTCCCATGCTCCTGATCTACGGGGGCCAGGAGGGAACAGGGCCTCCTCGTAAACCTGCTCCTGGGCTTGGCCAAGTTGGCAATCAACAGCTCCAGGCAGCGGGTGATCGAGGGGTCACCCGACCCAAATGTATGCGCCTCTTTCGCAGCCGGGTGTCCCTGGAGACGGAGTGCGTGGTGTCGGCTGGCACCATCGGGACCTCCTTTGCTCAGTGGGTGCCATGGGGACTGGGGTGCTTTATTGACTCTTTTGATCACATTTTGGTTTAATGTTTGTAAATTTTCTTTAAATTGTCTTTTGTTTTTGCAGTTTCTCTTTAAGGGTCTGCCTTCTACTTGTCCCTGATTTTGTTAATTTAGTTTATTTGTTTGTAACCTGAAAGAGTTACACCACATCAACAGCATTACCCTCATTGACCATTTCTGTTACCTCTTCAAAAAACTCCAGCAAGTTTGTTAAACACAATTTCCCTTTTAGAAATCCATGCTGGCTCTTCCTTATCAACCAATATTTTTCCACGTCATTACTAATTCCATCCCAAATAATTGTTTCTAGAATTTTGCCCACACTAAAGTTAAACTGACCGGTCTGTAATTGCTGGGCTTATTCTTACAACCTTTTTTGGACAAGGGTGTAATGTTTGCAATTCTCCAGTCCTCTAGCACCTCCCCTGAGTCTAGGGAAGACTGAAAAATTATGGCCAGTGCCCCTGCAATTTTCGCTCTCACTTCCTTCAATATCCTTGGATGCATCTCATCCGGTCCCGGTGTCTAGTCAACTTTAAGTACCAACAGTCTATTCAAAACTTCCTACTTATTAATGTTGAGCCCTTCCAGTGTAAGAGTTTCCTCATCTGTCACCCTGGCTTGGGTCGCACCTACTTCCTTGGTAAAGACTGATGCAAAGTATTCATTTAATACCTCAGTCATGGCCCCTTCGTCCATGTGTAAATTCCCTTTTAGGTTCCTAATCAGCCCTACTCCTCCATTTACCACCTTTTTACTATTTATATGCCTATAGAAGACTTTGGGATTCCCCTTTATGTTGGCTGCCAGTCTTTTCTCAATCCCTCGTCTCTTCTCTAATATGCTTTTTCACCTCGCTTCTGAATCGTCTGTATTCCTTTTGTTTCTCAATTGTATTTTCAACTTGACACCTGTCATAAGCGAATTTTTTCTTCTTTATCTTAATTTCAATCTCCTTTGACATCCAGGGAACTCTGGATTTGTTTGCCCTACTTTTTCCTTTCGATGGAATATACCTTGACTGTGCTCTAACTAATTCTTTTTTGAAGATGACCTAGTTTTTCAGCTAGTTTTTCCTGCCAACTTTTTGTTCCAGTCTATCTGGCCCAGCTCCGATCTTGCCCCATCGAAGTTGGCTCTCATCCAGTTAATTATTCTCACTCTGGATTGCCTATCGTCCTTTTCTATCATCATCCTAAAACGTACAATACAATGATCATTGTCCCCTTAATGTTCCCCCACTGACACTTGATCTACTTGGCTCGCCTCATTTCCAAGAACCAGGTCCAACAATGCATCTCTTCTTGTTGGATTGGACACATGCTGCTGTAGAAAATTTTCCTTAACACAATCTAGGAACTTTTGCCCCTCTCCACCCTTTACACCACCACTGTCCCAGTCTACATTTGGGTAATTAAAATCTCCCATTATAACTACACTATAATGCTTGCATCCCTCTGCAATTTCCTTACAGATTTGTTCTCCTACGTCCTTCTTACTAGTTGGCAGTCTATAGACTACACTGAGCAATATAATTGCACCCTTTCATTGCTTAGCTATAGCCAAACTGGTTTTGTCCTTGAACCCTCTGGAACATCCTCTTTCTCCAGCACTGCAAGCTCTCCTTAACCAATACCACCACCCCTCCTCCTTTCATATCTTTTCTGAACACCTTGTACCCAGAAATATTTAACAACCAGATCTGCCCTTCCTTGAGCCAGGTCTCTGTTATCGCCACAACATCATATTTCCACATGGCAATCTGCGCCTGTAATACCCCAATCTTATTTACTATACTCAGTACATTTACATACATACATACATAGTAACCCTGATTACTTTCTCCCTCACCCTGACTTCATCTATTAACTTACTATTCTCCGCCTGAGCTCTGAAACCCAGAGCACAAGTTTCTGCAGCTGGCAGCACTTCCTGCACATGTGGTCGTCTAGGACACCGGTAGCGTCCATGACTTCGCACATATTACAGGACATGCATTCCACTTGACTGAGCTGCCCTGCCATGTCTTAACTCTACTTCCCTTACGTTAACTTTATTCTACTTCGGATTATTTATATTACTTTATTTTATTGGCCATAAATGTCCTATATTCCTGGCGCTTCTCAGATAAATCCAAGTATAACTACTTGTTTAAAAATATTACACTTTTCTAATTTACTCAGCGCTGTCTGTCCCTCCCAGTATTTTGTGCACCCTGGTATTCCTCTCTAATATTTTCTCTTGGCTCCCACACCCCTGCTGAGTTAATTTAAAGCCCTCCCAACAGCACTAGCAAGATGCCCCGCAAGGAAATCAGTTCAGGTGCAACCCGTCCGGCTTGTACAGATGCCATCTCCCCCAGAGCCAGTCCCAGTGTCCCAGGAATCTAAAGCCCTCCCTCCTGCACCATTTTTCCAGCCACGCATTCATCTGCCTTATCCTCCTATTTCTGTACTCACTGGCACGTGGCACTGGCAGTAGTCCGGAGATTACTACATTAGAAGTCCTGCTTGCTAATTTTCTACCTAGCTCCCTAAATTCTGATTACAGGATCACATCCCCCTTCCTACCTAAGTCATTGGTCCCAATGTGGACCATGACTTCTGGCTGTCTACCCTCACCCAGAAGACGCCCTGCAGCCGCTCTGTGACATCCTTGACCCTGGCACCAGGGAGGCAACATACCTGGAGTCACATACAACATCCTGGAGTCACAACTACAGCCACAGAAACGCCTGTCTGCTCCCCTAACCAATGAATCCCCTATCACTATTGCTCTTGCTTTCTTCTTCCTCTCCACCTGTACAGCCAAGCCGCTCGTGGAGCCATAAACCTGGCTCTGACTTCACTCCTCTGAAGAGCCAATTTCCAAAACGGAAAACCAATTTGTGAGCAGGACCCTAGGGGACTCCTGCACTACCTGCCTTCTTCTCTTGGACTGCCTGGTGGTCACCTATTCCCTCTCTGTCTCCAGGCCCTTAAGCTGTGGTGCGACCACCTCTCTGAACATGCTATCCACGTAGCTCTCAGCCTCATGGATGCGCCACAGTGACTCAGCCACCGCCTGAGCTCTGAAACCCGGAGCACAAGTTTCTGCAGCTGGCAACACTTCCTGCACATGTGGTCGTCTAGGACACCGGTAGCGTCCATGACTTTGCACATATTACAGGACACGCATTCCACTTGACTGAGCTGCCCTGCCATGTCTTAACTCTACTTCCCTTTTGTTAACTTTATTCTACTTCGGATTATTTATATTACTTTATTATATTGGCCATAAATTTCCTTTATTCCTGGCGCTTCTCAGATAAATCCAAGTATAACTACTTGTTTAAAAATATTACACTTTTCTAATTTACTCACCAGGTCCTACTTACCAAGACCGCCACTTTTCTTTCTGAAGTAAGTTAGAAAAGGATCCTCACCTCATAGGATCATTTACATCCACCTGAGAGAGCAGACAGCGCCTCAGATTAACGAAATACTGCCTCCTGATGGTGCAGTACCCCCTCAGTACTGCACTGGAGTGTCAGCCCAGATTATCTGCTCAAGTATCTGGTGTGGGCCATGAACTCATGTGTCCATTCTTCACTTGAGCGTAGGCATTGAAAGACAATGGGGTGCGTTACCCAAGCTCAATCCCCTCCCCATCAATGTTCCCACCCACCCACTTTCCAGAAAGAGTTAGGAACCCTGACCATGGAATGCTGTGGTCAAATGTCAGCCCTGGGCTGAAACCAACCATCAATGCAGGAATTGCTGTGCATGCCTCAGTCCCTTAAATACCGTGTACTTACGCAACAAACCCAAGGTTCCCAGTCTGACCTGGAGTGTCAATGACATAAGGCTGGATTTTCACTACCAAAGCAGGTAGCTCAAGGGGGCAATTTCCCAACTCAGCAGACCCATCTCACTATAAAGGGCCCCATCACACTTATTTTTCACTTTGGGAGGGCAAGGGTACGATTGAATCAGGCCTGCAGATGCTGGAGGCAGTTCGGAGGTGGGCAAGTGCCAAGTTGAGCTAGTTAGAAAGCCTGCCTCTGTTCTCTGAGACTTCAGCCCAGTTTAATAATAGGCTAATAGGCCCTCTAGCCCTCACCCATCCCCATGCTACCTCATACCTTCTATTCCACATCATACCACAGATGCCAACTCCATGCCACTTCATACTCCCCAGTGGGACTTCCATAGTGATTCATGCAGTATGCGCCATGGTCAGACCTCAGGGGCCATTTGGAGGTGAAAAATAAACATCTAACAAGCTAATAGAGTTCTCACTCATACACAATTGATTCTGAGAAAAAAAACTCTCATTCATTAAACCCATTCAAAGATTTTAAATCCCCTCAAGTGGGGAATCTGCTATAAAGACGAATAAACTTTTATTCACAAACTACATCAAAGACAGCTAATCCTTTAGTAGCCTCTTAAAACTGTCAAACAAAATGCGAACTCAGCCCCCTGCCCGGCTAAGTGCTTTTGGAATGCAACCAAGCATTCCTAATGGGCTCAGCTGTAATAACAGCCCTTGGGAAAGGTCAACAATGAAGTCCACTGAAACTGCTGGAATAAATGCCTAATGGTTTTTTTCTAAGCTACACCAGATGGCCTATCATCCAATGCATTACAGCAGTGTGTTCTTTTAACTCTAACTTACAGCTGCAGCCTCGATTTTTTTTTTGTTTTTAAAGGGCTAAGGATTTAAATAACTTCAGATCATAACATTTAAACAGACCTTATCTGCCCATCAAGAGCATTTACGTTTTCTCCATAAATTCATGACTTCCACATGGTGGGTTAAGACTCTTGGAACACCGTAAAAGGAGTCTGTTCAAACTCAGCGCTAATTTAAAATGGCCCAGATGAGTTTGGGTTTCCCACCTGTAAGATTTACCTCCTAGCCCCTTTCCCCGCCAGCAAAAAAGGAATCTGCCAGAAATGAGGGTGGGACTTCCACATCCAGGTCCCAACCACCATTTCTGAAGGCCTCTGGAGTTGACCCAACTCCATGAAAATCCAGCCCATAGTATCAGGCCAAATGGAAGGCGAGAATGGTGAGCAGACTGCTCTCAAGCTCCCTAGTATAGAACAACATGGCCATAAACAGGGGCAGCCAGATGTCTCTCAGTCAAGGGCCATGTGAGCTGTAGGGGCTAAAAGGAAGAATATGATCAAAATCAAACTCTAATCTAAACAAGAAGTCTGACCAGCAGACCATAAACAAACCTCTTTGTGCACATTTAAAAGGTCCAAAACTCCTGCTGTGAACTGCACCACATTCTTTAACATGGGGTAGGCTGTAGATAGAGTCCGCAGATCCCCAGCTGTAGCATAACCTGTAAAAACAAACAGGTAGTCAAAACAAGATTACAAACCATTCCGAATCAACTGGCTCGGCCTCAACTAGAAAGGTGAGGTCTTTCTGAGCTGTCCGTCTACAGCTGGTTCTGGAATGAAGGAGCATTGGGATTTGTGTCCCAGACCTGTTGTGTAAAGTGTCTGCTCAGGAACCACTCTGGGTTATGAGTTCAGCTCGCTATCCGGAATCTGCACCTATCAAAAGGGCAGATAATGGGGCCTGACAAAGCGTCTGAGCAAGCCAAGTTCAACTGTGATACTTTCCTCTAAATACTACAATGGATTGGGGGGACACTCACAGATACACACAGCAACATTACTCCAGCTGGGAGTGTAATAGGAACTGGATGCCAGCCTGAGCCTCAGAGAATAAAAACATTGTACACATCCTCAGGCAGTACTTCTGTTTAATATTTACCTAGTTTAGTTATAGTTTGGTCAGTGAATAAAGTCTGTATGAAGTGGATAAGTTCAGCTTGCCGGCTCTCAGACTCTGACTCTTTTACAAGTTGAGGCAAGTCCAGGAGGTACACACAGTCTTTCATCGCAATTTGTATGACGGACACCCGTGTATTGGTCAGCACTCCAAACGTGGGCCTCCATTCCATGTCGATTCCTACAACATGACCAGCCTGCAGCGGAGACACAGAATTCACCCGTGTCATAGCATGGGTACAGGCAGCATTATTTATTCACAGGTACAAGCAGCATCATTCATTCATTAACTACAGGTTCTGTGTCGAGTTCACTGATCTCACTCAAGACATTAACAGGTTGCTTTTATTGCCCTCAGTGTATCTGGGTTAGATGGAGGCAATAAAGTAGTATTTCCATTCCTGATCGTCAACTGGTGATTCCTATTTGACCCTGCTAGGCTGGGAGGCTCTGGGTAATGACAGGTTTTGGATTATTGGGATTCAATAACCCTTTGATTCCCACTGTCTGAGATTTACTGGGACTCAGTAAGAGTTGGGGGCAGGAATAGAGAGGAGGTCAAAGAGAGTGTAAGAGAGGTTGGGGGTAGATTCTGAGGGGCACGGGAGGAGGATGGGGAGAGGAGAAGTTAAGGAAAGCAGGGGGGTTGGTTGGGAGGGGCGTTATGGACAGAGAAGAGGATAGAGCGTGGGGAGGATAGCGCACAGAAAAGAGGCAAGGGGATATTGTCCCGACTCACGGGTCAGCGCGCTATGATATCAAGCCTAACTGTTCCCCGAGCTGCGACAAATGTGAAAAGGTTTGATCAAACCACCAGAATGCCCCGATTCTACCTAACTGTTTAATTTAAGTTAATTTAGAGCACCAGATTTGTAAACTTAATAAGTAAATAATTGTTTATTGAACAAATTGTCTTTAACTAGTGGAAAAAAAAGAAATATGAACTGCTAACTTCGAACACTATCACTTAAACTCTACCTCTCAATGGGTTGATTTTGATCGATGTCTTCCAAATTCCTTTCAGTTCTTGTTGATGACATGAGGTGGTCTTCCAGCACTTTCAATATTTAGTTCACTGGTTGAGAGCTTACTTTTCAATGTCTCTAACAGTGGTTTTCCCCTTTGCCTCTTGACGGGGGTTTTCAGAGAGAGCAGGTTATAAAGATATGCAGAAAAGAGATTTCAGATGTTTTCTCTTTGCAGGCCAGGAGCTTTCTGCTACACTGCTACTACACAAAACCCTGGTCACCTGGTCAGGATCCAATTAAAATGCTGTTGCCAGGCAGCTCTCTTGGTCCAGAACTCCTTCCAGCACCATCCTGTCTTTCATGACACACTCTGTTCCAGGACTGCAACATTGCATATATCTCTCATCCTGTTCCAGTGGACATGTCTTTCAAATTGTAGCCATTGCAATCCCAATCCGCAGTTCAACAGCAAATAAAAATATATGCTCTTTACAACAGTCCAACAGAAATAAAAAGATATGTTCCTTACAATATAAAAATAAAACCTGGATCTGGAAAAAATGTTTACATGAGATGTCTCTTCAAAAGGTTGATCCGAAACTCTACTAATTTTTGAACTTCTTCCAATGCACAGCATTATAGAGGGCGGTGGGGAGGGGGGGATAGGGTGGTCAATGGGACAGGGTCAGATAGTCGGGGGCAGGGGGGGGTCAGGTGGTCAGTGGAGGAGGTTGGATTGTTGAGGAGCAGGAAAAAAAAATCAGATGGGGGGTTGAAGGGAGTGGTTGGTGAGGTTACTCATGGAGGTGGGAGTGTGGTTGGGAGGTCGGAAGGCAGTCGGGGATCCCTTGGGGAGGGGGGAGGGTAATCGAGGGAGTGGTCAGGAAAACAGTTGGAGGGTGTGGGGGGGTGGTCGAGGGTCCGGTGTGGAGGTCAGGGTTTGTGGGGGGGTCAGTATTACAGTTACCCAGGCATTAGAAGTGGTTTTGATTCTTCTAACTTTTCCTGGGTAACTATTCTTGTAAGACAGTTGGAACCATCCGAGGGCTGCGATTTAAATCAGTATCAGATGGTTCCCAGTGCGGGGCAATTGCCCAAAGGAAGTTTAAACTTCCCGGGTAATTGCTGTGCAATCCCTTACATGGGGACTTCCGGGCAGGGTCCCCCAGCACATCTTTGGGGTATCACCAGATACAATGCCTCTGAGATTGGACGTTATGGGCTATGATGTTATATTTAGCAGCTTTGTCAAAAGCAATAGTATTTCAAATGTGGAATAGAATATTCATTTTGCTTCTGCAGGTTGAAGTAGGTGGACACACACAGAACCCTTTGGATCCATCAATGACATCATAAATGAGCTGTGATTTAGCACTACTGTTTTGTTCTATTGCTTGAGCACCCTCACAATGTGGATGAGAGAGGACAGACTGTAGGGAAGAGTGAGAAAGGGAAGGGGGAGACAAGAGAGGGTCTGGCAGACACTGACACACTACCAGAACATCTCTAAGTCCTCCTCTGTTCCTTGCTACACCAAGTTGTTCACCATGGCAGGGATTGTATAAACATTTTGTGCTGCTGACCTGTAATACACGAGTTGCACAGCTCTTTAATTGATCCAGGTGGTCCAGGAAGTGAATACTCTCTGTCGGAATCGGTAGCTGATAGTAGAACTTCCTCTTGCTCTCTCTCTCTTCTAGATTCTCCTCTGCACATCTGCTCTTTAAACCTATCCTGTAACAGTGAGCGGCTTCTTTTAAAACCTGGGACATAGACACCAGAACAAGCAACAACAGTAACAACATAATCCAAAGCAAAATACTGCAGATGCTGGAAATCTGAAATAAAAACAGGAAACCCTAGGAAAACTCAGCATGTTTGGCAGCATCTGTGGAGAGAGAAATAGAGTTAATGTTTCGAGTCTGTACAACTCTTTCAAAAGAGTCTTACGGACTCAAAACATTAACTCTATTTCTCTCTCAACAGTAACAACATGACCGGCTCACACAAAGCATGTGCACAGAGGAAAATTACTCTTCAGTGTAACTCATCGCATACCTGTAGTGGAAGCAGGGTCCTTCCTTTACCCAAAAGGACACCGTTAGTTTTCGCATGTAGACAACCAGCTCTCCCTCACCACCAACTTTCTTGACTCATCCACTATTGCTAAATTATCAGACTGTTTATCCAACATCCAGTACTGGATGAGCAGAAATTTCCTGCAATTAAATATTAGAAAGACTGAAGCTGTCGTCTTGGGTCCTCGCTCCAAACTGCATTCCCTAGCTACCAACTCCAACCCTCTCCCTGGCAACTGTCGAGACTAAACCAGACCGTTCGCAACCTCGGCATCATATTTGAACCAGAGATGAGCTTCCGACCACATAGCCATGCCATTACTAAGCTCGGCTATTTCCATCTCAATTATATTTTTGCCCCTGTCTCGGCTTATGTGTTGCAGAAGTCCTCATTTGTGTCTTTGTTACCTTTAGGCATGACCATTCCAATGCTGTCCATGCCAGCCTCCCCCAGTCTAACTTCTGTAAACTCAAAGTCATCTAATCTTTGATATCCATGTTCTTACTCGCACCAAGTCTCATTCACCTATCACCCCAGTGTTCGCTGAGCTTTATCAATACTCCAGAAAACCATTTGATGGAGGATATAACCAGAGCTAATCTTTACACACTTCTATGTCACTGGACTAGTATTCCAGAGACCCAGGGTAATGCTCCGGGAACCCAGGTTCGAATCCTACCATGGCAGATGGTGAAAACTAAATTCAATAAAAATCTGAACAGAAAAATCCACGAAACATTACTGATTGTCATAAAAACCCATCTGGTTCACTAACGTCCTTTAGGGAAGGAAATCTGCCCTCCTCATCTGGTCTGCCTACATGTGACTCCAGACCCACAGCAATGTAGCTGATTCTTAAATGCCCTCTGAACAAGGTCAATTAGGGATGGGCAATAAATGCTGGCCTAGCCAATGACGCCCACATCACATGAATGAATTAAAAAAATTACAAGCATGCACCTAGCCCAACAACCAGTCTATTTATAGGGGCAAAAGTGAATTCCCAATTATTGCCCACCACCTGCATACAATTAAACACAATTAATATACAATTAACAGATTTCCTTCTTTCTTTAAATAAAAATTAAAGTTTATATGTACAACTGAAATTTCAAAACAAATTGAATCAAAAACCTCCCTATTCGTAGAAAGCATTACACTGAGACACCTGGCCTCTAGGATACCCCCCTATGAATTCTTTGTATATCCATTTCTTTTTATAAAAGAATCAGTCAGTTGATGATTTGCATCGACCTATTTATTTTTAGAGATTTCCTTTCTCTTCAGTATCTGTTTTAAACCAGTGAGGTCAATGTGTGACATATACTCATTGATACTTTTGGTTACAGTGCATATTATCCCACAATGAAACATTATCTAAAGAACATTCAATAAGTATACCATCTTCAATATGCCCATTGCACAGGATCAGAATTAAAATTTATGGCAACTAGAATCCCATATCCACTGCCTCCAGAAGAGCCAATGTTTCAGAAACCGAAGTACTTTTGACAAATTATCTGATTTTCTTCGCTTCCCAAGCTGAATGCCAACATTTCCAATTCTCATCATTAAGAAATTTTATGAAACCAGATGAAGATGAAGATGAAGATGAAGATGAAGAAGAACTCAGCAGGTCTGGCAGCATCTGTGGAGAGGAGCACAGTTAACGTTTCGACTCCGAATGACCCTTCAACAGAACTAAGTAAAAATAGAAAAGAGGTGAAATATAAGTTGGTTTGGGGGGGTGGGGGGAGGGACAAGAAGAGCTGGATAGAGGGCCAGTGATAGGTGGAGATAACCAAAAGATGTCACAGACGAAAGGACAAAGAGGTATTGAAGGCGGTGATATTATCTAAGGAATGTGCTAATTAAGGGTAGAAAGCAGGACGAGCAAGGTACAGATAGCCCTAGTGGGGGTGGGGTGGGGGGAAGGGATCGAAATAGGCTAAAAGGTAGAGATAAAACAATGGATGGAAATACACTTAAAAATAATGGAAGTAGGTGGGAAAAGAAAAATCTATATAAATTATTGGAAAAAACAAAAAGGACGGGGAAAATCGGAAAAGGGGTGGGGAGATAGAGGAGAGAGTTCAGGATCTACTTCCATTATTTTTAAGTGTATTTCCATCCATTGTTTTATCTCTACCTTTTAGCCTATTTCGATCCCTTCCCCCCACCCCACCCCCACTAGGACTATCTGTACCTTGCTCGTCCTGCTTTCTACCCTTAATTAGCACATTCCTTTAGATAATATCACCACCTTCAATACCTCTTTGTCCTTTTGTCTGTGACATCTTTTGGTTATCTCCACCTATCACTGGCCCTCTATCCAGCTCTTCTTGTCCCCCCCCCACCCCCACCCCAAACCAACTTATATTTCACCTCTTTTCTATTTTTACTTAGTTCTGTTGAAGGGTCATTCGGACTCGAAACGTTAACTGTGCTCCTCTCCTCAGATGCTGTCAGACCTGCTGAGTTTTTCCAGGTATTTTTGTTTTTGTTTTGGATTTCCAGCATCCGCAGCTTTTTGCTTTTATCCATCTGAACAGCCATCAGCAAGATTAGCATGTGAAGCTTCACTAAAAATGACTAGTTTCATGTTCTTTGGGTTACCTAAGTATGGGAATTTAAGTGTACATTTCTGCAGATATAATTTTTTTAATGCTTTATTTCCCTTAAAGCATTCTTAATTTTCGGGTGTTTCATCACAGTACTAAACTCTAACATATCAAAATGAGCGTCTAATCTAGTCTGAGTGCACAACCAGTTTAACTGATCAGTCAAGTTTTACAATTGCTGTGTCTCTTCTGTGGATTGTCACGAGGCTATGTCCCTCTAATTTTGAAAATATGATTTTCAAACCTTCAACTGACCAGGAGTTTATAATTTGAAATGAGACAGAACAAAGTACTTAAAAATGCAAGGCCACCTCCGAAGGTGAAGGTGAAAAACAAAAGTCACCCTCGGGGGCCTGCAAAGAAAGAGACATTGCCTATAATTCTGAGACCAATCAAAACTCATCACTGTCCAAGGAAGAGACATTAAGATGCAAAGTGCTGGATATTGAAACAATGGCTGCCATAAACAGACCCACCCAAAATCCCTTGGAAATCTACAATGGGTTGAAGTATAACAGGTCAGGCTGCGTTCACTGCAGAGAGATTGCAAGAAAGACTTCAGCAGAAGAGACAGGCTGAAAGCTCTCTCTCTCTTTTAGAACAAGTGTATTAACAGGTTCAGAAGGCAACTTTACTAAAAATCTACCAGTGAACTGAGATCTTACAATAGTTGCAACATCTACATCTGACCACATCCAAGACACCAGTTAATCCAAATCGGCCGCAACGTTTTAAAAAATCTATGCTTCCAGGACAATCAGAGGACACTTAACTGCATATTCTTTTATTTGGACTCTAAATTCCCTTATTTATGATACCACTGTGTACGGCGTCGCATTTTTGTTATTTTTTCTCTCAGGTTTAGTGGTTAATAAATTTGCTCTTTCTTTAATTCAAGAAAACCTTGTTGGATTAGCTCCTTATTGCTCACAGCTTCAATAGTTGAACACATTTGAATTCGGAAAAGGCATGTCATTGTGAAAAAGAAACCCAAACCTTTGTGACCAACCAAGGAAGCTGAATAGAGGGAAGCCAGTTCACCCCTTTTCACCCGGTCATTACAGATGTATCATATTTTTGTGATGATTTAGTAAAATTAGCTGGGGTGGGTGTAACACTCTCTCACTAGAATTGTTCATTTCAAGTTTTACCAGGCCTACTTTCCTAATATCTTAAACAATATATTTAAAGGCCTCAATGGCCTGACACCCAATTGCAAACTTCATTCGAATCTTATTCATAATACATTTATCAAATTCCACAGTACCATCCTTAAGTGATCATCAACATGCATCATGAAGGCGCTTAAAAATTTACCCTTATAATAACAATAATGCTTGTAGGATCTGCTTTTAGTGAAAAACAACCTACTTCCAGCAAAACAGATTTCACCGAAAAATATCAATCCTAGAAGCATCATTCAGGCCACAGATGCATTTGTTTAGTTTCCATAGTTTTCCTTCTATATCTGCTGCCTCTTTGAGCAGTTCAGAAACATCTCTCTGAACAGTGGAAGCCCGCATAAAGCGTATTTTCTGTTGATTGATCTACACTCCCATGAATATGCAGCCAAATGAGCTAAAAGGATTTTCAACATTACTTTTCCCACCATGAGAGAGCCCAGTCTGACATCGGTTTCAGCCAACTGCTCTTCAAAAGCAGAAACAACTTCAGCCTTAAAAGGCCCATCTGCCAGGACTCTTTCAGTACAAATCCACCTATGTGACAAAGATAGTTACCCCTTATTTGGAACCTCAGAATAAACTCCAAGCTCTCTAAAACTATCTAATTCCCTCTTCTTTGTTTCTCTTATTAATTTTTATTATCAGCCACCAAAACTTCACAATAATGAGGACTTCTGTTCAGACACTGTTCTCTGGCCTTTATTTCATTGTTTATGTATTCAAGCTATGGCCTCTACTTGCACTTTTTTTTAAGTCTGTTCGGAACTACTGCTGCTAGGTCTCCCTCTTGCACTTTGAGGGTCTTTCTCCGATAAGTGATCATTTCCTGATGCAAGAGTCATTTCCAGATCCACTATCATTACTTGCACTGCGTTTTCTTACTCTCCAGTCTTCCACCCAACTCTGCCAGTCCATGGAGTTTGCTGCTTCAGGTATCATCCTGAAAATTCAATATTTAAACTTAGTAGCTTTTCCTGCACCTCCCATGTCCCTCTGTTCATTGGACCACTCTGGAATATGTGTCAGAGTATCCACGCTGAGCAACTGGCCTGTGAATGTGATAGCTCTGTCCTGTGTGTCATGATTGCTCACATTACCACTGTAAAGCCCTTGATCCACAGGAACTTCATCACAAAACACTAAGCCTTTGAAGTACAAAGTGCCTCGTTTACTTTGATCAGCTCCTCAGAGTGCGAGATTTTGTATATAATTCTGATTAATCATGAAGAATGAACCATAACAGTTTGATATGCCCTGTTTGATAAGTACAGTGTTATCATAATGGCCCATTATCTTACCAGGGCCTTTCAGTCCTTATGATCCTTTCTTTTATAATAAACCAATATCCCAAATTAGAATCTTATCCAATGCCTCTGTGGTCTTGTACGATGTCTCAGAGCTCTCCAAATTTTCTCTAAGGCCTCAGCCTTATCTCATTGCACGCGAAGCATTCAAAAATGCAGAAAAAAATGGAGCTGACTGTAGTACTTTCTAGAGTAGGAGGGCAATTACAGAGCACAGAAGGCAGTTTGGGATTTTGCCCATAGACTAATTGATAGGAATTATATCTTCCAACCATCTGGAGTGTATATTTTGCATGAACCATCCATGCCAGCGTGATTGTCAACTTGCAGTCTGATTGATCAGCTAAAATTTTATACAGCACTTATTCCTTTCATAGAGTCTACTGCATACTTTCAGCTGTGGTATTCATGGCCATAATGTTAATCTTGTCACACCTCTCTAAATTCGTCATTGGCAAATTTCACTCCATTATCAGTCAGAAATTTTGTCTTAGTCCCAAGTCCAGCTCCAAGTCCAGTTTCTCCATGATTTTGTCTATAATTATCCGAATGTCCTCATCAAGTATTATTGTACAAAGACTAAATCTAGTTGTCAGGTCTACAAAATGTAGAATGAATGTTTAAGTCACATGCTAATGGAAGGTTAACAACAGCTATGACAGTGTCCTCCTGTGTCCTGGTATGCTCTTCATTAACCTTTTAGCAGGTTTTTTAACTTTTGACACAGAGGGTAAGCAAATTGTCCGTGTAATTTTAAGACAATTTGCTTTTTTCTCTGATTCTGATCACCTGATGCAATTAATATTTGTCTAACACTCTGATGACAACTATCAGGATTTGATAAGGAGAAACGATAATGTCCCATCTGGATAAACTGCAGATCCATTGACTTTCTAAAAATAATTATCCTATCATGTTCCATGTCAAGTCTCATTTGTGCCATTTTCATAGAATTTACTCAATAGCATAGGTAGCTCACCACAGATTACATCAGTATCTATAAAATGGCTCATTACAGCTATTTTACATGAAATTACAACTCCCTTTAGTCACCTCAATGTGCTGTCATCACCAAACCTAATGCGTGGCACTTTTGTATCAATCCTCACTGAGTGAATCAAGGTGACATTTTAACCAATTTGTTCCACATACAGTCAAAGTGCAAGCACTACCTAGTGCTGCACAGTTAAAGGAGTCTATGAGTAACACATTCATTACAGGTCTATGACTCCTTGTGATCAGTATAACCTGTTTGGATTCATCATTATCTTCATGCTATCACATGAAGTCTGAAGGAAATGACTGTTTCCCCAGAAAACAAGTTATGGCATTGCCGTGAGATGGATCCCCATTAGTTGAATTCCCATTGGTTGAATAGTGAGTAAGGTTTGGACCTTCTATTAGAGTTTTTAGGTGAACTGTACAAGAAACATAATCTGTTACATGTCTATGAATTTTGATCAAAATTTGATCAATTTCATAAAATAGATGGTCAATCCATGGAAGAATAAACCATGGGCTTTAAGAGATTATAATAAAAGACTGAACCAATTCAATTAGGGAATCCCTGGATTAGTACTAGCATTTATATGGCTAGATTTTGGCCAAGGGGTCTTGCATATTCTGACTATTTACACGTTCATTCCACCATTTTCCACAATGGCCTCTAGGATTTTAATTTTCTATCTGAAAAAAATTTCTTGGGTCACAAACTGCACCGTTAGGCAAAAATCTTCTGGTACCATGTTAATACTCCAGAAAATCAGTTAGCGAAGGATAGAACTGGAACCAATCTTTACATACATTTAGAAGCATTTATTTATATTGCTGAACATTACAAGCATACATCTTCTAACCCAACAACCACAGTTTCAGTATGTGTCCATTCATCGGATCACAAGTGAATCTCCAGTTAATGCCCACAATCTGCATATAGTTAACCACAGTTAATATATAACTAATAATGAACGTTAGCCTCCAGTCAAGCAACACCTCGATTTTAAAATCCTCAACCTCGTTTTCCAATCACCCTTTGCGATCTCTATAATCACCTCAAGGCCTAAGACCCCTGGGGTTATCTGTGCTCATCTAACTCTGACCTCTTAAGCACTCCAACTTTTACCACTGGTAGCTGCGCTTTCAGCTGCCCAGGCCTTAAGCTCTAGAATTCCCTCTCTCAACTTCTCTGACTCTCTACCACTCTTTCTTCCTTTAAGACATTCTTTAAAAGCTAGGCTTTATCCCTCAACCGTGTCCGGCCCATCTCCCGCGCATCCGCCCTCACGCCTTCTCCTCCCTCCCAGAAACATGATAGGGTCCACCTTGTCCTCACTTATCACCCCACCAGCCTCCGCATTCAAAGGATCATCCTCCGCCATTTCCGCCAACTCCAGCATGATGCCACCACCAAACACATCTTCCCTTCACCCCCCCGGCGACATTCCGTAGGGATCGTTCCCTCCGGGACACCCTGGTCCACTCCTCCATCACCCCCTACTCCTCAACCCCCACCTATGGCACCTCCCCATGCCCACGCAGAAGATGCAACACCTGCCCCTTCACTTCCTCTCTCCTCACCGTCCAAGGGCCCAAACACTCCTTTCAAGTGAAGCAGCATTTCACTTGCATTTCCCCTAACTTAGTCTACTGCATTCGTTGCTCCCAATGGGGTCTCCTCTACATTGGAGAGACCAAACGCAAACTGGGCGACCGCTTTGCAGAACACCTGCGGTCTGTCCGCAAGAAAGACCCAAACCTCCCTGTCGCTTGCTATTTTAACACTCCACCCTGCTCTCTTGCCCACATGTCTGTCCTTGGCTTGCTGCATTGTTCCAGTGAAGCCCAACGCAAACTGGAGGAACAGCACCTCATCTTCCAACTAGGCACTTTACAGCCTTCCGGGCTGAATATTGAATTCAACAACTTTAGATCTTAAACTCCCTCCCCCCATCCCCACCCCGTTTCTTCCCCCTCCCTTTTGTTTTTTTCAATAATTTATATAGATTTTTCTTTTCCCACCTATTTCCATTATTTTAAAATCTACAACTAATACCTTGTCAGTCTTTCCACCCCAACCCCACTAGAGCTGTACCTTGAGTGTCCTGCCATCCATTCTTAATTAGCACATTTTCTTAGATAATATCACCACCTTCAACACCCCTTTGATCCTTTTGTCGGTGACATCTTTTGATTATCTGCTCCTATCACTGCTTGCTTGTCCCTAAAACCACCCCCGCCACCTCAACTTCTCTCTCCCCCCGCCCACTTTAAACCAGCTTATATTTCACCCCTCTCCTAACTATATTCAGTTCTGTTGAAGGGTCGTGAGGACTCGAAACGTCGATTCTTTTCTTCTCCACTGATGTTGCCAGACCTGCTGACTTTTTCCAGGTAATTCTGTTTTTGTTTTTATCCAAGCTGTTAGCTATCTGCTCTAATATCATCTCACTTGATTCGGTGTCTAATGTTGCTTTATAATGGTCCTGTGAAGCTCCTTGGGATCTTATTATGTTAAAGGCACTATATAGGAACAGATAGGAACATAGGAAATAGGAGCAAGAGTGGTCCACTTGGCCCCTTGAGCCTGCTCCACCATTCAATTAGATTATGGCTAATCTTCTACCTCAGTGCGAGAAAATGGCATTATCCCCAGAAATCTTTAATATCTAGAAATCTATCGATCTCAGTATTAAATATGGTCAATAACTGAGCCTCCACAGTGCTCTGGGCCAGAGAATTCCAATGATTCACTACCATCTGAAGAAATTCCTCCTCATCTCAGTCCTAAATGTCTAACCTCTTATTCTGAGATGATGTGCCCTGGCTCTAGACCTTCCCAAGCCAGGGGAAGCATCCCCTGCATCTACCCTGTCGAGCCTTGTAAGAATTGTGTATGCTTCAGTGAGATAACCTCTCATTCTTCTAAATTATAGGGAATATAGGCCCGGTCTCCTCAATCTCTCCTCATAGGACAATCCTGCCAATCCTAGAATCATTCTAGTGATCCTGCATTGCACTCCTTCATTGGCAAGCATATCCCTCTTTAGGTAAGGAGACCAAAACTGCACACAACACTCCAGGTGCGGTCTCAGCAAGGCTCTATACAATTGCAGCAAGACATCTTTAATCCTACACTTAAATCCGCTTGCAATAAAGGCCAACATACCATTTGCCTCCCTAATTGTTTACTGCACCTGCATGTTGGCTTTCAGTGACTTATAAGTAAGGACACTCAGGTCCCTTTGGACATCAGCATTTCCTAATGTCTCTGTTTACTCTGGTTCTCTCTCCACAGATGCTGCCAGGCCTGCATTTTCTGTTTTTATTTCAGATTTCCAGCATCTGCAGTATTTTGCTTTTATCTTCCTAATGTCCCATTTAAGAAATACTCTGCATTTCTGTTTTTCCTACCAAAGTGGGTAACTTCATATTTTTCCACATAATATTCGATCTGCTAAGTTCTTGCCCACCCATTTAGCCTGTCTAAATCCCCTTGAGACCTCTTTGCATCTTCCTCAATATTCACATTCCCACTTAGTTTTGTGTCATCAGCAAACTAAATAATAAGTTGTTGCTATTGTTCCTACTGTGAAAGCATCACTGCCATGAGGTAGTGGAGTGCCTCCAGCAAAGGAGCGCATGTTACCATTTACCTAGTGTGTGTCACGTGTTCCTTGATGGTATGCAAGGATGCAATTAAGTGACATTCAATACTTTTAAGCAGTTATAGGTCATTAGAACAGCAATAATTACAACTAAATTAAATTTTCATTGAATGCAAGACAGGAAATTCTTTGTAATTTTTGAGGAGTGCTAATGCTTGTTTTGTTTTGGGCTCCTATTGTCCTGTCAAAACCCCTGGGCAAATGAAGTTCCCGCTATACTGTGCCATCAAACATGCCCACAAGAGATAAAAGTACCAGCTAGATACAGGGAAAAGCTGTCCCGTGTGTCTCAAACGGATCTCTAGAAGAGTACTGGGATGAAATTCGCCCTATTCAATACTAGTTTCTGTGTTCTCTCTCTGATTCTTATTTTACTGGCAGTAAGTGGTAATTTGAGGGAATTCTGTGATATGGCTCTGAGACTAGGAGATTTGGAATACAATTTTATAACCATATTTGTTTAACACAGCATTCATTCATCCTATATAGTTGGTGTGGATTGAGGGCTGGGCCAACAGCAGATAAACCTCTTAACATAAGAAATAGGAGCTGGAGTAGACCACACAGCCTGTCGAGCCTGCTCCACTATTCAACATTATCATGAAGGATGGCATGCTTCAGTTATGCAGGGCATGGGTGAGACCGCATCTTGAATAGTGTGCGCCGTTTTGGTTTCCTTGTTTAAGGGAAGATGTAAATGCGTTGGAGGCAGTTCAGAGGAGGTTTATTAGGTTGATACCTGGAATGAGTGGGTTGTCTTATGAGGAAAGGTTGGACAGACTGGGCTTGTTTCCACTGGAGTTTAGAAGAGTGAGGGGTGATTTGTTTGAAGTATATAAGATCCTGAATGGTCTTAACAAGGTGGACGTGGAAAGGATGTTTCCTCTTGTGGGTGAGTCCAGAATTAGGGGGCACTGTTTTAAAATTAGTAACCACCCTTATAGGACAGAGATGAGGAAATTATTTTCTCTCAGAAGGTTGTGTGAATTGGGAACACTGTCTCAGAAGGCGGAGGAGGCGGGGTCACTGAGTATTTTTAAGGCAGAGGTAGAAAGATTCTTGTTAGGCAAGGGAAGCAAAGATTATCAGGGGCAGATGGGAATGTAGAACTCAAAATACAAACAGATCAGCCATGGATTTTATTGAATGGCAGAGCGGGCTCGAGGGGCCGAAAGGCCTACTTCTGCTCCTATTTCATAAGTTTGTAAAGCTCATCTTGAGCTTCAACTCCACTTTCCCAACTGCTTCCCATATCCCTCGATTCCCTGAGGCACGAAAAACCTGTCTATCTCAGCCTTAAATATATTCAATGATGGTGCTTCCACAATCCTCTGGGGTAGAGAATTCCAAAAATTCACAGCCCTTCGAGTGAAAAAATGTCTCAGTCCTAAATAATTAGCTGTTTATCCTGAAACTATGCCCCCATGTTCTAGGTTTCCCAGCCAGGGGAAACAATGTTTCAGTATCTATCCTATCAAACTCCTTCAGAATCTTGAATGTTTCAATGAAATTGCCTCTGATTCTTATAAACTCCAGAGAATATAGACCCAATTTACTTAGCCTTTCATCACAGGACAACCCTCTCATCCCAGGGATCAATTTAGTGAACTTTCGCTGTACTGCCTCTAATGCCACTAAATCCTTCCTTAAATATGTAAACCAAATTTGCACTCAGTATTCCAGGTGTGGTCTCACCCAAGTCCCCTACAATTGTAGCAAGACCTCTTTATGCTTGTACTCCTGTCACATTGCAATAAAGGCCAACATGCCATTTGCCTTCCTAATTGCTTGCTGTACCTGCATGCTAACTTTCTGTGTTGCTCGTTGAGAACAACCAAGTCTCTCTGAACATCAACATTTAAGTTTCATACCTTTAAAAAGATATACTGCTTTTCCATTCTTATCATCAAAGTGAATAATATCACACTTGCTCACATTATACTCCACCTGCCACCTTGTTGCCCACCCACTTAACCTGTCGGCATCTTTGTGTCCTCCTCACAGCTTATGTTCCCACTTTGCTTTGCATTGTCAGCAAACTTAGATACATTACTCAATCTACTTGTCTGTCACTAATATAGATTATAAATAGCTGAGGCCCCAACACTGATCCTCAAGGCACTCCACTAGTCACAGCTCGCCAACTTGAAAATACTCCAATTATCCCGACTCTCTGCTTCTTGTCCATTAACCAATCTCCTATCCATGCTAATATACCTCCCATATATCCATGAGTCCTTATCTGTGTAGTAACCATTTCTGTGGCAGCTTACCAAATGCCTTTTGGAAATCTAAGTCCACTGAATCTGAATGAGTCCACTGGCTCCCTTTTCTCCACCTCATACATCCTCAAAAAAAATCAAAACATGTTTTTTTTTAAATGCTCAGCCAGCATTTATTGCCCATCCCTAATTGCCCTTGTTCAGAGGGAATTTAAGAGTCAGCCACATTGCTGTGGGTCTGGAGTCACATGTAAGACAGACCAGGTAAGGACAGCAGATTTCCTTCCCTAATGGACATAAGTGAACCAAATGGGTTTTCATGACAATTGGCAATGGCTTCACAGTCATCATGAAACTTTTAATTCAAGATTTTTATTGGATTCAAATTCCACCATCTGCTGTGGTGGGATTCGAAACCAGGTTCCCAGGCCATTACACCTGGGTTCCAGGTTGCTGATCCAGTGGCAATACCACTACACCACCGCCTCTACTTTTGGAAAACCATGTTGGTCTGCTCTAATCATACTATGCTTTTCTAAGTGCAGTAAGACCTTCTTAGTAATAGGCTTCAGAACTTTCCTGATGACTGATGTCCTGGCCAGAAGCCAGGAAGGAAATATATATATACAAATATATCTATGCTAGCCTAGCTACTTTATGAAATTTTTAAAATGTTTTCCAAAGTGGACAATTGCTGGACTGATAAAATGGCCGCAGGTGACCACATAGTGGTAGTTCTGGAAGCTCCTGAGCAGTTTAAACATGGACAAAAGCTAACACATCAAAGCCCTGGAATGTAACATGCCTTGCGTCACACAAACAATCCAGTTAACCCAACACAAAGGATTCGCAGGTGATACGTCTGTACTATCCAGCTCTGGGCAGAGTTGTTTGGGACTCGTCATCTTCAATGTTGTATTAATGGTTCTTCAGTTAGCTGCTCAAAACACAATGGGTTTAACAAGGGTGCCTTAATAGTTCGATCCAAAACCACCCTGTCACATGACTGAGAATTGAGCTTTTGAATTTTACCTTCTGTTGAGGTTTAACTTCTGAAGAGAACTGGATTCCAGGCGAGCAGCCTGCCTTTGACCTCCATCTCTCTGAATCTGATTTCCAGAAAGAACCCAGTATTTCCCCTTCAGAGTGAACTAATACCCAGGGTATAAGAATGCTTTGCTGCATCTTCAACAGATTCAACCTGCAACCGAGTTACTAGGACCAAGGCCAGCAATTCTGCCAGACAAAGCCACCTAAAAGTCGCCACTGGACTTTTGATTCCAGAGTCTGGATCCATGTGAAACCATAACTCTTATTTTTATCATGGTCTTCGCCCTGAACCCCTTTCTTTCCCTTTTCTGTCTTTTATTGTATGAATGCAAAAAAGGGCTAATGTTGTGAAACCCTTTCCCGCATTTTTTGTGTGTGTAAATAAACCAACCCTCTTATTTTACCTTATCTCAAGTTTGCTGTGGGGTTATTAATAGAGGATTGGATCATTCCAAAACTGAAGGGTTGGGGAAAATACAACACCACTAATAAAGGGGGAAATCAAAAATAAAAAATATCTTTCTATTTACGGACAGGTAGTGTGTGGAAAAATCAGGGCTATTTAAATTAACCCCCCCTCTGATCCGTAACAGAAATTTGGAGTTCACATCTGGGATTTGATCCAATCTGAATTTGACCAGAGTCCAAGTTGAGAGACGAGCCAACTTAGATATAAAGAAGTCAATTGGAAGCCAAAAGAGGGAAACTTCAGTGGCTGAAATTATCTGTAAGATAAATACGCATATCGCAGTAAACTCTTTCATCTCACATTAGAGCAATGTGGTAAATTATACCACAAAGATGAGTATGGAAAAGGAAGTACTGACTTTAGCCTCCCTAAGTCTGGGTACAGGGCAAGACCACGATTAAAAAAAATTATGGTTTCACGTGAGTCCAGAGTCCAGAAACAAAAGTCTAGTGGCGTCTTTTAAGCAGGATTGCTGGTCTTGATCCTAGAAACTCAGTTGCAGGTTGAGTCCCTTGAAGATGAAACAAAGTATTCTTCTATCCTGGGTATTAGTTCACTCTGAAGGTGAAATACAGGATTCTTTCTAGAAGTCAGACTCAGAGATGGAGGTCAAAGGCAGGCGGCTGCTAGCTTGAAGTCCGGTTTTCTCTTCTGAGGCTACATCCTTCCTTAAATAAGGAAATCAAAACTGCACACAATATTCGAGATGTGGTTTCACCAATGCCCTGTATAACTGAAGCATAATATCCTTACTTTTAATGTTCAATTTCTCTTGTAATAAAGGAAAGCATTTCATTAGCCTTCTTAATTACTTGGTGTACCTACATACTAACTTCTTGTGACTCGTACTAGAACACCTAGATCCCTCGGCACCTCAGAATTCTGCAGCCATTCTCCGTTCAAGTAATATTCTGCTTTATTATTCTTCCTGCCAAAGTGAACAATTTCACATTTGCCTACATTATACTCTATCTGCCAGATTTTTGCCCACTCACTCAACCTATCTATATCCGTCTGCTACCTCCTCATGTCCTCTTCACAACATACTTTCCTACCTATGTGTCATCTGCAAATTTAGCTACCATACCTTCACTACCCTCATCTAAGTCATTGATGTAAATTGTAAAAAGTTGAGGCCCCAGCACAGACCCCTGCAGGGCTCCACTCGTCACATCCTGCCAATCAGACAAAGACCCATCGATGCATACTGTTTTCTGCCAGCCAGCCAATCTTCTATCTATGCTAATACATTACCCCCTACACCCATGCACTTTTATTTTCCTCAATAACCTTTGATGTGGCACCTTAACAAATGCCTTCCGGAAATCCAGGTACAGCGTCCCCTTTATGCACAGCCCATGTTACTCCTTTAAAAACTCCAATTGATTAAACATGGTTTCCCTTTCACAAAACCATGCTGACCCTTCCTGACTACCATGAGTTCTCTAAGTGCACAGCTATAACCTCCTTAATTATTGATTCTAATACCTTGCCCACAACAGAGCTAACTGGCCTATAGTTTCCTGTTTTCTGCCTCCCACCCTTCTTGCTACTTTCCAGTCTGATGGAACTTTTCCAGAATCTCACTAATTTTGGAAAATCAATACCACCTCATTATCCATCTCCTTTAAGACCTTAGGATGAAGTGCATCAGGACCCGGAGACTTGTCTGCCCGCAGCTCTATCAGTTTGCTCAGTAGTGCTTCCCTTGTGATTGTAATTTCATCAAGCTCCCCTCTGCCTTCCACCTCCTGATTTACAGCTATTACTAGAATGTTTTTGTATCCTTTATAGTGAAGACAGAAGCAAAATATTTGTTTATTTCATCCGCCATTTCCTTATTATCGTAGGCGCAATCTTCAACTGCTTCATCATAAAGTCAGAAGTGGGGATCTTCAATGACGGCTGTACAATGTTCAGCACCATTCACAACTCAACAGATACTGAAGCAGTCCATGTCCAAATGCAGCAAGACCTGGACAATATCCAGGCTTGGGCTGACAAGTGGCAAGTAACATTTGTGCCACACAAGTGCCAGGCAATGACCATCTTCAAGAAGAGAGAATCCAGCCATTGCCCCTTGACATTACCATCACTGAATCCGCCACTATCAACAGCCTGGGGGCTTAACATTGGCCAGAAATTGAACTGGACTAGCCATATAAATACTATGGCTACAAGAGCAGGTCAGGGGCTAGGAATCTTGCTGTGAATAACTCACCTCCTGACTCCCCAAAGCCTGTTCATCATCTACAAGGCACAAGTCAGGAGTGTGATGGAATACTCTCCACTTGCCTGGGTGAGTTCAGCTCCAACAACACTCAAGAAGCTCGACACCATCCAGGACAAAGCATTCCATTTGATTGGCACCCCATCCACAAACATTCACTCCCTCCACCACAACAGTGGCAGCAGTGTGTATCATTGACAGGATGCACTGCAGGGATTCACCATGGCCCCTTGAGACAGCACCTTCCAAACCCACGACTGCTACCATCTAGAAGGACAAGGGCAGCAGACACAGGGAACACCACCACCTGGCAGTTCCCTCCAAGCCACATACCATCCTGAATTGGAAATATACTGCCATTCTTTCACTGTCGCTGGGTCAAAATCATGGAACTCCCTCCCTAACAGCACTGTGGGTGTACCTACACCTCAGGGACTGCAGCAGTTCAAGAAGGCAGCTCACCACCGGCTACTCAAGGACAATTAGGGATGGGCAATAAATGCTGGCCTAGCCATGAATGAATAGAGGGCCAACACTCACTCTACTTACTCTTTTCCTTTTTAAATACCTGTAGAAACTCTTGCTATCCGTTTTTACATTTCTAGCTAGCTTCCTCTCATACTCTAATTTCTTTCTCCTGATTAACCTTTCAGTTATTCTCTGCCGTTCTTTACATTCTGACTGATCATCTGACCTGCCATTCATCTTTGCACAGTTATATGCTTTTCCTTAAGTTGGATTCTTTAGTTAAGCACAGATGGTGGGTCCTTGCCTTAGAATTCTTCTTTATATTAGGAATATACTTATTCTGAGTATTCTGAAATATCCCCTTAAATATCTGCTACTGCTTCTCTATTGATCTATCCCCTAGCCTAGTATCCCAGTTCACTTCAGCTAGCTCAGCTTTCACGCCCACATAGTTGCCCTTATTTAAGTTTAAAATACTAGTCTTAGTCCCATTAACTTCACACTTATCCACATTATACTGCCTCTGCCATGTATTTGCCCATTCATTCAACTTGTCTAAATTGCCTTGAAACCTCTTAACATCCTCCTCACCATTCACATTCCCACCTAGTTTTGTGTCGTCAGCAAACTTGGAAATATTACATTTGGTTCCCTCATCCAAATCATTGATATATATTGTGAATAGATGGGCCCCAAGCACTGATCCCTGCGGTACCCCACTAGTCACTGCCTGCCATTCCAAAAAATACCCATTTATTCCTACTCTCTGTTTCCTGTTTGCTAACCAATTCTCAATCCATGCCAATATATTGCTTTTGCACCTCTTATGTGGGGCTTTATCAAAAGCTTTCTGAAAATCCAAATACAGCACATCCATTGGTTCTCCCTTGTCTATTTTGCTAGTTATGTCCTCAAAAAATTCCAATAAGTTTGTCAGACATGATTCCCTTTCATAAAACCTGTTGGCTTTGTCAAATCCCATTGATATTTTCTAATTGTTCTGTTATCACATGCTTTATTATAGGCTTAAGCATTTTCTCTGCCACTAATGTTAGGCTAACCGGTCTATAATTCCCTGTTTTTCCCCTCCCTCCTTTTTTAAATAGTGGGGTTACATTTGCCACCCTCCAATCTGTTGGGACTGTTCCAGAATCTACAGAATTTTAGAAGATGACAACCAACACATCCAATATTTCCATGACCACCTTTAGTACCCTGGATGTAGATTATCAGGTTCTGGGGATTTAGTGGCTTTCAGTCCCATTAATTTCTCCAGCACTATTATTTTAGTAATACTAATTTCCTTCAATTCCTCCTTCTCACTAAACCTTTGGTTCCCTAGTATTTCAGGGAAGTTATTTGTGTCTTCCTCCGTGAAGGCAGAACTAAAGTTGTTGTTTAATTGCTCTGCCATTTCCTTGTTCTCTATTATAAATTCTCTTGTTTCGGATTGTAAGGGACCTACATTTGTCTTCACTAATCTTTTTCTTCTTACATACTTATAGAAGCTTTTACAGTCCGCTTTTATGTTCCTTGCAAGTTTACTCTCATACTCTATTTTTCCTTTCTTAATCAATCTCTTGGTCTTTTGCTGAATTCTAAACTGTTCCCAATCCTCAGGCTTACTACTTTTTCTAGCAACTTTATATGACTCCTCTTTGGGTCTAATACTATCATTAATTTCTTTTGTTAGCCATGGTTAGGTCACTTTTCCTGTCGTGTTTATGCGCCAGGAAGGAATATATAACTGTTGCAATGCATACATTAGTTCCTTAAATATTAGCCATTGCCTATCCATTGCCTTTTAATGAAGTTCCCCAATCTATCTTAGCCAACTCAAGCCTCATACCTTTGTTGCTTCCTTTGTTTAGGTTTAAGACCCTATTTTCGGATCGGGCTATTTCACTTTCCAACCTAAGGAAGAGTTCTATGATGTTATGGTCACTGTTCCCTAATGGACGCCGCACATCATGATTATTAATTAACCCCTTCTCATTGCATAATGCCAAATCTAGGATAGCCTGTTCCCTAGTTGGTTCCTCAATGTACTGGTCTAAAAAAAACCATCTCGTACACACTCCAGGAATTCATCTGCCACAGTATTATTGCTAATTTAGTTTGCCATGATTACTGTAGCACCCTTGTTACATGCATCTCTAATGTCCTGTTTAATACTGTTCCCAACCTTACCACGACTGCTTGGAGGTCTACATACAAACCCCGCTAATGTTTTCCGCCCCTTATTGCTTCTTAGCTCCACCCTGACTGATTCTACATTTAGATTTTCTGAGCCAATATCCTCTCTCACTACCACACTGATTTCATCCTTAACTAACAACACAATGCCAGCTTCTTTTCCTTTTTGCCTGTCCGTCCTAAATATCGAATACCCTTGATATTCAGTTCCCATCCTTGGTCACCCTGCAGCCATGTCTCTGTCATCGCAATCATATCATACCCGTTTACATATATTTGCACTGTTAGCTCATTTACCTTATTGTGAAAGTTCCATGCATTCAGCTAGTGCCTTTATACTTGTCTTTTTACACATCATTTTTTTTTGTACTATGGCCCTATGCTAGCCCCCGTTTCCTCTGCCTTCCACTTTTGCTTTTTACTTTTCTGTCTTTCATTTCTATCTTTGTTTCCCTCTCTGTGCCTCCCCACTCAGGTTCCCATCCCCCTGCCACCCTAGTTTAATCCCTCCCCCACAGTACCAGCGAATACCCCTGTGAGGATATTGGCCCCAGTCCAACTGGGATGCAACCCCCGTTCAGCTATACAGGTCCCATCTTCCCCAGAATCGGTCCCAATGCCTCAGGAATCTAAATGTTTCCCTCCTACACCATCTCTCCAGCCACGCATTCATCTGGTCTATTCTCCTATTCCTGATCTCACTAGAGCGAGGGACTGGGAGTAATCCTGAGATTACTACCTTTGAAGTCCTTTTTAATTTATTTCCTAGCTCCCTATGCTCTGCTTGCAGCACCTCATCCTTCTTCTTACCTATGTCATTGGTACCGATATGGACCAGGACTTCTGGCTGTTCACCCCGCCCAACTTCAGAAAGTCCTGCAGCCGCTCACTGACATCCTTGACCCTGACACCAGGGAGGTAACATCCCATCCTGGTATCACTTCTGCAGAAACATCTATCTGTTCCCCTTTCCATAGAATCCCCTATCACTATTGCGCTCCCACTCTTTTTTCTCCTCATCTGTGCAGCTGAGCCACTCGTGGTGCCACAGACTTGGCTTTTGCTGCATTTCCCTGAGAAACCATCTCCCCCAGCAGTATCCAAACCCGCAAATCTGTTCGAGAGGGAGATGGACGCAATGGACTCCTGAACTACCTGCCGAGTGCTTTTACTCTGTCTGGCAGTCACCCATTCCCTTTCTGTCTGTGCACTCTTTACTTGTGGTGTGACCACCTCACTGTATGTGCTATCCATCAAGATCTCAGCCCTGCAGATGCTCCACAGTAACTCGAGCTGCTGCTCCAGATCCGAAACACGGATTTCAAGTAGCTGCAGCTGGAGACACTTCCTGTACACCTGGTCACCATGGGCACTGGAAGTTTCCCTGGCTGCCCACATTGCACAGGAGGGGCATTCCATGTGATCAAGCTGCCCTGCCATGGCTTACCCTTAAATTACTCCCTTTACTTTTACTTCCTCTACTTTAGAGGCTATTAAGGACAGTAGAATTGCTCACTAAGTCCTACTTACCAAGGCCGCTGTTCTCCTTTCTGAGGAAAGGTAGAAAGTGAAAGGGTATCCTCCTTTCTTTGTCGCCAAACTCCCTCACTCACCAAACTCCAACTGTAGCACTCTAATGCAGCCCAAAAGCAGCACTCCAATGAAGACAAAAGCAGCACTGTAGATGGCTTGCTTTTACGCCGTCTGTATCTAGCTTCTGAAAACCTGTTTAAACCAGTTAACCAATTAACTAGCTGCAAGCAATTGCAAAGTCTGAGGCTCCTCCACTACTGTCTGCTCGTTCCCATTACCTGCCTCACTGATGAACACATCCTCCTGTCCTTCACTGCTGACCAAAACAGACAACCCTATTCTAAGAGGTGTGACCTTCTTCTGGAACAAAATGTCCAGGTATTTCTCCCCCTCCCTTATGTTGCGCAGTGTCTGCACCTCAGCTTCCAGATTAATAATCCTGGTCCAGAATTCCTCTTGATGCTTACACTTTCTGCAGACCTGTTTGTCACGGATTGCCTTGATTTCCAAAAGCTCCCAAATTCCACAGCTGCAATATAACACCTGCTCTGCCATGTTACTTATGTTAATTAGTTAACTTAATTACTCAATTAACTTAGAATAATTCCCATGCATGCGACACCTCTTCCCCGTGCACCAAATTCCCATGTGAACCTAATTCACTACTCACTCAGTCGCTTGTCTCCTCGCGCGCACCCTACAGACCATGCGGTTTGAAAACCCTGTCTCTTTTATAGGCCTTCTGATGACTCACTAGCTAGTTTAGATTCCTGCAACAGTAATTAACACCACTGCAACCAACTGCTTTCAGGTAATTGACAGATAACTGCCACTCCAGGCAGTTCTCTGCTAACCCAACTTACTTGAAGGTTAGTACTATGTCAGATCTTAATTCTTAATCTATAGTTAAAACCTGAAAATGACATAGCAGAAACACATCCCCGCAGTTATTTAATGTTTCAACAAGCGTTAAGTGGCAGGAGGCGGGGTTTCCGTCCCTCACTTGTGAGGAAGTCCCACCTCGGAGAGCTGCCAGCCCACCTGCAGCAGCAGAAGCTGCAGTGGACAGGACTGGGACTGCAAACAGTCTCCAGAGCAGAAATCTCGGGAGTCCAGGACCAAGTTAGTTTGGGGAACTCAGGTGAGGTGGGGAGGTGAGGCCCAGGGGGGTGGGCAGAATGGGTTGGTGGTGTTGGTGGAGAGGTCAGGGGGAAAGGAATGAGGGGGAAAGGAGGACCTGCATGAGATCAGTCATCTTGGGTGGGGGGCATCTGGTGTTAAAAGGGGGCTGAGGCCTGAACAAGGTGACTTCTCGGGCTTAGCCTTGCCCCTGAGCCCCTCCAGCCAGCCTGAAAATTGAGGCTGGATTGGAAATGGCCTTTAAGTGGTCACTAATTGGCCACTTACAGGCCTTAATTGGGGCAAAGGCGGGCCAAGGCCTCACCTGTCCTAGTTAAAAATTGCGGTGAGGTCAGGGCAGGCGGGAACTCGATGGGAAGGCCATCTGAGAAATTTTATGGCCACCCTGCCTACAAACCCGCTGGTGGGTGGAAACATAAAATTCTGTCTCAAATCTCAAAGCGAGCAACAATTTATACTGCATAAATAGAAGATGCTAATTGGTTGGCAAGTAGACTCTGATTGGTGCATTTTCCATGGCAACATCTTTACCAGGGAACAGTTAACTACCAAACTTGGTTTAAATTTAGATCAGGTAGTTTGACTCTGGTTGGTAAAGGCATTGTCATGGATAATGAATCAGGGAATGGCTGTCCCCCCACGCTTTTGTTTTGTTGAGAAAGGCGCAACGTATGCACATGTCTGTTTGCACAAGACAAGGCCTTGTGTGTGAATATATGTAGTTTCTAGCAAGCGTGAGTGAGCCACGCTGTGGGCCTGACTGATCATCTTATATTGGTTGGCACAATCAGGGGTGTTTGGCAAGTATTGTCCAATTGCAGAATCACATCTAATACCAGACATTATGTTCTAAATTTTGCAAGTAAGGGCTGGTTGAGTACAGTCAGTACTTTGCCTGTTGCGAACAGTTGAAGGGACATGCTGTTTGATATGATCCCTTAGTTGTTGGGATGTATGACCTACGTACCTGCCGCACTGAAATTCATATACCACATAACTCATTTGTACGGTAGGCAGGTGGTGTTTCCGGCTTGAGAAACCACTCATGTTGCTACTGCATAGTTAGCAGCGTGAAACAGCTAGCTTCACCTGTTGCTCAAAGTTTTGAGACACCTCATCCTTCCAGGGTAATCTGAGGTAGACTGGGCACTTTTCAGGACCAAAGGTGGCAGCCTTAGGCTCATTCATGAGTTTGCACAATATACAGCAAGCAATGATCTGATTAGGGTAGCCATTATCCCAGGGTAGCTTTGATGCACCTTATTTCAGTATCAAGCTTGCATAGTGAGCAAATGCTTGGGCCCTATTTGAGGTTGTCGATAAGGCAAATCTTATAGCACATGGAACTGTAGGAATCCCAATGCATATACTGACCAGTGAAAGTTAGCTTGCAGTGGACAGTAGTAGAGAATCCATTGGCATAATTTTGATCTTGCATGTCAAGGAAAGGGAGCTCATTTGACTGCTCCATTTCAAAGGTGAATTTGAGTGCAGGATGGAGCCCATTAAGGTGTGTAAGAAGTTCTTACATGCAGCTACGTATTCAAATATGGCAAATGGATCATCCAAATATCAGAAATATGCAACGGGTAGGTGGTTAGGGGTCATTCTATTAAAGACTCGTTTCTCGTGTAAACCGACAAAGATATTGGCGTCAAATGGCCTAGAGGGGATCCCATGGCTATACTGTCTATTTGGACATACACAGTTGCATGAGTTGCTGAGTTCATAAGTTCAATTAATACAGATTTAGACAACAACAGCGTATCTAGATCGCCATGATAAAGTGATACGGTGCAAATGTCTATGGCTTCCTTGAGCGAAATAGTAGTGAATAGGCTAGCAATGTCAAATGAGCACATGGAAAAGGCATTGCTATCGATATGCAAGTCTTGTATGGTCTTTGCAAAGTGAATGCTGAGAGGAGACTTAATAGAGGTATTAAGATCCTGAGGGGTATGGACAGGGTAAGCAGTGAGAAACTGTTCCCTCTCAAGAGTATATCAAGAGCTACAGGGCACAGATTCAAAATAAAGGGCAAAAGGAGTGATGTGAGGAAAAGTTTTTTCTCACTTTTGAGAGTCACAAAAATTTAGTATGCAGGTACAGCAAATAACTAAGGTGGCTAATGGAATGCTATCCTTTATTACAAGAGGGATTGAACATAAAAGTAAGGATAAAGGCAAAATACTGTGGCTGCTGGAAATCTGAAACAAAAACAAAAATTGCTGGAAAAACTCAGCAGGTTTGACAGTATCTGTGGAGAGAAAGGCAGAGTTAATGTTTCAAGTCGAGTAAAAGTAAGGATGTTATGCTTCAGTTATGGGCATTGGTGAGACCGCACCTTGAATACTGTGCGCAGTTTTGGTCTCCTTATTTAAGGAAGGATGTAAATACATTGGAGGCAGTCCAAAAGAGGTTTACTAGATTGATACCTGGAATAAGTGGATTGTCTTATGAGGAAAGGCTGGACTGACCGGGCTTGTTTCCACTGGAGTTTAGAAGAGTGAGGGGCCATTTGATTCAAGTATACAAGATCCTGAACGGCCTCGACAAGGTGGACGTCGAAAGGATATTTCCTCTTGTGGGTGAGTCCAGAACTAGGGGGCACTGTTTTAAAATTAGGACAGAGATGAGTAATTTTCTCTCTGAGGGTTGTGCGACTTTAGAATTCTCTGCCTCAGAAGGTGGTGGAGACGGGGTCATTGAATATTTTTAAGGCAGAGGTAGATAGATTCTTATTAGGCAAGGGAATCAAAGATTATTGGGTTTAGATGGGAATGTGGAAATCAAAACACAAGATGATCAGCCATGATCTTACTGAATGACGGAGCAGGCTCGAGGGGCCAAATGGTCTACTCCTGTTCCTATTTCTTATGTTCTTTTTCACCCAGAGGGTGCTTAGAATCTGGAACAAACTTCCTGAAAGGGTGGTGGAGGCAAGTTCAATCGAGGTTATTCAAAAGGGAATTGGATTGATATCTGAAAAGTGAGAATGTGCAAGGCTAAGGGGATAAGGCAGGGAAGTGGGATTAGGCAGGATGCTCTTTAAGCAAGCCAGTGCAGACTTGATGGGCTGAATGGCCTCCTTCTGCACTGTAACGATTCTGTGATTTTGTGAAGGAATCCTTCATCGTGTTATGTGGAAAACTTGCTCAGAACTGGTTGTAGCAATTCACTGAACCATTTGGCCAATTCATGTTGTACAGAACTAGTCCTAGATAAGATAGGGTGCAAAGGGACATCACTTTTCTGTGTCCACATATGTATGGGCCGCTCAAGACACAATGAACTGTGCCATTTGCTCACCGTGCAAGCTTGATGCTGAACTAGGGCACATCAAAGCTATCCTGCGTGATAATAGCAACCCCAATCAGATCACTGCTCATTGTATATCACACAAACTCATGAATGGGCCAAAGGCGCCACTTTTGGACCTGAAAAGTGCTCAGTCTACCTCAGATTACCCTGGAAAGGAACAGTGTGTCATGTTACGGACAGGAGAGAGACAGACAAACTGCACTGATTTCCTCTTAACACCTACCTATCCGTAAAGCAGAAGGTGTTTTAAATTAGATTTTAAAAATAGGCTGCGGCATGTTTACCCAATCCTTTCATTTTTCTGATCGAATTTACTAATAATCTGCAGTAAACTCGAGTTAAGAGTAAGTCAAGAAGTTTAGTTTATTTTCTACGGTCAAAACCAGGAGGAGTGTTCATAACATTCCACTATAAACACACGCACACAGCAAAAAGGGGATAGAGAAAAGGAGTTTTAAAGTTACAAAAATCGCTGAAATGAATATTAGTTCACATAATTTCCAGAGTCCAAAGTCAGAATTCAATGAGGAATTCTTTCAAGTAGGCACTTGAGTTCAACTGGCTTAACACCAAAGTTATAGTATTCACTTTTCAGTTGGTGCTGACTGCAAGATGAAGTAGGTACACAGCAACTGGGTCAGTTATGTAGGCAATGGTACGAAATATTCCAGCAGAGACAGGTTTCAAGGTACAGGCTGTTGTAGTGCCGGTGGGGGGTGTGGGTGGGGGGGGGGGGGAGGGGGCTGCTTCTTGGTGGCTCACTAATTGGATGTTAAAACAGCAGACTGACTAGTTCTTAGTTCCCAGTTCCCAAAGGCATATAAGGGATTTCAAAATGGTCACTTCAGTCATGTGACCTTCCTTCTCTACCATGATTTCAAAAGCGATCTTTCTCCAGCATCTGAAATTGACTTTATTTCAAGGTTGATAATGTCCCAGTTATTAGTGGTGGAGTTATCATCTATGTTGAGGGTCCAGTGTTTGGGAAGCCATTGTCTAGGCAGACCCACTGACTCCACCAGCAAGGTGAGCTTATCAGACGCAAATGACATCCCTTTTCAGCCGGGCCTGGTAAGTCCCAAGTGTGATATGAATCGGTTAGCAGCTCTGTAGACATAACGAGTTCTGATGTGCAAGTCTCCTGGCCTTTTGCGATTATAAGGGGTCTGTACAATGAAGTGCAAGATTTCAGAAGCTGAGCAAAGAATTATTTTGTTCTTGAAATTCCTGGTGGTGGTTCTCAGACGAAGGGCCAACCCTGCGGTCAGGCAACTTGTCATCTTTTTGGTTCAGCAAAAAGTCCATTTTTAAAAATAGCAATAAGGATAAAGTTTTGAACACAAGGTGTTAGAGTTCTTCTCATGTCGTAGGAACTCACTCAAAAATCTGTGCAGCAGGTTTCATGCTACGACTATGTGGTAGTAGCACGAGTGTTTTCTCCACTAACAGGATGTTGCTGTGAAACCAAAACCTACCACATGAATGAGTAATGTGGTGCAGGTATAGAACCCCTTATCCATCATCTCAAGAACCAGAACCCAAAAACCAGCTATGCCTGGCGATGGCGCCATGAGTAGCAATTTGAAAATGGCGCACAGTATACTTCAAGCTCCTGCTTTATTTGGTGGTGCCACACAGTTTGAACAAGTGTCTCTCTGTAATTTAAGTCTTTACTGCATCATCATGTTGAAGAAGCCAGCAGGCAGTCCTGTGGCTAGCAGGAATGCCAAAAGGAAACATTTGTCACTGAGTATTAAGCAGAAAGTGGAGTTTCTTATGTGTCTAGAGAGGGCAACTCAGTGAAATGATTAATGAAGAGTATGGTGTTGGTACATCAACAATGATTTGAAGAAACAACAGAAGTTACTTAAATAGTGACGTGCCCAAATTAATAGATAATAGGAAAACACTCCATCGGTCAAAGATTGTCCACGTAAACAGTGTTCCTCGAGTGGATCAGGCAGCATCGGAGTGAGAAATATTCATTGGATTGCTTCATTATTATAGCCCAAGCGAAAGTGTTCCATGAAGAGCTAGGCCTAACAATACAGTCCAAATACTCCTCAGGATGGTGTAACAAACTTAAAAAATACCATGGTGTATGTCTGCTAAAGTATGTGGTGAAAAAGCTTCAGCTGACCATGAAGCTGCTGAGACATACTTGGATGAATTTTGCACGATAATATCAGAAGGTCTGCCGCCAGAAGAGGTGTACAATGCTGATGAGATTTCATTACATTGGAGGTATGTTCCCAGGAAAACCTACATAACTGCAGATGAGACAGCACCAATGGGATTCAAAGATTCTAAGTAACAGCTTACTGTACTCAGATGTTCAAATGCAACAGGTACCTACAGGTGTAAATTGCCTGTCATTGGTAAAAGTCAGAATCCTAGGTCTTTCAAGGGGATCAGGGTTGTTCCAGCTGTTTATGAGGCCAATAAGCTTGCATGGATGACTCGACCAATTTTTCTTGATTGGTACAATAACCATTTGTCCCCAAGGCCAGGGCTTATTGTTGGTGTGTGGGTCTTCCAGAGGGATGCAGAATTATGTTACTCCTTGATAATTGTTTTGCATGCCCCCAAAGCAGAACTCCTCATCAGGGACAATGTTTTCTGAATTGATTTGCCCCCCAAACTGCATATCCCTCATCCAGCCCATGGATCAAGGCATTCTGTGGGCATTCAAGACCAGGTTAAGGCTGAATTCATGCATAAAATGCTCACTGCGTGCAATAGAGGCTTGGGATTTAATGAATTCCAAAAAGAATTCAATGTGAAAGAAGTACTCTGGAGCGCTGCGAAGGCCTGGGCCAATCTACCCAAGATAATTTGATAAATGGATGGCACAATGTGTAATCAGTTATCGTGTTCCTAAATGGTGATGGTGCAAATGAGCCTGATTTTAGTGGCTTCCATGTGTCTGAGGAAGGAGTTGTTGTTGCAGATTTATTGGCATATGTGAAAGGCTTGCCATGCGCTGGAGCCAAGTTATTGGATGAAGAAGCTATCGAGGATTGTCTGAATATTGAAAATGGTGCTCCGGTTCATCTCCAGCTCAGTGAAATATGCGACATGGTCATGAATAAGAAGAGGAAGAATAAAGAGAATGAGAGTGATAATGATGAAGATGAAAATAGTGTGTTGGATAAATGGGGGGAAAAGTATCCATTGTCATGTGCATAAACATTAGGGGGGAATTGATTCGCGGGATGGAGCAGAAGAGTCCAAGAGGTGTTTCTGAAAGGAAGGCTCACATGTTTGAAACAACTTAAGCTGCAGGACATGTCTAAAAGAGGCACAACAGGGCCTGAACCTTCAACTTCCACAGTCCGTTCCTGTGCAACAGCTGACTCTTCTTCGGTCGAGATGTGAAATAATAAAATAAAAAATAATAAAACAGTAAAAATGAATAAAAGCCTTTTTAGTCTCTCATTTTTCAAAAATGTTTTATAAGTGCATCGTGCATGACGCAAAATCTGTAAAATCCCCGAATCCAGAACACATCAGGTCCCGAGCATCCCAGATACCGGTTTGGTACCTGTATATGAATTTCAGAGCCCGTATGATGCCAGATATGTAGGTCATACATCCTAACGGCTGGCAGATCATACCAAAGAGCCCTTCAACTGTTCGCAACTGGCAAAGTACTGACCGTTCTCAATGAGGCTGTGCTTGCAAAACTCAGAACATAACGTCTAACATTAGATGCGATTCCCCTATTTGACAACACATGCTAAACAATCCTGATTGTGCTAAGAATTACACTGGCAGCCAATTTAAGATTCAGTCAGGCCCGCAGTGTGGCTCACTTACGTGCGTTAGAAGCTACATATATTCATACACAGGGCTTTGTCTTGTGCAAACTGACCATGTGCCTCTCTCAACTAAGCAAAAGCTTGGGTGACAGCCATTCCCTGGTCCATTCCCTTTGGCAATGCCTTGACCAGAGTTGAACTTCCTGATTTAATCTTAAAGCTGGGCAGTTAATTGTTCCCTAGTGCATTCTCCATGACAACGCCGCTACCAGAGTCTACTTGCCAACCAATTAGGCACCCTCTTTTCATGCAATATAAATTGTTGTTCCCCTTGAGATTTGGTAATCTTGCAAATCTGTCGTAAGGAGTTCAAGACAAAAAGCTTCAACAGCATGTCTCTTTTCAGTGATATTACCTTAATTTTCTCTTATTAGCCCCTTATTACCCTCCTGCATAACTTGTGTCTTCTACTGTGAAGACAGACACAAAATATTTGTTCAGTGACTCTATTTTCCTCACTCCCCATGATAATTTCTCCTCTCTCTGTTTCTAAGGGACCAACTTTAGCTGCTCTCTTAATTTTTATATATTTGTAAAAGCTCTTACAATCTGTTTTTATACTCCTGGCTAGCTTACTCCCATTCTATTATCTTTCCTTTTTAATCAACTTTTTAGTGTCCGTTTGCTGTTTTCTAAAACATTCCCAATCCTCAGACATACTATTATTCCTTGCAACTTTATAAGCTTCTCATCAAATAACATCCTTGACCTCCTTACTAAGTCATGGGTCGATCTTTCTTACTAATTTTTGTTTTGCAATGAAACATTTTTCTTGAACATTTTGAATTGATTTTTAAAAAATGTTTCCCACTGTTTCTTTACTGCCATACCTTATAACCTGTTTCCCAATCAACCATAGCCAGCTCCCCACCTCATATCTATGTAATTGGTTTTGTTCAAGCTTCAGATTCCTGTTTGTGATAAGTTTGACAATGGCAAATTCCAATGCAGAATTCAATTGTATTATGATCACTATTTCCCAGTGGCTCTTTTACTATGACATTACTAATTAACCCTGCCTCATTGCATAATACTAAATGTAAAATAGCTTTATCCCTAGTTGTTTCCACAATATATTGCTCCAGGAAACTGGCATGAAAGCATTCTACAAATTCATCTTCCAGCCTGCCTTATCTAATTTGATCGGTCCAGTCTATAAGAAGACTAAAGTCCCACACAACTATTGCATTGCCTTTGTTATAAGCTCCAATAATATTTTATTTAATGCTTTCCCCAACAGTATAAGTACTGTTAGGAGGCTATAAACCACTCCGTGTTTTCTGACCCTTGCTAGTTCTAATCTCTAACCATACTAATTCTATTTCATGATTTTCTGTGCCAAGATCCTTTCTCACTAATGGCCTTATGTCAAACTTTAATATCAGGACTAGCCATCCTCCTCTTCCATTCTGCCTGTCTTTTCAAAATATTGTTATTTCCCAACCTTGGTTACCTTGTAACCATGTCTCTGTAATGGTGATTCAATCTAAACCATTTATCTCTCTCTGTGCCAATAGTTCATCCATCTTATTGTGGATGCTCCCCGCATTCAGATAAAGTGATTTCAATTTTATTGTTTTACTACCAATCCCAGCATGAACCTTACTCTTTGAATCGTAGTAAGTTTACAGGGCAGAAGGAAGCCACTTGGCCTATCACGTCTGCGTCGGCTGAAAAATGAGCCACCCAGCCTCATCCCACTTTTTAGCATTTTATCCGTAGCCCTGCAGGTTACGGCACTTGAGGTCCGTATCCAGGCACCTTTTAAATGAGTTGAGGGTTTCTGCCTCAACTACCCTTTCAGGCAGTGAGTTCTAGACCCCCACAACCCTCTGGGGGTTTTTCCACATCTCCCCTCTAATCTTTCTGTCAATCACTTTAAATCTATTCCTCCTTATCACTGACCTCTCTGCTAAAGTAAATAGGCCCATTCCATCCACTATCCAGGCCCTTCACAATCTTGTACATCTCAATCAAATCTTCCCCCAGCCTCCTCTGTTCCAAGGAGAACAACCCCAGCCTATCCAATCTTTCCTCATAGCTGCAATTTTCCAGTCCTGGCAACATCCTTGTAAATCTCCTCTGTACCCTCTCTGATGTAATTACATCCTTTATGTAATGAGGTGACCAGAACTACACACAGTACTTAAGTTGTGGCCTAACTAGTGTTTTATATAGTTCCAGCATAACCTCTCTGCTCTTATATTCAATGCCTCGGCTAATAGATGAAAGAATTCCATATGCCTTCTTAATCACCTTTTCAACCTGTTCTGCCACCTTCAGGGATCTGTGGACGTCCACTTCAATGTCCCTCACTTCCTCTACATCTCTTAGTATCCTCCCAATTATTGTGTATTCCTTCACCTCGTTTGACCTCCCCAAATATATTGCCTCACATTTCTTTGGGTTGAATTCCATCTGCCACTTTTCTGCCCTCCCGACAGTGCATTGATATCGTCCTGCAGCCTACAGCTAACCTCCTCGCTATCTATCACACGGCCAATTTTTGTGTCATCTGCAAACTTCTTGATCATTCCCCCTACGTTTACATCCAAATCATTAATATATACCACAAAGAGCAGGGGACTCTGTACTGAGCCCTGTGGAACTCCACTGGAAACAGCCTTCCAGTCACAAAAACATCCATCAACAATTACCCTTTGCTTCCTGCTACTGAGCCAATTTTGTATCCAGCTTGCTACATTCCTCTGGATCCCATTAGCTTTTTTTTTAACCAGTCGTCACTTCTAACCTGAAGCACTATCACCGTTAAACTCTGTCCCTTCCTGTCCCACTCAGCTTGTCATTACCTACATGGATAAACATTTCTATTGCCTCAATTTTTAGCATTGAATTTCTAAATCTCCCTTTGCCTAAACTCTCTTCCCCACTCTGTTGATTTAAAACCATATTTCCCTACTCTGACTATATTTGCTGTGCACTCATGCTCTGACCCTTCCCGTTACAGTCTAGTTACCATTATCCGGATCTCTACTATCTACTATTGCCTTGTTTTTTCTCTTTAACTTTCCAAATCTCCCTTCACAAGAGCCTTCCACATCACTATTTGTTTAAGGTCCTCTCTACAGTCCTAGTTACATGACTAGCCAGGACACTGGTCCCAACACAGTTCAGGTGAAGACCATCCTAACAGTACAGCTCTCACTTTCCCCAGATGCCTGCGCTCCATGAACTCTTCACCCAGGCTAATCTTTTAAGGCATGCATTTAACTCTGATTTTTTTTACCCTATGTCAATTTGCTCATGGGTCAGGTAGCAATCTAGAGATTATTACCTTTGTGATTTTTTTTTAAATGTAGTCCCTAGCTGCTCATACTTCCTCAGCAGAACCTCCTTCTTAGCCCTACCTATGTCATTGGTATCCATGTGGACCACGACAACTCGATCCTTCCCCTCCCACTGCAAGTTCCTCTCCAGCCCTGAGGAGATGCTCTTAACCCTGGCACCAGGCAGGCAACACAGCCTTTAGGACTTGTGCTCTCCACTGCAAAGAACACTATCCAACCCCCAACTACACTGTTCCCGACAACAACTACATTCAGAGTAAGGGGAAAAGTAAAAAAGCCTAAATCAGGGTTATTGTGCATATATATTAATAAGATTGGTGAACTACAGGCACTGGTTGACAAATGGAATTATGATATTATTGTTATAACAGAGGAGCCCTGGCTGAAAGAAGGGCAGGGCTGGGCGTTAAATGTTCCTGGATACAAGGTGTTTAGGAGAGACAGGAAAGGAAGGAGGGCGGGGGGGGCCGTGGCATTGAATAAAGACAGTAATGCCTTTATAAACAGCAAATTTATTTATTAACAAATCCCTGTAAGCTGTAGACCCTGAAGCTCATCATCAACCGCATCCATTTACATCCCTTCACTGTTTCTTTACTCCCTTCTGTCCCTCTCACTCAGGCCTCATGCCTTTGTAAAGTGTTTGGTGTCTGATCTGCTCACGGAACATTCAGCTGTGGGACACATTACTGAGTGGGAATGAGTAGGAACGGGTGGGTTTAGGACAGAGGTCGGTTAGGAACAGGACCCAGAGCTGACAAGCAAGGGAGCAGGCCAGTGTCTGGGAAGTTTCCAAGGCAAATAATGGCAAATCACAAAAACATTGCTAGCTGTTACGTGCTGGGCCAAAATTGTGACAGGCAGGGCAAAAATTGCGGCATGTGGAGAGTACTGTGAAACAAAGAAAATATGAGAAACAACTTGCAAACCAGCTGTAAGTTTACATGTATATTTAAATATTTATCTATTGTGATGAAGCTTACAATTTGACTTTCTCCAGCTCCTTTAATCTTTCAGCAACGTGATGGGACAATATTTCCTGGGGCACACTGAGCCTCAGGGCCCAGGCAGCGACTGTGTCCACATCTGTGTACCTCGCCAGCAAGCTCACAAATTGCGCCTGCAGCTGCGGGTTCTCTCCCACTACAGCCTGAAAGACAAACAGTTACATAAAGTGAAGTCCACAGCAAGGCAGCAGAGCTGGAACTTGTTAACTGGGAGCCCTGCACAAATCACTTCAAATCTTGGGCATGTATCTAACATGTGGCTTTTTAAAGGAAGAGAATTGATTCAAGTTGTTCTAAAAAAAGCCTATACCTCCTGCAATGCCACCAGAGGAACATAAAGAACAGACATTCACACAATGCTGTAAAAGTAGAGAGTATGTAGTCTTAGTGTAACTCTGAGTCAGACAGAAAATATTTCAATATATACCTAGAGCTATTTATTTAATAGAATCATTGAATATTTCAGCTCCAAAAGGCAGCCCATTCAGCCCATCAAGACTGTCCTAGCTCTTTCCAAGAGCAACCCACTCTCTCCTCAACGCTGCAAAGTTTTCTCCTTCAAGTATTTATCAAATTCTCCATTTAATGCTATCAATGAATCTTTATCCATCACATTATTATATTCCAGTGTATTCCAAATCCTAAACACGCACTGCATAAAAAACATTCTTTCTCACATTGGCAAATAAACCAGAGACAATTACCTTAAATCTGTGCCCTCTCATTATCAATCTTTAAGCCACTAGAAACAGTCTCGCTTTATTTACTCTCTGTTCATGATTTTAAACACCTCCATAAAATTTCCTCTTACCTTCTCTGCTCTAAGGAGAACAACCACTGCATCTCCAGTCTATCCATGTAAATATCCTTGTTACCATTCTCAAAGCTTTTCTCTACACTCTCCAGAGCCTTCATTTTTTTTTTTAGGAGCAGCACCCAAAATTGGAGACAATATTCCAGCTGGGACTGAACTTTGTATAGGTTTAGAATATTCCTGCCTTTTTACTCTATGCCTCTATTTCTAAAGCCCAATAACTCATATGCCTTATTAACCACTTTGTTAACCTGTCTTTCTACCTTCAAAATACTGCAAATGCTGGAAATCTGAAACAGAAAATGCTGGCAATACTCAGGTCAGGTAGCATCAGTGGAGACAGAATAAGAGTTAATGTTTCAGGTCAATAACCTTTCATCCAACAGGTTAACTCTATCTTCCTCCACAAGTGCTGCTTTGCCTGCTGAATATTTCCAGCATTTTCTACCACCTTCAAAGATTTATGCACAAACACCTCTAGATCTCTCTTTAAAACTGAACCATTTCACATGTATGTGTCTCTGCTCATTCACTTTGCTGTACTGAATTTCATCTGTCAAGTGTCCACCCATTTCAACCTGTTTGTGTCCTTGAGGTGTATTACTATCTTCCTCACTGTTTACTGCACTTCCAGGTTTCATGGCATCTGCAAATTTCAACCCATCTCACCCCCTCCCCCCCCCCCCCCCCCCCATAAACTGTACAAGATGTGACTGTACAAGTGTGAAACTCGTTGAAGACAGGAAAACTAACCTCAGTGTGTTCCGACCAGTTCTCTTCGCTCATACTCTTCTGCGAGGATGAAGAACATGGTGTTAGAGAAGGCAACACATGACCCTCTGGCCTCCCCCCATACCGCCCTTCTGAGCTCACACCCAGCCCATCGTTAGTCTCGGTACCAACCAACTGTCACTATAGTCAGTGATCAACTTCCACTGCAAGATCTCCCAATGATCTGGGGGCAAAGTGATCACTCACTCGGCGCAAAGGGAGCATCTGGTATGTAATTTAGCCAATGTGAACAAACTGTCAGGATTGCGTTGCCAGACTCTAGAATCTACAAATTGGCAGTTGGGTCTTTATTATAATAAAAACAAAACACTGTGGATGGTGGAAATCTGAAATAAAAACAGGAAGTTCTATAAAAACTCAGCAGGTTTGGCAGCATCGGTGGAGAGAGAAACAGGGTTAATGTTTCAATTCTAATGCAACATGGCTTTGGCATTTTACAATTGGATAAGGAGTAAAATCAATCAGTGTTCCTGCTCCTGATGGAAAAGTCTACACTAGGAAAAGGCAGCATGTGATGTCCAACACAGTCAAAAAAATTCTCCTGAGAATGTGTAGACTCACAAAAAAGAGCCAGTTTAGTATGTAACTGCACCTGGTTAGTAGTCAGTTTTGAGCAGAGGTGGAGGAATATTGAAGTGTAATTTGAAAGGAAAAACAGGATAAAAGGGGGAAAGAAAGAGTGCATAGGATTCAACCAGAGGTAGAGAAGCTTAGACCGAGGGTACAGAGGGTTAGACCAAGGGTAGAAGAGCGGGTTAGACTGAGGGTAAGAGGATAAAGAGGTAAAGACAGAGGGTAGAGAGGGTAAAAGTCTTTAATAATTTTATCTGTTACAGACTGGAATATCAGGGGAGCTACACCAGTGAGTATTAGCAGTCCAAGTGGGAGCTGATTGATGGGGTTGCTATTTCAGATCACCAAGCTCAGAGCAGAGTGCAAACTGACATCCTGGACAAGCCAAACACTTGATCCCCACCCTTCCACCAACCCATAATCGGCACAAGAATGAATGGGACTTACCTCCAGAAAACGTTTATACAAGAGGTATTTGATGGAAGCCAGGTAGCGCTGGTTCACAACATTTGGGCAGAGCACTGCAGACAGCAAAAATACAAGATCCTTTCAGCAATTTACTCAAAATTTCCCTGCTCTTCCCTCTTTTCCATTTTGCAACTCTTGGTTTTTGCTGGGATATAATTCCACAACACCAGCCACTGTCCATCATCTGGACATTCCCCATACATGTGCCCAGGCAAGGAGTCTCAACGGCTATACACCTGAGGGGCTTTGCTGCAGAGTCCATATTTCAACCCGTTTTCAATCAACACAAACATTTTGGCAGGGCCAGTGGATGGTGATCAGCTATATCTTATGCAATAAAGGTGATAAATCACTGTCAGAAATATGGGAACATGAAGCATGGAAAGGCTCAGATAAAAAGTGTAAATACGGTGAACATCTGTCTGGCAAAGGCAGAAACTGGAGAAGTCTTAGACAAAACCCAGTATAATGCATGTCCAGACTACTTTTCCCACACAGGTGGGAACTGGTTCTTTTTTTCTGTGCCCTAACTTTTCCCTAAATAGTATCAGCTGCTCTGATATAATTATAGCATGCACTCAATTATCACAAAAATCCTGGAACTCCTTCCCTAACAGCACTGTGGGTGTACCTACACCACAGGGACTGCAGCGGTTCAATAAGGCAGCTCACCACCACCTTCTCAAGGGCAATTAGGGATGGGCAATAAATACTAGCCTACCTAGCCCACATTCCGTGAATGAATTTAAAAAATCTTTGTGAAGTGGCTTGATCTCATCAGTCTGTGTTCTTTCCCTCTGGATACCAGAGATACTAAGTCTCATGGTAATCCATCTGGATTCAATATATCGATTCCCTTCTGGGTCTCAAATGGTTTGTTAATCCATCCACAAATTTTATTTGCATGTATAAAATGGATAAGCCAAAGCAGGATCTGATCCCAGAGTATTCACTTTACCCTGAAGGATTATACTTATCAGGATTCATTCTGTCACACTTCCACTAACTGGCCCACATCCATGTAGCCTGGTTCAATTACTGTGAGGGGAATGTGTCCCCACTGGTCACAGATTGCAACTACAACCTGACAGGTTTAAATGCAGTTACAAGAATTTAGAATGGCAATACAAAAACAGTCTGAATGTGAGGCTAACATTGGGTCTGATGTCTGTGTTCACTGTTCCAATTCCTAACCTGCCCCCAAAGCACCTTGACAAGCACTGCACTCAGTCGACTGTGCAATGCCACAGGACATTGGTTAGTATGTAAAGAAAGTATATTCAGCAACCCACTGCAAGGATTGTCACAGGCAACTTACTCAAAAATGCCTTTCATCACTTGGGACAATGTTAATACTCAGTCTGTAAAACTTGGATTTCCCTCCTCTCCAATTTGCTGCTCTAGAGCGGGGATCTGGCGATCCTGGGCTGGGGAATGATCCACGGGCAATAGTCACTGCTCACAATCTCACCTGAATGGTCATCCTTCATTGCATGATCAAATAATCACATTTCACAGAAGATTCAATAACTAAGTGGCTTAATAGCCCCATCAGTGCACATCTGCTTTCCATCAGGGCCAATGGATTGTGATCAGGACCACCAGTACAAAGTCTATTTAACCTTCTGTAGCCCAGGAACGCAAAGGTAAATAGTAGCACCCAAATGCATAACAGTCCAACGTGATTGTGGCAGGGTGTGTCTCTCTCAGAGGGTCATTAGTCTTTAGAATTCTCTCCCATAGAGAGCAGTGGAAGCTCGGTCACTAAATATTTTCAAGGCTGAGTTGGACAGATTTTTGATTTACAAGGGAGTCAAGGGTTATGGGGGGCAGGCAGGAAAGTGGGGTTAAGGTCACAATCAAAACAGCTATGATCATATTGAATGGCGGAGCAGGCTTGATGGCCTACTCCTGATCCTAATTCTTATGATTTTATAGTTCAATAAGAAGCCCAATAGAGCAATTTCCCACCAAGACATCTATGAGGCTTTATTTTGTGATTTAAAAATGGCCTTCTCCCAATTACAGGGACCCTGATTAAAAGTAGCAGCCCCGCCTTTGTGTATAGAATGGAGAGCCCCACTGTGCACCTTGGATTGTTTTTATAACAGACATTCCCACTCACCAGAAATTCCTCCTCTAAATTATTTGCATTTTCTACAAATGTGCTGTCACATTTTAATCCAAGTGAACAGACGTAGCAAAATTGATGAGAAAACTGGATGGTGTGTTTACTTAAACCATGAGGAGCTGTCAATGTGGGAAACATTCTGAGTGTATCCGATGGGTCTAACTGCCTGCCCGTGGCATATGTACTTGCAACACAAACTTTCTGGAATGCAGTCAGAGACATCCCTGCAGGGTAAGGTTCAGCTGTGGAAATGTACAACACATTTCACCAGCACCTGGAGTTCTTAAATAAAAACATAGCCCAGGGTGTTCTCAATCCGGCCCTCCTCCTGACACTTTCCAGGGAAGTACAACATCTGAATCAATGGAAAAGTGAGTACATTGTATTCCAGACGACAAAATGAAAATCTTCTCCCAGATTTGATTCCTGGTCTGTGCTGAGTTTGCTGATCGCAACCAAGTCATAGTGGGACTTTATAACTGGATTCAGTACCCTCAGGACCAACCGCAGTTCTTGTTCCCATCATCACCCGTCAGAAGCTGGTGTGATTGAGATTTGAGAAACAGTTAAATAAGCTGGCAGCACTCACCCTGAGCTCACACAGTGGGGACTGACAGTGTCTTAGATTACAGTTCAACACCTTCAGAGAGGACACACTGCCATCTATCTGTATTTGAAATGACAAACAGCAGCTGCAGATTGAAACACATACCATCACCATATAGACAACAGGGGAAGTTCATTTCCAAAGTATGGTGCAGCCATGAATGGTACCACACTCCTAACTATTAACTTGCAATCAGACCAAACTACATTCTAATAACGATTAAACTTCAAAGCGCTAAATTGGTTGTAAAGCACTTTGGGGCAAGCTGAGGCGGTGAAAGATTTTGTAGAAATGAAGGTTTCTCTCTTTCTTACTACTTTCTATGATGCATAGAGGTTAATTAAGTTAATGCATTCTACAAGCAGTGCATCAGTGGATCAGCAATCAAGAAAAGAACAGAAATGTGTCCCTATGCCAAACATCCTGCTTTCCTGGACAGCATTTCCTTGTTGAACTTGATAAAGTCCCAAAACCTGCTTGACAATAAGATAAAGACCAAGACTGGCTTCTTCAAACAGAGTTTTATTTTGGTGCATAAAACTCAACAGGATCCTTGTCTCATCTGTTTTCCCTTTTTACTCTTTTAATTAAACCAGTTAAACTAAAATTAGTAAAAATGAGGAGCAAATTAAGAAGCAGTCCCTTAAAGGGATATTGCAAAGGCAAACCTTAAGAGAAACTTACAAAACTCAAATCAAAATGTGATTAAGCGGGTCAATAAAGTACCCCATTCCCGAGGTGCCCATCGGGCATGGAAGGCCGCGATCACGTTGGCAGATACCATGTGCTCCCTTTCCAAGGGCACCCGGCCACGAACACAGCCGCAGAAGAGGGGCAGACAGTCAGGCCGGACGACCTCCCTCAGGCGCCCACTGCCTGGACCTGTTTGATGGCCAACTTGGCCAGGCCCAGGAGCAGGTTCACAAGGAGGTCCTCCTCTCTCCCCACCGCCTGTGCCTGAAGATCACGACCATGGGACTGAAGTGCAAAAAATACAAGAGCAATGAGCAAAAGGTTTTAAGAAACTAAACAGGGAGTGCAGCCTATAACACCCTACATAAAAAAATGCAGGTGTCTTGGGAGCCCGTGAACCAAACCAACCTATGGTTGTACGGGACGTTTTCTCTTTTTATACATAACAAATGGGTACTTAGCTTGTTAACTAATAATTACCAATTGAACTCCTTGTGAGTCAACTGTTCCTTCCCCAACAGATTCCCCTCTTCTTAAGATGAAATTAACCCTCAAGTATATATCAAAAAAATAATAAAGATGGATCTTCTTTTCCATTCAATAAATCCTCCTTATTCCCCCTTAAAAAAAAAGAATGGAACTGTCTAAGAAAAAAATATATTCATTTTTGTCTACTCAAAGGAAAAGATGTCCCTCTTTGAGGATCGCCAATAACATTTTGGAGTTTGGTCCTCTTTTCGTGAAGCAGTCGGACAATTGGTAGCTGCCATCAATCCATCTGATCTTGGCAATCTCCTCATTCTCTAGGATAAAAGCAAAATACCGCGGATGTTGGAAATCTGAAACAAAACTCAGCAGGTCTGACAGCATCTGTGGAGAGAAAGACTGAGTTAATGTTTCGAGTCTGTAAAGCTAAAGGGAGGTAGAAATGTGGTGAAATATATTCTGTTTAAGGGGGGTGGGACAGGTGAAGCTGGATAGAAGGCCAGCGATAGGTGGAGGCAAAGGAGAGATTGTGAAAGACTACATAAACAAAAGGTCATGGGGTTGTTAATAGCGGTCACCATTAGCATCTCCTTTAGCCAGTACCACCTCTATTAACAACCCGTTGACCTTTTGTTTATGAAATCTTTCGCAATCTCTCCTTTGCCTCCACCTATCGCTGGCCTTCTATCCAGCTTCACCTATTCCACCCCTCTTAAACAGAATATATTTAATCACATTTCTACCTCCCTTTAGCTCTGAAGAAGAGTCATACGGACTCGAAACGTTAACTCTGTCTTTCTCTCCACAGATGCTGTCAGACCTGCTGAGTTTTTCCAGCATTTTTTGTTTATGTTCCTTACTCTCTACCATCTGTTTTATGCTTGCAATGTAAATTTGCAATCTCCTTTTGTTAACACACTTTGTAGAGTGAACATTTTCCTGAAGTGATTTATCATCTATAAGACATTCCTGAATACTCTTTTCCATTTAAAATTTTTGCCAGCATCTTTGATATAAAGAATGCCATATCTACCGCCTCAACAAGGGCAAATCTCCACTGCAAATGTACTTTTTACAACTCTTATCTTTTTTAGCTTCCCATGCCAAAGGGCAACATTTACCTTTTTTCATGAGAAATAAATCCTCCCACACTTAAACTGATCACAGAGGTTTGCATAAGGTGCATCACTAAACACAATCAGTTTCATTTTTCTAACATCACCCATTATCAGTGAGGAATTTTGCTGGTGGTCCCAATCTGGTCCCTATCCACTTTTCCATTACCTGATCCACAATTATTTTCTTTTCGTTACTGTGTATGATTAGCGACTGGCTAAACCTTGTGGCCAAATCTACAAAATGTGAAATAAAAATGTTCTTTTCTTTGTCCCACAACTTTAAATCTATAGCCACAACTTCACTGAAATCCCTAAGGGTAGACTCACTATTGGCTGTGACGGTGTCCTCCTGTATTTCTTACATATATTGCATCTATCGCTTATCTCCTGCATAAGATTAGCGTACTCTCCATCCCTTAGCAAAATTCTTAATCTTTGGGAAGAAGGGTGGGCAAACTACCGATGCAATTTCAACACAATCAGCTTTTTGCCTTCTAAATTCCTATCCCCTGACACCAATAGCACTTCTTTAATCACCTCATTATTTCTAGTTACTAATCTCCTTCCGTACTGACGCCTGTGTCCTGTTTCGAGATGATCTCGCCATCCCGTTAACATTGTATCCTCCATTTTCTGTCTTACCACCAAATGACCCACTTGCGTCATGGACGCTGCCGGGAAGGAATATTTTCCAAGGAATTTTTTTTTTTAAAGAGCTTCTGACATCAGTTCTAGCAGTGTGTCTCTTTCCGTAAATTTAACTCCGATCAAAACTAGAAGTCTGCCCATATTCAATACTTTGGCACAATCTAGTAACTTAAATGCCAGCACTGATTTCAAAAATTCTGTCTAGAGGTTCCCCAATCTTGCATATAGTCTACTGAATTCCATTATATAATCTGCTACTGAACTAATCTGCTTCCAACTTCCTAAATTTGTCAAAATCTGACCACGCTTTAAGTCATCCTTCTGGTAGATCTTATCCATAAAACCAAATAATATTTCCAAACCTTCATTAATGTTCAAATGCTCAGGCTCCAACTCCGAAAATACTTTGCATCTTATTTTGCTTTTGTATATTAATGAAAGTGCTAAGGCCATGTCTTGTTCCTTTCTTCAGCAAGGACGCAGACGGTGTCCACACAGTTACTTTGTTCTTCCATTGCTCATAGGGCTCACTCTCAGAAAACATCAGTAGGTACCCTGAAACTCTACATTTTGATTCAGCCATTTTCCAAAGTTACTCCAAACCACTCTTCTCAAAGTTAACTCCAAATACAGTCTTTTGTCTGAAGAAAGTTTAGTTTCCACCCTTTAACTTACAAGCAGGAGCCATCCTCTGCTGCCACTGATAAAATACCAATACCTGCTTGACAATAAAGATAAAGACCAAGACTGGCTTCTTCAAACAGAGTTTTATTTTGGTGCATAAAACTCAACAGGATCCTTCTTTTACCTGTTTTCCCTTTTTATACATACCAGATGGGTACTTAGCTTGTTAACTAACAATTAACAATTGCACTCCTTGTGAGTCAACTGATCCCTTTCCCAACAGAACTCACATTATTTAAACAAATTATTAAGGTGTAGCATTGAATCAGGAAACAATATGCAAGTTGGATATCTGGTTAATTGAAGGAGTCAGACAAGGAGCTCCGCTCGTCATTCAGGGGATTCTATATACAGAGTATACATCAGTGCTGTTCCTATCAGTAATGTAAAAAATGTATGTAATTTTCATAGATTCCAACCAGGCAGTATAATTATTAACAAAAGTTATACATAATGAGAGTATTTGGAACTATATGACACATGGTTGAATTGCTGGTGGATACATTAGTCAATGATGGGAGCCATGTGAGGGGAAATACAACAAGCACATATAACATGTGGCACAACACATATTGGCTGAAATAATTATTGTTATAATGAATGGAGTGGTGAGAACACTGACCAGGCTCCTGCTGAACATCTGTCATAGAGAAAATGTTAGAAGCTATTATTAAAGATATTATAAACAGGGCACTTAGAAAAATTCAGGGCAATTAGGCAGAGACAACATGGTTTTGTGAAAGGGAAATCATGTTTAACCAATTTATTGAAGTTCTTTGAAGGAATCACATGTGCTGTGGATAAAGGGGAACCGGTGGATGTACTGTATTTAGATTTCCAGAAGGCATTTGATAAATTGCCACGTCAAAGATTATTGTGGAAAGTAAAAGCTCATGGCGTAGGGGGTAACATACTGGACAGAAGGTTGGCTAGCTAACAGGAAACAGAGAGTTGGCATTAATGGATCTTTTTCTGGCTGGCAGGATGTGACGAGTGGTGCGCCACAGGGATCAGTGCTGGGGCTTCAACTTTTTACAATTTATATAAATTACTTGTATGAAGGGACCGAAGGAATGGTGGCTAAATTTGCTGACGACACAAAGATAGGTAGGAAAGTAAATTGCGAAAAGGACATAAGGAGGCTACAAAGCGACATAGATGGGTTAAGTAAGTGGGCAAAGATCTGACAAATGGAGTATCATGTGGGCAAATGTGAAATTGTTCATTTTGGCAGGAAGAATAAAAAAGCTTATAATCTAAGTGGTGAGAGATTGTAGAGCTCTGAGATTCAGAGGGATCTAGGTGCCCTAGTGCATGAATCACAAAAGACTAGAATGCAAGTACAGCAAGTAATTAGGAAAGCTAATAGAATGTTATCATGTATTGTGAGGGGAATTGATTACAACCGTAGGGAGGTTATGCTTCAGTTGTACAGAGCACTGGTGAGACCACATCTGGAGTATTGTGTACAATATTGGTCTCCCTATTTAAGGAAAGATGTAAATGCATTGGAAGCAGTTCAGAGATGGTTTACCAAACTAATACCAGGAATGGGCGGGTTGTCTTATGGGGAAAGGCTGGACAGGTTAGGCTTGTATCCACTGCGGTTTAGAAGAGTAAGAGGTGACTTAATTGAAACATGTAAGATCCTGAGGGGTCTTGTCAGGGTGGATGTGGAGAGGATGTTTCCTCTTGTGGAAAAATCTAGAACTAGGGGTCATTGTTTAAAAATAAGAGGTCACTCATTTAAGACAGTGATGAGGAGAATTTTTTTTCTCTTGGGGGAAGTGAGTCTTTGGAACTCTGTTCCTCAAAAGGCAGTGGAAGCAGAGCATTTGAATATTTTTAAGACAGAGCTATATAGAATCTCAATTATCAAGGGGCTGAAAGGTTATCGGGGGTAGGCAGGAATCTGGGTTTGAGGGTACAATCAGATCAGCCATGATCTTACTGAATGGCAGAGCAGGCTCGAGAGGCCGAGTGGCCTACTCCTGCTCCTAATTCATATGTTTGTATGTATCATACACACCTGGGTCAATGTCATAAAGCTCCATCAGTCTGAGCACCAGTTTACTTAAGGCTTTGCGATTCAATTTATTCCATCTCAGATGTGATAGCCTTCCATAACGTCTGCAAGAAAGTAATAAGATTACTGAATAATAAAATAAATACAGCAAAACAAATCCTAAACACTGAATTCCCAATCTCAGCCTGGCTCCATGAAATATTTAAATTCTTTTTATAGCAGTATGCCTCTGGTCCAACAAGGACCATTGATTCATTTGGTTCTGGGAAATGAACAACAGCTTGTATTTATATAGTGCTTTTAATGTAAAATGTTCCAAGGTGCTCCACAGGAGTGTTCTCAAACAAAATGCAACATATAAGGAGATATTAGGTCAAATGACCAAAAGCTTGGTCAAAAAGGTAGGTTTTAAGGAACATCTTAAAGGAGCCGTGAGAGATATAGTGATGGAGAAGTTTAGGGTGTGAATTCCAGAGCTTAAGGCCCCAGCTGCTGAAGGCACAGCTCAGTATAGCACTACGCCATATCCTTCCATAGTTATTACTGTTTCCAACTCTTCAATTTTGCTTTTGTACTCCTCATTCCAATTAATCCTGATTCCAATTTGTTTGAAATGCTAATATTTATTATTTTGTTTTCTTATTTCAGTTTGTTGGGTTTTTAACTCTTGTCTTGCTCAAAGCTTTTTCTATTCCCTTTCTCCTCTGATAAAATAATAGAATGATGCAGCACAGAAATGGGCCATTTGACCCATCCTGTCTGTACTGGCTCTTTGGTAGAGTTATCCAATTAGTCCCACTCCCTGGGATTAGTCCCATTCCCAAAGTCCTGCAAATGAATATTATTATAGGTATTTTCCATTTTATTTCAGCAAAGCTCTCCACTTCTATTCAAACAGCTTTGTTAACCCTGTTCTCCTTCTTTAATCCCAAACCATGACCTTCCCTGAACCCCTTCCACATTAGTTTAAATCCATCTACCTACTTCTCTATCTATTTCTCTGCAATGGTTTTGGTTGAGTTGAAGTCTGTCCCTTGTGTTTAGCCTCTCATTGGACCACAATGTACTCCAATGCCCCAAGAAGGTGAATCCTTCACTTCTATGCCAACCCTCTACATTCACAGACGCACTAGAGAGAAGGACAATAGCATGACTGCAGTATTGTGTGCAGTTCTGGGCATCTCAATACAGGCCAGAATTTTCCCTCATTGGGCGGGCTCAGCGAGAGCGGGCGGGGGCGGTTGGGAAGCCGACCGCCACCCGTGATGGGCTCTGCTCCGCAATTTTACGCAGGCAGGCCAATTAAGGCCCACCCTGTGTGGATCATGAACGGCAGCGCTCAGTGCTACCTGTGCGGGCGGGTAGAGGAGGGAGAGCAGGCCTGGCATGCAGTCTACGTATGCATGCGAAAGAGCGCTTCAATCACCCTGAGGCACAGAGCTGCCTCAGAGAGATTGAAGCGCTTGTTAAAAAAATTAATAAAGAAAGATAGTAAAAATTTTTAAAAACATGTCCCTTCATGTGACTGTCACATGAGCTGGGACATGTTTTTAATTCAAAAATGAAGTTTTTAAGCTAATGTTTATTTGCTTTAGGAAACCTCATCCCGCTCGTGGATGAGGTTTCCTAGAAAATGTAAAGGCCGCTTGGCCTTTTTGTCTGCCCACCAACCGTACAGTTGAATGGGCAGCGTAAATTTGATTTTAATTAGCTTGATAATGGCCTTAATAGACCTTTCAATTATCGGTGGGTGCACAGCCGACTCCGGCACATCCCTACCGAACGAAATATCACACGTCATTTTACGTTCGGGCGTGTCAGGCACGCGCCTGCATGCCAAGTGTAAAATTCTGCCCATAGGATGGGAAAGGAGACAGTGAAGATTCACTAGAATATCATTAGGAATGAGAAGCTATACTGATGGAGGCTTGAAAAGATGGGGCTTCTAAATGGGTTTTTATTAAAATTTTCAAAATTAGGAAATATTTTTAGAGGATAACCCTAATTCCCTCTGTACAATATACTTTTAAGTCAGTTAACAGATTAATGATCGTACTAAATTAGTCCACAGAGGAATTTACACAAACATTAATCGTCATGCCAACACAGTGCACAGGAAGTAAATTCACACGAAGGCAATGAAGTCAGGCTTTGATGACAGCTTTGAAGTGCTTAAGAAAATCATTCTAATACACTTGAGACGCTTCCAGACAAACACAATCTTTCTCTGAGCCCCATACCCTATAACACACTCGCACATCCATCAGTTGGAGTGCAGCTCTGTTATGATGAGTTCTCAAATAGAATTGCCTCAGGAGCTCTGCTCTCGATGTAGAATGTAGCATCAAAGTCAATGGCTGTCCCTTAACGAATGCTACTTTACAACACCATAAATAAATGCTACTAAACAAGGTTACCAAACATTTTGTTAAAAACAAAAAGAGCAGAACACTCACGCTCCATGGTCTAGTCTTAAAATCATTGGCTGACACACCAGGAGATGTAGATCACAGGTTCAATTCCTGGTCTATGTATCAGCCTGCCAACACTCACTGCCTCACACCAGATTAGCCGTTTAGGGAGGTTGGAACTGTATGCCATCAAGATCAAAACCTTAGCAGCTTTGGAACAGAAGAAGGGAGTGAAAGAAAAATAAAGCAGGACAATTGGAAAAAGTATTAGAGCAACAGGTGGAGAGGGGAAGGTGCAGAGAAATTTTTTAATATAATTTATTGATTCACAAGATGTGGGTAGCAATGACAAGGCCAACATTTATTGTCCATCTGCATTATTATTTTATGTAGTGAGTTATGATGACTTGGAATGCACTGCCTAAAAGGGCGGTGAAAGCAGATTCAAGACAACTTTCAAAAGGGATTTCGGTAAATACTTGAAAAAAGAAAATCTGCAGGGCTCTGGGGGAAAAGCAGGAGAGGGGATTAATTGGATGGCTTTTTCAAAGAGCCAGCACAGGCACAACGGACCACTAAGCTTCTTAAGCTTCAAAATCCAGTACTGGATGAACAGAAATTTCATCCAACTAAATATCGGGATGCCCAAAGCCATTATCTTTTGTTCCCATCACAAGCTACAGCCCGTAGCCACTGACTCCATCCCTCTCACTGGCATCTGTCTGAGGTTGAACCAGACTGTTCACAACTTGTGTGTCATATTTAACCTCAAGGTGAGCTTCTGACCACATACCCACACTATCACTAAGACTGCCTCGATCTACCTCAGTAACATTGCCCAACTCTGCCACTGCTTGAGCTTATCCGTTGCTGAAATCTTCATTCATGCCTTTGATACTTCTAAACTTGGCTATCCTAATGCACTCTGGCTGGCCTCCTCATTCTACCCTCTGCAAACTTGAGGTCATTCAAAACTCTGCTGCCTGTGTCCAAACTCACATCAAGTTCTAGTCACCCATCTCTCCCCTGTGCTCGATGACCTACAAATGGCTCCAGGTTAAGCCACACATCAATCTTCACATTTTCATTCTTCTTTTCAGATCCCTCCTTGGCTTTGCTCCTCCCTATCTCTAGAATCTCCTCCAACCTCACAGCTCCCAAGGTCTCTGCCTTCCACCTGTTCTGGCATCTTGGGTATTGCCAATTTAAATCGCTCCACCATTGGTGGCCATGCCTTCAGCTGACAAGGCCCTAAAGTTCTAGAATTTCCCTCCCTAAGCACTCTGCTTCTCTACCCTCCTCTAAGCCATTCCTAAAAACTTACATCTTAGACCAAGCTTTCGCTCATCTGGCCAAATATCTCGGAGATAAAAACAAAAAGCTAAAAGCTACTGCGGATGCTGGAAATCCAAAACAAAAACAGAATTACCTGGAAAAACTCAGCAGGTCTGGCAGCATCGGTGGAGAAGAAATCAGTTAACGTTAACTGATTTCTTCTCCACCGATGCTGCCAGACCTGCTGAGTTTTTCCAGGTAATTCTGTTTTGTTTTGGCCAAATATCTCCTTGTGTTGCTTAGTGTTAAAGTTTTGCTTGATAATTCTAGTGAAGCACCTTTTGATCTTTGGACGCATTACAGGCACAATATAAATGCATGTTGCTTTTGTTTTAAGATTCGATGAAAGCTGCATCGACAGGTAGTGAATGTGATTAATGTCATGGGAGATCAGTATCGCCGAGAGTGACTTCTGACCCATCAGTCTAAACTGAAATTTATAATCCCCCACTTTAGCAACAGTTGGACTCTTGAATATTCAGGTTTTCCCCTCCATCATCTTCCTCAAGACATTCCAGATACCAATCACTGTGTGAAGACATCAGCACTCATTCTGCTTATTTCTAATCTCTGTGTGTGCCGCCTTGACCTACAGTTGAGGTTTAATCTCAAACAGTCACTCTGGTTCACCCATTCCTATTCACTTAGTACCTGAAGCTGCACTGACCATTGTTGTCAGTGTGTTGTTGGAAAGTGGACTCAATACCATCCTCTTCCCAACCACTGGCTTTAGCTAAACACCAGCTTCTATTTGCAGTTGGTGTGGCCTCGTTGGGAACTGGCAGCCATCAGTTTGCATCTATATGTAACATAAAAGCAGCTGCTTCCACTCACTCTCTGTGCCTTTTTTTTCAGGGTTGAGGTTTCCAATCAATTTCCCTTTGAAATTCAGTGAAAATCTGTATAAATAAGCTCCGTGCAAATCAGTTAATTGTGCAGCACTGACTCAATTCCTTTGTCTCAGGCATCAGATGAGATCAAAGACAGTCTTTATCCTGAGCTGTCACACACAGGCTTCAGGAAAGGCTGTGCTGCCCTCTGATCACCAGCCAGCAGATCCTCTGCATGAATGCACTCAGCATTTCATTTGAAATCATACAGACAGAGGTTGCCAGCTCCAGAAGCTCACTAGGATTAAGAGCTATGACAGTGAAAATCTCAATTCTAGTCACACACATGCAAATGGTTTAAATGAATGTCATCTTTATCCTTTTTTTGAATAAATATTTCCAAAACTCCACTGATGGTGAATGTGGCTTACAGCATGTGACAAAAAAACAAACAGAACAGGTTCCTTCTCGGCTCTGACACGAGGTGCACAATTGCAAAAGGAGAGACACACTAGAACCAGAAAAAGTGGCACAGAGAGGACCAAAGAGACAGAGAAAACCAGAGTTAACGACGGGAAACAGAGGCAGACAGTGCAGAATGGACAACGGAGAAAGAAACAGGACCGGAGATAGAGAGAGACAGGACCGGAGAGAGAGAGAGACAGGACCGGAGAGAGAGACAGGACCGGAGAGAGAGAGAGACAGGACCGGAGAGAGAGAGAGACACGACCGGAGAGAGAGAGAGACACGACCGGAGAGAGAGAGAGACACGACCGGAGAGAGAGAGAGACACGACCGGAGAGAGAGAGAGATACGACCGGAGAGAGAGAGAGACACGACCGGAGAGAGAGAGAGACACGACCGGAGAGAGAGAGAGACACGACCGGAGAGAGAGAGAGACACGACCGGAGAGAGAGAGAGACACGACCGGAGAGAGAGAGAGACAGGACCGGAGAGAGAGAGAGACACGACCGGAGAGGGAGAGAGACACGACCGGAGAGGGAGAGAGACACGACCGGAGAGGGAGAGAGACACGACCGGAGAGGGAGAGAGACACGACCGGAGAGAGAGAGAGACACGACCGGAGAGAGAGAGAGACACGACCGGAGAGAGAGAGAGACACGACCGGAGAGAGAGAGAGACACGACCGGAGAGAGAGAGAGACACGACCGGAGAGAGAGAGAGACACGACCGGAGAGAGAGAGAGACACGACCGGAGAGAGAGAGAGACACGACCGGAGAGAGAGAGAGACAGGACCGGAGAGAGAGAGAGAGAGAGACAGGACCGGAGAGAGAGAGAGAGAGAGGCAGGACCGGAGAGAGAGAGAGAGAGAGGCAGGACCGGAGAGAGAGAGAGAGAGAGGCAGGACCGGAGAGAGAGAGGCAGGACCGGAGAGAGAGAGGCAGGACCGGAGAGAGAGAGGCAGGACCGGAGAGAGAGAGGCAGGACCGGAGAGAGAGAGGCAGGACCGGAGAGAGAGAGGCAGGACCGGAGAGAGAGAGGCAGGACCGGAGAGAGAGAGGCAGGACCGGAGAGAGAGAGGCAGGACCGGAGAGAGAGAGGCAGGACCGGAGAGAGAGAGGCAGGACCGGAGAGAGAGAGGCAGGACCGGAGAGAGAGAGGCAGGACCGGAGAGAGAGAGGCAGGACCGGAGAGAGAGAGGCAGGACCGGAGAGAGAGAGGCAGGACCGGAGAGAGAGAGGCAGGACCGGAGAGAGAGAGACAGAGAAACAGGGCTGGAAGAAAAGTCTACACGGGAGAGAGACAGAGACAGACAAGACCATAGAAATAGACTGTGCCAGAGAGTGAGAGAGAAAGTGTGTGCCGGAGAGCGAGAGAGAAAGGGTGTGCCGGAGAGAAGGACGGGCAGTACCAGAGGGAGGGACAGGCAGTACCAGAGGGAGGGACAGGCAGTACCAGAGGGAGGGACAGGCAGTACCAGAGGGAGGGACAGGCAGTACCAGAGGGAGGGACAGGCAGTACCAGAGGCAGGGACAGGCAGTACCAGAGGGAGGGACAGGCAGTACCAGAGGGAGGGACAGGCAGTACCAGAGGGAGGGACAGGCAGTACCAGAGGGAGGGACAGGCAGCACCAGAGGGAGGGACAGGCAGCACCAGAGGGAGGGACAGGCAGCACCAGAGGGAGGGACAGGCAGCACCAGAGGGAGGGACAGGCAGCACCAGAGGGAGGGACAGGCAGTACCAGAGGGAGGGACAGGCAGTACCAGAGGCAGGGACAGGCAGTACCAGAGGCAGGGACAGGCAGTACCAGAGGCAGGGACAGGCAGTACCAGAGGGAGGGACAGGCAGTACCAGAGGGAGGGACAGGCAGTACCAGAGGGAGGGACAGGCAGTACCAGAGGCAGGGACAGGCAGTACCAGAGGGAGGGACAGGCAGTACCAGAGGGAGGGACAGGCAGTACCAGAGGGAGGGACAGGCAGTACCAGAGGGAGGGACAGGCAGTACCAGAGGGAGGGACAGGCAGTACCAGAGGGAGGGACAGGCAGTACCAGAGGGAGGGACAGGCAGTACCAGAGGGAGGGACAGGCAGTACCAGAGGGAGGGACAGGCAGTACCAGAGGCAGGGACAGGCAGTACCAGAGGGAGGGACAGACAGACAGTAAGCGATTAGGAAGAGCAAAGAGGGGATATGAGAAAGCTTTGGCTGGTAAAAGTAGGGAAAATCCCAAGATATTCTATAAGTATATCAATGGGAAGAGGATAACCAGGGAAAGAGTAGGGACCAAGGGGGCAATCTGTGGGTGGAGACAGAGGACATTGGTAGAGTGTTGAACAAATACATCACATCCGCCTTCACCCAAGAAAATGAGGATGAAGGTATCGAACTCGGGAAGGGAGACTGCGAGGTTCTTGAGCAAATTGATATAGGGAGTGACAAGGTATTGGAGGTGTTGGCAGGCTTAAAAGTGGACAAATCTCCAGGTCCAGATAATTTGTGTCCCAGACTGCTGAGGGAGGCAAGGGAGTAGATCGCAGGGACTCTGATCCAAATTTTTAGTTCCTCTCTGGCCACGGCGGAGGTGCCAGAGGACTGGAGAACAGCTAACGTGGTTCCGCTATTTAAGAAGGGTTGTAGAGAGAAGCCAGGGAACTACAGGCCAATGAGTCTCATGTCGGTGGTAGGGAAACTATTGGAGAAAATTCTTAAGGAGAGAACCTATCACCACTTGGAGAGGCAAAGTTTGATCAGGGACAGTCAGCATGGCTTTGTCAGAGGGAGGTCATGCCTAACAAATTTGATGGAATTTTTCGAGGAGGTGACCAGGTGTGTAGATGAGGGTAGTGCAGTTGATGTAGTTTATATGGATTTCAGCAAAGCCTTTGACAAGGTCCCACATGGGAGACTTATAAAGGCGGCAAATGCACATGGGATACAGGGTAATTTGATAAGGTGGATTCAAAATTGGCTTCGTTGTAGGACAAAGAGGGTGATGACAGAAGGATGCTTTAGTGACTGGAAGATCATGTCCAATGGCGTACCACAGGGTCCCCTATTATTCATCAGTTATATAAACGACATAGATGACTATGTGGGGGGTAAGATTAGTAAGTTTGCGGATGACACAAAGATTGGCCGGGTGCTTAACAGTGAGGTTGAGTGTCTTGGGCTACAGGAAGATATAGACAGGATGGTCAAATGGGCAGATAAGTGGCAGATGGAATTTAACCCTGAAAAGTGAGGTGATATACTTTGGAAGGTGTAATTTGACAAGGAAGTGTTCAATGAATGGCATGACACTAGGAAGTTCTGAGGAACAAAAGGACCTTGGCGTGTGTGTCCATAGATCTCTGAAGGCGGAGGGGCACGTTAGTGGGGTGGTGAAAAAGGCATATAGGACATCTGCCTTTATCAATTGAGGCATAGATTACAAAAGTAGGGAGGTCATGTTGAAATTGTATAGAACCTTGGTGAGGCCACAGCTGGAATACTGTGTGCAGTTCTGGTCGCCACATTATAGGAAAGATGTGATTGTACTGGAAGGGGTGCAGAGGAGATTCACCAGGGTGTTGCCTGGGATGAAACATTTAAGTTATGAAGAGAGGTTGGATAGACTTCGGTTGCTTTCGGTGGAGCAGAGAAGACTGAGGGGTGACCTGATCGAGGTGTACAAGATTATGAGGGGCAAGGACAGGGTGGATAGGGAGCAGCTGTTCCCCTTAGTTGAAGGGTCAGTCACGAGGGGACACAAGTTCAAGCTGAGGGACAGGAGGTTTAGGGGGGATGTGAGGAAAACGTTTTTACCCAGAGGGTGGTGACGGTCTGGAATGCGCTGCCTGGGAGGGTGGTGGAGGCGGGTTGCCTCACATCCTTTAAAAAGTACCTGGATGAGCACTTGGCATGTCATAACATTCAAGGCTATGGGCCAAGTGCTGGTAAATGGGATTAGGTAGGTAGGTCAGGTGTTTCTCACGTGTCAGTGCAGACTCAATGGGTTTCTGCACTGTGTGATTCTGTGACAGTACCAGAGTGGGGGACAGACAGCACCGGAGAGAGAGAGACAGGCAGCAGCGGAGAGAGAGAGAGACAGGCAGCACCAGAGAGAGAGAGACAGGCAGCATCAGCGAGAGAGAGAGACAGGCAGCACCGGAGAGAGAGAGAGAGAGAGAGACAGGCAGCACCGGAGAGAGAGAGAGACAGGCAGCACCGGAGAGAGAGAGAGAGAGAGAGAGAGACAGGCAGCACCGGAGAGAGAGAGAGAGACAGGCAGCACCGGAGAGAGAGAGAGACAGGCAGCACCGGAGAGAGAGAGAGAGAGAGAGAGACAGGCAGCACCGGAGAGAGAGAGAGAGAGAGAGAGACAGGCAGCACCGGAGAGAGAGAGAGAGAGAGAGAGACAGGCAGCACCGGAGAGAGAGAGAGACAGGCAGCAGCCGAGAGAGAGACAGGCAGCAGCCGAGAGAGAGACAGGCAGCAGCCGAGAGAGAGACAGGCAGCAGCGGAGAGAGAGACAGGCAGCAGCGGAGAGAGAGACAGGCAGCAGCGGAGAGAGAGACAGGCAGCAGCGGAGAGAGAGACAGGCAGCAGCGGAGAGAGAGAGACAGGCAGCACCAGAGAGAGAGAGACAGGCAGCACCAGAGAGAGAGAGAGACAGGCAGCACCAGAGAGAGAGAGAGAGAGAGAGACAGGCAGCACCGGAGAGAGAGAGAGAGAGAGACAGGCAGCACCGGAGAGAGAGAGAGAGACAGGCAGCACCGGAGAGAGAGAGAGAGACAGGCAGCACCGGAGAGAGAGAGAGAGACAGGCAGCACCGGAGAGAGAGAGAGAGACAGGCAGCACCGGAGAGAGAGAGAGAGACAGGCTGCACCGGAGAGAGTGAGAGAGACCGGCAGCACCGGAGAGATAGAGACAGACTGTAGCGGACAGAGAGAGAGACAGGCTGCAGCGGAGAGAGGGACAGACAGTGCCGGAGAGAGAGAGACAGGCAGCACCGGACAGAGAGAGACAGGCAGCACCGGACAGAGAGAGACAGGCAGCACCGGAGAGAGAGACAGGCAGCACCGGAGAGAGAGACAGGCAGCACCGGAGAGAGAGAGAGAGAGACAGGCAGCACCGGAGAGAGAGAGAGAGACAGGCAGCACCGGAGAGAGAGAGAGAGGCAGGCTGCAGCGGACAGAGGGACAGACAGTGCCGGAGAGAGAGAGACAGGCAGCACCGGACAGAGAGAGACAGGCAGCACCGGACAGAGAGAGACAGGCAGCACCGGACAGAGAGAGACAGGCAGCACCGGACAGAGAGAGACAGGCAGCACCGGACAGAGAGAGACAGGCAGCACCGGAGAGAGTGAGAGAGACCGGCAGCACCAGAGAGAGAGAGACTGTAGCGGACAGAGAGAGAGAGACAGGCTGCAGCGGAGAGAGGGACAGACTACAGCAGGGAGAGAGAGCAAGACAGGCTATAGCGGAGAGAGAGAGAGAGACACAGTGCCGGAGAGAGGGACAGACAGCACCAGAGAGAGAGAGAGACCAACTGTAGCAGAGAGAGAGACAGCACCAGGGAGAGAGAGATTGTAGCGGAAAGAGAGGGAGACACACAGACTGTAGTGGAGAGAGAGAGGGAGCGACAGCGCCCGGAGAGAGAGGGGGAGCGACAGCGCCCGGAGAGAGAGAGGGGGAGCGACAGCGCCCGGAGAGAGAGAGGAGGAGCGACAGTGCCCGGAGAGAGAGAGGGGGAGCGACAGCGCCCGGAGAGAGAGGGAGCGACAGCGCCCAGAGAGAGGGAGCGACAGCGCCCAGAGAGAGAGGGGGAGCGACAGCGCCCGGAGAGAGAGGGGGAGCGACAGCGCCCGGAGAGAGAGAGGGGGAGCGACAGCGCCCGGAGAGAGAGAGGGGGAGCGACAGCGCCCGGAGAGAGAGAGGGGGAGCGACAGCGCCCGGAGAGAGAGAGGGGGAGCGACAGCGCCCGGAGAGAGAGAGGGGGAGCGACAGCGCCCGGAGGGAGAGAGGGAGCGACAGCGCCCGGAGAGAGAGAGGGAGCGACAGCGCCCGGAGAGAGAGAGGGGGAGCGACAGCGCCCGGAGAGAGAGAGGGGGAGCGACAGCGCCCGGAGAGAGAGAGGGAGCGACAGCGCCCGGAGAGAGAGAGGGGGAGCGACAGCGCCCGGAGAGAGAGAGGGAGCGACAGCGCCCGGAGAGAGAGAGGGAGCGACAGCGCCCGGAGAGACAGAGGGGGAGCGACAGCGCCCGGAGAGGGAGAGGGGGAGCGACAGCGCCCAGAGAGAGAGAGATACAGTACCGGAGACAGAGACAGGGTGAGAGAGCCAACCAGACTGAAAGACAGTCAGTACCAGCGAAAGAGACAGAGTGTACCAGTGGGAGAGACAGACAGCACTGGAGAGAGCGACAGGAAGACAGTACCGGAGAGGCTGCGGGACAGACAGTGCCAAACAGAGGGAGACAGACAGTATCGCAGAGAGAGACAGACAGTATTGCAGGCAGAGAGAGACAGACAGTACTGGAGAGAGAGAGAGACAGAGAGAGAGACAGATGGTACCGGAGAGAGAGCGAGAGACAGATGGTACCGGAGAGAGAGCGAGAGACAGAAGGTACTGAGAGAGAGAGAGACAGACGGTACCAGAGAGAGAGAGAGACAGACGGTACCGGAGAGAGAGACAGGTTATATCAGACAGGGAGATACAAACAGACAGTACAAGAGAGAGACAGACAGGCAGACTGAACCAGAGGGAGAGAGGAGAGGCAGACAGACGGGGCCGACAGGGCCGGGAGGGAGGGGCCGACAGGGCCGGGAGGGAGGGAGGGGCCGACAGGGCCGGGAGGGAGGGAGGGGCCGACAGGGCCGGGAGGGAGGGAGGGGCCGACAGGGCCGGGAGGGAGGGAGGGGCCGACAGGGCCGGGAGGGAGGGAGGGGCCGACAGGGCCGGGAGGGAGGGAGGGGCCGACAGGGCCGGGAGGGAGGGAGGGGCCGACAGGGCCGGGAGGGAGGGAGGGGCCGACAGGGCCGGGAGGGAGGGAGGGGCCGACAGGGCCGGGAGGGAGGGAGGGGCCGACAGGGCCGGGAGGGAGGGAGGGGCCGACAGGGCCGGGAGGGAGGGAGTGACAGCACTGGAGGGAGGGAGGGACTGACAGCGCCGGAGGGAGGGAGGGACTGACTGACAGCACCGGAGGGAGGGAGGGACTGACTGACAGCACCGGAGGGAGGGAGGGACTGACTGACAGCGCCGGAGGGAGGGAGGGACTGACTGACAGCACCGGAGGGAGGGAGGGACTGACTGACAGCGCCGGAGGGAGGGAGGGACTGACTGACAGCGCCGGAGGGAGGGAGGGACTGACTGACAGCACCGGAGGGAGGGACTGACTGACAGCGCTGGAGGGAGGGAGGGACAGCGCCGGAGGGAGGGACTGACAGTACTGGAGGGAGGGACAGCCGTAGTATCAGAGAGATAGGCAGACAGTGTCGGAGGGACAGGCAGAAAGCACCAGAGAGAGAGACAAACAGACAGTACCAGAGAGAATGAGAGGAGAATGGACAGACAATACTGGAGAGAGACACTGAGGGTACTGGAGAGAGGGACAGATTCTACGGGGCAGGGAGATACATAGAGACAGTACAGGAGAGAGACAGACAGATAGACAGAACCAGATAGTAGGACAGACACTACCAGAGGGAGAGAGAACAGAGAGACATACAGACAGTACCAGCGGGAGGGGCAGACAGTACCGGAGAGAGAGACAGACAGCACCGGAGAGAGAGACAGACAGCATTGTTGAGAGAGATGCATACAGAAAGTACAGGACAGAGATGGACAGACAGTAGGACAGGCAATACCAGAGGGAGAGAGAAGAGAGAGACAGACAGACAGTACCAGAGATGGGGCAGCCAGTGACGGAGAGAGAGAGAGACAGAAGGACTGTAGCGGAGAAAGACACATAGACAGTGTGCTGGAGAAGGACAGGCAGACATTAGTGGAGAGAGACAGAGAGAGGCAGACAGTGCCGGAGAGAGAAAGAGAGCAAGAGAGAGAGAGAGAGCGAGACAGACAAACAGACAGTACCGGAGGGAGAGAGACCGACAGTACCGGCGGGAGAGGGACAGAACCGGAGAGTGAGAGACAGACACTTTACACTTTAATGCTTGACGATGATTGAAATCATGGAAAATTTAAGAAGGGATGTCTAGACAGGGCCGGGAGGAAGCGGGAATGTTAGATAGGGCCAGGTGGAGGCAGGAACATTTAGACAGTGCCAACAAATGCGGGAATGTTAGAAAGGACCGAGAGGAAGCTGGAATGTTAGGCAGGGCCGAGAGGAAGAGGGAATGTTAGACAGGGTAGAGTGGAAGGAATGTTGGCCAGGGCCGAGAGGAAGAGGGAATGTTGGACAGGGCAGAGAGGAAGTGGGCATGTTGGACAGGGCAGAGGAAGCGGACATGTTGGACAGGGCAGAGAGAAGGCGGGAATGTTTGACAGGGCTGAGAGGAAGTGGGAATGTTAGGGAGGGCCTCCCGAATAATAGGCAGGTTTGGGAAGAAACAGGAATGTGAGACAGAGCCGAAAGAAGGCAGGAATGTTAGACAGGGTAGAGTGGAAACAGGAATGTTGGACAGGGCAGAGAGAAGGTGGGAATGTTTGACAGGGCCGAGAGGAAGTGTGAATGTTAGACAGGGCCGGGAGGAAGTGGGAATGTTAGGGAGGGCCGGGAGAGAGCAGGAATGTTAGGCAGGGTTGGGAGGAAACAGGAATGTGAGACAGGGCAGAGAGGAGGTGGGAATGTTAGACAGGGCAGAGAAGAAGTGGGCATGTTGGACAGGGCAGAGGAAGCGGGCATGTTGGACAGGGCAGAGAGAAGGGGGGAATGTTTGATAGGGCTGAGAGGAAGTGGGAATGTTAGACAGGGCCGGGAGGAAGCAGGAATGTTAGGGAGAGCCAGGAGGGAGCAGGAATAATAGGCAGGGTTGGGAGGAAACAGGAATGTGAGACAGGGCAGAGAGAAGGCAGGAATATTAGACAGGGTTGAGCGGAAGCAGGAATGTTGGATATGGCAGAGAGGAAGCAGGAATGTTAGACAGGGCAGAGAGGAAGCGGGAATGTTAGACAGGGCAGAGAGGAAGTGGGCCTTGCCACTATTATTCCTGCTCCCTTCACAGTTGTCCTGAACGTCTTCGCAATGAAAAAATTTCCCAACCTCCTAGGCTCAGGGGTGAGAGAGTTTGTGATAGTGAGTGCATATGTAAGTGAGTGAATGTGTGTAAGTGAGTGGGTGAGAGTGACAGTGAGAGTCAGTGTGAGTGAGAGTATGCATGCGTGAGAGTGAGCGTGTGAGAGAATGTGTGTGAGAGTGCATGAGAGAGAGTGAGTGAGTGAGAGGGTGTGCTTAAGAGTGTGTGTGTGAGAGTGTGTGTGTGTGAGAGTGTGTGTGTGTGTGAGAGTGTGTGTGTGTGTGAGAGTGTGTGTGTGTGTGAGAGTGTGTGTGTGTGTGAGAGTGTGTGTGAGAGTGTGTGTGAGAGTGTGTGTGAGAGTGTGTGTGAGAGAGTGTGTGAGAGAGTGTGTGTGAGTGAAAGTGAGTGAGTTTGTAAGCGTGTGTGTGTGTGAGAGTGTGTGAGAGAGAGTGCGTGTGTGAGAGTGCATGAGTGAGTGAGTGAGAGGGTGTGCGTAAGAGTGAGTGCGTGAGCGTGAGTGTGTGTGAGTGTGTGTATGTGAGTGTGTGTGTGAGAGTGTGTGTGTGAGAGTGTGTGTGTGTGAGAGAGAGTGTGTGTGTGTGTGTGTGTGTGTGTGTGTGAGAGAGTGTGTGTATGAGAGAGAATGTGCGTGTGGGAGAAAGCGAGCGTGTGGGAGAAAGCGAGCGCGTGGGAGAGAGCGAGCGCGTGGGAGAGAGCGAGCGTGTGGGAGAGAGCGAGCGCGTGGGAGAGAGCGAGCGCGTGGGAGAGAGCTAGCGCGTGTGAGTGAGCGAAAGCGTGTGAGTGAGCGAGCGCGTGTGAGTGAGCGAGCGCGTGTGAGTGAGCGAGCGCGTGAGTGAGCGAGAGCGTGTGAGTGAGCGCGTGAGAGTGAGCGAGCGCTTGAGAGTGAGCGAGCGCTTGAGAGTGAGTGAGCAAGCGCGTGAGAGTGAGTGAGCATGCAAGTGAGTGAGCGTGTTTGTGAGTGAGCATGTGCAAGTGAGTGAGAGTAAGTGAGTGAGCGTGTGAGTGAATAAGAGTGAGTGAATGAGTAATTGTGTGTGAGAGAGTGAGCGGGTGAGTGTGTGTAAGCAAGTGAGTGTGTGTAAGCAAGTGAGTGTGTGCGAGTCAGTGAGTGAGTAAGTGTGTGTAAGTAAGCGAGTGGGTGTGTGTGAAAGTGAGTGAATTTGTAAGTATGTGAGTGAGTATGTGAGCATGTGTAAGAGTGTGTGTGAGAGTGTGAGACAATGTGAGTGAGTGTGAGCGAGTGTGTGAGAGTGAGTGAGTGGGCGTATGTGAGTGTGAGCATGTGGGCGAGTGGGCGTGTATGTGAGCGAGCAGGCGTGTGTGTGAGCGAGCAGGCATGTGTGAGAGTGAGCGGGCATGTGTGAGAGTGAGCGGGCATGTGTGAGAGTGAGCGGGCATGTGTGTGGGCAAGAGGGCGTCTGTGTGGGCAAGCGGGCGTGTGTATGGGCGATTGGGCATGTGTGTGTCTGTGAGTGAGTGAGCGCGTGAGATTGAGCGAGCGCCTGAGAGACTGAGCGAGCGCCTGAGAGACTGAGCGAGCGCCTGAGAGACTGAGCGAGCGCATGAGAGACTGAGCGAGCGCGTGAGAGACTGAGCGAGCGCGTGAGACTGAGCGAGCGCATGAGACTGAGCTAGCTTGTGAGGGATGGAGCGAGCGCGTGAGAGTGAGCGCGCGCGTGTGAGAGCGAGCGAGCGCGTGTGAGAGCGAGCGAGCGCGTGTGAGAGCGAGCGAGCGCGTGTAAGAGCGAGCGAGCGCGTGTGAGAGCGAGCGAGCGCGTGTGAGAGCGAGCGAGCGCGTGTGAGACTGAGCGAGCGCGTGTGAGACTGAGCGAGCGCGTGTGAGACTGAGCGAGCGCGTGTGAGAGTGAGTGAGCTTGCGTGTGTGAGGCAGAGAGAGAGAGAATGAGTAATTTTGTGAGTGAGAGTGAATGTGTGTGTTAGAGAGAGTATGTGTGTGAAAGTGCTTATGTGTGAGCGTGTGTAAAACATAGAAACAAAGAAAATAGGAGCAGGAGTGGGCCATTCGGCCCTTCGAGCCTGCTCCGCAATTCATTATGATCATGGCTGATCATCCAACTCAATAGCCTGCTCCCGCTTTCTCCCAATATCCTTTGATCCCTTTCGCCCCAAGAGCTATATCTAACTCCTTCTTGAAAACATACAATGATTTGACCTCAACTACTTTCTGTGGCAGCGAATTCCACAGGCTCACCACTCTCTGGGTGAAGAAATTTCTCCTCATCTCGGTCCTAAATGGTCTACCTCGTATACTCAGACTGTGACCCCTGATTCTGGACTCGCCCACCATCGGGAACATCCTGCCTGCATCTACCCTGTCTGGTCCTGTTAGAATTTTATAGGTTTCTATAAGATCCCCCTCATTCTTCTGACCTCCAGCGAGTATAATCCTAACCGACTCAATCTCTCCTCATATGTCAGTCCTGCCATCCCAGGAACCAGTCTGGTAAACCTTCGCTTCACTTCCTCTATAAAAGAGTAGTGTGTGTGAGAGTGAGTGAGTGAGTGAGCGGGCATGTGAGAGAGTGAGCAGGCATATGTGAGTGAACAAGTGTGTGAGAGAGTGTGCGAGCTTGTGTGAGAGTGAGAGTGTGTGTTTGTGTGTGCGTGTGCGTACATGAGTGAGCGAGCGTGTGTGTGAGCGAGCGATCATGAGAGTGAGCGAGCATGTGTGTGAGTGAGCGAGCATGTGTGTGAGTGAGCAAGCATGTGTGTGAGCGAGCAAGCATCTGTGTGAGCGAGCATCTGTGTGAGCGAGCATCTGTGTGAGCGAGCATCTGTGTGAGCGAGCGAGCATGTGTGTGAATGAGCATGTGTGAGTGAATGAGTGAGTAATTGTGTGTGAGTGAGTGTGATTGAGAAATCGTGTGAGCGTGAGTGCATATGAGAACGATAGTGAGAGTGATTGAGTAATTGTGAGTGAGCGAGTGAGTGTGTGTGACAGCGGTCACGTGTGTGAGCGAGTGAGCATGTGCGAGTGGGTAAGAGTGAGAGAGAGAGTAATTGTGTGCGAGTGAAAATGATTGAGTAATTGTGTGAGTGAGTGAGTGTGTGTGTGTGAGTGAGCAGGCATTTGTGCAAGTGAGCTGGCATATGTCTGTGTGAGTGTGTTTTATTTTATTCATTCACGGGATGTGGGCTTCGCTGGCTGGGCCAGCATTTATTACCCATCTCTAGTTGCCCTTGAGAGTGAGTGAGTGTGTGAGAGTGAGTGAGTGAGTAATTGTCTGTGAGTGAGAGTGAATGACTAATTGTGTGTGTGTGTGCATGAGAGGGAGAGTGTGAGAGTGTGAATGTGTGAAAGAAAGTAGGCATGTGAGTGAGTGAGTGTGAGTGAGTGAGCGAGCGTGAGTGAGCCTGTGCAAGCGTGTGCAAGTGAGCGAGCATGTGAGCGTGTGTGAGTGAGTGAATGAGTGAGTAATTGTGTGTGAATGAGAGTGAGTGAGTAATTGTGAGAGTGAGTGTGTGTGAAAGAGTGGGCATGTGTGAGTAGGTGTGAGAGTGAGTGAGCGTGTTTGAGTGAACGAGCATACTTGTGAATGAATGACCATGTTCTTGAGTGAATGGGTGTGTGTGAGAGTGAGTGGCTGTGTGAGAGAGTGAGTGGGCGTGTGTGTGAGTGAGCAAGCATGTGTGCGAATGAGTGGCTGAGTGAGCATGTGAGAGAGTGACTGAGTGAGCATGTGTGTGAGTGAGTGAATGTGTGTGTGTGAGTGAATATGTGTGTGCGTGAGCGAATATGTGCGTGAGTGAGTGAGCGTGTGTGAATGAGTGACTGAGTGAGCATGTGTGAGTGAATATGAATGAGTGAGTAATTGTGTGTGAGCGAGTGAGTGTGTGCGTGCGCGAGTGAGCGGGCATGTGTGAGAGAGCGGGCATGTGTGTGAGTGAGCGAACGTGCGTGTGTGTGTGTGTGTGTGTGTGTGTGAGAGAGCATGTGTGAGAGTGAGTGAGTGAGCACATGTGAGTGAATGAGAGTGAGTGAGCAAATGTGTGAGACAGTGAGTGACTAATTGTGCGTGAGAGTGGGAATATGAGCGTGCATGAGAGAGTGAGCGAGTATGTGTGACAGAGTGTGTGTGAGAGTGAGTAAGTGTACATGAGAGTAAGTGTGCATGAGAGAGATTGGGTGAGTACGTGTGAGCAAGTGCGCGCGTGTGAGCAAGTGCGCGCGTGTGAGCAAGTGCGCGCGTGTGAGCAAGTGCGCGCGTGTGAGCGAGCAAGAGTGAGAGTGAGTGAGTAAGAGAGAGTGAGTGAGTGAGCAGGCGTGTGTGTGAGTAAGTGGGCATGTGTGAGAGTGAGCGGGCGTGCGTGAAAGTGAGAGGGTGTGTGTGAGAGTGAGCAGGGGTGTGTGTGTGCGCGCGGTGGTGTGTGTGTGAGTGAGCGTGTGTGAGCGCGGGTGAGTGAGCATGTGCGAGTGAATGAGATTGAGTGAGTGAGCGTGTGTGAGATAGTGTGTGTGAGAAAATGAGTGTGTGAGGGAGAGTGGGCGTGTGTGAGAGTGAGTGGGCGTGTATGAGAGTGAGTGGGCGTGTATGAGAGTGAGTGGGCGTGTATGAGAGTGAGTGGGCGTGTATGAGAGTGAGTGGGCGTGTTTGAGAGTGAGTGGGCGTGTTTGAGAGTGAGTGGGCGTGTTTGAGAGTGAGTGGGCGTGTTTGAGAGTGAGGGGTATGCTTGAGAGTGAGAGGGCGTGTGTGAGAGTTTTAGTGGACGTGTGTGATTGGGCATGTGAGAGTGCGGGTGGGCGTGTGCGTGAGTGAGCATGTGAGTAAGCATGTGCGTGTGTGTGTGAGTAATTGTGAGTATGAGTGAGTGTGTGTGTGAATAAGTAATTGTGTGTGAGTGACAGTGTGAGTAATTGTGTGAGAGTGAGTGAGTAATTGTGAGTGTGAGTGAGTGAGTGAGCATGTGCGAGTGAATCAGTGAATGAGTAATTGTGTGTGTGAGAGTGAGCGGGTGTGTGTGTGAGTGAGCGGGCATGTGTGTGAGTGAGCTGGTCTGTGTGAGAGTGAGCTGGTGTGTGTGAGAGTGAGCTGGTGTGTGTGAGAGTGAGCGGGTGTGTGTGAGAGTGAGCGGGCATGTGTGTGAGGGTGAGCGGGCATGTGTGTGAGTAAGCAGGCATGTGTCCGAGCGTGTGTGAGCGCAAGTGAGTGAGCATGTGCGAGTGAATGAAAGTGGGTGAGTAATTGTGTGTGGGTGAATGTGTGTAAGATAGAGTGGGCGTGTGAGAGTGAGTGGGCGTGTGAGAGTGAGTGGGCGTGTGAGAGTGAGTGGGCGTGTGAGAGTGAGTGGGCGTGTGAGAGTGAGTGGGCGTGTGAGAGTGAGTGGGCGTGTGAGAGTGAGTGGGCGTGTGAGAGTGAGTGGGCGTGTGAGAGTGAACGGGCGTGTGAGAGTGAGTGGGCGTGTGAGAGAATGAGTGGGCGTGTGAGAGAATGAGTGGGCGTGTGTGTGTGTGAGTGGGCGTGTGTGCATGTGTGTGAGTGAGTGGGTGTGTGTGCATGTGTGTGTGAGTGGGCGTGTGTGCGTGTGTATAATTGGGCGTGTGCGTGTGTGTGAGAGTAAGTGGGCGTGTGTATGTGAGTGAGTTGGCATGTGCGAGTGAGTGAATGTGAGTGAGTGAGCATGTGCAAATGAATGAGTGAGTGAGTGTGTGTGTGAGTGCTTGTGTGAGATAGAGAGTGAGAGGGTGATTGTGTGAGTGAGAGGGAGAGTGTGAGAGAGTGTATGTGTGAGTGTATGTGTGAGTGAGAGTGAGTGTGTTTGTGTGAGCATATGTGTATGAGAGAGGGTGAATGAGTGTGTGTGCGTCAGTGAGAGTGTGTGAGAGAGTGTGTGTGTAAGAGAGACAGAGTAAGCATATGAGAGAGTTTGTGAGAATAAATGTATGTGAGATTGAGTGTGAGAGATTGAGTGTGTATGTGAGAGTGAGAGATTGAGTGTGAGTGAGTGAGAGTAATGGTGTGTGAGCGAGTAATTGTGTGTGTGTGTAAGACAGTGAGCATGAGTGATAGAGAGTGAGCGTGCGTGAGAGCGAGAGCATGTGTGTGAGCCTCAGTGTATGTGAGAACGTGTGCATGAGTGAATGAGAAATAAAGTGAGTGAGAGTGTAAATGAGTATGTGTGAATAAGCATCTGTGCCAGTGAGTGAGCATGTGTGAGAACGAGCATGTGCAAGTGAATGGGAGTGAGTGAGGGAGTAATTGTTTGTGGGTGAATGAGAGTGAGTAATTGTGAGAGTGTGAGTGAGTGTGTGAGAGAGCAAGTGAGTAAGTGTGTGACTGAGTGAACGTAAGTGTGTGAATGAGTGTAAGTGTATGAGTGAGTATCTGCGTGTGTAAGTGGGTGAGTGTGTTTGAAAGTGTGTGACTGAGTTTTAGTGAGAGTCAGTATGAGTGTGTGTAAAAGAGAGTGTGTGTGAAAGTGAGTGTGCGTGAGAGAGTGTGTGAGAGAAACAGTGAGTAAATGTATGTGAAAGTAAGTGTGCATGAGAGAGTGTGTGTGAGATTGTGTGAGTGAGTGTGCGCGTGTGAGTGAGCGAGTTTGTGTGTGTGTGACAGTGTGAGTAAGTGAGCATGTGTGTGAGTGAGCGTTTGTAAGTGTGAAAATGAGTAAGAGTGAGTGAGCAAGTGAGTGAGCATGTGCGAGTGAGTGAGTGAGAGAGAGTCTGTGTGAGAGACAGAGAGAGACAACCTTGATACTGGGAGTGAGCTGGATGCACGCACGCACGCACACCCTCCCTCCCTCCCCAAAAACCTATCCACACCCCAGGCCAGGTGAGGGGGAAAACCCAGGCCAAAAAGCAACCCACTTCCAACCCCCACTTTTGCATGAATTCCGCCAAGGTCAGCTCAGAGTGTGTGGCGAGTGCAAGGTTGGTTTTAGTTAAAAACAACTCCTTAGCTCGGTCCCGGTCCCCTTCCCCTTCCTTGGTGACCAGGGCTTGAGGCCCCGTCTGTCTGTCTCTCTCTCTCTACCTCCGCTTCTTAAATGAAAAGGCAAAAGAGATTTTATTTAAAAAGGTGATTGATTGACGCCGATGGTTGTATTGGCAATAGAGGGATAGTTTGGAACAGAGAGAGACGATGGTATTTACAAGAGGGATTTTTTTTTGCTGGGGTAAGTTTTCAGGCAAGCTGGAACCCCTCCAGTACCTTAACCTACTGGTTATTTTCAAGCCTGATTTTACACATTGAGTGTGGGTAAACTATTGGAATGTAGCATCATTGTCAATTCCAAACCTGACCTCCTGACATCCATGCATGTGCAGTCTGCAGCAGAGGTCACTAGACACTAGTAATGATAAAGACCCTGGCTGACTTAAGTCTGCATGACTTAGTGCTAGTACCACACCAGGCACTGTGTTTACCGAGCAGACGAAGCGGAGGAGCTGTTAAGCATCTCTCAGTGATGTCTCTTGAGCTGACCATACCTTTGGATGTCAGCAGTGTTGACCGCTGGATGGCACCACGAATCCAGCAGCTGCAACAAACAATGCTGTAGCTCTGGATAATCAGATACATAGGCCTCTACCAGGCTCACTTTATCCTGAAGGAGCAATGGAATGCACACCTGCATCAAGAGAATTAAATTGTTAGTGAGGGTTCCTTCTATTGTATTGTGAATGAAGAATGATGAGAGGTCAGGTCCTGGGATTGAATGGAGAAAAGACAGTTTGTCCACTTCTACCTCCATATAATTCTCCTGCCCTGAGTTCACAGACAGCAGCACTCTCATTTTCCCCTTGGCAGATACCTCCCAATTTGAATCTTGGATGGTAATTTGCATTTAAATTGTGCTCCTGAAGGAACAGAACATCTTACAGAGGTGTACAGAGGGGCAGGACACTGAGCAGGCAGTGTAGGGAGGAAGGGGGTGAAGTAGGGATAGATTATTCAAAACCAGCATAGGCAAAGTGACGTGTGGGAGTTCCAGAGGGCAGAAGAAAACAATAGAAAGTTGGGCCTCGTGAGGAAGCAGTGCAGGCCAGGCACTGGAGTGAGTTCATATCATCATATGGTACAGGAGGCCATTTGGTCTGTCATGTCTGTGCTGGCTCTTTGAAAGAGCTATCTGATTAAACCCACTCCCTCTGCTCTTTCCCCACAGCCATGCACATTGCTCCCCTTCAGAATTTATCCAATTCTCTTTGACAGTTACTATTGATTTTGCTTCCACCTCCCTTTCAGACAGCACATTCCAGATCACAGCAACATGCTGCATTAAAAAAATTCTCATGTCCTGTCTGGTTCTTTTGCCAATTAACTTAAATCTATGTCCTCTAACTATTGACCCTCCTGCTAGTGGAAACAGTTTCTCCCTATTACTTCATTAAACCCCCTCATAATTTGAACACCTCAATTAAATCTCTCCTTAAACTTCTCTGCTCGAAGGAGAATGACCTCAGCTTCTCTCACCCTGCAGTTAGCGAGACGGTTTGTGTCATCTGTATCACAGGGATAGACAACAGTACTGGGCAGGACCATGGAAGAAAAGTACAGTGAGGAGCCTGAAATCAATTCACTGAATTAACGTAGTTTGGTGAGAGTGCAGTGCTAGTATCTGGGGCTTTGGCCGGGATTTTCCGGCCCTGTCGTGGGTGGGACCCACCGCGGGCGAGGTGACGCCCCAGCCAGAAGTCCATTGACTTGCGGCAGAACCGGAAGATCCTGGTGGGTGGGTGCGGAAAATCCCACCCTTTGTGTGGGGCGGGCTCTGGTTGCAGAGTTCAAAACCAGCTAAGGTTCAGGAGAATGAGAAAAATCAGTTCAATGATTGTTTGGATTTCAGCCATGTAGTGAGTGATAGAGGCATCGCAGGCTGGAGAGTGCCAGAGTGATAGAGGCATTGCAGACTGGGGAGTCCCAGAGTGATAGGGGCATCGCAGGCTGGAGCATCCCAGAGTGATAGAGGCATCGCAGGCTGGAGGGTCCCAGAGTGATAGAGGCAACGCAGACTGGAGAGTCCCAGGGTGATAGAGACATCGCAGACTGGAGGGTCCCAGAGAGATAGAGGCATCGCAGACTGGAGTGTCCCAGAGTGATAGAGGCATCGCAGACTGGAGAGTCCCAGGGTGATAGAGACATCGCAGACTGGAGAGTCCCAGAGTGATAGAGACATCGCAGACTGGAGGGTCCCAGAGTGATAGAGGCATCGCAGACTGGAGGGTCCCAGAGTGATAGAGGCATCGCAGACTGGAGGGTCCCAGAGTGTTAGAGGCATCGCAGACTGGAGGGTCCCAGAGTGATAGAGGCATCGCAGACTGGAGGGTCCCAGAGTGATAGAGGCATCGCAGACTGGAGGGTCCCAGAGTGATAGAGGCGTTGCAGACTCGAAAGTCCCAGAGTGATAGAGGCATCACAGACTGGAGAGTCCCAGAGTGATAGAGGCATCGCAGGCAGGGCAGACCTTGGGCGGAATTTTATGAAGGCTACAAGAGCCGAAAAGTTATGTGCTTAATTAGGCGGAATGCGGGATTTCAATTTCCCAATGGAGGGTTGAGATGCAGAGATAAAGTCAGCAGCATGCCAAAGTTATGCCGGCCTGCGGCAGGTTCATACTTGTAATACATTTGTATGCCATATATACTCATTAACCTGAAACAACTTTCAATGAAAACTGAACCTCAGGATTAAGTCAGTGGTGTACGAGAATCTCAAGGCACCCAGTTCACAATCATTTAAAGGTAGTGTGCAGCAGTCAGCTCTATATAATTGTGACAAAGGTAAGTAGGTTTCCACGGTGAACTCTGTGGCACAAGGCAGTGGGTGTTGAAAGGTTGGTTCTCAAGGGCAGGGAGGTACGATGGAGGGAAGAGAGCGTGGGCAGAGATTGGTATTCGGGTGCAGGAAGGTGCGATGGAGAGAATAGAGTGTGGGCAGAGATTGATGTTCGAGAGCAGGGAGGTACGGCAGGGGGAGGAGAGTGTGGGCAGAGATTGGCGCTCGAGAGCAGGGAGCTACGATGGAGTGGGGAGAGTGTGGGCAGAGATTGGTGCTCGAGAGCAGGGAGCTACAATGGAGGGAGGAGAGTGTGGGCAGAGATTGGCGCTCGAGAACAGGGAGCTACGATGGAGGGAGGAGAGTGTGGGCAGAGAAGGCAGGTGAAGGATGTTGGACGGAGGCTCCAAGATGACAGCAGAAAGGTTGAGGGTGACAGATGGAAGGTTGAGGGTCAATGGCTCTGGGTCAAGGTAGATGGTAGGATGGTCCAGAATGATGAGGGGGAGGAGCAGAATAATGTTGGGAAGGTCAGGCGAAATGAGAGGAACCTCGAGGGTCACAGTGTTAGAGTTTCTCAACATGACTGCTGAGAAACTGTTACCTCGCAGGAGGTCAGGCTATTGTGGGAGGCAGACATTGTAGAATGGGAGGAATTCTGAGGGTGGCCCATGGGAGGGCCATGCATTCTCATTGGTCAACTGCAGGAATGAAAGCCAAGCCAACAGAGGTGCTCACATCTTTTCCTGCCTTCTTCACATAATTCACTTTGTGGATTTGCAATGGGTCTCTTACACCCCATCTTTTGCAATCAAGAGTGGCGGAGAAGAGGATTCACCACAGGAGGGCCTTGGTCACACAACAACATAGGCCACAAGGCCATCAGCCAGCACCAGCCGAGTGGGAAGGTCAGGAGGAAGCCAACCAAGGCCATCTTCATCACCAAGGAGCACTGGTGGGTCAACGCATATTCAGAACATGCACCAACTACATCCAGATACGTGAGAAGCATTTGCCAAGATGGCTAAGCCTTTCTCGGGAGGTGGTTACACACCTGGGTGCGCTCCTACAACAAGACCTGCAGCCCTGTAGTTTAGCAGGGAACTGTATGCCAGTTGTCTTCAAGGTAACTGTGGCCCCAAACTTCAACTCCAGGGGCTCATTTCGGGGCTCCACAGGAGACGTGTGGCATTTCTCAGGCTACAATACATTGGTGCATATGGGAGGTAACAAATACCTGTTCAGAAGGGCCAACAAATTCATCAGGTTCTCAACAATAGCCAGGCTAATAGCCAGGTCGTGAGAATAGTTGGCTTCAGGGCTATCACGCAGTTCCCACAGTGTTTAATCGACTGCACTCACGTGGCCATTAGAGCTCCCCGGGAACAACCAGCTATATTTGTAAATCGGAAGGGGGTTTCACTCCCATAACATTCAAGTTGTCTGTGACCACCAAGAAACAATTATGCAGGAGTGTGCTCATTTCCCAGAGAGCTCCCATGATGCATACATCTTAAGGAACTCCCAGCTGCTATTTGAGGCCCCGGCTGAAGTGCAGGGTTAGATCCTGGGTGGCGAGGGCAATGTTCTCAGAACGTGGTTCATGACACCATGTGTCATCCCCAAAGCCCTGTGGAGCAGTGTTACAACACTGCACATTGCTCAACAAAGGCAAACATAGAGAACAACATTGGATTGCTTAAAATCCATTTCTGATGCCTTAACCGGTCCAAGTGGAGCTTTACAATATTCGCCACAGAGGATTGCTGCCATTTGCTGTGCCTTGCACAATGTGGCATTGCAAAGGGGAGAAGAATTGCCAATCAAGGAATAGAGGAGCTGCTAATCTCCTCAGGTGAGGATGACAGGGAGGAATATAAGAACAAAAAAAATCGAACAGCCACTCTTCCAGATGCCATGGCCAAGCAGAGGTGTGTCAGGGCTGTCAGAGACAACCTCATCTTCAATCATTTTGACCAAGAGTGATGCAACTACCTGACCATCATTTTCTCACCTGCAAACCTTTGCCTGCTCCGATTGTGCGGACACCTCTGCCAGCCTCCATTTGGAGTTACCTCACTACAACATGACCTCTACCCCACAGATTACCAAGGAGGGTGGGCCATTCTCAAGTGGGGTGAAAAGATATGACTCCTCCCGAGGATACCAGCTTTGCACCGACACTCAAATCAATGAAGCTATCACAAGGCATCTCTCTGCTCCTTGCCCACATTGTCAAAGGCACGTTGCACGAGCAGCACATCGATTCTCATGCTTGTCAGTGACCTCGGCTAATGTGTTTGGGGAGACAAGCCGATGCTGCATATTCAGCTATGTCGCATTGCCTTGGGAATAGAAATCATGCCACACACATTACCATCCAATGAAGACAAACTTCGAACACAGTGCCACATTGTTACCTACACAGATGAGATGTCCCTCACTTTGTCACAGAATCACAATCAAAGAAATGAGCACCAGCTCAAAGAGGGTATTAAGAGGGTATTATAAAATCCAATTAGGATTTTAAAGTGTGTCTAAAAGGAGAAAGAGACAGAGGTAGAGAAGTGGAGAGGTTTAGGGAGGGAATTTCAGAGCTTAGGGCTTATGCAGCTGAAAACATGACCACCAATCATAGAACAATCAAATTCAGGGATGCTCAAGGCGGCCAGAATTACTGCCGTGTAGAAATAGCGGAGTTTGTAAGGTGAGAGGAGAGTACAGAGATAGGGAGGAGTGAGGCCATGGAGGGATTTGAAACAAGGATGAGAATTTTAAAATTGAGGAGTTGCCAGTAGGTTAGCGAACAGAGTGATGTTGGGTGAATGGGACTTGGTGCGATGAAGGACATGGGCAGATTTTGGATGATCTCAAGTTTCGAGGGTAGAAAATAGGAGGCCAACAAAGTAGAGTGTTGAAATAGTCAAGTCTGAAGATAACAAAGATATGGATGAGAGTTTCAGCATCAGATGAGCTGACCAGAGGAAGAATCAAGCAATGTTATGACAGTGGTTTCAATTTAGTCAATGATGGTGCGGATATATGGTGGGAAGCTCATCTAGAGTTCAAATACAACACCAAGGTTTTGAACAGTCTGATTTAGCCTCAGGAGTTGTCAGGATCAGGAATGGAGTCGGTGGCTAAGAAGTGGAGTTTGTCTTCATTGGATGGTAATATGTGTGGCTTTCTATTCCCAAGGCAATGTGACATAGCTGAATATGCAGCATCGGCTTGTCTCCCCAAGCACATTAGCCGAGGTCACTGACAAGCATGAGAATCGATGTGCTCCTCGTGCAACGTGCCCTTGACAATGTGGGCAAGGAGCAGCGAGATGCCTCGTGATACTTCATTGACATGATAATGTCTTCAGTCTTCCTAATATTTAGCTGGAATAAATTTCAGCTTATCCTGTATTGGATGTCAGATAAGCAATTTAGAAACGGTGCAGGGGTTTAGAGAGGTGGTGGAGAGGTAGAGCTGGGTGTCAGTGTACATGTGGAACCTGACCCATATATACATCCCAATAGCCTGAGCTGAAGTCAACCTCAGTTGTCAGAGATGAAGGCATTGTATGTTAAACCCATCCATTGCTGCATAGCTCACATCATGCAAAGCATAAAGGCACATTGACCTAGAAGTGTGTCTAGGTGCTGCCAGTGTTTTGTAAACATCAAACTTATCAACAGCATCTTCTCACTCCCTCCCCAAGCACAAAACTCTCCACTACACTCCAGTTCATTCTTCCTGAAGCCCTAACCCCAATGGAAAGTAATGATAAGATTTGGATTTTTCAGTATGCTTGGAATTTAGTTAAGCTGTACTTTCCATTATTCTAAGCCTGAAGATTCACTGGGACCAACTGGCAGTTACTGGGATTTGTAGGCGTTTTTTGCTCTCTTCTTCCTAACTCTGCCATTTCCTAACACAAATGCAGCAGTTTGCTTACCTCTTCCATATCCAGGTGTGGCTGCAGGTTCAACTTTATACTCAGTAACACAGCCTGTGAATTAATAGAATAAACACATTCAGGATCTCAAAACAAAGCCATTGATCAGTTATCAATAAATGGTCTGTATTGGAATGCCCCTTGTTTAAGTCAGAGGTGCCTAGCGTTTTCTCCTTGGTGTGACAGTGTGGATGTCTTAATAAAGGTTGTGGGCATGTGCCAGAGAGGCTCCAGTTAGGTGGTCCCATTCACTCAATTCTGAATCAGGGGCTGGGGAGGGATCAATAACCTGCGGGCAGAGGAATAAACCGGAGCATGAGCTACAAGCAACTACTGGTGCACCCATCCCAGTGACTCAAAGGACAGTAGGACTCACAAGCTTGGAAAATGGAGAAAATTATTGATTTGCCCATTTTTTTAAATACCAGCAGCTTATTAATTTATACATCATTGCACGAACCCTTTCATTATACACCTCCGTTGTAACACATTGTTACATTCTTGATAAAATCTTTGCATTCACTGGTCAGCCACTAGATCACACTGGATTTTTAATTTCAATTTAGGCAAAAACAACAAGTATTCAAAAGCTTTGACTAAGATGTAGAGTTCAGTGTGACATGAAGCTCCTGACTTTTCCAGGTGGTGAACGGCAGGATGCCAAGCAGAGATGGGCATTTTGGAGTGATGGGAAAGCTCCTGCATCCAGTGTCCAAGCAGCTCCTGTCTAAGAGTGAATTGCAGACCAGGCAGCTCCTGTCTAAGGGTAAATCGCAGACCAGGCAGCTCTTGTCTAAGAGTGAACCGCACCAGGCAGCTCCTGTCTAAGAGTGAATTGCAGACCAGGCAGCTCCTGTCTAAGAGTAAATCGCAGACCAGGCAGCTCTTGTCTAAGAGTGAACCACACCAGGCAGCTCCTGTCTAAGAGTAAATCGCAGATCGGGCAGCTCCTGTCTAAGAGTAAATCGCACCAGGCAGCTCCTGTCTAAGAGTAAATCGCACCAGGCAGCTCCTGTCTAAGAGTAAATCGCAGATCGGGCAGCTCCTGTCTAAGAGTGAATCGCACCAGGCAGCTCCTGTCTAAGAGTAAATCGCACCAGGCAGCTCTTGTCTAAGAGTAAATCGCACCAGGCAGCTCCTGTCTAAGAGTAAATCGCACCAGGCAGCTCCTGTCTAAGAGTAAATCGCACCAGGCAGCTCCTGTCTAAGAGTAAATCGCACCAGGCAGCTCTTGTCTAAGAGTAAATCGCACCAGGCAGCTCCTGTCTAAGAGTAAATCGCACCAGGCAGCTCCTGTCTAAGAGTGAATCGCACCAGGCAACTCCTGTCTAAGAGTAAATCGCACCAGGCAGCTCCTGTCTAAGAGTGAATCACACCAGGCAGCTCCTGTCTAAGAGTAAATCGCACCAGGCAGCTCCTGTCTAAGAGTGAATCGCACCAGGCAACTCCTGTCTAAGAGTGAATCACACCAGGCAGCTCCTGTCTAAAAGTAAATCGCAGATCAGGCAGCTCCTGTCTAAGAGTAAATCGCACCAGGCAGCTCCTGTCTAAGAGTAAATTGCACCAGGCAGCTCCTGTCTAAGAGTGAACCGCACCAGGCAGCTCCTGTCTAAGAGTAAATCGCACCAGGCAGCTCCTGTCTAAGAGTAAATCGCACCAGGCAGCTCCTGTCTAAGAGTAAATCGCAGATCAGGCAGCTCCTGTCTAAGGGTGAACCGCAGATCAGGCAGCTCCTGTCTAAGAGTGAACTGCACCGGGCAGCTCCTGTCTAAGAGTAAATTGCACCAGGCAGCTCCTGTCTAAGAGTAAATCGCACCAGGCAGCTCCTGTCTAAGAGTGAATTGCAGACCAGGCAGCTCCTGTCTAAGAGTAAATCGCAGACCAGGCAGCTCTTGTCTAAGAGTGAACCACACCAGGCAGCTCCTGTCTAAGAGTAAATCGCAGATCGGGCAGCTCCTGTCTAAGAGTAAATCGCACCAGGCAGCTCCTGTCTAAGAGTAAATCGCACCAGGCAGCTCCTGTCTAAGAGTAAATCGCACCAGGCAGCTCTTGTCTAAGAGTAAATCGCACCAGGCAGCTCCTGTCTAAGAGTAAATCGCACCAGGCAGCTCCTGTCTAAGAGTAAATCGCACCAGGCAGCTCCTGTCTAAGAGTAAATCGCACCAGGCAGCTCTTGTCTAAGAGTAAATCGCACCAGGCAGCTCCTGTCTAAGAGTAAATCGCACCAGGCAGCTCCTGTCTAAGAGTGAATCGCACCAGGCAACTCCTGTCTAAGAGTAAATCGCACCAGGCAGCTCCTGTCTAAGAGTGAATCGCACCAGGCAACTCCTGTCTAAGAGTGAATCACACCAGGCAGCTCCTGTCTAAAAGTAAATCGCAGATCAGGTAGCTCCTGTCTAAGAGTAAATCGCACCAGGCAGCTCCTGTCTAAGAGTAAATCGCACCAGGCAGCTCCTGTCTAAGAGTAAATCGCAGATCAGGCAGCTCCTGTCTAAGGGTGAACCGCAGATCAGGCAGCTCCTGTCTAAGAGTGAACTGCACCGGGCAGCTCCTGTCTAAGAGTAAATTGCACCAGGCAGCTCCTGTCTAAGAGTAAATCGCACCAGGCAGCTCCTGTCTAAGAGTAAATCACACCAGGCAGCTCCTGTCTAAGAGTAAATCGCACCGGGCAGCTCCTGTCTAAGAGTGAATCGCACCAGGCAGCTCCTGTCTAAGAGTAAATCGCAGATCAGGCAGCTCCTGTCTAAGAGTAAATCGCACCAGGCAGCTCCTGTCTAAGAGTGAATCACACCAGGCAGCTCCTGTCTAAGAGTAAATTGCACCAGGCAGCTCCTGTCTAAGAGTAAATCGCAGATCAGGCAGCTCCTGTCTAAGAGTAAATTGCACCAGGCAGCTCCTGTCTGAGAGTAAATCGCACCAGGCAGCTCCTGTCTAAGAGTAAATCGCACCAGGCAGCTCCTGTCTAAGAGTAAATCGCAGATCAGGCAGCTCCTGTCTAAGAGTAAATCGCACCAGGCAGCTCCTGTCTGAGAGTAAATCGCACCAGGCAGCTCCTGTCTAAGAGTAAATCGCACCAGGCAACTCCTGTCTAAGAGTAAATCGCACCAGGCAGCTCCTGTCTAAGAGTAAATCGCACCAGGCAGCTCCTGTCTAAGAGTGAATCGCACCGGGCAGCTCCTGTCTAAGAGTGAATCGCACCAGGCAGCTCCTGTCTAAGAGTAAATCGCACCAGGCAGCTCCTGTCTAAGAGTAAATCGCACCAGGCAGCTCCTGTCTAAGAGTGAATCGCACCAGGCAGCTCCTGTCTAAGAGTAAATCGCACCAGGCAGCTCCTGTCTAAGAGTGAATCGCACCAGGCAGCTCCTGTCTGAGAGTAAATCGCACCAGGCAGCTCCTGTCTAAGAGTAAATCGCACCAGGCAGCTCCTGTCTAAGAGTAAATCGCAGATCAGGCAGCTCCTGTCTAAGAGTAAATCGCAGATCAGGCAGCTCCTGTCTAAGAGTGAACCGCACCAGGCAGCTCCTGTCTAAGAGTAAATCGCACCAGGCAGCTCCTGTCTAAGAGTGAATCGCACCAGGCAACTCCTGTCTAAGAGTGAATCACACCAGGCAGCTCCTGTCTAAGAGTAAATCGCAGATCAGGCAGCTCCTGTCTAAGAGTGAACCGCACCAGGCAGCTCCTGTCTAAGAGTAAATCGCACCAGGCAGCTCCTGTCTAAGAGTAAATCGCACCAGGCAGCTCCTGTCTAAGAGTAAATCGCAGATCAGGCAGCTCCTGTCTAAGAGTGAACCGCAGATCAGGCAGCTCCTGTCTAAGAGTGAACTGCACCGGGCAGCTCCTGTCTAAGAGTAAATTGCACCAGGCAGCTCCTGTCTAAGAGTAAATCGCACCAGGCAGCTCCTGTCTAAGAGTAAATCGCACCAGGCAGCTCCTGTCTAAGAGTAAATCGCACCGGGCAGCTCCTGTCTAAGAGTAAATCGCACCGGGCAGCTCCTGTCTAAGAGTGAATCGCACCAGGCAGCTCCTGTCTAAGAGTGAATCGCACCAGGCAGCTCCTGTCTAAGAGTAAATCGCACCAGGCAGCTCCTGTCTAAGAGTGAATCGCACCGGGCAGCTCCTGTCTAAGAGTAAATCGCAGATCAGGCAACTCCTGTCTAAGTGTAAATCGCAGATCAGGCAGCTCCTGTCTAAGAGTGAACCGCACCGGGCAGCTCCTGTCTAAGAGTAAATCGCACCAGGCAGCTCCTGTCTAAGAGTAAATCGCAGATCAGGCAGCTCCTGTCTAAGAGTAAATCGCACCAGGAAGCTCCTGTCTGAGAGTAAATCGCACCAGGCAGCTCCTGTCTAAGAGTGAATCGCACCAGGCAGCTCCTGTCTAAGAGTAAATCGCACCAGGCAGCTCCTGTCTAAGAGTAAATCGCACCAGGCAGCTCCTGTCTAAGAGTAAATCGCAGATCAGGCAGCTCCTGTCTAAGAGTAAATCACACCAGGCAGCTCCTGTCTAAGAGTAAATCACACCAGGCAGCTCCTGTCTAAGAGTAAATCGCACCAGGCAGCTCCTGTCTAAGAGTGAATCGCACCAGGCAGCTCCTGTCTAAGAGTAAATCGCACCAGGCAGCTCCTGTCTAAGAGTAAATCGCACCAGGCAGCTCCTGTCTAAGAGTAAATCGCAGATCAGGCAGCTCCTGTCTAAGAGTGAACCGCACCAGGCAGCTCCTGTCTAAGAGTAAATCGCACCAGGCAGCTCCTGTCTAAGAGTAAATCACACCAGGCAGCTCCTGTCTAAGAGTAAATCGCACCAGGCAGCTCCTGTCTAAAAGTGAATCGCACCAGGCAGCTCCTGTCTAAGAGTAAATCGCACCAGGCAGCTCCTGTCTAAGAGTGAATCGCACCAGGCAGCTCCTGTCTAAGAGTGAATCGCACCAGGCAGCTCCTGTCTAAGAGTAAATCACACCAGGCAGCTCCTGTCTAAGAGTAAATCGCACCAGGCAGCTCCTGTCTAAGAGTAAATCGCACCAGGCAGCTCCTGTCTAAGAGTAAATCGCACCAGGCAGCTCCTGTCTAAGAGTGAATCGCACCAGGCAGCTCCTGTCTAAGAGTGAATCGCACCAGGCAGCTCCTGTCTAAGAGTAAATCGCACCAGGCAGCTCCTGTCTAAGAGTAAATCACACCAGGCAGCTCCTGTCTAAGAGTAAATCGCACCAGGCAGCTCCTGTCTAAGAGTAAATCGCACCAGGCAACTCCTGTCTAAGAGTGAATCGCACCAGGCAGCTCCTGTCTAAGAGTAAATCACACCAGGCAGCTCCTGTCTAAGAGTAAATCGCACCAGGCAGCTCCTGTCTAAGAGTGAATCGCACCAGGCAGCTCCTGTCTAAGAGTAAATCACACCAGGCAGCTCCTGTCTAAGAGTAAATCGCACCAGGCAGCTCCTGTCTAAGAGTAAATCGCACCAGGCAGCTCCTGTCTAAGAGTAAATCGCACCAGGCAGCTCCTGTCTAAGAGTAAATCACACCAGGCAGCTCCTGTCTAAGAGTAAATCGCACCAGGCAGCTCCTGTCTAAGAGTAAATCGCACCAGGCAGCTCCTGTCTAAGAGTAAATTGCACCAGGCAGCTCCTGTCTAGGAGTGAATCGCAGCAGGCAGCTCCTGCATGAAATGTCAGAGTAGTTCCTGTCTTAGAATGAATCATTTGAATGAGTATTGCATGCAGTTCTGGAATCTGCATTATAGGAAGGATGTGATTGCACTAGAGAGAGTGCAGAGGAGGTTTACCAGGATTCTGCCTGGGCTGGGGAGTTTTAGTTATGAGGAGAGATTGGATAGACTGGGATTATTTTCGCTGAAGCAGAGGAGATTGAGGGGGGACATGATTGAGGTGGGTGTATAAAATTAAGAGGGGCAGACTTTTCCCCTTGGTGGAGGGATCCATAGCCAGGGGGCATAGATTTAAGGTAAGGGGCAGGAGGTTTAGATGGGATGTGAGGAAGAATTTTTTCACCCAAAGAGTGGTGGGAATCTGGAACACTCTGCCTGAAAGGGTGGTAGAGGCAGAAACCGTCATAACATTTAAGAAGTATTTGGATGTGCACTTGCGATGTCATGGCATACAAGGCTATGGGTTTAGTGTTGGAAAATGGGATTTGAATAGTTAGGTACTTGTTTGACCGGTGCAGACTCGGTGGGCTGAAGGGCCTTTTTCTGAGCTGTAGACCTCTATGACTCATTCCAGCTGTCCTACACCATTTCAGAGTAGCAGGAGATAGAGGGACATGATAATCCCAACATCTTCCTGTGATGAGGAGCAGCTCCAAAGCTAGGTATTAGCAACATGCTACAGGTTCAGAAAATATAACCCGCCTGTACACAATGTTACTCTGGTGCATCTCCAGTCATTGAAATAACCCTGTCTAATTCCTTCTTGAATTTCTTTAAAGTTTTTTGTTCCTGCCCTGGTGCCAATAATCTGTTCCACAGACTCACCATAAAAAAATTTCCTCTGAGATTTCCTAATTTCTTCTTGTGCTAAATCTGAACACAACAGAAAAATGTTATTGGATCTAATCTATTGAAACATTTCATAATTATAAACGGTTCCATCATTTTGTGTCATTACAAATAATCAAGGGTCATCAATAGGGGAGACAATGGCGTAACAGTAATGCCACTGGACTAGTAATACAGAGGCTCAGGCTAATGCTCTGGGGACACGGGTTCAAGTCCCATCACGGCAGCTGGTGGAATTTAAATTCAATTAATAAATCTGCAATTTTTAAAAAAAGGTAATGGAGACCTTGAACCCATTGCTCATTGTCATAAAATGCCATCTGCCATCTTTACCTGGTCTGGCCTACATGTGACTCCAGACAGCAATGTGGTTGACTGTTAACTGACCTCTGAAATGACCTAGCAAGCCACTCAGTTGTATCAAACGCTATGAAGTGTTGAAAAAGAATGAAACCAGACAGACGACCTGGCATCAACCTAGGCATTAGAAATGACAACAGCAAACTCAGCCCTATCGACCCTGCAAAGTCTTCCTTGGTAGAGCTGTCCACATATTAATCAAGCAACAGCCTGACATCATACTCTCAGAATCATACCTTACAGACAATGTCCCAGACACCACTGTCACAATCCCTATCGGTGGAACAGGGCACACATGGCGACACAGTTGTATACAGTCGGGAGAGAGTTGCCCTGGGAGTCCTCAACATCGACTCCGGACCCCATGAAGTCTCATGGCATCAGGTCAAACATGGACAAGGAAACCTCCTGCTAATTATCACGTACCACCGTCCCGCCCCCTCAGCTGATGAATCAGTGCTCCTCTATGTTGAACATTTGGAGGAAGCACAGAATGTACTCTGGATGGGGAGCTTGAACGTCCATCACAAGAGTGCCTCAGTAGCACCACTACTGGTCCGCAGCTCAGTCGAGTTGGCTAAGTCCTAAAGGACATAGCTGCTAGACTGTATGTGGCAGGTAGTAAGGGAACCAACAAGAGCGAAGATCCTCATCCTCGCCAATCTACCTGTCATAGGGTCATCTGTCCATGATAATATTGGCAGGAGTGACCACTGCACATTCCTTGTGGAGATAAAGTCCTGTCTTCACATTGTCCATCGTGTTGTGTGGCACTACCAACATGCTAAAGGGGATAGATTTCCAACAGATTCAGCAATTCAAAAATGGGTATTCACGAGGCACTGTGGGCCATCAGCAGCAGCAGAATTGTATTCAACCACAATCTGTAATCGCATGGTCCGGCATATCCCCCACTCTACTATTACCACCAAGACAAGGGATCAACCCTGGTTCAATGAGCAGTGCAGGAGGACATGCCTGGGGCAGCATCAAGCAAACCTAAAAATGAGGTGTCAACCTGGTGAAAATACAACGCAGGACAGAGCTAAGCGATCCGACAACCAATGGATCTGATATAAGCTCTGCGGTCCTGCCACATCCAATCATGAATGGTGGTGGACAATTAAACAACTAACTGGAGGAGGCGGCTCCATAAGTGTCCCCCATCCTCAATGATGGGGGTGCTCAACACATCAGTGCAAAAGGTAAGTCTGAAGCATTTGCAGCATCTTCAGTCAGAAGTGCCAAGCAGATGATCCATCTTGGCCTCCTCCTGAGGTCCTCAGCATCATAGATGCCAGTCTTCAGCCAATTCGATTCACTCCACATGATATCAAGAAATGCCTGAAGACACTGGATAGTGCAAAGTCTATGGACCCTGACAATATTCCAACAATAGTACTGAAGACTTGTGCTCCAGAACTTGCTGCGCCCCTAGCCAAGCTGTTTCAGTACAGCTACAACACTGACATCTAGCCGGCAATGTGGAAAATTGCCCAGGTATGGTCCTGTACACAAAAAGCAGGACAAATCATCAGTCTAATCTCAATCATTAACAAAGTGATTGTGTCATCAACAATGCTATCAAGTGGCACTTACTCAGCAATAACCTGCTCACTGACACTCAGTTTGGCTTCCGCCAGGGCCACACAGTTGCTGACCTCATTACAGCCTTGGTCCAAACATGGACAAAGGAGTGAACTCCCAAGGTGAGGTGAGGGTGACTGCTTGATATCAAGGCAGCATTTGTCCAATTGTGGCATCTAGGAGCCCTAGCAAAACTTAAGTCAATGGGAATCAGGGGGAAAATTCTCCACTGGTTAGAGTCATAGGAGCAAAGGGAGATGGTGGTGGTTGTTGAAGGTCAGTCATCTCAGTTCCAGGACATCACTGCAGGAGTTCCTCAGGGGAGTGTCTGAGTCCCAACCATTTCTGAAGAAGGGTCATACAGACTCAAAACGTTAACTCTGTTTCTCTCTCCACAGATGCTGTCAGACTTGCTGAGGTTTTCCAGCATTTTCTGTTTTATCCCAACCATCTTCAGCTGCTTCATCAATGGCCTTCCTTCCATCATAAGGTCAGAAGTGGGGATGTTTGCTGATGATTACAAAATGTTCAGCACCATTTGCGACTCCTCAGGTGCTGAAGCAGTCCATGTCCATACGCAGCAAGGCCTGGACAATATCCAGGCATGGCCCTATAAGAGGCAAGTAACATTTGTGCCACACAAGTGCCAGACAATGACCATCTCCAACAAGAGAGAATCTAACCATCTTCCCATGCCATTCAATGGCATTACCATCACTGAATCCCCCACTATCAACATCCTGGGGTTTACCACTAACTAGAAACTGAACTGAACCAGCCATATAAATACTGTGGCTACAAGGGCTGAGTAACTCACCTCCTGACTCCCCAAAGCCAGTCCACCATCTACAAAGCTACAATCTACAGTCAGGAGTGTGGTGGAATACTCTGTAGATGCACTCTGAATACAATCAAATCTTCCCAAATTTCAGAGGGGCTTTCAGCATTGTGAGGAAAGACCCCAGGGTACTGCCTGGGAATAGACTTGTACTTTAAGTTGAGCACTCCACGAGAAGATAGACAATTAAGAGTCTGCAACCTTTGCTCTGATGAATTTGACCTACTAAGGTCCACATTAAGAAAAAGGAATATAATTAACTCCGTGGTGGTCACATAATTTGAGAGACAGGAAAGCACGTTGTTACAATGCTCTGATTGATGCTATGTCCTGGTGAATCGAAGGCAACCTACATTATGTATTGGTGTCAGTGGGTCAGATGGTCATGGATTCAATCCCACTCCAGAGAACTGAACACACAAAGCTGACTGAAGGAGCCACTCCATTGTCGGAGGTGACATTAAATCGAAGCTTGTCCATTTGTTGTTTTCAACACTAAACAACTAATGTGAAGAGGAGAAGGAAGTTCTCCCTGTGTGCTGGCCAATATTCATCCCTTAACCAAGATCATTAAAAGCAGATGTCAGGTCTCAGATCTCCCAGCTGTGTGTGGAACAATGGTGGTGTAAGACTGGACACCACACTATCCCAAACAAAACAGTAAACATACTTCAAAATAAAGGCCCATGAACAAGTTTCAACATGAAAGGCACTAGCTGTTGCAATATTATTACTGTCACAGGGTCAACCACGTTTCATGTAATCAGTAGACACAGAAACAACGGCTGTTTCACTAATTTTTCACAATTTTTTAGCAGCAGAGTAACAGGCAAGAAAACTGGAAGTATCTTTTTTATTCTTATTTTTACGGGATATGATCATCACCAGCAAGGCCAGCAATTGTTGCCCATCCCTAATTGCTCTTGAGAAGAGCCCCTTCTCAAACCCCTGCAGTTCATGTGGTGCAGATATGCCCACAGTGCTGTTAGGAAGGGAGTTCCAGGATTTTGATTCAGATTTTTAACTAAAACAAAGAAGGGAGATTTAATGAAGGTTTGTTAAATTATGAACGGTTATGAAAGAGCATATCGTGCTTCGTGAATTGGTAATAAGCAGTAGGGGGTGAGGATTGTAAGTGGAAGAATGGATGGTATTGAAGTTTTTTTAAACACAGAGTGTTATTAGGACAGGGGATGATTGCTATATCACAGATGGCTATTGAAGTAGAGATCCTAATATTAAGTCCAAATGGGTTCCAAGTCAGGATAGTGAGTGGCTTGGAGGGGAACATACAGGTGGTGGTGTTCCCATGCGTCTGCTGCCCTTGTCCTTCTAGATGGTAGAGGTCACGGATTTAGAAGGTGCTGTCAAAGAACCCTTGGTGAGTTGCCGCAATGCATCTTGTAGATGGTACACTGTCACTGTGTGCTGGTGGTGGAGGGAGTGAATGTTTAAGGTGATGGATGGGGTGTTGATCAAGCATGTTGCTTTGTTCTGGATGGTGTTGAACATCTTGAGTGTTGTTGGAGCCACATTCTTTCAGGCAAGTGCAACATTATGCCATGGTGGTGTGTCTGTATCTTCATTAGGCCAGAGAGAATATTACACACACATCACAACAACATGAGATGGAAGGTACTTGTATTCTCATTTTCTCTCGTATTTCGTGTCCACTTAATACCTGGTGGGAACACATCTGGAGCAGTGGGCGCAAGCTGAGTCTCCCTATTTAAGAAAGAATATGCAGTTATTCTAGACGGGGAATGAGACAGGATATTCAGTTATTGGAGGGGATGCATAAAAAGGCCACATGATTAATGCTCACATTTAAGGGAATAGCATAGGAGAGATTGATTTTTTTAAATATTCACTTATGGGATGGGGGCATTGCTGGCTAGACCAGCATTTATTGTCCATCCCTAATTGCCTTTGAGAAGGTGGTGGTGATCCACCTTCGAGAAACGCCACAGTCCATGTGTTGTAGGTACACCCACAGTGCTGTTAGGGAGTTCCAGGATTTTGACCCAGCAACAGTGAAGGAACGGCGATATATTTCCAAGTCAGTATTGTGAGTGATTTGGAGGGGAACTTCCAGGTGGTGATGTTCCCATTTATCTGCTGCCCTTGTCCTTCTAGATGGTAGTGGTCGTGGGTTTGGAAGGTGTTGCCTAAGGAGCCTTGGTGAGCTGCTGCAGTGCACCTTGTAGATGGTACATGTTGCTGCTACTGTGCGTTGGTGGTGGAAAGAGTAAATGTTGAAGATGGTGGATAGGGTGCCAATCAAGTGGGCTGCATTTTCCTGGATGGTGTCAATTTTCTTGAGTGTTGATTGAGAGCATTTCATCACACTCCTAACTTGTGTCTTGTAGATGGTGGACAGACTTTGGGAGTCAGGAGGTGAGTTATCCTCTGCAGAATTCCCAGCCTCTCTTGTTGGGGATGGTCATCAACTGGTACTTGTGTGAGTTGAATGTTACTTGCCACTTCTCAGCCTAAACCTGAATGTTGTCCAAGTAGCTGAAGTCACTGCGGAGCATCAGGGAGGAAGGGAGTTTCCTGGTTCTAAGTGGTGGTCACCCCACAGGCAGTGAAAGTTCAGGACAGTAGATAGTAGGCCATGTGAAAGAGTAAGAAGTGCAGGAGGCCTCAGGGTATGTGCCTCTCTCAAACAGGTATTCAGTATTGGAGACTGCGAGGAATGAGGACACCTTGAAGAAGTATAGTTCAGATCATCACTCTAATAGCCAAGGGACTGCACAGAGGAGAACAGCAAAAAATGCAGTCCCTCCTCCATCGTTACCCCTTTTTTAATCCTTTTTTAAAGTTTTATTTATTTTTATTCCCACACACAAAGAGGGCCATCTGTCACTTGTTTCTATGTTTTGCTTTCACAGAGTGCTGTCCTGCTATTAACACATTCTGCTATCTTACCTTTATGTCACTATCAGCACCTTCTTTAGTCTTTAACATTACTATCAACACTCTTTGTCTTGTGTCCATGACATCTTTATCAATCTATCCTGAGCTCCCATCTAACCCTGGCTTTCTATTTTGCTCCATCCCCTCTTAAACAGTATGAAATCCATTACATTTCTATTTCTCTTTAGCTCTGAAGAGTTAACTGTTTCTCTCTCCACAGATGCTGCCAGACCTGCTGAGTTTTTCCAGCATGTTCGTTTTTATTTCAGGATTCTAGCATCCGCAGTATTTTGCTTTTATATTATTTCAGAAATGCAGTCAATGTAGGAGATTCCATAGTTAGTGAGAGGCAGGTATTTCTGTAACTGTCATCATGAATACCACAAGGTATGTTGCCTCATTGGTGCCTGGTGTTAACTGTATATTAATTGTCTTTAACTATGTGTAGATAGTGGGCATTAACTAAAGTTTCACTTGAGCAGAAATAAAAAGACACTTATTGAAACTATGCGGTAAGTTAGAAGGTATATCCTTGTAATATTTAACTCGGTAAATAAATGTCAGACCATGTGAAGGTTGGCTCCAGTATAATCCTTCACCAGCTGGCATATTATAAAATACACTAGGGCATTGGACATCAGGGAGGCAATGGCATAGTGGTATTGTCGCTAGACTAGTAATCTAGGGATCCAGGGTAACGCTCTGGGGATCCGGGTTTGAATCCCGCCACGGCAGATGGTTGAATTTGAACCCATCTGGTTCACTAATGTCCTTCAGGGAAGGAAATCTGTCTCCTTTACCCAGTTTGGCCTACATGTGACTCCAGACCTACAGCAATGTGGTTGACTCTTAAATGCCCTTTGAAATGGCATCAAAGTCAAAAAAAAGAAATGAAACCGGACAGACCACCCAGCATCGACCTAGATACCAGAAGCGACAACAGCAATCTCAGCCCTGTCGACCCAACAAAGTCCTCCTTACTAACATCTGGGGGCTAGTGCCAAAATTGGGAGAGCTGTAAAGCAACAGCCTGTCATAGTCATCCTCATGGAATCATGTCTTATAGATAATGGCCCAGACACCACCATCACCATCCCTGGAAATGTCCTGTCCCACCGGCAGGACAGACCCAGCAGAGGTGGTGGCACAGTGGTATACAGTCGGGAGGGTGTTGCCCTTTGGAGTCCTCAATATCGACTCCAAACCCCATGAAGTCTCATGGCATCAGGTCAAACATGGTCAGGCCAAACATGGACAAGGAAACCTCCTGATCACCACGTATTGCCCTCCCTCTCTCAGCTGAGGAATCAGTGCTCCTCCATGATGAACACCACTTGGAGGAAACACTGAGGGTGGCAAGGGCGCAGAATGTACTCTAGGGGACTTCAATGTCCATCATCAAGAATGGCTCGGTGACACCACTACTGACCGAGCCCTAAATGACACAGCTCCTAGGCTGGGTCTGCGGCAGGTGGTGAGGGAACCAACATGAGGGGAAAAGCATACTTGACCACATCTTCACCATACCGCCTGCTGCAGATGCATCTGTCCATGACAGTATCAGTAGAAGTGACCACTGCACAGTTGTGGTGGAGACAAAGTCCTGCCTTCACACTGAGGATACCCTCCTTCGTGTTGTGTGGCACTACCACTATGTGGCATGTAACATTTGTGCCACACAAGTGTCAGGCAATGACCATCTCCAACAAGAGAGAATACAACTATTGCTCCTTGATGTTCAATGGCATTACCATCACTGAATCCCCACTGTCAGCATCCTGGGGGTTACCATTGACCAGAAACTATGCTAATCCCCAGCCCCTGCCAGTTTCGTTTAAAATCACCCTAAGCGCACTAGCAAACCACCCTGCAAGGACATTGGTCCCATCATGTTGAGGTGCAAACTGTCCCTTTTGGATAGGTGCCTTCTGCCCCAGAACTGGTCCCAATGTCTCAAGAATGTGAAGCCCTTTTTGATACTCTTTATCTTCCTATTTATCTATTTATATTTGGCTAGCATGTGGCACTGGGAGTAATCCAGTAATCTAGAAATTACTACCTGCGAGGTCCTGTGTTTTAACATCCTCCCTAGCTCCTGAAAGTCTCACCCTCGGATGCCAATACCTGCTCTCTCTATTGGTACCGACGTGTACCATAACTTCTGGCTCACCCTGAAGAATATTCTGCACCCTCTCCGTGATTTTTTTTTTATTCATTCACGGGATATGGACTTCGCTGGCTGGGCCAGAATTTATTGCCCATCCCTAGCTGCCCCTTGAGAAGGTGGTGGTGAGCAGCCTTATTGAACCGCTGTAGTCCATGTGGTGTAGGTACACCCACAGTGCTGTTAGGAAGGGAGTTCCAGGATTTTGACCCAGCGACAGTGAAGGAATGGCGATACATTTCCAAGTCAGGATGGTGAGTGACTTGGAGGGGAACTTCCAGGTGGTGGTGTTGCCATCCATCCGCTGCTCTTGTCCTTCTAGATGGTAGCAGTCATGGGTTTGGAAGGTGCTGTTGAAGGAGCCTTGGTGAATTCCTGCAGTGCATTTTGTAGATGGTACACAGTGGTGGAGGAAATGAATGTTTGTGGATGTGGTGCTAATCAAGCGGGCTGCTTTGTCCTGAATGGTGTCAAGCTTTTTGAGTGTTGTGGGAACTGCACTCATCCAGACAAGTGCGGAATATTCCATCACACTTCTGACTTGTAGTGCCTTGTAGATGGTGGACAGGCTTTGGGGAGTCAGGAGGTGAGTTACTCGTCGCAGGATTCCTAGCCTCTGACCTGTTCTTGTAGCCACAGTATTTATATGGCTAGTCCAGTTCAGTTTCTGGTCAATGGTAACCCCCAGGATGCTGATAGTGGGAGATTCAGTGATGGTAATGCCATTGAATATCAAGGAGCAATGGTTGTATTCTCTCTTGTTGGATCAAGGGGCTTGCTGGGCCATTTCAGAGGGAAGTTAAGAGTCAAGCACATTGCTATGGGTCTGGAGTCACATACCAGATAAGGACGACAAAATTCCTTCACTGAAGGACGTTAGTGAACCAGATGGGGTTTTACAACAAGCCGGTAGTTTTATGATCATCGTTAGGGAAACTAACATCTTATTTGAACTCATCTCTCTAGAGAATTAGCCTGGGCCTCTGGATTACTCGTCCAGTAACATTATCACTGCACTGCCAATCACATTTGACCTTAGCCCTTGCTATAGGATGTATCTCTCAGAACTAGTCACTGAAGATACACCTATATCTGAGGATGCATGTTTTTATGCTACATTAAAAAAGCAGCAGCACATGGACCACAGGGCAACACGTGGGTCAAAGGGCAGACAGCAGTTCATGTTGCAAAGGGAAGGGGTCAACACATGGGTCAAATATGGCTAACAGTAAACATATGGCTGAGTCTGATACCCGGTTTGAGAGGAATCTTCAGAAACCAAGGTTTTCCATTGAAATAAGGAAACATCAAAAGAATGGGAAATGAACTGACTGCAGTAAAGCGGGATGAATTGTTAATGGACAAAGCTACAAACAATGGGAAACATTCAAAGAATTATTGGGTACAATACAAAACCTGCCCATAACCTGCTAAAAGGCAAAGGACAGAGTCATCCCAGATTTGCACTAAGTGCGGTGGCGGGTGGGAAAAAGGGCGTTTTACCCGCTGGCTGCAATGGCGGCTTTTCACAACATATCGTCCCATTCCCGCCTCAATAATTATGCTGCCACAGGAAACACGCCGTCTTGCTGGCAGGCAGCCTCTCTTTTGCCCACCACACCATTACCTCGCCGCTTCCTCATGCAGGGCAGCATATTTAACCAGCAGCTGCGCGCACACTTCTCAATGCTTGCGGCCCAGGAGGCCAGCGGTGAAGACATGGCCCCAAAAGCCAAGAAGTGTGTTGCCTCCCAGATTCAGTGGCATATCCCTGGGATGCCTTCTGGATACTGTGGAGGCCCACCACGATGTCTTCTACCCATGTTCTAGCTGCAGGAGGCCCATCAGTCTCACCACTTCAGCTTGGCAGAGGTGGTCAGTGCAAACACTGCACACAAGAGGTTGGCCATCCAGTGCAGAAAACAGATGAATGATCTCATCTGTGCCACCAGGGTAAGGCAACCATCTCATCACTCTAAACTCTCACATTCACTGGCATCTTACTCACGGTCAGCTCAAGGCACATCACCACTCACTTTCTCACACAAACCCTCGCATCACCATCTGACTTCATCTCCTCTGGAGACTGCCTCCTCAGCCCTTACCATCTTGAGGCTACTTGCACAGAACAACATGTGCCCCCACACACACCTTGGGATACCCCCCGCACCCCCCCCCAACTTCCCCAGTACAGCCCTCGCCTTGTAGCCTCTTCCCTTGCCTGAGGTCACTTCGCCCCCTTCCCCAAGCAAGCCCTAGCCCTGCAACCGTTGAAACAGCTGGCCTGGTAGGTAGAGAGCTGCCCGTGAACCTTTTTAAAAGTGATGTGGTGCTGCCTGGTTGCTAATGACCGCAAGTGCTGCCTGAAGAAAGGTAGGCAAACAAACCTTGAAATCCCGAGTGAAGTGCAGTTTGCCAGGTGCACTTCGCTTATGTACAGTTGTGAAACACGTCGGTGTGATAGTGTCAGGGGATGATTCCGGCGAGCAGGGCTTATAATGATATGCATATATATTACAGAGAATACAGAGAAAGTGAGAAGAGGCTTAAAAAGAGAATATGCAAAAAAACTTGCAAGGGAAACAAAGCAAACAGTGAAAGTTATGAAGATACAAAATAGGAGCAGTAGGTCATTCAGCCCCTCCAGCCTGCTCCACCATTCAATAAGATCATGGCTAATCTGTTAGTGTTCTGAATTCCACTTTCCCACTTACCCCCAATAATCTTTGATTCCCTTGCCTATCAAGAATCTATCTATCTCTGCCTTAAAAATATTCATCTTTGGCAATCTCTTCTTTGCCTCCACCTATCACTGGCCCTTTATCCAGCTTCACCTGTCCCACCCCGCTCAACTCATCTCATTTCTATTTTTCCTTAGTTCTGATGAAGAGTCTTACGGACTCGAAACGTTAACTGTATTCCTCTCCACAGATGCTGTCAGACCTGCTGAGTTTTTCCAGCTATTTTTGTTTTTGTATCAATCTAGTTAACCTCCTTTGAACCGCCTCCAATGTGTTTACATCCTTCCTTAAATAAGACCACCAAAACAGCATTAATTTTTGAGATGTGATCTCACTAATGCCCTGTATAACTGAAGCATAACATCCTTACTTTTATGTTCAATTCCTTTTGTAATAAAGGACAGTATTCCATTAACCTTCTTAATTACTTGCTATTTTTATAAATCTATCAAGAGATAGAGATTGGTTAAAGAGAACGTGGATCTGTTAAAGAAATATGCAGCTGAGGATATATTGGATATTGCAGACTTGATGAATGAGTTCTTAAATCCTTGTTCACAGTGGATGAAGAAAACAAAATAATAATGGCACACAGGAACCTAAAATTAAATCAAGGAGAGGAATTTAGTGGATTTAATATTTTAAAAAGTTAATGGAGAAAATATTGGGACTTAAGATAGACAAATCTCTAGGGCCTGAAGTTTTCCAACCCAGGATATTTTTTAAAAAGTAATTAGTCATCATTTTCCAAAATGCTCCAGATTCAGGAATTCTTACCTCCAGACATGACAATTCTAATGTTCCCCTGGCCAGCCTCTCATCTTGCACCCCCCAGAAACCTGAGATCATCCAAAACCCAGTTTGCACTAAGTCCAATTCACCCGTGACCCCTGTGTTTGCTGATCTACATTGGCTCCCAGCTAAACAAGGCCTCAAAATCCTCAAATTTAAAAATTTCACCTTGTTTTCAAATTCCTCCAAGGTCTCGCCTTTCCGTATCTCTGTAGCCTCCAGTCCTATCCATGGTCCTCCAATTCTGACCTCTTGACTGTTATAAATTTAAATCGCTCCACCATTGGTGGTCATGCCTTCAGCTGCCCAGGCCCTAAGCTCTGGAATTCTCTCCCAGAACCTTTCTACCTTCTTCTTGTTATGCAAATTATTCCTCAAATGCTACATCTTTGACCAAGCATTTGGTCACTTGCCCTAATATCTCATGTTGCTCAGTGTCAATTTTAATAATCTCTTTCATTGCCATTACGACAACTTTGCAACATTAACGGCGTCATGCAAACCCAAGCTTTTGTTGCTGGTGTTTGTTGCCCATCCCTAATTGCCTATGAACTGAGTGGACACTTCAGAGGGTACTTAAGAGTCAACCACATTGCTGTGGGTCTGGTGGATGAGAGTTCCCCTAAACTTTGGGAAGGACACTCCTGATGGTGCAGGAGTGTTGTGATATTATACAATGCTCTTGTACATACAACAGATTTTAGGCCAGCCTTCAAAGCTGTGCAGAATACACACACACAATATACCCCAGTGATAGGCTCCTGACCTGAGCTGTACTCTCCTTCTAAAATCTGCCCCTCTATTCCTACTGTCACAAGATGTAAAGCTGAGAATGGAGAGATTCATGCAGCAACAACATCTAGCATTTATATAGCACCTTTAATGTAGTTTAAAAACCCAACATGCTTCACAGGAATAAAACAAAATTTGACCCAAAGACACATTAAGAGATATTAGGACAAACGGCCAAAATCTTGTTCAAAGAGGTAGGTTTTAGGGAGTGTTTTTAAGAAGGAAAGAGAGATAGAGAGTAGTTGTTTAGGGAAGAATTCCAGGGTTTAGGGCCTTAGCTGTTGAAAACACAGCCACTAATGGTGGAGTGATTAAAGACGGGGATGCACAAGAGGCCAGAATCAGAGAAGCAATTATATCTCAGAAAGTTGTGGGGCTGCAGAAGATTACATAAATAGAGAGGGGCAAAGCCATGGAGGGAGCTGAAAACAAGATGGGAATTTTAAAATTGTCTCTGGTTTAAAATCAAGGCTCTGCTTGGCCAGGAGGGAATGTTGGTCAGCGGGCACAGGGGTGATGGGAGAACATGACTGGTGTGAGTTAGGGCACAGGCTGCAGAGTTTTGAATGACCTCAAGTTCACGGAGGGTTGAACATGTGGAGCTGGCCAGGAGAACATTGGAATAGTCATGTCTGGAGGTAACAAAGGCATAAATGAGGGTTTCAGCAGCAGGTCAGTCAAGGGAGGGTCAGAGTCAGGCAATGCAACAGGAGTGAAAGTAAGGTGATTTTGGTGAAGGCGCAGACGTGTGATTGGAAGCTCAATTCAGGGTCAAGTACGAGCTGTCAAACAGTTGCCAAGGAGAGGGATAGAGTCGGTGGCTCGGTAACAGTGTTTATGGATGGAACCAAAGACAGTGGCTTCAGTTTTTCTAAATTTTAGTGAGAAGAAGTTCCTGCTCATCCTGCACTTGATGTTAGACAAGCTGCCTGATAATTTAGAGACAGTGGAAGGGCTGAGAGGGGTGGCAGGGAGGTACAGCTGGGTGTCATCAGTGTACTTGTGGAACCTGATGTTTTCCAAATCATGACGCCAAGGGGAAGAATGTGGATGAGAAACAAGAGGGGATCAATGATAGATCTTAGGGACACCAGAAGTAACTGTGCAGGAGGTGGAAGAAAAGTCATTGCAGTTGATTTCAAAATTTGCAGATGATATGAAGATTGGAAATGTTGTCAACTGTGATGAGGAGAGTCTTGAACTTCAAAAGGACATAGGCATGTTGGTGGATTGCGCAGGCAAGTGGCAGATGAAGTTCAATATAGAGAAGTGTGAGCGCTTCATTTTGGCAGGAAGAATATGGAGACACAGTATAAAATGAAGGGAGAAAGTCTAAAGGAGGTGCAGGAACAGAGGGACCTTGGTGTATATGTACATAGGTCATTGAAGATGGCAGGGCATGTTGAAAGAACAGTTAATGAAACATATGGTATCTTAAGCTTTATTAATAGGGGCATTGAGTACAAGAGTGAGGAGGTCATGTTGAACTTGTATAAGACATTAGTTAGTCCCACCTGGAGTACTGCGTCCAGTTCTGGGCGCCATACTTGAGGAAGATGTGAAGGCATTGGAGACACTGCAGATGAGATTCACAAGAATGATTCCAGGGATAAAGAACTGTAGCTATGATTGGAGAGGTGGGGCTGATTTCCTTCGAGAAAAGAAGGCTGAGAGGGGACTTGATAGAGGTATTCAAGGCCCTGAGGGGTGTGGAGAGGGTAAATAGTGAGAAACTGTTCCCATTCAAGATAGCATCAAGAACTAGCAGACACAAATTCAAAATAATTGGCAAAAGGAGTAAAAGTGATGTGAGGAAAAGTTTCTTTCACCCAGAAGGTGGTTGCAGTCTGGGACAAACTTCCTGAAAGGGTGGTGGAGGTGGTCTCAATCGAGGATTGCTACCTGAAAAGAGAGAACATGCAGGCTTACGGGGATAAGGCAGGGGAGTGGGACTAGGCTGAATGCTGTTTCAAAGAGCCAGTGCAGACTCGATGGGCTGAATGGCCTCCTTCTGTACCATAGAGATTTTTTCATTCTGTGATATTCTGGCTACAATTAGATAGATAAGAATGGAACCAGGTGAATGCAGTCCCACCCAGGTGGATGATAGGGGAGAGGCATTGGAGATGTGATCAACCATGCCAAAAACTACAGACAGGTCAGAAGGACGAGGAGGAATAGCTTACAAATCACAATCACACAGGATGCCATGTGTGACTTCAATAAGGGCCATTTCAATACTGTGGCAGAGGCTGAAGCTGATTAGAGGGATTCAAACATGGGGCAGAATTTTGCCCTTGTCAGGCAGGCTTGGCGGGGGCCGGCGGGGGTGGCCGGGAAGCCGCCCACCGCCCGCGATCGGGGCCAGACTGCGATTTCACACTGGCATGCCAATTAAGGCCTGCTCTGCGTGAAACGCGAGCGGCAATGCTCAGCGCTGCCTGTGCAGGCGGGGGAGGGCGGCGAGCGAGGAACTTCATGCATGCGTGCGAGCAAGCGCTTAAAAATCTCCCTGAGGCACAGAGCTGCCTCAGAGAGGTGGAGAGTTTTGAAAATTGAAATAAAGATTTTAAAAATGTTATAAAATATGTCCCCTCATGGGACTCTGTCCCATGAGTAGGGACATGTTATAAATGAAATTCAAAAAATTTTATTTTATTTTTATTTGATGTTGGAAACCTCAACCCACCCGTAGATGAGGTTTCCTAAAAAATGCAAAGGCCTCTTGGCCTTTTTGCCTGCCCTCCAACCGTAAGGTTGGACGGGCAGTGAAAAATTTAAGTTAATTGATACTTCAATGGCCTTAATAGGCCTTTTAATTGTCAGCAGGCGCGCTACCAATTCCCGCGAGCGCCCTCTGACCAAACTATCGCGCGATTGGGCATTGATGCCCGGATGCTCGTCCGACATCATCACATGTCATTTCACAGTTGAACGGTCAAGTGCGTGCCTGCTCGCTGAAGTGAAAATTCTGCCCATGGAGTTCAGGAAAGATGGATATAGGTTTGTGAAGCAACAGCACATTCAAGGCCTTCGGAGAGAAAAGCGAGGTTAGAGATAGACCGGTGGTTGCGAAAAAAGGCTAGTACCCTGAATCTATCAAATATTCCATCAGTAGCACCAACAGGTGGTTATTACCCAAGGGCAGGAGTAAACTTCTGCCCCATTCTGATCTCATTTGAATACTTTATAAATCCATTTAAATGCATCCCTATATACTTATAAACAAAGCTCCATAATAATATCCTCGATGGTACCATTTAAGTCTCTCCATCTCCTAGCTGGCACGTGGGCTAAAACGTGCATCCAAAATTCTGAAACTGATGGTTGTAAGGTGGATGGCCAAGTCCACACTGAGATTTCACTGCACTCCCAGGCAAATCAGTGACAGTGTGCTGCCACCTCACCACATACCAAAGCTTTGCTTCTCCTGTGGCTGCTAACTCTGGCAGGGTTCCTGTCACATTAGCACAGCACCTTCTGTATCTCATGATAGTGCCCATTCTTTAGGTGAGACTAAAATCAAAGAATTATACAGCACAGGAGGCCATTCTTTGAGTGAACTGTCTAATTAGTCCCACTCCACAGGTCCTTCCCCATAACTTTACATGTTCCTCTTTTTCGAGTATTTATTCAATTCCCTTTTGAATATTATTACTGAATTGTTTCCACCACGTTTTCATCTATCACAGTCCAGGTCATAACACATCACCGTGTAAAACAAAAATCCCCCATCTCCTCAATTCTTTTGCCAGCTTTCTTAAATCTGTGCGTCCTACGGTCACCGACCTTCCTATCAGTGGAAACAGGAGACAGTGAGTGTCAGCAGGCTTATCAACAATGGGGTGTATCACAGCCCTGTCCAGTTCTGTGCATGTGTTTCCCAGCAGAGTTCACTCAAGAGCAATAGGGAGCAGGAACCCTAGGTTCTGGCTTATTTTCCCACCCTGTAGCCCAACCATTTGTAGCTTCAGCTGAAATCAACCGACTGAGCTGAAGCCAGGGCCCTTCGTCAGCAGAGTTCTTCCTTACCCAATATCTACATCCACATACTTCCCAAAAGGGGCAAGTGAGGGAACAGGAATCCTGGCTGATGCAAAAAGTGTGGGAAAGATTTACTGCGACGATACCAGAATTGGGAAGATGCAACTGTCAGGAAAGATTGATCAGGCTGGGGCTCTTTTCTCTGGAAAGAAGGCTGAGGAGTGACTTAATGGGGGTCTTTGAAATGATGACAGAATTCAATAGGGTAGATGTGGCAAACAGTTTCTATTTGTGGGGGAGCCAGAACCAGGGCACAAAAAGGTAAAATAGCCACTAACATATCAACATACAAAAGCAGGGATGTGACGCTGGAACTATAAAAAACGCTGATTAGGCCACAGCTGGAATTTGTGTATTGTTCTGGTCACCACATTACAGGAAGGACATAATTGTTCTGCAGGGAGTGCAGAGAAGATTTACAAGAATGTTGCCTGGGCTGGAAATTTGCAGCTATGAGGAAGGATGGGATAGGGTAGGGTTGTTTTCCTTAGAAAAGGGTGCTGAGGGGTGACCTAATTGAGGTGTGCAAGATTATGAGAAGCCTAGGTAGGGTAGACAGGAAAGACCTGTTTTCCCTAGCTATAGGGTAATTACCAGGGGCGATAGATTTAAGGTGATTGATAGAAGGGTTAGAGGGCACATAAGGAAAATCTTTTTCACCCAGAGGGTGTTGGGGTCTGGAATTCGCTGCTTAAATTGGTGGTTGAGGCTGAAACGCTCAACTCATTTAAAAGATACCCGGATCTGCACCTGAAGCGCTGTGACCAGCTGCTGGAAAGTGGAATTAAAAACGAGCGGCTAGTTTCTTTTTTCAGCCGGCACAGACAGAGGCTGAATGGCCTCTTTCTGCACCATAACTTTGCTATGGTTCTAAAGAATTTAGAGGAAATTAATTTACACAAAGGGTGCTGAGAAGATGAAACTCACTGCTTTGTGGAAGAAGACAGCACTGTTGTACCTAAGGGGAAACTTGCAGCAAACATGAGAGAAAAGGAAATAGAGAGGAAGATGGATTGGGAATAGAGTGGGAGGAGCGTTGTGTGGAGTGCAAACACTAGCATAGACCAGTTGGACCAAATGGCCTAGTTCTGTGCTGTAGATTCTGTGTATTTTATAATTCTTTCCATTCCCTTTATGGGGAAACATAGGCTAACTCTGAGACCACAGCCACTAGCATAGGTGAGACCAGGTAACTTAGCACAGCCTGGCCTGCAGTGCTCAGTACCACACTGAGCAGCGCACTTAATCACTGAGCCACGCACTTAATCACTGAGCCATCAGGTCAGTTATTTTATCATAGAATGAGGCAATGCAGAAGGTGGTTATTTGATCCATCATGTCTGTGTTGACCGTTTGTGAAAGAATTATCCAATTAGTCCCACTCCCCCTGCTCTTTCCCCATAGCTCTGCAAATTTCTCTTTTTCAACTATTTATTCAATTCCCTTTTGAAAGGTCCTATTGAATCTGTTTCCACCATCCTTGGCAGTGTTTCCCAGATTGTAATACCGTGCTGTGTTAAAAACATTCTCATCTCCCCTCTGGTTCTTTTGCCAGCTCAAATCTGTGTCCTCTGGTTACTGACACTCCTGCCACTGGAAACAGATTTTCCTTATTTACTCTGTCAAAACCCTTTGTAATCTCCAACAGCTGTATTAATTCATTAAATAAAATGTCACAAAGAAAGTTCTACCCAGAGTTAATGAACATTTCCCCCAAAACACAGCAATATGATTCTGGCAGTGCCAGAAACAAAGAGTGGAACGTAGACTGTGTGAAGGGTTAATGCCCAGCTCTGATAGATTGGACTATAACAGGGTGCAGATAGAAACAAAGCAAAATAATTGACGGGGGCCTTTAGCACACGCTGCCAGATTTTTCTGTTCTAATAATAACATTTGTGAATAAATTCCCAGCGTACATAAAAATCACTGCAAAGAAAACACTTGGGTCAAATTAAGATACTTTTCTCCTCTTGGAGACTCACAAAAGCAGGGGAGGAGCAGGGAAATGAGAAAGGCTTTTGTGTTCTCTTCCCTCTAGGGTTCGTTAGGTCAGGGTGATGCAGCATTGACTAACGATCCCAGCCACAGCACACAATGCTGAGCATTGAGTCCAGGGGGAGGTCGCCACTGCTGGCTATAAAATATCACAGCTAATTGCATTGTGATACCCTCAAATCAAAAGTGACAAGGCCTGAATGTGGATTCTCGGCAGACTCAGCGATATCATGGGGCAGTGAACCATGCCCTGTCTGCCAGGCTGCCCTGCTCATGTGACAATAGCCTCTTTTCCCTCTCCGATAGCTGACAGTGACAACAGACTCTTTTCTTCTCACAGGAATGTATAGAAAGAGCTGGAGAGTCTCATTTATTCACAACCAGACACCCTTTCAGAGCCTGAAGTGCAGCAGATGACCGTGACACACTAGCTGCTCTGTCAATCATCCCCCTATTCTCCCTGGCACAGTTTGGCTTGCTCAGATAGTTGTTAGGAAATATCACAAGAGCAGCAACACTCCTTACACTGGCTCTATCCCAGTTATAACTTGAATGAACCATAAACAGCCAGGCTATCTCCATAATTTGCATTGAAAACAGACTGAGTATGTGTGATGACAAAGTGCCAAAGTCAGTGACACCAAAATGTTCAACCATCTGGGAAGTTGTATGTTGGAGGAGGAATGCAGCAAAGCTCTTGATTGGATTCAACACTGCAGGTAAAAGAGAACCAAGCACACAAATGTTGCCATTTACTACAGTGGAGAAAGGCAAAAAGGAGTACAACACCTCAGGCATCGACTGAAAGAACTGATCTTTCCATTTTGCTGTGAAATGTCACTTGGTGACTGTTGCAAAATACACGCAGCTCCAAACTGCAACGCATAATATTCCTTTGGAAAAAATGGAGGGTGCAATTGAAGAGAGGATTCAGGCCATGCTGATGAGGATTACGAACTGTCCAGCTAAATGTGCCCAGCCACAAGAGAGGAGTAAAATTACTGAACATCTGCATACTGTGAAACAAAACCCACTGTGGAAAAATACAATTTCCTGCAAAAAGCAGGATCCTTCTGAATATTCTCCAGGTTTATCAAGCTACCAGATATCCTTGAAAAACTCAGCAGGTCTGGCAGCATCGGCGGAGAAGAAAAAAGTTGACGTTTCGAGTCCTCATGACCCTTCAACAGAACTGAGTAATATTAGGAGAGGGATGAAATATAAGCGGGTTTAAGGTGGGGGGGTTTAACCCTCCCCTAATATTACTCAGTTCTGTTGAAGGGTCATGAGGACTCGAAACGTCAACTTTTTTCTTCTCCGCCGATGCTGCCAGACCTGCTGAGTTTTTCCAGGTAATTCTGTTTTTGTTTTGGATTTCCAGCATCCACAGTTTTTTGTTTTTAACCAGATATCCTTGGCCTCTTTCAAACTTGTCCCCCAAAGGGGAGCTACAAGAAGACATTGGAGACTGGCAAAGAGAATCACCACATATTTATAAAAGACAAATGACAATGGTCAGCTGAGTTTCCCCAACAATCCACACATTCCAGGATACACCTCACCTCTTTGTACTTGCCCTTGACGCACAGATCATTGATCAGACCAAGCTGGGAGGATGGGTCAGCCTTGTCCACTTCATACAAGCTGATCAGCTGATCCAGCATGTTAGCAGGAACCTCAGTGAGCAAAGAGAAGACTCTCGCTTGCTGTGTGGCTGGGTTCAGGAATGACTGTTAACAGGAAAACATGATGAAGGGCAGGAACACTGGAGAAAGGGCACAATGCCATTGTTACATCAGTTAAATTATGTTAGTTACATAAATCTGGAATATAAGCTAGTGTCAATAATGGTCAACATAAAACTACCAGATTGTCATTAAAAACCCCACAGATTTACTAATATTCTTTAGGGAAGGAAATCTGTTGTCCTCACCCAGTCTGGCCTACGTGTGACTCCAGACCAACAACAACGTTGTTTGCATTTAACTGTCCTCTGAAACGGTTTAGAAAGCCACTAATTTTTATCAAAACTGTTATGACAAACTGCAACAATTCAAGGTGGCGACTCACCACCACATTCTCAAGTGGAATTAGGATAGGCAATAAATACCGACCTTACTAATGATGAGTAAAGAAACAAAAATTGAACAAAACAGCTTGCACATGACTATTTATCATCACTGAACAAAACTACTCATACAATTAATGATCATTATCGAGTAGAACTATTCACACGGTTTCATGAACCATACATATTTACTGGCAAACGTTGGGGTACAGTTCCATCAGCCTCATTCTATTTATTGACAGATGTTGGGGTGCAGTTCCATCAGCCCCAATATGTCTATTGATAGATGTCGGGGTATAGTTCCATGACTCTCACTCTATCAATTGATGGATACCTGGGTACAGGTCCAAGACCCTCATTCTATTTATTGATGGATATCAGGGTGCAGTTCCATGACCCTCATTTGATTTATTGATGGATGTTGGGGTGCAGTTTCATGACCCGCATTCTATTTATTGATGGGTGTTGGGGTGCAGTTCCATGAAGTTCTCTCTATTTATTGATGGATGTTGGGGTGCATTCCATCAGCCTCATTTTATTTATTGATGGATGTTGGGGTACAGTTCACTGGCCCTCATTTTATTTATTGATGGATGTTGGGGTGCAGTTCCATGACCCTCATTCTATTTATTGATGGATGTTGGGCTACAGTTCACTGGCCCTCATTCTATTTATTGATGGATGTTGGGCTACAGTTCACTGGCCCTCGTTCTATTTATTGATGGATGTTGGGGTGCAGTTCCATGAAGTTTACTCTATTTATTGATGGATGTTGGGGTGCATTCCATCAGCCTCATCTATTTATTGATGAATGTTGGGCTACAGTTCCATGAGCCTCATTCTATTTATTGTTGGATGTTGGGGTGCAGTTCCATGAAGTTCAGTATATCTGTTGACAACTTTGTGTTTATTCATACTGTGGTTTGGGTGTCAATAGTGAGGTGAATGGGGGGGCTGCAGAAGAGGAGTTTACAGAGATAGGGAAGGGGCTAAGCCATGGGGGTTTCAAGCAGAAGGGTTCTAATGTTGCCTTAGCACAGGGCACCGTCTTCCTTTTTTCTTGGTTTGTTGGGGAAGTTGGGACTGTTCTCCTTGGAGAAGAAAAGGCTGAGAGGAGATTTGATGGGGGTATTCAAAATCATATGGGGTCTGAACAGAGTAGATAGGGAGAAACTGTTCCCACTCATTGAAGGATTGACAATGAGGGGGCACAGAATTAAAGTAATTGGCAAAAGAAGCAAAATCAACATGAGGAAAAACCTTTTCACGCAGCGTGTGGTTAAGGTCTGGAATGCCTCCACCACACTGTCAGGCAGTGCAAGTTCAACTGAAGTATTCAAAATGGAATTAGACAGTTATATAAAAAAGGAAGAATATGCATGGTTACAGGGAGAATTCTGGAGAACTGCTCATTCAGCGAGCTAGTGCAGACACAATGGGCTGAATTGCCTCCTTCTGCACTGTAACATTTCTGTGTTTCCCTTAAACTGGTGTTCAGAGATAGAGAAACACAGAGGCAGGGACAGACACACAAACAGAAAGACATAAATATTTTTTAAATGGTGTATTTATTTATGAAGCTACCAGAGGAAATGCATTACAGGAGACAGAATGAACTCCCAAACGTAGTATTTTTCAGTCCAGTTTGATAGGTTTCCTTCAATATAACTGACCAATAAGTTGCAATATTGACCACCCCCTCACTGATGCTAGAACTCCCTATGACCCGATGTTCAAGGTAGTACAGAATTCAATGTGCAGGACTATTTGCTCCTTTGCCAACCTGCTGGATTCTGGCATCCTCTTTAATCCAATTGCTGAACTGGTCGATGATGTAATGTGCCAGGGACTGCGCCTTTCCCTTTCTCCAGTCGTGGCTGTTCTCCAACATGACCAGGAGCCCTTCCAGTGGGTCAGTGAGGGAAGCAAATCCTCGCCTTGCTTCTTCTGGGAGCTGAGGAGACAAAGGGAGGGTGAACAAAAAGAGGGAGGCCCCTAATCTGCAAGTAGACAAAAGGAGCCTGCTAATTTATTCAGCGAAGTAACTGTTGCTCTCTGTCACCCATCCCACTTGCTGTGACAGTGTACGGCAATCCAGATTCCTTAACACTTCATTTCACCGCAACAGCAGCCTGTGAAAAGGCAATTGTCTGCACTAATTATCCCGTAAACATGCAAAATGTCACAATGCCCTGCACCACCAAAGACAAAAGGTGCTTTCAGTGCCTGGCAATCACAGGGCAGACAGATGCTTTTTAGGGAGCTGCTTTGCAAAGGCCACATTCCTTCAAACTTCCCTTCCATCAGACTGTAAGGAAACAAAGAATGAGGACAAGTGAAGCACTCACACTCGCTAACCACCTTCCCGTAGTCAAAACAGGCAGTGTGCACACTGGGGCATTTGAGAAGCAGGGATGTAGGTGATGAGGGATTATGCGTGGCAGTCTTTATTGCCCTTATATTCCGCCACAGTTTTTCCCCAATTATTCTTTTGTACATCATTACAAGTTATAATTCGTCACACACACAATCCCAACCAAGCGCCCCGAGGGAGAAATCCCCAATCATACAAACCTCACAGGGAGACAAACCCCTGATACAACACACTGATGGAGTTTGAATTCTCTAACTACTGCCCCCTGAGGTGAGGTAAGGCAATGCAAACAAGTAATGGAAGCTCATGCCTCTGGTCCCTCAGTGCCACACTGTGTAAGTGGGCTTCATTCTTTGAATCTAGGGGAAAGGGAAAGGGAAAAAAGGGGAAACTAAGATTGTGTTTCATTCATTTTATCGTTCTGAACGTTGATGAACATTTGATAATTACTAGAACCACAAAATGGACAAAGAAAGAGGCTATTCAGCCCACTGCACATTTACATTCCTCCTTGCCAAATACATATTCAATTCCTTTTTTAGGCATCAGTAACATCTCAGGATTTAGAAACTCTTGCCTCTGAGTTAGAAGGTAGTGAGGGAGTACGCCTGAGCTGCCATCTTTCAGCTGAAACATATGGTTTGTCCTCTTAGATCCCACAGCCACTATTCAAAGAAAAGTAGAGGCATTCTCTCCAGCGTCTTGGCCAATATCATCTAAAAACAAATATCTGGTCATTATCACACTGCAGCTAGTGGGATCTAACTGGGTGCAAATTGGCTGCCTTGTTTCTTACATTACAACTGTGGCTACACTTCCAAAGAACTTCAATGGCCCCCGCTAACTCATAGGAATCTCTGGCTTGTGACCAATTAAAATGGCTTATTTGGAAAGGCGCCAAACACACAGAGACTTTATCGGCAATGTGCAGAGTTACAGTCAAGGCAGCAGAGGGAACACACAATCTCCAAACAACCCACCTAACTAATCCTTCAAGCACCACCTGTCCCGCAGGTGGCAGAGTCTGTAGATCTTCAATTGGGCTTAATCAGCCATCTCAGAACTCATCAAATCATCCTCAATCCTGAGGTTTGCTTAAGAAGAGTGGACTTCATTGGTTTTAAAGTGCTTTGGATATCCTGACATTGTGGAAAGGGATACAGAAGTGCAAGTCTCTCATTCTAATTGATATTCTGATCTCTGCTTAAAGAGCCAATTGTGGTAAAAGCATCATCCTGTTCTAATCGCCCTCTGTGTGAAATAAACTTCAATACTGTCTATTCTTCCACTTAGAATCCTCACTCTCTGCCCCTTATTACCAATTCACAGGACTCTATTACTTTCTCATATGAGATGTCCCATGTGCTTTGTGGGGGAAAAAAAGCTATATTTTATGTTGGGTGATGGTCCCTTTAAGAACTCAGTTTCTCTGAAAGAAGAGTTTTTGTAAAAAAAACAGCTTGCCTCCAGTAACTGATCATAGAGTCATAGAGATCTTACAGCACAGAAAAAGGCCCTTCGGCCCATCAAGTCTGCACTGGTCAAACAAGTACCTAACTATTCTAATCCCATTTTCCAGCACTAGGCCCATAGCCTTGTATGCCATCCAAATACTTCTTCAATGTTATGAGGGTTTCTGCCTCTACCACCCTTTCAGGCAATGAGTTCCAGGTTCCCACCACCCTCTGGGTGAAAAAACTCTTCCTCACATCCCATCTAAACCTCCTGCCCCGTACCTTAAATCTATGCCCCCTGGTTATTGATCCCTCCAGCAAATGGAAAAGTTCCTTCCTGCCTACCCTATCTATGCCCCTCATAATTTTATACACCTCAATCGTGTCCCCCCTCAATCTCTTCTGCTCCAGGGAAAATAACCCCAGTCTATCCAATCTCTCCTCATACCTAAAACTCTCCAGCCCAGGCAACATTCTGGTAAATCTCCTCTGCACTCTCTCTAGTACAATCACATCCTTCCTATAATGCAGATTCCAAAACTGCACGCAATACTCTAGCTGAGACCTAATCGGCGTTTTATACAGTTCCAGCATAACCTCCCTGCTCTTATATTCTATGCCTCGGCTAATAAAGGCAAGTATCCCATATGCCTTATCTTAAGGGGCCAGTGGACATGCACACCAAGGTCCCTCTGATCCTCGGTACTTCCCAGGGTCCTACCATTCATCGTGTATTCCCGTGCCTTGTTTGTCCTGCCCAAGTGCATCACCTCACACTTATCCAGATTAAATTCCATTTGCCACTGATCAGCCCATCTGACCAGCCTGTCTATATCCTCCTGTAATCTAAGGCTATCCTCCTCACTATTTACCACCCCACCAATTTTTGTGTCATCCGCGAACTTACTGATCAACCCTCCTACATTCAAGTCTAAATCATTTATATATAGCACAAACAGCAAGGGACCCAACACTGATCCCTGTGGAACTCCACTGGACACAAGCATCCAGTCACAAAAACACCCCTCAACCATCACCCTCTGCTCCCTGCCACTCAGCCAATTCTGGATTCAATTTGCCAAATTGCCTTGGATCCCATGGGCTTTTACCTTCGTAATCAGTCTCCCATGCGGGACCTTATCAAAAGCCTTGCTGAAGTCCAAGTAGACTATGTCATATGCATTGCCCTCATCTACGCACCTGGTCACCTCTTCGAAAAATTCCATCAAATTAGTCAGACATGACCTCCCCTTAACAAAACCATGCTGACTGTCCTTGATTAATCCCTGCCTCTCCAAGTGTAGATTAATTCTGTCCCTCAGAATTGCTTCCAATAGTTTCCCCACCACTGAGATTAGACTGACTGGCCTGTAGTTCCCTGGTTTATCCCTTCCTTCCTTCTTGAATAACGGTACCACATTGGCTGTCCTCCAGTCCTCTGGCACTTCTCCTGTGGCCAGAGTGGTATTGAAAATTATTGCCAGCGCCCCTGCTTTCTCTTCCCTTGCCTCAACTCAACAGCCTGGGATACATTTCATCCAGGCCTGGAGATTTATCTACTTTTAAACCTGCCAGACCACTTAGAACCTCCTCCCTTTCTATGCTAATTTCTTCAATTATATCACTGTCCTTATGCCTGATTTCCATACCCACGTCGTCCCTCTCACTTGCGAACACCGACACACTCAAGTATTAATTTACAACCCTATCTATCATGTGACCAAATGCCTGGAAGATAAACAATAAGAAAAAAAGGGTCAACCAGAAGTTAGTTATAGGGGTGAGTAGGTCCCTGGATGTGATTCTGTGTTCAAGCAGTTTTGGGTTTAGTTTAGAATGAACTGGCCAGAAGGAACATTTCTTTCCAGCAGGATTCAGTTGAAATTGTGTGTGTTGGCTAAAAGAGCTTTTAAAAACCTGGTTAACTGAAGGACTATACTAACTGTGGATTGAACTTCTGGGATAACCAAGATGAGAAGAGCGAGGGAGAGAGAAAGAGAGAGAAGTAGAGAGAGAGTTCATGGATACAAGACTCCAGAGTTAATCAACATTTAGAACCAGGAGAGTTCTGATCCGAGCTGGCTATGCTTAAGACACTAGCAATACGCGTGTTGAATGAGGAGTCTAAAACTGTATGACAGATTGAGGGGATTTGAAGGGAGAACCTTGTCAGAAGTAAATGGAAGGTCCAAGAAATCTCAAACCTTATACAAACCTTTGAAGCAGTACTAAGACCAAGTGGTTAATCTTCCAATTTTGATAAGTATCTGACTTGAGTTTTTAGGGTGGAAGTCAAATGGGTGTAGAAGGAAATTTGAGTTAAGAAGTTCAGTTTAGAGTATAAGTAACTGTGCTCATTGTACTTTTAATATTTTTAATGTAATGGGCTAGTTTAGATAGAATGTAGTCATTAGTATTCTCATTATTTGAGTTTTTGTGTAGTAAGATGCTTTTGTTTTAAACCGTGAACCTTGGGGCTTCAATTCTTTTAGTAAAAGCCTGGGTTTTCAGATTTTCAAAAAAGTAATAAACATTTTACTGGGCTGTACTGAGATCATAAAACATAACCATTCATTACTTGGAAAACCTTCATTAAATCTCCCTCATCCAATCTAACATCTCCATCAGCCTTGTCCCCAAACAGCAAAGGCAACAAGAGCAATGTTGCAAGAAAATTAACATTGAAATCCTCACAGATCCCACCAACACAGCCCTTCTCAGTCAGCAGTTCACTGCCAACCTCTCAATCTCCAGCCAAAAGGAGTTACAGTGTGCCCATAGTGCCTGGTCAACCCTAAAAGTCCACCATAACAAGCACCTGTGAAGAGGTCCTTGGTCTCTCTACAGGAAACATCATGACTGATTTTTTGCATTTTATATAGTGCCTTTAAAGTCCTCCATGATCCTTCAAAGGAACATTTTTTTACAAAACCTGACACTAAACCACATACAACTGAGGCAGATCTTACAGGTGAAGTGAGACTTAGAGAGCTAGAGAGGTTTAAGGAGGGCTTTCCAGAATTTAGGGCCCAGGCAGCTAAAGGCACGACCAACAATGATGGAGCAATTAAAATAGGTAACATGCAAGCAGCCAGAATTAGAAAAGCGCAAATATCGCAGAGAGTTGTGAGGCTGGAGGAGTTTACAGCAATAGGGAGGGTGAGTCCATGGAGGGATTTGAGAACAAGGATGAAAATTCTTAAATTGAGGTGTTGGCAGGGCATGACCTAATGTAGAGCAGAGGGGTGATAGGTGAACAGGATACTGACAGCAAATTTTTGGATGACCTCATGTTTATGGAGGATGGAAGACAGGAGGTCAGCCAGGAGAGGATTGGAAGAGTCAAATCTAGACATAAATAAGGAATAGGTGAGGGTTTCAGCTGCAGAGAAACCAAGGCTAGGGCAGAATAGGAGACAATTACGGAGGTGGAAATCTGTGTCTGCATGGACATGTGGTCTGTGGCTCATCTGAAAGTCAAATACAACACAAAGGTTGCAAACTGCCTGGTTTCATCTCAGACAGTTGCCAGGGATAGGGATAGAGTTGTTAGCTAGGGAATGGAGTTTGTGATGAGATGCCTGCACATGGAGGTGTCACATCTTGCCCATCCTCAAGTCGTCTTTCCTGTAAACATTGTGGCTTGGAGCATAGTCAGTGGCACATCACCTTGTTTGGTGTGTCACTTGGCACGCATGCAAATGCCTATCATTGCATGCCATTGATGTGGGTGTGTCACCGTGGGCGTATCGCCTTGCACATGCATTAATGCAATTGTCGCCTGGCACAAGCATAACTGAGTGTCCACTTCTAAGCACCTTACCACAGGTGTCTCACGTTGCATACTCATGAATGTGAGCCTGTCAATTTGTACATGAGCCATTCTGAGTGCAACGCGTTGCACATGCATTAGCTCGAGTGCACGTTGTGTGTATTGCCTTGGATGAATATTCATGTGGGTGTGAGCTTGCATATACGCTAATGTGGCTGTGTCATGTTGCATGCCCGTTGACATGAGCGAATCGATTTGTGTGCGCCTTTTGAACATGCGTTAATGTGAGTATGAAATTGCGTATTTGGGTTCATGAGTCTGTTGCCTTGTATGCGCTTTGTTGTGAGTCTGTGACCTCACATACACATGTGTACTAGTGGGGGAAGATGCCTTGCTTATAAGCACTAGCAGTGCACAATGACTTGTGCCAGTGGGAGCAGTCAGATTGCCTGCACACACACGAATACACAGGAGGGAGGTGTGGAGGAGGTGGAGAGGGAGTCGCTTCTGTTGAAGAGTAATGAGGACTCGAAACGTCAACTCTTTTCTTCTCCGCCGATGCTGCCAGACCTGCTGAGTTTTTTCAGGTAATTCTGTTTTTGTTTTGGATTTCCAGCATCCGCAGTTTTTTGTTTTTATCAAGGGAGTCGCTTTACATGCTTGAGAAAGGTTCTTGGGAATGAGCTGGGTCAAGTGGATCAAGTATCAGTAGGGGACATTAAGGGGCCAATGATCATTGTACCATAAGGTTTATGTTAGCTATGAAAAAGAACAAGGGGCAACATCGAATAAAAATAATTAAGTGAGGGAGGATAAACTTCAATAGGCTGGAAACAAATTTGGCTCAGATAAATTGGAATCAAAGATCGGCAGGCAAAACTCGAATGAATAATGAGTTGCCTTTAAAAAGTAGATAACTCGGATGCAGTCAACTTGTACATGAACTGTTGTGAGTGCAGCACGTTGAACATGCATTAGCTCGAGTGCACGTTGTTCCCTACGAGGGGAAAGGTAGGGAAAACAAATCCAGAACTCCCTGGCTGACTAAAGAGTTAGAGAGTAAGATGAAGCAGAAAAAGGGTAGATATTACAAATATCAGGTGGATAATAAATTGAGAATCAAGTTGAATATAGAAGGTGGGTAGGGGAGTTAAAAAAGGATATAAGAGAAGCAGAGAGGCAGTATAAGAAGAAACTGGCGGCTAACAAAAAAGGGAATCCAAAAGTCTTCTATAAGCATATAAATAGTAAAAGGGTGATAAAAGGGCGAGCGGAGCTGCTTCTGGACTTAAAAGGGGATTTACACGTTGAAGCAGGGGACATGGCTGAGGTACGAAATGAATACTTTGCATCTGTGTTTACCAAGGAAGAAGATGCTGCCCAAATCATGGTGAAAGAGGAGGTAATTGAGACACTTGATGGGTTTAAAAGTGATAAGATGATTAGATGGGCTGGCTGTACTTCAAGTTGTTATGTTACCAGGACTGGATGAGATGCATCCAAGGAGACTAAGGGAAGTGAGAATGGAAATTGTTGAGGCACCGGGAATAATTTTCCAACCTTCCTTAGGTACAGGGGTGGTGCCAGAGGACTGGAGAATTGCAAATGTTACACCTTGTTCAATAATGCTGTAAAGATAAGCCCAGCAACTCGAGGCCAGTCAGTTAGTTTGCCAACCTCAGTTGTGTGGAAACTTCTAGAAATGATAATTTGAGACAAAGTTAAAAATCACTTGTACAAATGTTGGTTAATTAAGGAAAGCCAGAGCAGATTTGTACAGGGAAAATTAAGTTTAACTAACTTGAGTTTTTTGAAGAGGTGGATGCGGATAATGCAGTTGATGTGGTGTACATGGATTTCCAAAAGGCATTTGCACAACAGAATTGTAAGTAAAATTAGAGCTTATGGAATAAAAGGGACAGGAGCAACATGGATAAGAAATTAGCTGTGTGGCAGGAAACAGAGTAGTGGTGAATGGTTGTTTTCCAGGACTGGAGAAAGGTTTGTAATGGGATTCCTCAGGGGTCGGTGTTAGGACCCCTTCTCTTCTTGATATATATTAATGGCCTAGACTTTGGTGGAAGGGCACAATCACAGAATGGTTAAAGCACAGGAGAAGGCCATGTGGCCTGTCGTGACTGTGCTGGCCCTCTAAAGGAACAATTCACCTAGTGCCACTCCCCTGCCTTCTGCCCATAGCCCTGCACATTTTTCCTTTTCAGATAATAACCAAATTCTCTCTTGAATGCCTAGACTGAAGCTGCCTCCACCACACTCTAAGGCAGTACATTCCAAATCCTAACCACTCGCTGTGTGGAAATGTTTTTCCTCATGTGGCCATTGATTCTTTTGCCAATTGTCTTAATCTGTGCCCGCTGTTTCTCAATCTTTCCACCAATGGGAATAGTTTCTCCTTATCTATTCTGTCCAGACCCCCTCATGATTTTGAATACCTAATCTCCACTTAGCCTTCTTTTCTCCAAGGAAAACAGTCCCCGCTTCTCCAATCTATGTAACTGGAGTTTGTCATCCCTGGGAATAACTCTCATGATTTTTTTCTGCACTCTAATGCCTTCACATCCTTCCAAAAGTGTGGTGCCCAAAACTGGGTGCAGTACTCCAGCTGAGGCCGACTCAGTATTCTACACAAGTTTAACATAACTTCCTTGCTTTCATACTCTGTGTCCCTATTTATGAAGCCTAGGATGTTGTATGCTATATTCGCCGCGCTCTCAACCTGTCCTGTCACCTTCAATGATTTATGCACATATACACCCACATACTTCTGCTCCTGCACCCCGTTTTAGTGTTTTATCCTTTGTTTATATTGTCTCTCCAAGTTATCCTACCAAAATGAATCACTTCATACTTCTCTGCATTAAATTTCATGTGCCATTTGTCCACCTATTCCACCAAACTGTCTATGTCTTTTTGAAGTTCTATACTTTCGTCCTCACAGTTCACAATGCTTCCAAGTTTTGTATCGCCTGCAAACTTTGAACCTGTGCCCTGTACACCAAGGTCCAGGTCATTGACATATATCCCAGCACCAAACCCTGGGAAACCCAATATAAACATTCCTCCAGTCCGAAAAACATCCATTAACCGCTACTCTTTTTTTCCTGTCACTCAGCTAATTCTGCATTCATGTTATTACTGTACTTTTTATTCCATGTGCTATAACTTTGCTCACAAGTCTATTGTGTGCCACAGTATCAGGTATTTTGGAAATCCGTGTATGCCACATCAACAGTATTGCCCTCATCAACCTCACTGTTACCTCAACAAAAAACTCCAGCAAGTTAAACACGATTTACCCTTAACATATCCGTGCTGGCTTTCCTTAATTAACCCACATTTGCCTAAGTGACTATTAACAAAATTTAGTCAAAATAAATAGAAAAATAAAAAGCACAAGTGCAAGGGTCACCATAAGAGTGCGGGTGCTTGTGAGGAGGTCACCATGAGAATTTGGGCATAGTGCGGGGGTCACCGTGCAAATTCATGTGCTTGTGCAGAGGTCACCATGAGTGCGCAGGCATTTGTGTGGGGGTCACCATGAGAATTCGGGTACTGGAGCAAGGGTCAGCCTGAGTGTGCAGGCACTAGTGCGGGGGTTACCATGAGAATCTGGGTGCTAGTCTAGGGGTTCATCATGAGAATGCAGGCACATGTGCGGGGGTCACCATGTGAGTGCGGGCCCTGGAGCAAGGGTCAGCCTGAGTGTGCAGGCACTAGTGCGGGGGTTACCGTGAGAATCTGGGTGCTAGTCTAGGGGTTCATCATGAGAATTCGGGCGCATGTGCCGGGGTCACCATGAGAATTCGGGTGCTAGTGCCAGGGTCACGATGAGAGTTCGGGGGCTTGTGCTGGGGTCACCGTGAGAATTCGGGCACTTGTGCAGGGGTCACCGTGAGAATTCAGGCGCTTGTGCCGTGGTCAACATGAGAATTCAGGTGCTAGTGCCGGGGTCACCATGAGAATTCAGTCGCTTGTGCCGGTGTCAGCATAAGAATTCGGGTGCGGCGGCCCGGGGTCACCATGAGAATTCGGCTGCTAGTGCCAGGGTCACCATGAGAATTCGGGCGCTTGTGCCAGGGTCACCATGAGAATTCGGGCGCTTGTGCCAGGGTCACCATGAGAATTCGGGCGCTTGTGCCAGGGTCACCATGAGAATTCGGGCGTGTGAGCCAGGGTCACCATGACAGCATGGGCGCTAGTGCCTGAGCCACCATGATAATTCGGGCACTTGATTGGGGGACACCATGAGACTGTGGGCCCTTGTGCTGGTGTCACCATTAGGATTCTGGCGCTTGTGCGCATGTCACCATGAGAATTCGGGCACTAGTGCGGGGCTCAGCATGCGAATTCGGGTGCCAGTGTGGGAGTCACCATGTGAGTGCTGCCATTAGTGTGGGCGTTAGTGGGCCCTTGTGCCAGAGTCACCATTGGAATTCTGGCGCTTTTCCGGGAGTCAGCATGAGAATTCAGGCACTAGTGTGGGGGTCACTGAGAGAACTCGGGTGCTAGTGCGGGGGTAACCATGGGAATTCAGGTGCTAGTGTGGGGGTCACCATGAGAATTCAGGTGCTAGTGCAGGGGTCGCTATGAGAATTCAGGCGCTAGTGTGGGGGTCACCATGAGAATTCGGGTGCTAATGCGGGGGTCATCATGAGAATTCAGGCGCAGCTGCCGGGGTCACCGTGAGAATTCGAGCGCTCATGCGGGGGTCACCATGAGAATTCGGGCACTAATGTGGTGGGTACCATGAGAATTCGGGCACTAGTGTGCGGGTCACCATGAGAATTCGGGTGCTAGTGCGGGGGTCAGCATGAGAATTCGGGTGCCAGTGTGGGAGTCACCATGTGAGTACGGGCGTTAGTGCGGGGGTCACCATGACACTGTGGGCCCTTGTGCCAGAGTCTCCATTGGAATTATGGCGCTTTTGCGGAAGTCAGCATGAGGATTCGGGCATAAGTTCGGGGCCACCATGTGAATGAGGGCACGAGTGTGGTGGCCACTGAGAGAACTCAGGTGCTAGTGCGGGGCTTGCCATGAGAATTCGGGCACGAGTGCAGGTGTCACTATGAGAATTCTGGCACGTGTGCGGAGTTGACCATGACAACACAGGCGCCTGTGCTGGAGTCACCATTGAAATTTGGGCACTAGTACAGGGGTTAACATGAGAGTGTGGGAGGCTGTGTGGGGGTCACCATGAGTGCACGTGCCTTTGTGTGGGGGTCACCTTGAGAATTCGGGCGCTAGTGCTGGGGTCACCATGAGAATTCTGGTGCTTGTGAGGGGGTCACCATGAGAATTTGGGCGCTAGTGCGTGGGGCACCATGAGAATTCGGGCGCTAGTGCGTGGGGCACCATGAGAATTCGGGCGCTAGTGCGTGGGGCACCATGAGAATTCGGGCGCTAGTGCGTGGGGCACCATGAGAATTCTGGCGCTTGTGCGGGGGTCACCATGAGAATTCGGGCGGTAGTGCAGGGCCAGGATCACCATGAGAATTCGGGCGCTGCTGTGGGGGTCACCATGAGAGGGCAGGCTTTAGTGCAGGGTTCACCGTGAGAGCGCGGGCGTTAGTGCGGGTGTCACCATGAGAATTCGGGTGCTTATGCTGGGTCACCATGAGAATTCGGGCGTGTGCGCCAGGGTCACCATGACAGCATAGGTGCTAGTGCCGGAGTCACCTTGATAATTCGGGCACTTGACTGGGGGTCACCATGAGACTGTGGGCCCTCGTGCCAGTGTCACCTATGGAATTCTGGTGCTTTTGTGGAAGTCAGCATGAGGATTCGGGCACTAGTGTGGGGGCCACCATGTGAATTCGGGCACTAGTGTGCGGGTCACCATGAGAATTTGGGTGCTAGTGCGGGGCTCGCCATGAGAATTTGGGCGCTAGTGCAGGTGTCACTATGAGAATTCTGGCACGTGTGCAGGGGTCACCAGGAGAATTTGAGTGCTTATGCTGGGTCCTCCATGAGAATTCGGGTGTGTGCGCCAGGATCACCATGACAGCATGGGCGCTAGTGCCTGTGCCACCATGATAATTCGGGCACTTGAATGGGAGCAGCATGAGACTGTGGGCCCTTGTGCTGGAGTCACCATTAGGATTCTGGCGCTTGTGCACATGTCACCATGAGAATTCGGGCACTCGTGCAGGGGTCAGCATGAGAATTCGGATGCCAGTGTGGGAGTCACCATGTGAGTGCGGGCATTAGTGAGGGCGTTAGTGGCCCCTTGTGCCAGAGTCACCATTGGAATTCTGGTACTTTTGCGGGAGTCAGCATGAGGATTCCGCACTAGTGTGGGGGTCACAGAGTACTCGGGTGCTAGTGCGGGAGTAACCATGAGAATTCAGGCACTTGTGTGGGGATCACCATGAGAATTCAGGTGCTAGTGCAGGGGTCGCCATGAGAATTCAGGCGCTAGTGTGGGGGTCACCATGAGAATTCGGGCGCTCATGCGGGGGTCACCATGAGAATACCGGCACTAGTGTGATGGGCACCATGAGAATTCGGGCACTAATGTGGTGGGCACCATGAGAATTCGGGCGGTAGTGTGCGGGTCACCATGAGAATTCGGGTGCTAGTGCGGGGGTCCGCATGAGAATTCGGGTGCCAGTGTGGGAGTCACCATGTGAGTACGGGCGTTAGTGCGGGGGTCACCATGACACTGTGGGCCCTTGTGCCAGAGTCACCACTGGAATTATGGCACTTTTACAGAAGTCAGCATGAGGATTCGGGCACAAGTTCGGGGGCCACCATGTGAATGAGGGCACTAGTGTGGTGGTCACTGAGAGACTCGGGTACTAGTGCGGGGCGTGCCATGAGAATTGGGGCACCAGAGCAGGTGTCACTATGCGAATTCTGGCACGTGTGTGGAGGTGACCATGACAACACAGGCGCCTGTGCTGGAGTCACCACTGAAATTTGGGCACTAGTACTGGGGTCAGCATGAGAGTGTGGGAGTCTGTGTGGGGGTCACCATGAGTGCACGTGCCCTTGTGTGGGGGTCACCTTGAGAATTCGGGGGCTAGTACGTGGGGCACCACGAGAATTCGGGCGGTAGTGCAGGGCTGGGATCACCATGAGAATTCGGGCGCTACTGTGAGGGTCACCATGAGAGGGCAGGCGTTAGTGCGGGGTTCACCGTGACAGCGCAGGCGTTAGTGCGGGGGTCACCATGAGAACTTGTGTGCTTATGCTGGGTCACCATGAGAATTCGGGCGTGCGCGCCAGGGTCACCATGACAGCATGGGTGCTAGTGCTGGAGTCACCTTGATAATTCTGGCACTTGACTTTGGGTCACCATGAGACTGTGGGCCCTCGTACCAGAGTCACCATTGGAATTATGGTGCTCTTGTGGAACTCAGCATGAGGATTCGGACGCTAGTGTGGGGGCCACCATGTGAATGCGGGCACTAGTGTGGAGGTCACTAAGAGAACTTGGGTGCTAGTGCCGGGGGCACCATGAGAATTCGGGCGCTAGTGTGGGGAGCACCATGAGAATTCGGGCACTAGTGCCGGGGTCACCATGAGAATTCGGGTACTAGTGCCGGGGTCACCATGAGAATTCGGGCGCTAGTGTGGGGAGCACCATGAGAATTCGGGCACCAGTGCTGGGGGCACCATGAGAATTCTGGCACGCGTGCAGGGGTGACCACGACAACGTGGGCGCCTGTGCTGGAGTCACCATTGGAATTTGGGCACTTGTACAGGGATCAGCATCAGAGTGTGGGCGGTTTTGTGTGGGTCACCACAGGAATTCCTGTGCTTGTGCAGGTGTCACCGTGAGAATTCGGGCGCTAGTGCGGGGGTCACCGTGAGAATTTGGGCGCTAGTGCGGGGGGCACCGTGAGAATTCGGGCGCTAGTGCCGGGGTCACCGTGAGATTTCGGGCGCTAGTGCCGGGGTCACCGTGAGAATTCGGGCGCTAGTGTGGGGAGCACCTTGAGAATTCGGGCGCTAGTGCCGGGGGCACCATGAGAAATCGGGTGCTAGTGCGGGGGTCACCATGAGAATTCTGGCACGTGTGCGGGGGCGATCACGACAACGTGGGCGCCTGTGTTGGCGTCACCATTGGAATTTGGGCACTTGTACAGGGGTCAGCATCAGGGTGCGGGCGTTTTTGTGGGGCTCACCACAGGAATTCCTGTGCTTGTGCGGGTGTCACGGTGAGAATCCGGGCGCCAGTGCGGGGCTCACCGTGAGAATCCGGGCGCCAGTGCGGGGCTCACCGTGAGAATCCGGGCGCCAGTGCGGGGCTCACCGTGAGAATCCGGGCGCCAGTGCGGGGCTCACCGTGAGAATCCGGGCGCCAGTGCGGGGCTCACCGTGAGAATCCGGGCGCCAGTGCGGGGCTCACCGTGAGAATCCGGGCGCCAGTGCGGGGCTCACCGTGAGAATCCGGGCGCCAGTGCGGGGCTCACCGTGAGAATCCGGGCGCCAGTGCGGGGCTCACCGTGAGAATCCGGGCGCCAGTGCGGGGCTCACCGTGAGAATCCGGGCGCCAGTGCGGGGCTCACCGTGAGAATCCGGGCGCCAGTGCGGGGCTCACCGTGAGAATCCGGGCGCCAGTGCGGGGCTCACCGTGAGAATCCGGGCGCCAGTGCGGGGCTCACCGTGAGAATCCGGGCGCCAGTGCGGGGCTCACCGTGAGAATCCGGGCGCCAGTGCGGGGCTCACCGTGAGAATCCGGGCGCCAGTGCGGGGCTCACCGTGAGAATCCGGGCGCCAGGGCGGGGCTCACCGTGAGAATCCGGGCGCCAGTGCGGGGCTCACCGTGAGAATCCGGGCGCCAGGGCGGGGCTCACCGTCCGAATCCGGGCGCCAGGGCGGGGCTCAGCGCCCGAATCCGGGCGCCAGGGCGGGGCTCAGCGCCCGAATCCGGGCGCCAGGGCGGGGCTCAGCGCCCGAATCCGGGCGCCAGGGCGGGGCTCAGCGCCCGAATCCGGGCGCCAGGGCGGGGCTCAGCGCCCGAATCCGGGCGCCAGGGCGGGGCTCAGCGCCCGAATCCGGGCGCCAGGGCGGGGCTCAGCGCCCGAATCCGGGCGCCAGGGCGGGGCTCAGCGCCCGAATCCGGGCGCCAGGGCGGGGCTCAGCGCCCGAATCCGGGCGCCAGGGCGGGGCTCAGCGCCAGAATCCGGGCGCCAGGGCGGGGCTCAGCGCCAGAATCCGGGCGCCAGGGCGGGGCTCAGCGCCAGAATCCGGGCGCCAGGGCGGGGCTCAGCGCCAGAATCCGGGCGCCAGGGCGGGGCTCAGCGCCAGAATCCGGGCGCCAGGGCGGGGCTCAGCGCCAGAATCCGGGCGCCAGGGCGGGGCTCAGCGCCAGAATCCGGGCGCCAGGGCGGGGCTCAGCGCCAGAATCCGGGCGCCAGGGCGGGGCTCAGCGCCAGAATCCGGGCGCCAGGGCGGGGCTCAGCGCCAGAATCCGGGCGCCAGGGCGGGGCTCAGCGCCAGAATCCGGGCGCCAGGGCGGGGCTCAGCGCCAGAATCCGGACGCCAGGGCGGGGCTCACCGCGAGAATTCGGGCGCTAGTGCGGGGCTCACCGCGAGAATTCGGGCGCTAGTGCGGGCCTCACAGCGAGAATTCGGGCGCTAGTGCGGAGCTCACTGTGAGAATTCGGGCACGTGTGTGGGGGTGACCATGACAATGCAGGCGCGACCATGACAACGCGGGCGCCTGTGCTGGAGTCACCATTGGAATTTTGGCACTAATACGGGGGTCAGCATGAGAGTGCGGGCATCTGTATGGGGGGGGGCACCATGAGAATTCGGGCGCTAGTGCAGAGGTTACCATGAGAATTCAGGCACTAGAGTGAGGGGCAGCTTGAGAGTGTGGGTGGTTGTGTGGGGTCACCATGAGAATTTAGGTGCTCATGCAGGGGTCACCGTGAGAATTTGGGTGCATGTGCAGGAGTCACCATGAGAATTCGGGTGCTTGTGCCGGGGTCACCATGAGAATTTGGGCACTAGTGTCGGGGTCAGCGTGAGAGCGCGGGCACTTGTGCAGAGGCCACTATATGCCTCACATTAATTTGGTCAGGTCACATTGCATGGGCACACGTTAGTCTGGAGGGTTAGCCTGTATGTGCGCATTACTCGCGGGGTCAAGTTGCAGGTGCACATTAGCCGGGGTTGTTCAAGGAGGTCACATTGCACGGGCACGCGTTAGTTAGACCATAAGACATAGGAGCAGAAATTAGGCCATTCGGCCCATCGAGTCTGCTCCATCATTCAATCATGGCTGATAAGTTTCTCAACCCCATTCTCCCACCTTCTCCCCGTAACCTTTGATTCCCTTACCAATCAAGAACCTATCTATCGCGGTCTTAAATACACTCAATGACCTGGCCTCCACAGCGTTCTGTGGCAATGAATTCCATAAATTCACCACTCTCTGGCTAAAGAAGTTTCTTCTCATCTCTGTTCTAAAAGGTCTTCCCTTTACTCTGAGGCTGTGCCCTCGGGTCCTAGTCTCTCCCACTAATGGAAACATCTTCCCCACGTCCACTCTATCCAGGCCTTTCAGTATTCTGTAAGTTCCAATCAGATCCTCCCTCATCCTTCTAAACTCCAGACCCAGAGTACTCAAACGTTCCTCATATGTTAAGTCTTTCATTCCCTGGATCGTTCTCGTGAACCTCCTCTGGACCCTCTCCAGGGCCAGCACATCCTTCCTGAGATATGGGGCCCAAAATTGCTCACAATATTCTAAATGTGGTCTGACCAGAGCCTTATAAAGCCTCAGCAGTACATCCCTGCTTTTATATTCTAGTCCTCTCGAAATAAATGCCAACGTTGCATTTGCCTTCCTAACTACCGACTCAACCTGCAAGTTAACCTTAAGAGAATCCTGGACTGGGACTCCCAAGTCCTTTTGCACTCCAGACTTCTGAATTCTCTCACCATTTAGAAAATAGTCTATGCCTCTATTCTTCCTACCAAAGTGCATGACCTCACACTTCCCCACATTGTATTCCATCTGCCACTTCTTTGCCCATTCTCCTAACCTGTCCAAATCCTTCTGCAGCCTCCCCGCCTCCTCAATACTACCTGTCCTTCCACCTATCTTTGTATCATCTGCAAACTTAGCCAGGATGCCTTCAGTTCCTTCATCTAGATCATTAATGTATAAGTTGGGAGGGTCAAGCTGCGCACGTGTTAATCATGGGGTCAAATTTCACACGCACATTAATCAGGGTGCTCAAACTGAGCGTATGCTTATCTGCGGGGGTCAAGTTGTGCACGAACATTACTCGTGGGATCAGATTGCACACATATGTTAATTGGGGGGGACGAGCTGCGTGCACGGACACTAGTGGGGGTGACTCACTGTCCTCAGATGCCATATTGTTTGACACCTTGCGTGTATACTGTTGCATGTCGCCTTGCATGAAGGTTGTTAAATCTTGTGCATACATTATAGAGTCAGAGTTATTTTTGGCACATAAGCAGACCATTCAGCCCATCAATTTATGCAGACTCTTCACGGAGCCCAATCAGTCCCTTTTCCCCTGCTCCATCTCCATAGCCCTGCAAGTTTATTTCCCTGACGTGTCCATCCAATTCCAATTGAAATCAATCATCTCTGCTTCCACCACCCTCGTAAGCAGTGAGTTCCAGGCATCCACCACTAGCTGTGTAAAAAAGTTCCCTTGCCCAAAATCTTAAATCTGTGTCCCCTTGTCCTAGTGCCATCAGTTAATGGAAGAGTTTTTCCTTTTCTATCTTAACAAGCCTGTCATAATCTTGTACACTTCTATTAAATCTCCCCTCAATCTTCTTTGGTCCAAGAAGAACAATCCCAGCTTCTCCAACCTAACCTTGTAGCTAAAATCCCTCATCCTTGAAATGATTCTGGTTAATCTCCTCCGCACCCTCTCAAAAGCCCTCACATCCTTCCTAAAGTCTAAATTGTTTCTCTCTATCCCTTCTGCCAAAATGCATCACTCCACGCCTCTCTGTAGAAAATTCCATCTGCCACTTGTCAGCCCATTCTGTTAGCCTAAATAGGTCCTGTTGTAGTTGATTCATATCATCCTCACTGTTTGCCACACTTCAAAGTTTGAAGTCATCAGCAAATTTTGAAATTCTACTCTGTACTGCACATGCATCAATATTGCATGCCTATTAATGTGAGTGTTGCCTTGCACGCGTGTTAATGTGAGTGTGTCACTGTGTACACCGGTTAATGTCACCTTGTATGCACATTGCACATCTGTGGCCTTGCAAGCACATTAATGTATGTCACCTTGCACATGCACTCTGGTGAATGTGTCACCTTCTTTTCACATTAATGCAATTGCATCGCCAAGTATATGTCCACAGTCCTTGGAATCAAAGAAAAGACATATCCCAGCCTGTTTTTATTCCTCGAAGAGAACTTGGATACTCTCCCCCACCCTTCAGAAGCCAGAATGTTCCTTTCATAACTAGATAAGTGACCATTCCAGCCTGATTCAATCACAAATCAGAACCATTATCCAACCTGGAGCCAAGATAATGAGTTGAACAATTTAGTGAGCTTCAGTTTTGTGACATCCCCCTTTTCTGAAATCTCACCTTGCTCCTGCCAGCTCCACCCTCTGCCTCAGTTACACTTACCAGTGCAAACCCCTAATGCAACTCAACATGAACTTGCATAAATAATGGTTCCCCATGTTAGCGCTGAAGACACGCACTGCATAAATCCCAAGGCCTATTATGAGATTCTATCAATAGGGGACTTACCTCATGAATCTCTTTCTTTGTCCAATGTGCTTGCAGGATGTGCAACAAGCGGAGAGGGTCCAGGCCTGGGGAGAAGCAGATTGATCGCCTGTGACAAGATGCACTTGAAACACTGTGGTATTGTTACTGAGTACAGAATGGGCACTTTGTGCCACCTTGAAAACTGTTAACCTTCGAGCTGTCACTCAAGATTAGCAACTGAACCTCATTCACAATCCAAACAAATCTCCAACAAACATCACTATGTCAGTGTTTTTATTAATAGTCGCAGAACTGTCCCCACTCACTAATGCCAAGGGTGTACTCCCAACATTTAAACAAATTGCCACCCTGCACAGCAGTTTTGTGTGTTAAGCACATCACTGGAGAGATAGCTTGGCACAGTTTGTGTAGATGGAGAGGAGGATAGGTTTATTTAATCGATTTTTTATTTAACATTATTCCCCCTCTGCCTTTGTCTTTTCCATCTGTTGTCCCTGACCCTCCACCATATTTCCTGTTGGAGAGCAACATCATCAGAAGACAAGATAGCCCAGATCAACACTTCAACCATCAGCCAACAGTATACTGGGTGTTCCAAGGCAGGCTCAGTGCAACCAGTGCCCCCTTTCACCCTTTTCCCATCTACCACTCACCTCACCCTCCTCCCCTCCACCATGCACCTTCCTTCCTCTCTTTCCTGCCCATCTCCCTCCCTTCCATCCTCCCTCTCCCACCCTCCTCTACCTCTTCCCCCGCCCCCCTCACCCCAATCCCTTCCCTGTGTGAGAGTTCAATGTCCTATAAACTGTTTTCTGGACCTCTTGATGTCGAGGGATATTGAAATCAGATTGTTGGAGTGGATTGTCATGTCATTAATGCAGACTTGGTCACTCAGTGAGTGTTGCTTATTTCCATCACCATGGGATTAGGGGTCAATGCTGCTGTCCAGTCATGTAATGATACAGGGATAACGGATCCAACGCACCATCTCACTGATTAAAATGAGGATTTGAACTTGGCTGTGCTGCCAAGGGAAAGCAGCAAGGGAGGCTGGGTATCTCCCCACATGGAGGGGCACTCCTCCTAGTGACTCGCTCAGAACCAATCATGCTAAAACCCTGGGAAGATGCTGTCCCTCAGCTGTGAACAGTCTCACATTAATTGGAGCTTCCTGTAACACTCCTGTGAAGCACCTTGGGACATTGTATTATGTAAAGATGGTATATAAATACAAGTTGTTGGTTTTGTTCTTGAAGTCACTTTTTGAAGTCACTTTTGTAGGAAATGCAGCCATTTTGTGCATAGCTCCCCCAAACTGCATTCTGACAATGACCAGACTATCAGTTTGAGTGATGTTGATTGAAGGAAAAATATTGATCAGGGTACTGGGGAGAACTCCCGTGCTTTTCTTTGAATAATGCCATGGAATCTTTTGCATCCACCAGAGTGGGCAGACAGGACCTCGGTTTCACAAGTCATTTCAAAGATGGCAACTCCAACAATGCAGCATTCTCTCAGAACTGCACTGGAGTGTCAAGCTGGATTATGTACTCGGGTTTCTGGAGTGGATCTTCAGCCCACAACCTTCTGATTCAAGCTACATGGTCATTTTGACTGATAACTGACATTCATAAATTTTTAACACGAATCAAATTCTCAAACTGCCATGGTGAAATTTGAATTAACCATCTTTGCACTCCTAGTCAGGAAACATAATCACAACAGGACAGATTCACAAGAATACCAAACCTCAAAGGGAACAGCAATTTATATTGCATAAGAACAGGGTGCTGAGCGGTTGGCAAGTGGACTCTGATTAGTAGAGGCATTGTCATGGAGAATGCACCAAGGAACAGTTAACTGCCAGATCTTTGTTTAAATTCAAACCAGGCAGGTCAACTCTGAATGGTCAAGGCATTGCCATGGGGAATGAACCAGGGAATGGCTGTTCCCCCAACCTTTGTTTAGTTGAAAAAGGTGCAATGCATGGACATGTTCTTTATGTATACAAAGGACAGGGTCCTGTGTGTGAATATATGTAGCTTCTAGCATGTGTAAATGAGCCACACTACGAGCCCGACTGATAATCTTAAACTGGTTGTCAGTGCAATTCTTAGCACAAACAGGATTGTTTAGCAAGTGTTGTCCAATTGCAAATCATTTCAAATGTTGGACATTATGTTCTGAGTTTTGCAAGTACAGTTGATTGAGTACAATCAGTACTTTGCCTGTTGCAAACAGTTGAAGGGACGTGCTGTTTGATATGAACCCCCAGTTGTTGGGACTTATGATCTACATGCACGCCGTCACACTGGCACTGAAATTCATATACCATATCACTCATGTGTGTGGTCGACAGGAGGTCTTTTTGGCTTGAGGCAGCATCCTATTAGTGGAGTAACCACTGATGTTGCTACTGCATAGTAGCAACTTGAAACAGCTCAAATATTTGAGGCACCTTCCCTTCCAGCATAATCTGAGATAGACTGGGCACTTATCAGGACCAAAAGTGGCAGCCTTAGGCGCATTCATGAGCTTGCACAACATGTAGCAAACAATGATCTGATCAGGGTAGCCATTATCCCACAGGATAGCTTTGATACACCCTATTTCAGAGTCCTAGGCACTTGGCTAGTGACAGAATGTAACTGAGGCAGAGACCAGGGAAGTGCTAGGAGCAATCTTCAATCTGGCCCAAGATAGCAGATCTCACCCAGGGCAGTAGTAAGAAGAAAATAAATGCCTGCACAGGGTTGGAAAGCGGGCCATCATCCAGGGTAGCCCCTCCAACTCATTATCCAGAAGCTTTACTGGAAGTATCTCAGCATAAATAATAGCAGGACCAGCTATGATGATGATCCTTGTTATCAAATAGCTTGCAGTTGCTCAATACTGAAGTGCACACATCAAGTACAATAACTTGGGAGGAGTACTAGCATCTCTACTGCAGTACAAAGACAATCAATAAGAGCCAATCTCACTGTATAATATTGTGGTGCATTGCTGTCTCTCACTATATAATACACTGGGACATAAGAACAAGAGTAGGTCATTTAGTTTCTCGAGTCAGTTCGGCCAATGAGATCATGACTGATCTGTGACCTAACTCCATATACTTCTCCTTTGCCGCACATCCTTTAATGTCTTTGGACAACAAAAATCTATCAAACTCAGTTTTAAAATTAACAACTGAGCAAGCATCGATTGCAGTTTGTGGAAGAGAGTTATATGTTATATAGTGATAATTTGTGCAAGAGAATTCCAAACTTCCACCACCATGTGTGTGTAGGAGTGTTTACTAATTACACTCCTGAAAGGTATAGCTCTAATTTATTGATTATGCCCCCATTACCTAACTCCCCAATTAGCGGAAATAGCTTTTGCAATCTACGTTATCTGTTCCCTGTACAACTCTTGTACCTTAGGGATATAAACTGGTTCTGTATCACATTAAATTCCTTTTTGAACACCTCCCACTGATCTTCTGTCATTTTACCCATGAACAGATTTGGCCAATTTATTGTGGACAGTCTCTGTCTCATCCTATTGTAAGACAGCCATACGTAAATCAGGAGACAGTAGCATAGTGGTAAAGTTATTGGACTAGTAATCCAGTGACCTGGACAAATGCTCCAGAGTAAAGTTCAAATTCTGTCACACTGGCTGGGGGAGTTTGAATTCAATTAATTAATAAATCTAAAGGCTAGTCTCATTAATAACTATACTGTTCCCAACTACCACTACATTTCTATTAACTTCTCCCTCTTAAATAGCTACCTGTGCCATGGTGTCATGGTCAGCTTGCGATACTACCTTTTCCACCTGAGTCTCCTTCATCAGTTTATACTGATTTTGACTGCCTTATTTATACTTGCCGCTTAGGGCCCTGGTGCCAGCCTGGTTCAGGTGATGCCTGCCTGAATGATACAGTTCCTTCCTGCCCGATACTGGTATCAGTGTCCCATGACGTGGAATTCCTCTTTCCCACACCACCCCTTCAGCCCCTTACTCCAAAGTGCCATGGTTTACATGCTGGCTGTCTTTCTAACAGTCTTTACCCTTACCCTCACAGGCAGCCAACACATTGTACCTGTTTGGATAAGATCAGTTTCTGAGAGTCCTCATTCTCTTTAGTACCTTGGTTCCCCTTACTCTGTACACTTGTTTGTCCTTCAAAAAGATTGCACGGCATCATCATCTGGGGTGTTTGGTTGGGTTCCGTTGGGAAGGCAGGGGACTGCTAAGGCCGATTGGTGCCCAGCAGGTTCTGCTGGAAATAGAATAGCATGCAACAGACAACTGAGTTTTGGACGAGTTTTGGCTTGGAATCTTCTCGCCTTGCCTTTTGTCTCTGCCTTTGCTACATGCTTGCTTTCGAAGGAGGCTGTACTGTTTTTCATTTGATTGTGCCAGGCACAGCAATCATGGGTACGCTTCTCCCAGGACTCAAAGTCATTATCAAGCTCCTAAGTGAAACCTTCAGAGTGTCCTTGTCAAGCTTCCTTTGACTGCCATCCCAGACTTAGGCTCTCCGAGGAAGATTGGCTTGATAAGCGAGTGTCAGGCATTCAGGTTGCATGATGAGCCCAACTCAGTTGTGACTGTCTCAATATGGTGTGGATGCTTGGCATGCCAGCTCCGGTGAGCACCTCACTGTCTGGTATTTTGTCCTGCCATCTTATCTTCAAAAGCTTCTGAGTGCAGTTCAACTGAAAGTGGTTGAGCTTCTTGGCATGCCACTGTTACACAGTTCAAGTCTCGAATGTGTAGAACAGAGTGTGGAGGGCTATTGCTCTACAGGTTTTCAGTTTGGTATACGGACTTACTCCTCTTTGTTCCCACACTGATGTTCCAAGTCTGCCAAAGGCTACTTTTGTTTTGGCAATTCTTCTATGTGTCCGTCATCAACATAGACAGCTCGAAAGCGTGTGCTGCGAGATAAGTGAACTTATCCACGGGAGACAGGTTCTAGACATGGACTGAAACTTTGGGCTCATGATAGGGCTTTCCTGGAGCAGGATGGCACATCACTTCAGTTTCCTTCATGCTGATCGTAAGGCCAATGCTACATTACATGTCCAGCTCTGAAGCAGCAGCTAGTGCACAGTCATTGCAAAAGAGGAAATCGCAAGCTATGTCCTTGGAGATCTTGGTGTTTTCCTGGAGTCGCCTCAGATTGAGCAGCTTCCCATCCATGCGATATCTGATTTCAATGCCAGGATCACCATCATGGAAGGCATCGGGCAACATGGCAGAGAAAGCCATGCTGAAGAGGGTTGGGACCAGCATGCAGTCCTGTTTAACTGGAAATGGTTCAGGAGACTCACCACCATCAAGGACACGTATGAGCATGCCATAATGGAACTGTCAAGCCATTGTGATCTGGACACCATTAATCACACCAACACCATTTTGAGCCTGTACATTTCTACAAGATGTGATCGAAGACAAGAGCCAACTGTCCTGATACCACTCTCCCTCCCTCATGTGTCAAGAGTGTCTCCAACTCGCACTTGAGCTCAATGACTCTGAGCCAGAGAGATTTGAGACAAAAATGTCCACTGTAGATGTGTTCACTCAGGACTGTCTCTCTGTCTATAAACGCCCACATACTGCAGTCCAGACACACAATCTGCTGTCATATCTTAGTCTAGATTATTCCACCCCTCTTTACCCCACCTTGTCCACACCTAACCCCTACCGCTCCTCTCTTGCCCCTTCCCACTCCTCCTGCCACTCCTCTCCCCTCATCTCCCCCCTCCCGCCATGATCCTCTCATCTGTCATTCCCTCCCCTCCACCCAGTCCCTCTGCCTCACCTCGCCCATCCCACATACCTCTTCCCCACCTCTACCCTATCTCCTTCACATCTCCCAACCCTACCCCCCTCCTCCCATTTCTCACTCCTACTGCTCTCCACTCCACTCCCCCTTCAAATCCTAACAACTTCCTCCCCACACCTATCCCTTCACCCAGCCTTAACACCCTTCGCCTCCCCTCTCCCACCCTTTATCCTCTTCTCCTCCCACCTCCATGCTCCCTCCCCACTGCCCCCTCGTGCTCCACTCCCTTCATCCTCCGCCCCTCTTCCATGTCCCCTCCACTTCCTTCCGCCCTTCTCGCCTCTCTTCTATCCCCTCCGCCTCCTCCCCCTTACCCTGTCTCACCCCCTTCCTTCTACCTCCACTCTACCCCTCTATCCCCCTCCCTCCTTTCCTCCCTCTACACCCTCCCTTTTTCACCTCCCTCCCCCTCTTCTCTCTCTCTCCCTTCCCCCCTTCTCTCCCTGTTCCCTCCCACTCACTCCCCTGTTAATTCACCCACCCATTCCTCATTCCCCCCCCACTCCTCTCTCCCGCTGGATCCCACTCCTCCCCCTACCTCCCTCCCTGTCCCATCTCCCCCACTTTCACCCTTCCCCCTGCCTCTCCCCAACTCACCATCCTTTCCCCCAACAAATCCAATTCTAATGGATTAACTGGGCCCTTCAACTAGCCACATCAGGCAGTATTTAATGGAGGCAAAGGGGAGGTGGTGGCATAGTGGTATTGTCACCGGACCCAGGGTAATGCTCTAAATTCTACCATAGCAGAAGGTGAAATTTGAATTCAATAAAAATCTGGAATTAAAAGTCTAATGATAACTATGAATCCATTGTCGATTGTCATAAAATCTCATCTGGTTCACTAATGTCCTTTAGGGTAGGAAATCTGTCATCCTTACCTGGTCTGGTGCCGGGTCCGCAGTAATGTGGTTGACTCTAAAATGCCCTCTGAATTGGCCTCGCAAGCTACTCAATTGCATGAAGTCGCTAATCAGTCAAAAAAAAAAATGAATGAAACCAGATAGACCAACCAGCATCGACCTCTGGGTCTTTTTCGGAGTGGCAGGCAGTGACTGGTGAGGTAGACCCTAACACCTACCGCTCCTCTCTTGCCCCTTCCCACTCCTCCTGCTACTCCTCTCCCCTCATCTCCCCCCTCCCGCCATGATCCTCTCATCTGTCATTCCCTCCCCTGCACCCAGTCCCCCTGCCTCACCTCGCCCAGTGCTTGGGCCGCAGCCATTCACAACGTACGAGGGAACCAAATATAATATTTCCCAAGCTTGCTGATGACATGAAACTTAGTGGGAACGTGAGCGGTGAGAAGGGTGCTAAGAGGCTTCAAGGCAATTTAAGCAGGTTGAGTGAGTGGACAAGTACATGGCCGATGCAGTATAATGTGGATAAGTGTGAAGTTATCCACTTTGGTAGGAAAAACAGAATGGCAGAGTATTATTTAAATGGTGATAAATTGGGAAATGTTGATGTACAAAGGGACCTGGTTATCCTTGTACTCCAATCACTGAAAGCAAGCATGCAGGTGCAGCAAGCAGTTAAGAAGGCAAATGGTATGTTGGCCTTCATTGCAAGATGACTTGAGTAAGGATGTCGTTCTGCGGCTGTACAGGCCTTGGTGACACCACACCCAGAGTATTGTGAACAGTTTTGGTCCCCTTACCTAAGAAAGGATATACTTGCCATAGAGGGAGTGCAGAGAAAGTTCACCAGACTAATTCCTGGGATGGCAGAATTGTCATATGAGGTGAGATTGGGTCGGTTAGGCCAGTTAGAGGGGATCTCATTGAAATGTATAAAAGTCTGACAGGACTGGATGCAGGGATGATGTTTCCACTGGCTGGGGGGTCTAGAACAAGGTCACAGTATCAGGATACAGGGTAGGCCATTTAATATGAGATGAGGAGAAACTTCTTCACTCAGAGATGGTGAACCTGTGGGATTCTTGACCACAGAAGGCTGTAGAGGCCAAGTCACTGAATATATTTAAGAAACAGATAGATTTTTAGACTCTAAAGGTGTAAAGGGGTTTGGGGAGAAAGCGGGAGTACAGTATTGAGATAAAGGATCAGTCGTGATCATACTGAATGGCGGAGAAGGCTTGGAGGGCCAAATGACCTCCTACTGCTCCTATTGTCTATGTTTCTATGTGGTCATTGGAAATAACAAAGGCAAAGCTAGCCCTGTCGACCCTGCAAAGTCCTCCTTGACTGGGGGCTAGTGTTAAAATTGGGAGAGCTGTCTCACAGACCAGTAAAGCAACAGCCTGACATTGTCATACTCATGGAATCATGCCTTACAGATCATGTCCCAGACGCCACTATCACCATCGCTGGGTATGTCCTGTCCCACCGGTAGGATAGATCCAGCAGAGGTGGCGGCACAGTGGTATACAGTCGGGAGGGAGTTGCCCTGGGAGTCCTCAACATCGACTCCAGACCCCATGAAGCCTCATGGCATCAGATCAAACATGGGCAAAGAAACCTCCTGCTGTTGACTATGTACTGCCACTCCCCCCACCCGACGCCAATCCTCAGCTGATGAATCAGTGCTCCTCCATGTTGAACACCACTTGGAGGTAACACTGAGAGTAGCAAGGGTGCAGAATGTACTCTGGGTTGGAGACTTCAACGTCCATCACCAACAGTGGCTCAGTAGCACAATTACTGACTGAGCTGGCCGAGTCCGAAATGACATAGCTGCTAGACTGGGTCTGCGGCAGGTGGTGAGGGAACCAACAAGAGGGAAAAACATGCTTCACCTCATCCTCACCAACGTGCCTGCCGCAGGTGCATCTGTCCATGACAGCATCGGTAGGAGTGACCACCGCACAGTCCATGTGGAGACAAAGTACCGTCTTCACATTGAGGATACCCTCCATCATGTTGTGTGGCACTACCATTATGCTAAATGGGGCAGGTTTCGAATAGATCTAGCAACTCAAGACTGGGCATCCATGAGGCGCTGTGGGCCATCAGCAGCAGCAGAATTGTACTTGAACACAATCTGTAACCTCAAGGCCCGGCATTTCCCCACGCTACCATTACCACCAAGCCAGGGGATCAACCCTGGTTCAATGAAGGGTGCAGAAGGGCTTGGCAGGAGCAGCACCAGGCATACCTAAAAATGAGGTGTCAACCTGGTGAAGCTGCAACACAGGAATACTTGCATGCCAAACAGCGTAAGCAGCAAGTTTTAACAGAGCTAAACGATTCCACAACCAACGGATCTGATCTAAGCTCTGCAGTCCTGCCACATTCAGTTGTGAATGGTGGTGGACAATGAAACAACTCACTGGAGGAGGAGGCTCAACAAATATCCCCATCCTCAATGATGGAAGAACCCAGCACATCAGTGCAAAAGATACGGCTGAAGCAATCGTAACAATCTTCGGCCAGAAGCGCCGAATAAATGATCCATCTCGGCCTCCTCCAGAGGTCCCCAGCATCACGGATGTCAGTCTTCAGCCAATTCGATTCACTCCACATGACATCAAGAAACAGCTGAAGGCACTGGATACTGGGCCCTGACAATATTCCGGCAATAGTACTGAAGACTCATAGATGTCTACAACACAGAAGGAGGCCATTCGGCCCATCGTGTCCATGCCAGTCAACAAAGATCTGACTACACTAATTGCATTTTCCAGCGCTTGGCCCATCACCCTGGAGGCTATGGCAATGCAAGTGAATATCTAAATACTTCTTAAATGTTACAAGAGATTCTGACTCAACCACCCTTTCAGGCAGTGAGTTCCAGACTCCCACCACCCTCTGGGTGAAAAAGTTTCCCCTCAACTCCCCCCTTAGCCTTCTACCTCTTACCTTAAATCTATGCCCTCTGGTTATTGACCTCTCTACTAATGGAAGAAGTGCCTTCCTATCCACCCTATCTAGACCCCTCATAATCTTATACACCTCTATTAGGTCCCCACTCAACCTTCACTGCTTCAAGGAAAACAACCCCAGCCTATCCAATCTTTCTTCATAGCTCAGGCCCTCCAGCCCAGGCAGCATCCTGGTAAATCGCCTCAGCACCCTCTCCAGTGTAATCACATCCTTCCTATAATGTGGTGACCAGAACTGCACGCAATATTCTAGCTGAGGCCTAACCAGTGTTTTATACAGTTCCAGCATAACATCCCTTATCTTGTATCCTATGCCTCAGCTAATAAAGGCAGGCATCCCATATGGCTTCTTAACCACCTTATCTACCTGCCCTGTTACCTTCAGGTCCCTCTGATCTTCAGTACTTTCCAGGATCCTACCATTCATAGTGTAATCCCTTACCTTGTTAGCCCTCCCCAGGTGCATTACCTTACACTTTTCCGGCCACTGTTCTGTCCACCTGACCAGTCCATTAACATCCTCTTGCAGTTTACGTCTATCCTCCTCACTATTTACCACCCTACCAATTTTCATGTCATCCGTGAACTTCTTGACAATACCCCAAACATTTAAATCCACATCAATTATGTACACCACAAACAGCAAGGGCCCCAGCATCAGGCCCTGCGGAACCCCACTGGAAACAGACTTCCAGTCACAGAAACATCCCTCCACTTCATGCCTCAGCCAATTTTGAATCCAACGTGCCACTTTGCCTTGGATCCCATGGGCTCTTACTTTCTTGACTAGTCTGCCTTATCAAAAGCCTTACTAAAGTCCATGTAGACCACAGCAAATGCATTACCCTCATTAACACTCCTGGTTACCTCCTCAAAATGTTCAATCAAATTTGTCAAACACAGCCTTCCCTTAACAAATCCATGCTGACTATCCCTGATTAATCTGTGTCACTCCAAGTGCAGATATATTCTATCCCTCAGAATTCTTTCTAGTAAATTCCCCACCACCGAGGTTAGACTAACTGGCCTGTAATTTCCTGGTCTATCCCTTCCTCCCTTTTTTAATAATGGGACAACGTTAGCAGTCTTCCAGTCCTCTGGCGCCTCACCTGTGGCCAGAAAGGATTTGAAAATTACTGCCAGGGCCCATGATATCTCTTCCCTGCCTCCCTCAACAGCCTGGGAGACATCTCATCCAGGCATGCGGATTAATCCACTTTTAACGCCGCTAAACCCGCTAGTACTCCTCTCTCTCGGGGTTAATTTCCTCTAATATTTCACAGTCCTCCACCCTGGTGTCTATACCTGTGTCGTCCTTTTCCATTGTGAAGGCCGACGTAAAGTATTCATTGAAAACTGCACCCATGTCTTCCAGGTCCACCCACAGATTACCTCCCTAATTGACCCCACTCTTTCACCAGTTATTCTCTTGTTCTTTATATATTTAAAAAACCCCTTTGGGTTTTCCTTTAATCTACCCACCAATGCTTTCTCATGCACTCTCTTAGCTTTCCTAATTTCCTTTTTAAATTCCCCCATGCACTTTTTATACTCCTCTAGGGACTCTGCTGTATTGAGCCCTTGGTTTCTGCCATAAGCTTCTCTTTTTTTCTTAATCCTAACCTTTATGTCCCTTGACATCCAGGGTTCTCTGGACTTGGTCCCCCACTTTGTCTTTACGGAACATATTTGCCCTGTACTCTCGCTATTTCCTTCTTGAATGCCTCCCACTGCTCTGACACAGTTTTATCTGCAAGTAGCTGCTCCCAATCCATTTGGAACAAAACATATCTCATCTTAGTAAAATTAGCTTTTCCGCCGTTTAGAACTTTTATTCCCGGCCAAACTTATCCTTTTCCATAACAATCCTAAATCTAACTGAGTTATGGTCACTATCTCCCAAATGCTCCCCTACTGATAAGCCTTTCACCTGCCCGAGCTCATTTCCGAATATTAGGTCCAAATCTGCCCCCTTCCTTGTTGGGCTTTCTACATACTGGCTGAAAAAGTTCTCTTGGATGCAACTTAAGGATTTTGCTCCCTCTCTATCTTGCACACTAAAACTATCCCAGTTATTATTTGGGTAGTTAAAATCCCCTACTATTACTGCCTTATTGTTATTATTCTTGTGCTCCAGAGCTTGCTCCCCCCCCCACGTGAAGCAATATCCAAACCCAGTTATGTGAAAAATTGCCCAAGTATGCTCTAAATACAAAAAACAGGACAAATCCAACCCGGCCAATTACCTCTCATTTGATCTACTCTCCATCATCAGTAAAGTGAAGGAAGGGGTCACCAACAGTGCTATCAAGTGGCACTTGCTTAACAATAACCTGTTCATTGATGCTCAGTTTGGGTTCTACCAGGGTCACTCAGCTTCTGACCTCATTACAGCCATGGTTCAAACATGGACTAAAAACCTGAACTCCAGAAGTGAGGTGAGAGTGACTGCCCTTGACTTCAAGGCAGTATTTGACTGAGTGTGGCATCAAGGAGCCCTAGCAAAACTGGAGTCAATGGGAATTGGGGGAAAACTCCGCTGGTTGGAGTCATACTTAGCACAAAGGAAGATAGTTGTGGTTGTTGCGGGTCAATCGTCTCAGCTCCAAGACATCACTGCAGGAGTTCCACAGGGTAGTGTCCTCAGCCCAACCATCTTCAGCTGCTTCATCAATGACCTTCCATCCTAAGGTCAGAAGTGAGGATGTTCACTGATGATTGCACAACATTCAGCACCATTTGCAACTCCTCAGATACTGAAGCGGTCCATGTCCAAATGCAGCAAGACCTGGACAATATCCAGGCTTGGACTGACAAGTGGCAAGTAACATTCGCGCCACACAAGTGCCAGGCAATGACCATCTCCAACAAGAGAAAATCGCCCCTTGACGTTCAATGGCATTACCATTGCTGAAACCCCCACTATCAATATCGTGGGGGTTACCATTGACCAGAAACTGAACTGGACTAGCCACATAAAAAGTGTAACTACAAGAGCAAGTCAGAGGCTAGGAACTCTGTGGCAAGTAACTCACTTCCTGACCCCCCAAAGTCTCTTCACTATCTACAAGGCACAAGTCAGAAGTGTTATTGAATACTCTCCACTTGTCTGGATGGGTGCAGCTCCAACAACAATCAAGAAGCCTGACAACATCCAGGACAAAGCAGCTCGCTTGATTGGCACCCCTTCCACAAACATTCACTCCCTCCACCACCGACGCACAGTGGCAGCAATGTGTGCCATCTGCAAGATGATTAACAATAACCTGTTCACTGACGCTCACCAAGGCACCTTGGGCAGCACCTTCCAAACCCCGGATCTCTACCATCTCGAAGGAGAAGGGCAGCAGATAGATGGGAACACCACCACCTGGAAGTTCCCGTCCAAGTCACTCACCTTCCCGACTTGGAAATGTATTGCTGGATCAAAATCCTGGAACTCCCTCCCTAACAGCACAGTGGGTGTACCTATGTGGCAGGCACTGCAGCGGTTCAAGAAGGAAGCTCACCACCAGCTTCTCAAGAAAAATTAGGGATAGGTAATAAATGATGGCCTAGCCAGCGACATTCACATCCTGTAAATTAATTTTTAAAAAAGGATCACCGAGGGACCCAGGTCACAGGTGACTGATGGAGGGATGGGGGTGGTTCCCAGCAGGGCCCCCTCTTCCCAATGCTGGGTCCCTCGATCAGGTACTGAATGCCTCAAATGTGGGACATCCCCTGAATGCCCGCAAGCAACCCTGAAAGGATTTGCCTTTCAGGCTTCCTCCACAGTGAGTTCCCCCATCCACCGCCGGGTGAATACCAGGGGCAACAGGATGAGGCTTATAAGTGGACATAATTGCCCACTTAAGGGCATCAATTGGTGGTCTTAATCGGTGAAGAGGCAGGAACATAACTGAATCTGCACCCTGCCCTCCTCCCCCGATTAACTGCCCACCCTGCCACCAAACTCACCTCAGGAGAGGGCATTAAATTCCGCTGATGAAAACACCAGCCTCCCCACATATGGGAGCGAAATCCTCCAAACTCCACTGTCACGAATAAACCAACAAACAATCCTCCATTTAGCACAGGCCAGTGTCACAAGCAGCACACTCCAGCACTACAGAAGCAAACTGTATGTAACATAAATAAGCTCAGGGAAAAACTGACAGCAACCTTCCCTTTGTCAAAGTACATTATGTGGAGAGCGAACACTCTGGCATCTCCGTCCCACCGACCTGTAACCTGAAAAACTAAGGCAGTGTCAGCTCAGCAACTCTTGTGTAACCAGGAGCTCCAAGTAGTTCAAGGTTCAGATATGGAATCTACTCAAACCTGTTCTCTATTTAGGGCACAATTTTCTTCGAATTTCCTTTTGTGCACATTTTTATTCTGATCCTAAACCCTGTTGCAAGTTGCAGTCGTGAACAGGAGCTTGTCAGTTCAGCTGCTGGCCAGGATTCCTGAATGAAATGGTCAACAAGTTTCAGAATTTGTATCCAGTTTAAGAATGCAGTCAGCCACATGAAGATATCCAAAGTGATAAATTATTGCTGCAGTGTAGGGGGAGTGGAAAGGATCAGAGAAAAATATCACTATCATCTCCTCAATGGAGCTCTTACAGAAAATAATTAATTTGATTAATAAGAGTAATCCAGCAGAAATAATGTATGGCATTTCATGTGAATTAAATGGTACAATTTTAAAATGGGTGCAAGAGAGACCTGGAAATGTATCTACACAAATCTTTGAAGTTGGCTGCGCAAATTGAGAGAGCTGTTGTTTTCCTTAGAGCAGAGACGATTAAGAGAGATTAAATAGAGATGTTCAAATTTATGAGGAGTATTGATAGACTGAATGATTAGTAACTGTTTACAGTGACAGGAGGTTCAGTAGCCAGATGACACTGATTTAAGATGATTAGCAAAAGAACTAGTAGGGACATTAGGAATAGTCTTTTTAAAGCAGCGATCTGGTGTGCAATCCTTAGTGGGAGCAGATTAAATAGTAAATTTCAAAAGGAAATTGCATAAGCAAAATGCACTGAGCAGTCTATCTTGTAACTTATGACTGTAATGTACAATTCTATGAATTAATTGTATGAAGTTCCATACAAAAGGCTCAGAAAGAAAGTTACAGTTGTTGCAAATTAACAACAGTGTGTGCACCCCAGAGTTAACTAGCACCTGTGCAACTGTATTCCAGCGAGAGTCAGTGTGGAACCCATATCCAAGGGAGGGTCGGTGTGCAGGGAACTGTATCCCAGTGAGAGTCAGTGTGTGTGGGACTGTACCCCAGTGAGAATCAGTGTGTATGGAATTGTACCCCAGTGAGAGTCAGTGTGTGTGGGACTGTAACCCAGTGAGAATCGGTGTGTATGGGATTGTACCCCAGTGAGAGACAATGTGTGTGGAACTGTACCCCAGTGAAATTCAGTGCATGTGGAGCTTGTAGAAACACTCTCTGGGAGGCTTCTTAGTCAAACAAAACAAACTTTATTTACACAAGAGCTTCGGTGACTGCTTGTATCCAGCCAGCCCCTCATACAGCCAATTTCTTCCGAGGGAACCCCTCCATAGAATTTATTCCCCCACACTAGCCACATATTGGTTGAACAAATCACGTGACTCCCTCCTCAGTTGAACTGATCTTAAAGTGATGGCATAACAGAAATATTTTAAAATTTTTTTTATTTTATCGTGTCCATGGACAGCTTATACATGGCCCAGCCAGAACTGGACACATTTTTGCGCCTTGTTGTTGAATTCGGCAAGATCTGCAACAGTGCAGGGTCCCTCTAGCGATAGGCATTGCAGGAGATGTTGCATAGTCTGTGCCTCAGTTCCACATTCACAAGTTATCGGGCTGGTTGTATATCCCCATTTGCTTAGTGACACCTTTGAACGACCTACACCAGTCCTATACAAAAACAGAATTACCTGGAAAAACTCAGCAGGTCTGGCATTTTCCAGGTAATTCTGTTTTTGTTTTGGATTTCCAGCATCCGCAGTAGTTTTTTGTTTTTATCACCAGTCCTATGTCTGTTAAGGCACTTCCAGGTTGCCCAGTTGCAATTAGCTCCAGGGGGAAGGCTTTCATCTGGTAGAATTTTCATCGCTGAGGATTATTCGAGACTGGCGAGCCGGTCTTTCCACAAGGCGATGCGGGCTTCAGATGGAGTTGATTGTAATGGAACAACACTGTTCATGAAGCTCTTCCTTGACTTTAGGCAGCTGAACAGAACATAAATATAACTCAGTGAGAGTCAGCGTGTGTGGAACTGTACCCCAGTGAGAGTCAGCATGTGCTGAACTGTACCCCAGGGAGAATCAATGCATGTAGAACTGTATCTCAGTGAGAATCAATGCGTGTAGAACTATATCTCAGTGAGAGTAGTGCGTGTGGAACTGTACCCCATTGTGAGTGGTGCATGTGGAACTGTACCCCAGTGAGAATCAGTGCATGTAGAACTGTATCTCAGCGAGAGTAGTGCGCGTGGAACTGTACCCCATTGAGAGTCAGTGTGTGTGGAACTGTACCCCAGTGAGAGGCAGTGTGTGTGGAATTCACCCCAGTGAATGTCAGTGCCTGTGGAACTGTGGAATCATGCTAGCACAAGAATACCTTCAGTAACATTGTGGGGGAGTGAAAAGCTGCGAGAATCAGATGAGAAAGATGTGAGAGTGCAGTTTAGAATGCAAATGTAGTAACATTTGCTTTTATTGCAGGGCTGGAGTGCCCTCAACTGGTGTGTAAAAACTGCCCATGCTCTCCTGTTTCATCTGCCTCAGGCATAGAGTGGGCCTGTGCTGTTCTATGAGCATTTGCTGGGAGATTGTACAGTGGCCTCAGGGACACCCATTCTTCCCACAGGGTTAAAAACAAAAAACTGCGGATGCTGGAAATCCAAAACAAAAACAGAAATAACTGGAAAAACTCAGCAGGTCTGGCAGCATCGGCGGAGAAGAGCAAGGTTGACGTTTCGAGTCCTCATGTTCTGTTGAAGGGTCATGAGGACTCGAAATGTCAACTTTGCTCTTCTCCGCCGATGCTGCCAGACCTGCTGAGTTTTTCCAGATATTTCTGTATTTCTGTTTTTGTTTCCCACAGGGTGCTTGAGATCCAGTAACTGGCCACATGCAGACTCATTGCTACAACTGCACGGCCCACAGAGCAGGCCCCAGGCACACACAACTTAAATAACTAACCACCTCGATTGCAAGAAGTGTAGCAAAAGCTTTGGATAATATTATTCTGTGCAAGAGCTACTTCTGACCCCCTACTCACCTGAAGTCCCTGCCCAGCCCTGATATTTATTATGTGAATCACACCAAGTCTGGCCTGACAATCCAATCAGTATTCACAGCAGCCCAGTTCCTGCTGGTTTACAATTCCTTTAAATGGAGAGAGGGCTTGCTACATCCTTGCAGCACAATGTGGTCATCGAAGTCATCCCATACATTTGGCTTAGTCGTTGTAAAACACTGCTCGTTTATCTCATGTTTATGCAAGAGGCTTTCTTGCATTTAAATAGAGTGTTTTAGTCCTCTGGCGCATATCCTGGGGATGACAAGTGGGGCAGGGAGTGTCAGCAAAGAGCTTCACACATACTAAATGGCAGACCCAGACCATTGTGTGCACAACTTGCTCTGCCATTTGTTAGGTATAGTGGGATGGACATTATATCATTGACTTGTGACCTGGCATGAATGCACCATCGTTCCAAGAAGAGAAAGGCCAGGGTGGCTGTCTCTGCTAAAACCTCTGAGTGAGATTAACCGTTTATGTTGGGTTGGCTGCACTATTGTTTGATCCAATAGTCCCAGAATGTAGCTTGCAGTGCTGGGACAGGACGGGCTGCTGAGAGATGAAAGAAAGACAGGCAAAGTCCGTGCCAAGCCAAACAAAGCCCTACTTGACTGATACCATCTGTTGGAGCCTGTTACACTGGAGGCCTCACTGCTGCTCTGGCTCACCCACTTTATGCTCCCTGCTGAATTACATTACACAGCATTTCAGCATATAGACAGCAAACTACTCCACCGACAACTAACAATTTCACATTCACTAGCCACTCTCAGTCAGCAACAGGGAGCAGCTCATCAATAGACAATATTGCAGCAAACAAACCAACCAGGGCTCCTGCTCCAGATCATCATCCAGAGGCTGGTGGGAAAGAAAGAGAGAATATATGTGTAAATGTGGCTTAGTGGTAGCTTTCTCTCTCTCACCCAAGTCTGTAAATTCAAGTCCAAGTTCCATTCCAGAGGCTTGAGTATGTAATCCAGGATAACATTCCAGTGCAGTACTGAGGGAGTGCTGCACTGCCGAAGGTGCCGTATTTTCAAATGAGACCGTAAACCGAGGTCCCGCATGCCCTCTCACGTACCAGATCTCTCAGCCACTCCTGGAAGAAGAGCATGGGATCTCTTCCCAGTGTCCTGGTCATTAATTATCTGTAAACCAAGATCACTAAAATAGATTGTTTGCTCATTATCACACTATTATTTGTGCATAAATTGTCTGCATAAACATTATTTGTGCATAAATTGTCTGCTGCATTTCCTACACTACAACAGTGGCTCCACTTCAAAAATATTTCATTGGCTGTAAAGCGCTTTGAGACGTCCTGAGGTCATGAAAGGCTTGACATAAATGCAAGTCTTTTATTAACGAAGGAATGTAGCCTGCTGACAGTATGGGATCTCCATTCCCACACACTCAGTGTGAGAGCATCATGACAGCTGAACTTTGGCCCCTCTGCAAAGTCAACACAATGGCAAGGAGGATGCTGGTCCTCCCTGGGGCCATCAACTGCAGTGAGACATCGCAGTGTTGAACTGCAGGTCACTTGTTGCTTGGGACCCACTTCTGTCGTCCTACATTAAGATATAGGCCAAGGGAAAGGCTTCCCCTCACACACAGGAAGGAACCCAAGCAAAGAGCATCTCCTTCCTGCCCACCAGTTCCTCAACCCAACACAACAAACTATTCTCACAAAGAAGGGAAGAGCACACATATCACAGGGCCGAGGGAACATTGCAATAATAGGACCGACAGCTTCATCCTGCTGTATCCCTGCCCTTAACCATTTCAGCCCCAATAATAGCTCAATAACCAATCACTGCAGCAACTTCGCCTAGTGCTATTTTTGCACCGAATGTTTTGAATTGTCCAATATGCTGAATAAGCAAAAATACAGCAAAGTGGAAACTTAAGCACCTCAAAGAAAGACAAGTAAAATATGAAGATTTTATTCTGCAATATGAAACAGGAAGAGCTCAGTTCTTTCTTTGTGACGTGATCCCTGCTGAGAGTGAGACATAACTATGAGCTGATATACTGTGGCCTGGCTCCAAGGCCTGTCTATGCTTTGGAACGGGAACTCATCTGTTCGTTGCAGGAAATGGTGTTGTTGGTGGGTGTTTGAAACACCTCCAGCAGATGAAGAGGGTGAGGAGTCACTGCTAAACTCACAGCAACAAAGCAGGTCTCTTCTCTGAGTGCCAGAGGTTGTTAAAGGGGCTGCGCACTCAAGCAAAACACTTTCTGGTCACAGAGTTATTACTACACAGAAGGAGGCCTTTCAGACCATTGAGTCCATGCCAATATTTGAATAAATTGTTGCTCGTACCTGAAATATACTGAGGGATAGAGAGGGATAGAGGAGTATAGTGCTCAGTCAGTGATTCACAAGGCATTTAGATACTACACTGGGGTTTGCAGCTATCCATAAACTGATGAGTTAGATGGTTGAATGGCCTTTCTCAAGTGGCTAAGGGGATGTGTTACTGGCCATCTAATGTTCAGCCTGAGCATCGAAACAGACACACAAACATAGAAACAGCTGTTAAATATTAGACAAATGAAACCTTTTTATACAACAGTTCTATAGAGACATCTGAGAGAGAAGATTCAATCCAAAAAGTGACAGAGCTGATCTTTTGCTCTGAAATGTATATTATTTCTCTAAAGCACTGGACTCTCTAGGGTCTGTTGTGTGGGGTGTTTTCACTTTCCAACATTGGTAAAAAGCTCAATCTTAAACAGGCTGAATCACATCACTCAATACGATCTGTTAGCGTCCCACAAAGGAACGGTTTTAAGCTCACACATGACTTCAACATGTACTGCCACACGAACAGGGCATTTTTAAAATTCATTTATGGGATGTGGGTGTCGCTGGCTGGGCCAGCATTTATTGCCCATCCCTAATTGCCCTTGGGAAGATGATGGTGAGCTGCCTTCTTGAACCGCTGCAGTCCATGTGGTGTAGGTACACCAACAGTGCTGTTAGGGAGGGAGTTCCAGGATTTTGACCCAGCAACAGGGAAGGAACAGCAATATTTTTCCAAGTCAGGATGGTGAGTGACTTGGAGGGGAACCTCCAGGTGGTGGTGTTCCCATGTGTCTGCTGCCCTTGTCCTTCCAGATGGTAGCGGCCGTGGGTTTGGAAGGTGCTAAGGAGCCATGGTGAGTTCCTCCAGTGCATCTTGTAGATTGTTCACACTGCTGCCACTATTCGTCAGTAGTGGAGTGAGTGAATGTTTGTGGAAGGGGTGCCAATCAAGCGGACTGCTTTGACCTGAATTATGTCAAGCTTCTTGAGTGTTGTTGAAGCTGCACTCATCCAGACAAGTTAAGAGTATTCCATCACACTCCTGACTTGTGCCTTGTAGATGGTGGACGGGCTTTGGGAATTCAGGAGGTGAGTTACTTGCCGTGGGATTCCTAGCCTCTGACCTGCTCTTGTAGCCACAGTATTTATATGGATGGTCCAGTTCAGTTTCTGGTCAATGGTAACCCGCAGGATGTTGATAGTGGGGGATTCAGTGATGATAATGCCATTGAATGTCAAGCAGCGATGGTTAGATTCTCTCTTGTAGGAGATGGTCATTGCCTTGTGTGGCATGAATGTAACTTGCCACTTGTCAGCCCAAGCACTGAACAAGAATATATAAAAAACACTAAGTTTACAGAGCTACTTGGCTGAGGTTGGGATGGGGAAGCTCAGCTTTGCTCCCTGCCATTCTCCTGATCCTGATCATTGTGCATGACCCCGACAGACTGTGAGGCGAGAATGAGGCTAGTTGTGATATCTCCTGCACTCATCAACTTGCTCACACCCGGTGTCCTGGGCTCAAACACAGAGGTAACTAAAGTCAGCCACAGCCCATAGAACTGAGAGTCAGCGAGAGATCAAAAAGGGAAAGCAGATGAACAAAATGTCATAACTATGAGCAACATGTAGTAACCCTGTACTGGTTACCTCACTGCACTAACATATCCCATTGCTATGCGCAACATGTAGCTGCTGATTGTATGCATGTACCTGTACACCTATCACTCATCATCAGGCTGGCTCCACAAATCCAGGAAACACACCAAATCCTGCAACAAAACAACACAGGCTGAGATAAGCAGAGCAAAGAAAGGCACACATTACAGCCCCAGCAGTCCCAATCCGCTCAGACACATTTACACACTGGAGAATATATTTTAAAGGCATAATGGTCAGACAGCTTTTTGACGAAGTAACAAAGAGAGTTGATGAAGGCAATGCAGTTGATGTGGTGTACATGGACTTCCAAAATGTGCTTGATAAAGGGCCATATAACAGGCTTGTCAGCAAAGTTAAGCCCATGGAATAAAATGGACAGTGGCAGCATGGATATGACATTGGCTGAGTGACAGAAAACAGACAGAAGTGGTGAATGTTTGTTTTTCGGACTGGAGGAAGATTTATAGTGGCGTTCCCTAGGGGATGGTCCTAAGACCTCTGCTCTTCTCGATATATATCATTAGTCTAGTCCTAGACTTTGGTGTGCAAGGCACAATTTCAAAATTTGCAGATGACAGGAAACTTGAGAGTATTGTGAACTGTAAGGAGGTTATAAGATAACTTCATAAGATATAGGAGCAGGATAGGCCATTTGGCCCCTCGAACCTGCTCTGCCATTCGATAAAATCATGGCTGATCTGATTATTCCACTTTCCTGCCTGCCCTCCATAACCCTTGTCAATCAAAAATCTGTCTCACTCAGCCTTGAATATATCCAATGACCCAGCCTCCACTGCTCTCTGGGGGAGAATTCCAAAGATTAATGGCCTTCTCAGAAGAGGAGGAATTTCTTCTCTCTGTCTTAAATGGGACACCACATATTTTAAACAGTGGCCCCTAGTTCTAGACTCCCCAATAAGGGGAACATCCTCTCAGCATCTACCCTGTCTAGCCCCCTCAGAATCTTAAATGCCTCAATAAGATCACCTCTCATTCTTCTAAATTCTAATGAGTATAGCCCAACCTTTCTTCATAAGATATTCCCTTCATCCCAGGAATCAGCCAAGTGAATCTTCTCTGAACTGTCTCCAATGCAAGTATATCTCTCCATAACTAAGGAGGCCAAAACTGTACACAGTACTCAAGGTGTGGTCTCACCAAAGCCTCACATGTCGCAAGACTTTCCAACTTTTATACTCCATCTCCCTTGAAATAAAGGCTGACATTCCCTTTTTTCCTAAATACTTGTTGTCCTGCATGCTAACTTTTTGCGATACATGCACAAGGACACCCAGGTCCCTCTGTACTGCAGCACACTGCAGTCTCTCTCCAAATAAATAATGTTCTGTTTTTCTATTTTTCCTGTCAAAATGGACAAACTCACATTTTCCCACATTATGCTCCATTTGCCAAGTTTTTACCCACTTGCATAACCTAGCTATATCCTCTTGCAGGCTCTTTGTATCCTCCTCACAACTTGCTTCCCTACCTATCTTTGTATCAACAATAAATTTGGCTGCAACACACACAGTCCTTTCATCCAGGTCATTAATATAGATTGTAAGTAGTTGGGGCCCCAACACTGATCCCTGCAGCACTCCACTAGTTAGTCTGCCAACCTGAAAATGGCTCACTTACCCCATTCTGTTTCCTGTTAGTTAGCCAATCCACTATCCATGCCAATATATCACCCCCCCAACACAATGAGCTCTTAAGCAAAGAGGATAGTGATAGGCTTCAAGAGGACATAGGCAGTCTGGTGGAATGGGTGGACACGTGGCAGATGAAATTTAATGCAAAGAAGTATGAAGTGTTACATTTTGGGAGGAAGAGTGAGGAGGGGCAATCTAAAATAAATACAGAATTTTAAAAGATGTGCAGGAGCAGAGGGACCTGAGGTTTTGTGTGCACAGATCGTTTATAGTGTTAGACTTCACCTCATTGACACGGTGCTGTCATTAAAAAGGCTTAAGGTATCAAATTGTACTGCACATAAGCTTAGTGATGAAAAGCCATAATTTGTGTGTATTATTGGATGTTGTTATTAAGTTTGTTACAGCCAGGTGAGGAAGGGTGGAGGGGCTCCCCTTTTTCCTCACTCCTTGGTTGATTGCAGCAAGGTTTTTAAAAATTTATGAGGATGAATGTGTCAATTCAGTGTATGTACTTAACTGTTTATGTGCTGATTGCAAAGAACTCAGTCCAACAGGCCTTCTTGAGTTCTAAACAAATAAAGGGTTAGTTCTTATTGTGCTAAAAACCCACCCAGGTAAAGGTATTAAAACATTAAAAAAACAGGTAAACATACATATCGACCATCGCAACACATACACACACGCACGCAAAAATACAAGTTTTTTCCAAATTGATTCATGGGACATGGGCTTCGCTGGCTGGGCCAGCATTTATTGCCTCACCATACTTGCCCTTGAGAAGGTGGTGATGAGCTGCCTTCTTCAACTGCTGCAGTCCATGTGGTGTATGTACACCCACAGTGCTGTGAGGAAGGGAGTGCCAGGATTTTGACCCAGTGACTGTGAAGGAATGGCGATATATTTCCAAGTCAGGATGGAGAGTGACTTGGAGGGGAACTTCCAGGTGGCAGTGTTCCCATCTATCTGCTGCCCTTGTCCTTCTAGATGGTGGTGGCTGTGGGTTTGGTAGGTGCTGTCGAAGGAGCCTTGGTAAATTCCTGCAGTGCATCTTGCACATGATACACACTGCTGCTACTGTGCGTCGGTGTGGAAGGAGTGAATGTTTGTGGATGTGGTGCCAATCAAGCTGGCTGCTTTGTCCTGGATGGTGTCAAGCTTCTTGAGTGTTGTGGGAGCTACACTCATCCAGGCAAGTGGGGGGTGTTCCATCATATTCCTGACTTGTGCCTTGTAGATGGTGGATAGGCTATGGGGAGTCAGGAGGTGAGTTACTTGTTGCATGATTCCTAGCCTCTGACCTGCTCTTGTAGCCATAGTATTTATATGGCTAGTCCAGTTCAGTTTCTAGTCAGTGGTAACCCCCATGATGTTGATATCGGCAGAATCAGCGATGGTAATGCCATTGAATGTCAAGAGGCGATGGTTAGATTCTTTCTTATTGGAGATGGTCATTGCCTGGCACTTGTGTGGCGTGAATGCTACTTGCCACTTGTCAGCCCAAGCCTATATATCGTCCAGGCCTTGCTGTGTTTGGACATGGACTGCTAAGGTTAGGTTGTTGAAGGGAAGCCAGGACCACTCTTCGCATTGGTCAAGAATTGCAAATATTTGGTTAGACGTTATTAGTTGTGTCAACACAAGTACACAGACTTGAGCTGAATGTTGCAAAAGCTGCCTGCAAAAGTATAAAAATAAAAAAGCATCACTAGGGTCCTTTGCACTTGCCAGAGGATAGTCTTTGTCAGAGGGCACTTGCTGAGGGAATTTGTCGAGAGAGAAAGTTAGGCGTAAGCAGTAGAGCACTTGCTAGAAAGTTAGTACTTGCATGGGTCATTGCGAGTCAACGAGTAATTGTCATAGGTTGGGGCTTGCCGTAAGAACGCAGATCAGAATTAGAATCCAGTATTGGGATTAAAGATAATTGCCTTGAGAAAATAAGCAGTCTTTTTTAGGACACTGCTTTCAGCTTGAGTGAAACACTCAGCAGCAGCTGTAAAACGTGCAGCTTGAGAGAGAGAAAGAGAAAAACATTCAGCAAACAGCTGTGAAATGTGCAGCTTCTGGAGTAAGGAGGACAGAAAGCTACAGCAGTTAATACATCACTGTGCTTGCACACGAGCAGAGGAGAGACCTCATCCTGAGTGAGACACAGCCTGAGTGAGTGTGGGTATTGGCAATTTGGTGCACAGTGGGAATTTGGTGCAGAGGGGAATAGGTGCTCTTTGCATTTTTCCTTTGATTCTGTGCTATCCAACTTCTTAAATCTTCAGAGCGTGGTCTTGCCCTGCTGCAGCAGTGGCGGCTACAAGGGAGAGAAATGACTGGTAAATAGTGGGTAAGGTCGGGTAATTATTTACTACTTTTACCGCTTATAGTTTAAGGTCTTTTTGTGGTTTATAGTTTGTATATACTGTAGTAACAAGGATCATGAAAGAAGGGCCCTAGAGTAATTGATTTAAAAGGTTTAATTCAAAGGGATAAGTCATGGCAAGAGAGCTCAAAGCCGTGGTGTGCTCCTCGTGCTCCATGTGGGAAGCCAGGAACATTTCCAGTGCCTGGGACCGCATGTGTGCAGGAAGTGTGTCCAGCTGCAGCTCCTGGAAGCTCAGGTTTCAGAGCTGGAACGGCGGCTGGGGACACTGTGGAGCATCCTCAAGTCTGAGAATTTTGTGGATAGCACGTTTAGAGAGGTGGTCACACCTCAGCTGAAGGGACTTGAGGGAGGAAGGGAATGGGTGACCACAAGGCAGTCCAAGAGAAACAGGCAGGTTGTTCAGGAGTCCCCTGGGGTCCCGCTCGCAAATCGGTATTCCATTTTGGAGGCTGGTTCCTCCAGGGAGTGCAGACAGAGCCAAGCTTCTGGCACCACAAGCAGCCTGTCTGTACAGGAGGGAAGGAAGAGCAATAGTAATAGAGGATTCTATAGTCAGGGGAACAGATAGGCGCGACGGTGGCCATCAACATGACTCCAGGATGGTGTGTTGCCTCCCTGGTGCCAGGGTCCGGGATGTCATTGAACGGCTGCAGGGCATCCTGAAGGGGGAGGACAATCAGGCAGAGGTCATGGTACATGTTGGTACCAATGACATAGGCAGAAAGAGGGATGAGGTCTTGCATCAAGAATTCAGGGAGTTGGGCAGTAGACTGAAAAGCAGGACCTCTCGGGTTGCAATCTCTGGATTACTCCCAGTGCCACGTGCTAGCGAGCACAGAAATAGGAGAATAGTGCAGATGTATACGTGGCTTAAGAGTTGGTGCAGGAGGGAGGGTTTTAGATTCTTGGATCATTGGGACCGTTTCTGGGGAAAGTGGGACCTGTACAAGCGGGACAGTCTACATCTGAACCAGAGTGGGACTAACATCCTTGCAGGCAGGTTTTCTAGTGCTGTTGAGAGGAGTTTAAACTAATTCGGCAGGGGGAGGGGACACAGAATGTTAGCAGAATAGAGACACATCATAATACAGTAAAACAATCAAGTCAGAGGGAGTACAGCTGCATTAAGTTTCAAGGGTGTAAGGCAAGGCTGGATGGCCTCTACTTTAATGCCAGGAGTATTACAGGTAAAAAGGATGAGTTAAGGGTGAGGATTGACATGTGGAATTGTAATATAGTAGCCATCACTGAGACGTGGTTGAGGAAAGGGCAGGATTGGCAACTCAACATTCCGGGATATAGAATCTTCAGGCGAGACAGAAGAGGGGTTAAAAGAGGAGGAGGCATTGCATTGTTAGTTAAGGGGTCAGTTACTGCAGTAAGGAGAGATGGTATCTTGGAAGGGGCATTGAATGAAGCTTTGTGGGTAGAGCTTAGGAATAAAAAAGGGGTAGCCACATTGTTAGGTGTTTATTATAGACCCCAGATAGTCAGCGGGAAATTGAGGAGCAAATATGTGCACAATGTGCGGAGGTGTGTAAAAACAATAACAATCGGGTAATTATAGTAAGTGATTTCAACTTTCCCAACATTAATTGGGATAGACATAGCGTTAAGGGCTTGGATGGAATGGATTTCTTGAAATGATACAGGAGAACTTTTTAGGTCAATATGTAGAGGGTCCAACAAGGGACGGCGCAGTGCTGGACCTAATTCTGGGGAAAGAAGCCGGACAGGTGGCTGAGGTGGTGGTGGGGGAGCATTTTAGTGATAGCGACCACAACATGGTACAATTTAAGCTTGTTATGGACAAAGAAATAGACAAGTTGCAAAAAAAATGTTTTGGATTGGTGGAGAGCAGATTTCAGTAAAATAAGGCAGGATCTGGCCAAGGTGGACTGGGAACAGCTACTTGTGGGGAAATCTACAGAAGAGCAGTGGGGGGCATTCAAAAAGGAAATGGGGAGGGTACAGGCTCAACATGTTCCCTCTAGGGTGATAGGAAGGACTAACCACCCCAGAGGACCATGGATGACCAGAGAAGGAAAAGAAAGACTTTTAGCAGGTACAAGGGAAGCAAATCAGCAGAGGCATTAGTGGAGGACTGAAAGTGCAGGGTGGAGCTTAAGAAAGAAATTAGGAGAGCAAAGAGGGGGTATGAGAAAGCTCTGGCTGATGAAAGTAAGGAAAATTCCAAGATATTCTATAAGTATATCAATGGGAAGAGGATAACCAGGGAAAGAATAGGACCCATTAGGGACCAAGGGGGCAATCTATGGGTGGAGCCAGAGGGCATCGGTAGAGTGTTGAGCGAATATTTCACATCCTTCTTCACCCAAGAGAATGAGGATGAAGGTATGGAACTCAGGCAGATGGACTGCGAGGTTCTTGAGCAAATTGACATAAGGAGTGACAAGGTATTGGAGGTGTTGGCAGGCTTAAAAGTGGACAAATCTTCAGGTCCAGATGATTTGTGTCCCAGATTGCTGAGGGAGGAAAGGGAGAAGATCACAGGGGCTCTGACTCGAATGTTTAATTCCTCTCTGGCCACGGGGGAGGTGCCAGAGGGATGGAGAACAGCTAATGTGGTTCCACTATTTCAGAAGGGTTGTAGAGATAAGCCAGGGAGATTCACGTCAGTGGTAGGGAAACTATTGGAGAAAATTCTGAAGGAATCTATCTCCACTTGGAGAGGCAAGGTTTGATCAGGGATAGCCAGCATGGCTTTGTCAGAGGGAGGTCATGCCTAACAAATTTGATTGAATTTTTTGAGATGACGACCAGGTGTGTAGATGAGGGTCGTCCAGTTGATGTAGTTTATATGGGTTTCAGCAAAGTCTTTGACAAGGTCCCACATGGGAGGCTTATAAAGAAGGCAAATGCACATGGGATACAGGGTAATTTGATAAGGTGGATTCAAAATTGGCTTAGTTGTAGGAGACAGAGGGTGATGACAGAAGGATGCTTTAGTGACTGGAAGCCAGTGTCCAGTGGCATGCCACGGGGATCTGTGCTGGGTCCCCTATTATTCGTCATTTATATAAACGACATAGATGACTATGTGGGGAGTCGGATTAGTAAATTTGCGGATGACACAAAGATTGGCCGGGTGGTTAACAATGAGGTTGAGTGTCTTGGGCTACAGGAAGATAGAGACGGGTTGGTCAAATGGGCAGATAAGTGGCAGATGGAATTTAACTCTGAAAAGTATGAGGTGATACACTTTGGAAGGAGTAATTTGACAAGGAAGTATTTAATGAAAGGCATGGCACTAGGAAATTCTGAAGAACAAAGGGACCTTGGCGTGTGTGTCCATAGATCTCTGAAGGCGGAGGGGCATGTTAGTGGGATGGTGAAAAAGGAATATGGGACACTTGCCTTTAACAATCGAGACATAGATTACAAAAGTAGGGAGGTCATGTTGGAGTTGTATAGAACCTTGGTGAGGTCACAGCTGGAGTACTGTGTGCAGTTCTGGTCACCACATTATAGGAAGGATGTGATTGCACTGGAGGGGGAGCAGAGGAGATTCACCAGGATGATGCCTGGGATGAAACATTTAAGTTATGAAGAGAGGTTGGATAGACTTGGTTTGTTTTCGTTGGAGCAGAGAAGACTGAGGGATGACCTGATCGAGGTGTACAAGATTATGAGGGGCATGGACAGGGTGGATAGGGAGCAGCTGTTCCCCTTAGTTGAAGGGTCAGTCACGAGGGCACACATGTTCAAGGTGAGGGCAGGAGGTTTAGGGGGAATGTGAGGAAAAACTTTTTTACCCAGAGGGTGGTGACGGTCTGGAATGCGCTGCCTGGGAGGGTGATGGAGGCGGGTTGCCTCGCATCCTTTAAAAAGTACCTGGATGAGCACTTGACACGTCATAACATTCAAGGCTATGGGCCAAGTGCTGGTGAATGGGGTTAGGTAGGTAGGTCAGGTGTTTCTCACGTGTCGGTGAAGGCTCAATGGGCCGAAGGGCCTCTTCTGCACTGTGTGATTCTGTGATTCTGTAATGTAGACTGGGAAACTAGAGTTGAAGTCTTAAAGCTGAAAAGGGATTTATATGTATGTTAGAGTTAAGCTGACTAAGTTAAAATCTCAAAAGATGTCGTGAATCAAGAGACCAAGGAGAAGAGAAGACTCCATAAGTCCCACAATCCACGGAAAAACAGACATGTTGAACTTGTGTATTATGCCATGCCTCGACGAGTAGAATGTTAAATATTAATCTTTGCTGTTCAACAAACCTCGGTCGTTTGCATGCTAAATTTATCAGCCCTTTTTGCTGATAAAGTTATTCCTCGATAAGAATTTTCTTACTCTGGGGTTTAGTATAGAGTCCAAATCCCTACAAAGGTCATAGTCATAGAGTCACAGATGGCCGCCTTTTGGCCCATCAATTCCATGGCAGCTCTCTGAAGAACAATCTAAAGCTTTTTGTCTTGCACTTATCAGGGCAACGCAAGAATGTCATGTTTCAAATGATCACAACAATATGTCCTGCCAACTTCAAAGGTGGCAGGGCAGGTTAGGCAAGCAGTTCATAAGGCAATGGGATCCCGGGCTTAACAAATAAAGGCATAGAGTAGAAAAACAAGGAAATTATGGTGAACATTTCTAAAACACTTGTTTGGTCTCAATGGGAGTATTGTGCCCAGTTCTGGGCATCACACTTTAGGAAGGATGTGATGGCATTAGAGAGGGTGCAGAAAAGGTTTATGAGAGTTCTCCCAGGGGTAAGGAACTTGTTTGTTACAAATGCAAGATTTTACATGATTGTTACATTTTGGGACTTTCTCTTTAAAGGTAAAATGGAGGGATGAAGGAGGTCATGTGACCTTTTCTGAATTCTGGCTGGCAACAAGCCTAGGTGGCTTGGTCGTTAAATATTAAAGGGGAGCCCAGGTTGTTTTACTGGTAAGAAGATGCAAGATATTCACACCTGTAAACAATGATTAGGACAGCTATGCTCATGGAGGATAGACTGTTAATCTCCAAATCCCTGAGAGATGTTAGGGATGTCAGGTTTCATAAAGGGTTATGCTTTAAACTGTCTATTTCATTTCAAGATAGAATGGAGTTGGGAGTCTAAAGGATAGCTAATTATTATTTCTACCTGGAATAGAGGCCTACGTGATCCATGTTACCATGAAGATGGGCTTTGAACGCAAAGAGGTCAAATATGGTATCTGGACTGAGATTAGGCCCATGGTCAGATACAGTAGCTGCAGGCTGGGATTAGAGATATGATTCAGATACAGTAACTATTACAACTGCAATTTATATTTATATAACACCTTTAAAATTAAAAAAATCTCAAGGTGCTTCACAGCAACATTATAGAACAAAGTATGACACTGAGTCAAAGTATAAAGAGACAGAACAATTCACAATAATGGTTAACGCATGTACCAGAAAGGGAAGTTGGGTGATCAGCCGTTTAGTGCAAACAGGGTCAAGGGAGGGGGAGGCAAGACTTCTGGACAAGATGAGCTCAGAAAGAGCATGAAGGGAGGTAGGAGAGAAACCTAAAGAAAGAAGCCAGTTCAGGACTAGGGCAGGGAGACAGATTTTTGTCATAGGTCAGGTACAGTAACTGCAGGCTCGGATTAGACATGGGTCAAGTACAGTTACTTGCCTGAGGTTAGTGACAAGGGTCAGGTACAATACCTGGAGACTAAGATTAGTGACATGTTCATTGAGAAAGACAAACTGTTTGACATTCATTCTGACCTTGAGTCTGGTGTTACATCAAGGTTCCATTCACAGTGTCTGGTGTTTCAGGTGGGCTTTGAGAAGATGCCATGGCATTCTCTATAAAGCTAGGAGTTTCCCTACTCACTGATTAGCATGCTTCCTTCAATCAACATCGTCAAATACCGCATAAGTGGTCATTTTTGTCATAGAATCTTGTAGAGCACAAGATGGCTGATGCAATGATCCACGTAACAGTCATTACAAGTCCAGCAATGTCTTACAGATAGTCTCCTATTTTACATGTTTATGTAGTAAATGTTAATATAAATGAAAATGTCCCGAAAGCCAATTTCCAACCTCCTGGAGCCTGGATGCTCCACAGCCTAAACTCTCCAAATTCTCTTTACTTCTGTGAATTGTCACTGAATCAGTCCAGTTCTCAGCTGTATGCACCCTTTGTATAGAATTTAAATATTTCTGACCCTGCCTTTCTGTAATCATGCCTATACAATGTGAAAATCCACAACAAGTACAATGATATCAGCTGTTGTTGCTTAAAACACATGGGAATATAAAACGGTCAGCATTCCAGAATTGGGAAATTTTTTAGATTGCTGTTTGTGATTACATGGAACAATGTTTTCTGTGGATTACTAGCCCTCCAGGATTCTCCTTTCGGGAGGGAACACATGCAAACTGGCAACACACACACACCAAATATATTAAACTCTCCAGTACCCACTGTGAGATGAGACAATTTCAGCATGCGACAAGATGTCCTTAACAATCTCTCCAACAGAGTTATTGATGAGGGAATAAAAGGCACCAAAGTCTATGTCAAATAGAATTTTGCAATACAGCAGAAAGCCTTTCAGCTAATTGTACATGTCCTACTGCCCAATCTTGTCCCCAAGTCCTTTTTCAATTTGTTGTCATCAAAGATTTATCCACTTCCTTTTTTAAAATCTGCTGTAGCTCTGCCCCTATCTGTTATCCAAAATCCTGTGGCATAGAATATATTTCTTCATATATACATATAGAATATATATACCTTCAGCTATAGGGAGAGAGTGTGGCAGTAGGATTAGCTTTAGATTAATAGAGGACAACATGAAGGGAATGAGGCAGTGGCATTAGTTTGAGATTGGACTAGCAAAAAGCAGTAATAGTCCAACATTGACCTGTCAGAGTAGCCAATTCAACCCCTGGTCCATATTCACCTGATTGGGAATCATCCAAGACTGGGATGTTGTTGCTGAGACATGTTCAGGGACACAGGCACAGTACGGTGATGGACTGTTAAGCAACTATTGGGAGGAGGCAACTTCTCAAACATTCCCAACCTCAGTGAAGGCACAACCCAGTAATCAGTGCAAAAGACAAGGCTGAAGCATTTGCAACTATCTTCAGTCAGAAATGCCAGGTAGATGATTCATCTCAGCCTCTTCCCGAGGTCTCCACCAACACTGGGGCCAATTTCATTCACTCCACACAATATCAAGAAATGGCTGAAGGAACTGGATACTGCAAAGGCTATGGGCCCTGACGATATCCCAGATGTAGTGCTGAATACCTGTGCTGCAGAAATAACCATACCCCTAGCCAAGCTGTTCCAGTACAGCTATAACACTGGCATCCACCTGACAATGTGGAAAATTGTCAAGGTATGCCCTGTCCACAAAAAACAGGACAAATCTGAACTGGCCAATTACCACTCATCACTCTACTCTCAGGCATCAGCAAAGTGATGGAAGGTCTTGGCAACAGTACTTTCAATCAGCACTTTGAGAGCAACAACCTGCTCACTGATGCTCAGTTTGTGTTCCACAGAGATACTCGGCTCCTGACCTCATTAAAGCCTTGGTCCAAACATGAACAAAGCAACTGAATTTCAGCGACAAGGGGAGGGTGACTGCCCTTGACATCAAGGCAGCATTTGACAGTGTGGCGCAAGAGAGTTTGGATAAAATTAAGGCCAATGGGAATCGGGGGGAAAATTCTCCACTGGTTGGAGTCATACCCTGCACAAAGGGAGATGGTTGTGGTTGTTGGAGGCCAATCATCTCAATCCCAGGACATTGCTGTAGGAGTTCCTCAGGGCAATAACCCAGGCCCAACCGTCTTCAGCTGCATTAATAACATTCCTTCTAGAAGATCAAAAACGGGGATGTTCGCTGATAATTGCAGAGTGTTCAGTACCATCCGGGTACTGATGAAGCAGTGTTGTCTACGTGTAGCAAGACCTGGGCAACATTCAGGCCTGGACTGATAAGTAGTAAATAACATTCGCATCACACAATTGCAAGGCAATGATCATCTCCAACAAGAAAGTATCTAACCATCTTCCCTGACAATCAATGTCATTACCATCGCTGAATCCTCCATCAACAACATCCTGAGGGTTACCACTGACCAGAAACTTATCGAGCCCAGACACTGATGTCAGTGTGGCTACAAAAGGTCAGAGGCTGAAAACTCTGCTGTGAGTGACTCAGCTATTAATTCCTCAAAGCCTTTCAGCCACTTACAAGGTACAAATCAGGAGTATGATTCAGTTGCCTGTTTGCATGCAGCTCCAACAACACGCAGAAACTTGGCACTATCCAGGACAAAGTTTGTTTAGCACCCCATCCACCACTTTGAACATTCACTTCCTGTACCACCGGCGCACCATGGTTGCAGTGCATTCTATCTACAAGATGCACTATGGTAACTTAACAAGGTCTTCAACAGCACCTCCCAAACCTGCATACAGACACAGCCATACAAGTGCACTCACACATACAGGTATTGTCACGACAGTGGATTACAGCCCCAAATTACTTACGGGCATGTTGAACTTTTTAAGGAAGCGTGTTTAATTTTTAAAAAGACGTACAAGACACTGAGCAAAAGACAGCTGAAAATGTAAAGTAACCACCCTCTGGAAAATTCTCATGTGGATTAGACTTGTCCTGAGAACACATGGAATGTCACATCTAAAAAGGTGTCAAGGCCTACTTCAGACAGAGACACTTGGAAGGAAGAGATGAAATGCAAAAAACTAAACTTTGATCTCCTGTGGTGCATAGACAATGTAAACTGATTACCACATCTCAGCAGTCATCGAAAACCCATCTCCCGTTGATTCATATCTCAGAACGTGGAAATGGTCTGAGTTGAAAGGAAACAGACTCCGGGCAAAAGACAAGTTTGTTTCTTTCCTTCCAGGAATGCACAAGAAAATGGGTTAAGAAGCTAGCTGCAGACCTGATCTATGTGTGCTAGTGTGCTGTGACATCAGAAGATGATCAACTAGGCACCCCCGCAGATTGCAGGCAAAGGCTCTCTCTCTCTCTCTGCTGCTGGAAGCAAGTCAGCAAGGCCACAATTAAAATGGAAATAGGACAGATTCTTCAGCTAATCTGCAGAACCAAGCATCTCCAAACCAACTGCCAAAGTCAGCTCTACCGGAATCATCCAACTTAATGGCCGCAACATTCTGCCATCTACACCTCATGGACAAGCCAAAGACTGATTCATTTATCCTTTTTAACTTTTATTTGGACTCAACTTCTCATTTCTGATCTGTGTATATGTGTGTTGCATTTTTATTATTTTTTCTTGGGATTTTAGTAACTAATAAACTTACTCTTTTTTTGACTCAAGAAAGCCTGGTGAAATTGGATCTTTCTAAAACATAAATACATTTGGACAGGAAAAGGAATCCACGGGTGAAGGGGTCCTTTTTAAATTAACCTTGCTGCGACCATCCGAGGGGATTGAAAAAAAAGGGGGAGCCAGCTCACTCCTCTTCACCTGGGAGCATAACAAAGTTGGGATCCCATTCAGGAAATTAACAAATTGGGGAACCTCATCTGTGGACTGGTCGTAACAGTATTTATTGACTGCACGTTGAGTTTTGGGTATTTATAATTCAAAAATGAATTACAGCAGCTGTTTAATTAGTTAATTCTCTCATTTTTATCACCCTAACAAATACACTACATTTAAAATTTTACCTGAATAAAGCTCTTGAAGTTGTTGTCTAGCTTTTCAAGTACCTGTAAAAAAGCACTGAGTCTGTCAGAGGCTATGAGAGATGTCAATTGTTAATTTGGCAAGTTAAATATTACAAATGCATTCTGAAAAATTGTGTAGGTTACAGACACTTAGCACTGTGTCATTTTATTAGTTCATTAACAAACCACAACAAGGCAATGGAGGAATATATATTATAAAAGATTTACACAGACAGTTTCAATTGTAAATCTGGCCCAGATGCATTGGAATCAAAGATTAGCAGGTAAAAGAGTCAATGAGCAATGGAATGCCTTCAAAAAGATGATCATTCAGGTACAGACTAAACACATTCCTAGGAAGGGAAAAGAAATTACATCAAAAGCTGGAGCACCATGGATGACTCAAGATATTGAGCCTAGAATTAAACATGAAAATAAAGCTTACATTAAAGACTTAGCAGAGAATCAAACTGGATAAAGTATGTTCAGAGGCAAACTGAGGAAGGAAATAAGAGAGGAAAAGAGGTGTGAGACAAGAATAGGGGGTAACATAAAAGGGAACGCTAAAGTCAACAGCAATAACTTGCATTAAATATAGTAAAACATGGGAAGGTGCTGCACAGGAGCATTATCAAACAAACATTGGAACTGAGCCACATAAAGAGATATTAGATCAGGTGAGGTAGGTATCAAGGAATGTCTTAAGGAAGAGAGGTGGAGAGGTTTGGGGGGGGCAATTCCAGAGATTAGAACCTAGGCAATGGAGGGCACAAGTGCCAATGTTGGAGCAATTAAAATCAAAGAGGCTCAAGAGGTCAAAATTAGCGGACTATTGAAAGTAAGAATGGAGGAGATTACAGAGAAAGGGAGGGGCAAGATTATGTCTTTTGATAGAGAGCAAGAAACTGTTGCCACTGGCAGAACAGCCTGCAACCAGAGGCCATTGATTTAAGAAAGCTGGCAAAAGAACCAGAAGGGAGGTGAGAACTTTATCTTAACACAGCAAGCTGTTGTGATCTGCACTGCCTGACACATGGTAAAAGCAAATTCAATAACAACTTTCAGAAGTGCTTTGAATAAGTACTTGAAGACTATGGGGGCAATAGCAGAAGAGTGGGGCTAACACGATGGCACTTTCAAATAGCCAGCACGGGCGCAATAAATCCAGCAGGGAAAAAATTAAGGGGCACTTTGGTGTGGTAAACTGTACAAGGGGGCAGGGGGTTCTGCTGAATCTGTAAGGGTGGGGGTGGGGCAGGTGTGGGGGTGGTACTGTGGAATATGTCATATCAGGCAGCTGGGGGTAGATGCATACTGCACATTCATGAAAGTTAAAAGTCTGAAATACGGGAAAGACAGCATCCGAGCAACATACAACCTGGGATGTGGGACAATCACCTCAAGTACAGGACGATCCCATAAAATCTGGGACGATTGGTCACCTTGATTGGATTGTTCAGCCTCATTCTGTGCTTTGTGACTCTAAATCATGACAAGTTTGTAGACAGGATGTCAGCGCATATACCTAAAAAAATAAAGCTGCAAATCGCAATAGAGTGAAAAAGTGAAAATACAACACTAGTGTAGTGCAAGGTAAGGAGATGAGGAGTGGAGCTCAGGGCAGAGAGAGTGGATAGATTATCAGGCAGAGACATGGACAGAGACTCCCTAAAGGGAGGTTGTGTTGAAAAATTCACCTTTAGGCAATTTTAGAAAGAGATAGACACTCTTCTCCTGAAATTATCCTTATGGCCATGTGAGGACTCCCTCTCTTTTTCTCACTCCTCGGTTGATCATAACAGTTTTTTTGAAATTTAAAAGGATGAATGTGCCAATTCAGTACGTTCCTGGCTGGGTGCAGTTTGTAAGAACTAAGCCAGAGAGATATTCTTGAGTAAAACATGTAAAGAGTTATTAGTTTTATTGCTAAAACCCACTCAGGAAAAAGCGTTAAAAATGTACAAATATGTCCTACTTCCCACTGATGCCCAAAAACACACTGTAAGGAACATATCTTTTTATTTCTGTTGGACTGTGGATTAGAATTACAATGGCTGTGGTTTAAAGGACATGTCCACTGGAACAGGATGAGAGGTATATACAATGTTGCAGTCCTGGAACAGAGTGTGCCATGAAAGACAGGATGGTGCCGAAAGGAGGCCTGAACCAAGGGAGCTGCCTGCCAACAGCATTTTAATTGGCTCCTGGCCAGGTGACCAGGGTTTTGTGTGGTAGCAGTGTGTAGCAGAAAGCTCCTGACCTGTAAAGAGAAAACATCTAAAATTGCTTTTCCTCATATCTCTATAACCTGCTCTCCTTCTGAGGAACCGCTGTAAAAAGGAAAAGGGGAAATCCACTGTTAGAGACATTGAAAAACAAGTTCTCAACCAGTGAACTAAATGCTGAAGCTACTAGAAGACCACCTCGTGTCATCAACAAGAACTGAAAGGAATTTGAAGACATCAATTAAAATCAACCCATTGAATCCTGTACTCCGGAATTGGTGCTATTGAACTGTTTTATCCCACCCTTAAAATTGTGTGTGTGTGTGTGAGATTGATATATGCCTGGTGCTCGTATGTGCCTGGTGCTCGTATTCTGTTAACCTAAATTAAATAGTTAGGTAGAACTGGGGCAGTCTGGTGGTTTGCTCAGACTTTTCACATTTGTTGCGGCTCGGGGAACAGTGGGGCTTGATATTACACACACTCAAACTCTCAAGCATGCAGAAATACAAATTACAGAATAGAGGAGGGTGTTTACTGAAGTTTATTAGTTCCATCCCACATACCGTGAATTATACTCTCAAATCACAATTCAAGAGACAGTGACAGCCTGTCTCATCTGCAGCACAGAAGTGGCCCACATAGCACACCCTACAAAGAACAAAGAAAAGTACAGCACAGGAACAGGCTCTTCGGCCCTCCAAGCTTGCGCCGATCATATTGCCCGTCAACTAAAACATTTTGCACTTCTGGGGTCCGTATCCCTCTATTCCCATCCTATTCATGTACTTGTCAAGCTGTCTCTTAAACACCACTATCGTACCTGCATCCACCACCTCCTCTGGCAGCGAATTCCAGACACTCACTACCCTCTGCGTAAAAAGCTTGCCCCGCACATCTCCTCTGCAGTTTTCTCCTCTCACCTTAAATCTATGTCCCCTAGTAATTGACTCTTCCACCTTGGGAAAAAACTTCTGACTATCTACTCTGTCCATGCCACTCATAATTTTGTAAACTTCTATCAAGTCGCCCCTCAATCTCCATTGCTCTAGTGAGAACAATCCGAGTTTCTCCAACCTCTCCTCATAGCTAATAACCTCCAGACCAGGCAGCATCCTGGTAAACCTCCTCTGCATCCTCCCCAATGCCTCCATATCCTTCTGGTAATGTGGCGACCAGAATTGCACGCAATATTCCAAGTGTGGCCTAACCAAGGTTCTATACAGCTGCAGCATGACTTCCCAGCATTTATACTCAACACCCCTGCCAATGAATGCAAGCATGCCATATGCCTTCCTGACTACCTTATCCACCTGCGTTGCCACTTTCAGTGACCTGTGGACCTGTACACCCAGATCCCTCTGCCCGTCAATGCACTTAAGGGTTCTGCCATTTACTGTATAATTCCTGCCTGTATTAGACCTTCCAAAATTCATTACCTCGCATTTGTCCGGATTAAACTCCATCTGCCATTTCTCCGCCCAAGTCTCCAACCGATCTATATCCCGTTGTATCCTTTGACAATCTTCTTCACTATCTGCAACTCCTCCAACCTTAGTGTCGTCTGCAAACTTACTAATTAGCCCAGTTACATTTTCCTCCAAATCATTTATGTATACTACAAACAGCAAAGGTCCCAGCACTGATCCCTGCGGAACTCCACTACTCACAGCTCTCCATTGAGAAGAGCACCCTTCCACTGCTACCCTCTGTCTTCTATGACCAAGTCAATTCTGTATCCATCTTGCCAGCTCACCTCTGATCCCGTGCGACTTTACCTTCTGTACCAGTCTGCCATGAGGTACCTTGTCAAAAGCCTTACTGAAATCCATGTATATAACATCCACTGCCCTTCCATCGTCGATCATCTTTGTCACTTCCTCGAAAAACTCGATCAAGTTAGTGAGACATGACCTCCCCTTCACAAAACCATGCTGCCTCTCACTAATACGCCCATTTGCTTCCAAATGGTAGTAAATCCTGTCATGAAGAATCTTCTCCAATAATTTCCCTACCACTGACGTAAGGCTCACTGGCCAGTAATTTCCTGGATTGTCCCTGCTACCCTCCTTAAAGACACAACACAATTCTGCTTTCATCTAGATTCCAACAGTCATACTCAATAAATGTGTGGCACTGACTCCCATGCAGTTACTTCACAGATATCCACGAGGAAGGACAATAATAAGACACTACAACTCAACTCAGTGCCCCTGAGTTAGGGAGGGGAGAAAAACAATCAGCCAGGGTGTTCCTCTTTCTTGATGATCCCTCTCCCAATCACTTACAAGTGATCCATGCTGGAAAGGCTAGACCTACCTGAGCTCATCTGCTGCTGAAACCCTCACCCATACCTTTATGATGTCCAGACTTGACTATTTCAATGCATTCCTGGTCGATCTCCCATCTTCCACTCTACATAAACTTCAGGTCATCTTCTGCAACCATATCCTAACTTGCACCAAATCACATTTGCCCATCATCTCTGTGCTCACTGGCCTATATTGGCTCCCCATTGCCCGATTAATTAAATTTAAAATGCTCATCTTTGTGATTAAATTCTATGGACTTGTGCCTCCTTATCTCACGCACCTCTTCCAACCTTACAATCCTCTAAGATCTCTGCATTCCTCCAATTCTGGCCTAATTGTCCAACTCCCACTTTTCTTCAACTCACCAGTGGCAGCCATGACCTAAGTTACCTGGACACCAAGTTCTGGAATTATCTCCCTAAGCCTCTTTGCCTCTCTAGTTCCTTCTCTTCCCTTAAGACACTATTTAAAACTTAACCCTTTGACCAAGCTATGTATCATCTGCCCCAATGTCTCCTTTTCTGGCTCAGTGTCAAATTTCTGTCTGACAACTCTCCAGTGAAGCGCCTTGGGACACTTTAGGGATATAATTGCATTTTGCCACTGTTCGTTTTTTTTCTTTATCCTTTCATGGGATGTGGTGTCACTGACAAGGCCAGAATTTGTTGCCCATCCGTAATTGCTCTTGAGCTGTGGCTTGCTAGGTCATTCCAAAGGGCATTTAAAAGTCAACCACATTGTTGTGGGTCTGGAGTTACATGATGGCCAGGCTAGGTAAGGACATCAGACTTCCTTTCCTAATGGATATTAATAAACCAGATGGGATTTTAATGACAATCAGTGACCGTTTCATGGTCACAATTATGGAGAACATCATTATATTCCAGATTTTATTAATTGAGCTCAAATTCCACCAACTGCCGTGTCCCCAGAACATTAGCCAGGGCCTCTGGATTTTAGCTATGAAGAAAGCTACAAGAAACTCTCTAAATATCAGGCTATTTCCCTTAATTTTGAGAACAGGAAGTGAGACCCTGTATTAATCTATGCTGCAGGTTCCTGGAGAATAACAATCTCAGTCACCAGAATGCATTTACATTGCACACTGCAATCTGAGAACAAGTCACTTGAATTCTCTGCCTGCTGGGCAGGTGATTTACACTGACTCTACCCTTCTCAGTACTGCTTCATAAAGTTTAATCAACACTTTATGACACAATGTCACATTACAAAGAATGATAAGATTAGACCACAAGTTGTTCAAGACTACAATCTATCTGCAGCTGGAAGTTGTAATTTCAGTATTTCACTCAAGTTGCCAGAGTACGGCTCAGATTGGGGGCTTCATTCCAGCTTCAGAGGTAGTGACTTCTCATTGTCAGGCCAGCAGGAAAGGCCAAGAGCACAGAGCTGTACAACGGTTGCTGAGGGGCAGTGCTTCTTTACCATGTGGGGAATAGAGAGTCCATTACCTCACCTACCCATCACTATCTAAAGAGGCATTATACCCTTTGGATGCAGGCAGGTTGTCACCATGGATACCAGCAATACAACCAACCAGAAACCTCACAAAGCTGACCTCCAAAGAAATTATTCAAACAACATGAATATAGGCAACATTTATCACTCAGTCAAAATCATAAAAAATTTATCTACTCATTAATCATGTTGGTGTCTGTGTGATCTTGCTGCCTGCAAATTGTCTGCTGTGTTTCCTTCCCATAGAAACAGTGACTACACTTCAAATTTTCTTCACTTTGAGGTGCCCTGAAAACACCATCTAAATACAAGTTCTGTCTATCATAAGGGCTCAGTGGCTTAGGAAGTTAAACCCTGTTTTATTACTTGGCATTTCAGGATTCTTACCAGGGTTTCAAGATCACCATTCACTTTTTTGTCTGAAATGAAATGAGTTTTTCCAGGTAATTCTGATTTTGTTTTGGATTTCCAGCATCCGCAGTAGCTTTTTGTTTTTATCTCTGTGTTTAATTGACTGCCACTTCTCTTCAAGAAATGCCTTCCTTGAAGAAGTATTGCTCTGTTCTCCGACAGGATTTCCGCCTGTCTCTTCTGCCCTGTTCACCTTCATTGCTATCCATTTCTCTCCTGGTGTTTGACAAGGTGTTTACTAAAACCCACTTTCACAGCCATATTTCCTTTCTCAGTGAGTGTCCTGCCATCCATTCTTAATTAGCACTTTTCTTAGATAATATCACCACCTTCAACACCTCTTTGATCCTTTTGTCTGTGACATCTTTTGATTATCTGCTCCTATCACTGCTTGCTTGTCCCCACAACCACCCCACCCTCAGCTTCTCTCCCCCCGCCCCCCACCTTAAACCAGCTTATATTTCACCCCTCTCCTAACCATACTTCAGTTCTGTTGAAGGGTCATGTTGGACTCGAAACGTCAACTCTTTTCTTCTCCACCGATGCTGCCAGACTTGCTGAGTTTTTCCAGGTAATTCTGTTTTTGTTCTGTAAAAGAACTTGCCTGTTATGTGAAAACAAGTAGTTAAGTTGCGAGTGCAACAGGACAGGAGCTGGTTGTAACAATTTCCAATGTATTGAACACTTATACTACTGGAAATAGACAGTGAGTGTAGACATTCATGAATGGGATGTGAGCACTGGCTCAATTCCCTGGGGCTTGGCCCTGACAAACGATGTTTGGAATTTTTCTATATTCACCAGATAAAGGCACCGACAGTTAATTCCCACAAATGGACTGCAGATTTGCACTTGGTAAACTTGGGGATCCCCTTACAATCATCAGATACATTAAAAGGGAAGAGAGCATATGCTTACATTCAAATCAACCCCAGCATAGTTTTGCAACTCCACTAGCCTGTCACGTACAATTGTTTAGCATGGAGCCACGATGGAAATACTGAGATCTTGCCTGGCGTGTGGGTGAGCTGATCCAATTTTGAACCTTTCAAAAACTCAGAAATCCACCTTCCCCTTTAAGTAGGCAGTTCCCACAACAACCACTGGCTGAAAAGGAAAATGTTTAAAGTTCACATTACGTGGTACAAAAACACCAGATAAGAGAGTGATTGCAGGAAAATGATCTCATATCAGGATCAGGAATGGCTTGAAACTGCTCCAACATTTTCCTCATGCTCCATAACATCATCTAAGTCCTGGCTGGAATTTCTGCTCAGGCATCCTCCCAATCCGATAATGTGAAAAGTGCTCTCAGAAATGATCTCTATCTGCAGTTTAATGCTTGAATCATTCACACACAGGCTCCAAAACTAATTTATACTTCCTCCCTCCTCTGCCAACATTCTCTCATGCACTCTGCTCTTTTTGAAGCAGACTCCGAGAGCTGACTTTCTTCAGTTGCTTCGCAATTCCAACATCGGACTCATTTTCGGGTCAGGAACCTGGAAGTGACTGGAAGCAGAACGCTGGTCACAGTCTTCCTGGAGGTGGCCAATTAAGAAACCACCTCCAGGAGCTCCATCCAAACTAAGAAGGGCTTACAGGTCAGGGAACCAGGTGGCCTAATGGACCAGCAGCCACACAGGGAGAGCAGGGCACTGCAGATGTAGGTATCAAGATGGAAAGCATCCTATTTAATGTCCCCAAAAATGTTGCATCTTACTGACTGACCCCATTTCCCTTCCCAGCTGACTGTCCATCATTATGTTCAGCCTTAATAATCTCAGTGTGCTTCTCTCAAGATGGAGGCAGCCTCTGAAGAAATATTAATGTGTGGCCACAGTTGCCAGGCCATCATTGTGGAGGGAAACTACTTCATAGGATGGCTTGCAGCCGCAACTCTGGTGCCAATGTCTCTGAGGGGCTTGGTGTGGGGGAGGGGTGGATTTAAAGGAGACATTATCCAGGCTTGGGCTGAGAAGTGGCAAGTAACATTCGCGCTACACATGTGCCAGTGTTATGACACAGCGATTGGAAAAAGCTGTTTAAAAGCTATTTAAAATCCCAGAGGGAAACTTTAAAAAAAACTGTCATAACCTATATTTTTAAGTGGTATGTTTCAGATGCAGCTCTAAATTCAGAAATAAGACCACCAGTTCTCAAGAGGTTCTTATATCAAACGACACGAGACATATATTAATTTACACAAGTTAAACATACACACATGACTACAAATTGCTACTAGCAAAACTTTTTAACAAATTCCCAAACCAATCTCCACTAAGGCAACAACAACCCATAGGCCAGGATTTTCCCCTCGGCGATTTGGGGGCGGGGCCCGCTCGCTGAGGGGAAAATGATGCGTGATGACGTCGGGAGGAATCCCCGACGTCATCCCAGTTCCTTTAAATTTTTAGGAAGGCGGGGGGACAGCGACATCAGCTGTCCGCCTGCCGACCTGTCAATGGCCAACTGAGGCCATTGACACACTAGTTAAGATAATTAAAGACCTGCCAGTCCAAGCTTAAGGCTGGCGGACAGGCCAGGAGCCCCAGCGGGCTCCAGATTATTCATGAAACTTCATCCACTGGCGGGATGAAGTTTCATGTCCGTTTTTAAAATATGGAATAAATTTTAAGTGTTTATTATTAACATGTCCCATCTCGTGTGACATTGTCACATGAGGGGGACATGTTAATAATTTTAATATTTTTCTATTTTTAGCTGTCGCGAATCTCCCTGAGACAGCACTTTGCCTCAGGGAGCAGTGCGCTCTTTCGTGTGCATGCGCTAAAGGCGCACTTTGACAGATGGGGAAATCCCTCCCCCCCACACAGGAAGCGCATAGCACATGACTACAAATTGCTACTAGCAAAACTTTTTAACAAATTCCCAAACCAATCTCCACTAAGGCAACAACAACCCATAGGCCAGGATTTTCCCCTCGGCGATTTGGGGGCGGGGCCCGCTCGCTGAGGGGAAAATGATGCGTGATGACGTCGGGAGGAATCCGAGGGCAAAATTCTGCCCATAGACTTTAAGCAGACACTAAGCAAAGCATTTTCACCTTACAAAATCAAAATAAGATTCCTTTGCAGACAGTTGTAGGCTTACAGCTGATTTTATGATCCATGCCTTTGCCCTGCACACACAAAACTATCCTTCTGTTACGCCCAGCACTTCTCTTTGAATGTAAATTCTCATTGTATCATCAGGCCCTTTGAACTCCACCTCTTCTAACAATATAACCCCTTTCATAGTGCCAATTTTATTAGTAACATAAACATTGATTGGTGTCTCCTAGCTAGGTGCAAGATTTCACCCCCAGTCTTTGAATGCTCCATTCGACAAATGCAAATGTCCTTTACCTCTGTGTTTACATGTCAAAACTACTATACATAAAAACACCCAGACTAGCTGGCTTTAATCTAATTAAGACGCACAGAAACAGCCACAGACTAAATCTCTATTTAGAAAAAAAAAATTTCCAATAACATTATATGCATTAATAGCTTCATGCCCATCTCCTACGAGAAAAAATCTAATCATCACCCCTTGATGTTCAATGGCATTACCATCACTGAATCCCCCACTATCAACATCCTGGGGGTTACCATTGACCAGAAACTGAACTGGACTAGCCATATAAATACTGTGGCTACAACAGCAGGTCAGAGGCTAGGAATCCTGTGGCAAGTAACTCACCTCCTGCCTCTCCAAAGCCTGTCCACCATCTACAAGGCACAAGTCGAGAGTGTGATGGAATACTCCCCACTTGCCTGGATGAGTGCAGCTCCCACTATACTCAAGAAGCTTGACACCATTCAGGACAAAGCAGCCCGCTTGATTGGTACCACTTCCGCAAACATCCACTCCCTCCTTCACCAACGCACAGTAGCAGCAGTTGTGTACCATCTACAAGATGCACTGCAGGAGCTCACTAAGTCTCTTTAGGCAGCACTTTCCAAACCCACAGCCACTACCATCTGGAAGGACAAGGGCAGCAAACACATGGGAACACCACCACCTAAAAGTTCCCCATCCTGACTTGGAAATATATCGCCATTCCTTCACTGTCACTGGGTCAAAATCCTGGAACTCCCTTCCTAACAGCACTGTGGGTTTACCTACACCATATGGACTGCAGCGGTTCAAGAATACAGCTTACGACCACCTTCTCAAGGGCAATTAGGGGTGGGCAATAAATGCTGTCTTAGTCAGTGATGCCCACATCCCGTAAAACAAATAAAAAATATGGACTCTGGTCCGCCACTGGGAGGCTGCGTCCAGGCGACAGCCAGGCTTTGGCCTCAGCAGGGAGCTCATCTGCTGTTGGGAAAAACCCAGCAGCATTATCAACTTGAGTCTAATTAACTTCCCACTGGTGCCAGGGATGTAGCTGATACTGGTCAAAACATGCTTCCAGTAAAATCATTTGGTGGTGGGATCAAACAGGGGAGCCACCCCAACATGAGATTCTTTAATTTTGCTCCTGATGTCATCTCCAAGCCCACCTCTACTGGACCCGGAAAATTCATCCCCTTGTTTCATTGTCACTGGCATCCCTCACAGAGCGGTTCATGGTTATATCTTTCTAGTGCAGGTCTTGCAGTATGAGGTGACGGAACTGCAAGCTGTTGAAGCTTAGGCTCTCTCTCAACACACTCTGAAGTAAATCCCACAGCCCATACAAAATTCTGTGTATGATGTTTCTCCTTGCTCTGTTCTAAATCTCTTCCATTTAATTTTATATCTTGGCCCTCGTTCTTCGCCCCTTGACTGCTGGAATGGTCTGCTTCTTTCTACTCTGTCCCACCGTTACATAATTAAAAACAATTCCATTACATTCCATTGTAGAGCTGGGGTGTTTTATCCTAGTTCGAAACAGAGCCCCCAGACAGGTCTCTGGCCACCAGGTTCCTGGCACAGGCTGGTGAGGGGCAGCAAGAATTGAGGGATTGACCCAGCTGGGCAAAGTCAGAGGATGTTTAGTTAGTCGGGGGAGGCTCAGTGTATGACGGAGAAGGCCCCTGGCTCCATCAGTACACATGTCTCTGCTGCCTGTAAACACTGGGAATGGAGCATGTTATGTAATGGTCTCTGGAGCCTCCTACTGTTCCTTTAAATTAAGGAGCTGAATGCCCGAGATTCCAAGAAATGGTCCTCACATCCTTACGACAGCAAGGAACATGAGAAGCTACACCCTCAGGCATTAAACAACGAAGTGCCCTATAAACATTACAGCATTCTACACATCCTCGGACATTTTCTAACATTAAGGCCATAAAGTAACAAACAGAGTGTATTTAACCCAAAGCTTAAACCCCAAGCTACGACATTACCGATAACCTTTCACATTTATATAGCACCTCAGACATAAGACTTCCAAAGCACTTTACAGGAGTGTTACTTTGATACTGAACCAGGTAAGGGAAATTAGGTCAGATGAACAAAGGTTTGGTCAAAGGTTTTAAGGAGCAATTTAAAGGAGGAAAGGGAGGTAGAAAGGCTGAGAAAGTTAGGAAGGGAATTCTAGAGCTTAGGGCCGAGGCAGCTGAAAGCACAGCCACTAATTGTTATCCTGTTCTGCCTCTTAAACTGTGATTATGCAATGAGATATACCAGTTGGAGGGGGAATATCATATATTTAGCAGAACTTGTTAGGATCCAAGCCCTTCTCTTCTACTCTGACTCTATTAAAATTGTATTGCTCAAGAAGCCAGATTCCGAGGTGCGCAGAGATCTAGATGGATTGGAGGAGGAAATTACAGAGATAGGGACCTGAGGTCATGGAGGAATTTGAACACGAGGAATTTGAACACAAGGGTGAGAATTTTAAAATCTAGACATTGTTTGACCAGGATCCAGTGTAGGTCAGAAAGCACAGGGCAATGGGTGACTGGGACTTAGTAGAAGTAAGGGAATAGAGTTTTGGATGACCTGAAGTTTCTGGGGAGTAGAATTTGGGAGGCCAGCCAGGAGTGTGTTAGAATAGTCAAGTCTAGAGGTAATAAAGGCATGGATTACGGTTTCAGCAGCAGGTAAGTTGAGGCAAGGGCAAAATCAGGAGATGATACAGAGGTGAAAATAGGTGACCTTGGTGTTGCTGTGGATGTGTGGTAGGTAGTTCATCTCAACTACTGATGTCTATCGGATGGATCTGACTAAAATGCAAATAGATGAGCATCGAATGGGTGCAGTCAGGGGAATCTTCATCTTTTTAAATGTTATCGTCAATTTTCTCTCTAATTGACGAGGTTCAGTTCTAGGGGCACAAAGCTCCAGTATCTTAACTAAAAAAACATTGTACATCTATTAGTCTCACCACAGAGAAATCACAGACTAGCCAATTTTGTCCTTACTCAATGTCCATATACAGAATTGCCAGTCACTATCCAGATGCACGTGACCCCAAGTGAAATTGGATCCTAACAAGTTCTGCTAAATATATGATATTCCCCTTCCAACTGGTATATCTCGTTGCATAATCACAGTTTAATAGGCAGAACAGGATAACAATTACCCCTGGATTACAACTGGAAAAAGGATCTATTCATATACTAAAAATGTTACATCCACTTCCTGTCAACTGCTTTTATTATAAATTTCTAAGTCCCAATTTAGAATGGGAACTGCCCATGAAAACTTGTCACACTGAAATTACATCCTCCTACCACTAGAAACACTGTAATGTCACAGATGATCAATTCATATTTCAAATAAAGGCCAGGCAATTACAGTGTATTCCAGAATGGGCAGAGTTGAGAGTTCAACCTCAAATTCACCAACATAAAATTTCAAAATACCACCAATAAAATCCGACTTATTCAGGCTGTAAATCAGAGGCCTTGATGTGAGCTTCCACCTATACAAACACCCCTATCATTATGAAATAGTGAGCCCTCCCATCTACAATGAGAAGAACCACAGGAGTCTACTAGCACATCAAAACTCTTGCATGTAGCGCACACTTGTTGCAAGTATCCTGTTATGAACATATGATTCATGTTAATATTTTAGAAATAATGTTTTGTTTTGGGAAGATTATTGTGAAAGTGAGGTCACTAGAATGCTGGGATTTAGAGATTACCAGAACACCTAAAAGAAAATGGCAGCTCAGAAGGTTACCCATGCTTGTTCAATAGAGTCAGAGTAGAAGAGAAGGACCATAAAACAGCAGGTGGACTTAGTTAGATGGAGAGATTGTAAAGGAGAGATAATTAACTTGGAGGTCAGTTTGAGGATTGGCCAAAGCAGACTGTGTCGTCATGGAGATAGGTGGAGATTAAGGTGGTTCTCTGGTTTCAATTTATCTGCATGTTTTCTGGGGGAGGGTGGTTAGTTGCAGTTTAACCTGATATGGTTTGCAGTTCACAGAGAAGCCCTGGGATACTGAAAAGGGGCTGCTGTTCACGGGGTCCAGGCAGTTAGGGCTCAGGTAAGTCGTGGGGAGCTGACAAGGTGGCAGACAGTTCCGTTGAAGGGTCATGAGGACTCGAAACGTCAACTGTGCTCTTCTCCACCGATGCTGCCAGACTTGCTGAGTTTTTCCAGGTATTTCTGTTTTTGTTTTGGCAGACAGTTGCTGGCTCCATTTTGGTAAGCGTTAGGGCTTAGAAGCCCTGGGAGCCACTTATAGCTCAGTGCAGCTGGGAGATTGAAGTTCAGAGAAACCCAGGGGCAATGCCTGCTTAGTGATGCTAGCGGTCTGCGAGTGAGTTGGAAGTGTGCGTGTTATTAGAGGTAGGAGTGAATCCTTTGGAACATAGTCATAGGGGAGGAGATTGAACCATTGGGTAGTGAGCAGTCATTGAGGTACTCCAAGTTAGAGCAGCTTTTGAGGGCAGTCAGAGGCTAGATCTTTGAAAGTGAAGCATTGAAATCCCTTGTGAGGTGGACAGTTTTAATAAGATTTTGTGACTCACAGTGGTCACGGACATCTAGGTGGGTGGCTGAGAAATCTGTGGGATTTGCCTTGTTCACATCTGTCATTTAATATGCAGCGTATTTAAAGATTTGTTCAAGGGATGTGGGCATCGCTGGCTAGGCCAGCTTTTATTGCCCACTCCCAATTGCCCTCGAGAAGGAGGTGGTGAGCTGCCTTCTTGAACTACTGCAGCCCATGTGGTGTAGGTACATCCACAGTGCTGTTAAGGAGGGAGTTCCCAGGATTTTGACCCAGTAGTGTGTCAGACCACATTTTACCTGTTAATTCATATTTACCTCCTGTTAATTCTAAATGTTAGTGTATAACATAGATTGATTTATTTTTTGACTTTATTTTGTTTGATTAAAACCATGGAATATTGTGGCTTTATTCTCCAGTGGAAAACTGGGATTTCAAACTTTGCCTACCTTAAACAAAAAGTTACTGATCCCTAACCAGGTCATAACAATCCCATTTCTCTCATATTTCTGTCACATTAAATACTCACCATGAGTAGTGGCACAGGAAATCTGCTTATTTGTGTATTTAAAACAAGTCGAATATACATCTGTCAGGCATCACATGCACATTTCTGGATCACACTTGCTTTTAATTGGATCAAACTGTACGTTCATAAAACAGCAACAAACAGCTGAAAAGGTCAGAAACCTACTTATGAAAACAACTACCAAAACTGATCAGCTGCCTGAATACAGGTGCAGATGATTTTAGGTTCAAGCCCCACTCCAAAAACTTGAACCTTTAATCCCAGCCAACACTCTAGTGCAGCACTGGTGACCCCAGACTGTCTACCCTCTCAGGTGGATGTAAAAGATCCCACAGTCAGTGTTTGAAGAAGAGCAATGGAGTTCTCCTTGGTAGCCTGGCCCACTGTTCATCCCTCAATCAGCATCACTAAAACAGATCATCTAGTCATTGTCACATTTGTGGGAGCTTGCTTGGTATGCTTTATATACACAAGTTCTTTCTTTTCCTAAGAGGTCTCCCTTCTGACACAGCAAGATTATTTTTAAATATAGCAAGGCAGGTATTCACAAGCTCTGAAGAAGAGTCATACGGACTCGTAACGTTAACTCTGTTTCTCTCACCAAAGATGCTGCCAGACCCGCTGAGTTTTTCCAGCATTTTCTGTTTTTATTCAGACTTCCTGTTTCATTGGTTAATTCTTCTTTATACGAAGAGAGATTTAAACCAATCTCTGCAAGGTTGATAAAACAATACAACTCCCTTGCTCTTCTTCAAACAATGACTGTGGGATCTTTTACATTCGCCTGAGAGGGCAATTCAAGAGGCCCATAAAGGTAACTGATGAAAGTTGCCACTTTGTACACCACAATCTGTACAATCATTTCTGACAATTTAATCTAAAAGAATTGTATTTTGTTAAGAAACAGAGAAAGCTTAAGTAAGTTATATTTGTATTTGTGGGTGTTAAGAATAAGTTTTAGCTTTAATGTTTAAGTTTGATTTGTATTTCTGTACCTGTATTTTAAGAAAAGGTCAAATTGAGTTTTAGTTTCACTTTAAAAGGTGCCTGCATTTCTAATGAGAGTTTTGTGACCATTGCAGCTAAGTTAACTAAAAAAGACAACTAAAAAAGAAATAAGGAGGGAGAAGATTAAATATGAGGGTAAACTAGCCAGTAATATAAAAGAAGATTGCAAGAGTTTTTTTTAGATATATAAAGGGTAAGAGAGAGGCAAAAGTGGACATTGGGCCGCTGGAAAATGACGCTGGAGAAGCAGTAGTGGGGAACAAAGAAATGGCGGAGGAACTGCATAGGTACTTTGCATCAGTCTTCACAGTGGAAGACACGAGTGACATCCACAAAGTTCAAGAGAGTCGGGGGGCAGAGGTGAATATGGTGGCCATTACCAAGGAGAAGGTGCTAGGAAAACTGAAAGGTCTGAAGGTGGATAAATCACCTGGACCGGATGGATCATACCCCACAGTTCTGAAGGAGATAGCTGAAGAGATAGTGGAGGCGTTAGTGGTGATCTTTCAGGAATCACTGGAGTCAGGGAGGGTCCCAGAGGACTGGAAAATCGCTAATGTAACCCCACTGTTTAAGAAGGGAGTGAGGCAAAAGACGGGAAATTACAGGCCGATTAGCCTGACCTCGGTCGTTGGTAAGATTATAGAGTCCATTATTAAGGATGAGATTTCAGAATACTTGGAAGTGCATGGTAAAATCGGGAAAAGTCAGCATGATTTCATCAAGGGGAGGTCATGCCTGACAAATCTGTTAGAATTCTTTGAGGAGGTAACGAGTAGGTTAGACAAAGGAGAGCCAATGGATGTTATCTACTTGAACTTCCAGAAGGCCTTTGACAAGGTGCCACACAGGAGTAAGATAAGAGTCCATGGTGTGAGAGGCAAGGTACTAGCATGGATAAAAGATTGGCTCTCTGGCAGGAGGCAGAGAGTGGGGATAAGGGGGTCCTTCTCAGGATGGCGGCCGGTGACTAGTGAAGTTCTGCAGGGGTCAGTGTTGGGGCCACAACTTTTCACTTTATACATTAATGATCTAGATGAAGGAACTGAGGGCATCCTGGCTAAGTTTGCAGATGATATAAAGATAGGTGTAGGGACAGGTAGTATTGAGGAGGCGGGGAGGCGGCAGAAGGATTTGGACAGGTTAGGAGAATGGGCAAAGAAGTGGCAGATGGAATACAACGTGGGGAAGTGTGAGGTCATGCACTTTGGTAGGAAGAATAGAGGCATAGGCTATTTTCTAAATGGGGAGAGAATTCAGAAATCTGGAGTGCAAAGGGACTTGGGAGTCCCAGTCCAGGATTCTCTTAAGGTTAACTTGCAGGTTGAGTCGGTAGTTAGGAAGGCAAATGCAATGTTGGCATTTATTTCGAGAGGACTAGAATATAAAAGCAGGGATGTACTGCTGAGGCTTTATAAGGCTCTGGTCAGACCACATTTAGAATATTGTGAGCCATTTTGGGCCCCATATCTCAGGAAGGATGTGCTGGCCCTGGAGAGGGTCCAGAGGAGGTTCAAGAGAACGATCCCAGGAATGAAAGACTTAACATACGAGGAACGTTTGAGGACTCTGGGTCTGGAGTTTAGAAGGATGAGGGAGGATCTGATTGGAACTTACAGAATACTGAAAGGCCTGGATAGAGTGGACGTGGGGAAGATGTTTCCATTAATAGGAGAGACTAGGACCCGAGGGCACAGCCTCAGAGTAAAGGGAAGACCTTTTAGAACAGAGATGAGGAGAAACTTCTTTAGCCAGAGAGTGGTGAATCTATGGAATTCATTGCCACAGAACGCTGTGGAGGACAGGTCATTGAGTGTATTTAAGACCGAGATAGATAGGTTCTTGATTGGTAAGGGGATCAAAGGTTACGGGGAGAAGGCGGGAGAATAGGGTTGAGAAACCTATCAGCCATGATTGAATGGTGGAGCAGACTCGATGGGCCGAATGGCCGAATTTCTGCTCCTATGTCTTATGGTAAGTAGTAAAGAGTAAAAGAGTAAAAGAAACTAGGCTGTTGCCTAGCAACAGGGTCCAGAGAGGCAGGTCCCTCCCACAGATGCACGCAGAAGAAACTAGAAACAGCAGTTTGATTTGGAAGCTGATTAAGTTGGTTTTGAAAGTAGCTACCAGGAGAGACTGGAGAAAAGGGAACAGATAGCCAGCCCCAAGCTAAAGAAAAGACCCCAAAATCCAGGGGAACAGGAGACAGTCGCAAGAAGACCTTCTAGTCAAAGGGAAGGACAGGAACCTGGAAGAGGTCCTGTTAAGTGAAGTTAAGAGAGAGGGGCAGAGATAAAGGCTCCAGGCTTAGATTTAAATAGACAAAAGCTGCAGAAAGCAGATTTAAAGCAAAAACAGTTTGCAAAAGGCCAGAAGGTCCAAAGAGACAACTGAAGGTCTGTAACTCTTTGCTCTGGGCATGTGAAGCAGTGGTACTGTTGACAGCTGAGTCAATGAGAGAGAGTGCGTGGAAGACAGCTTGATTGCATGTGGTGACCCAGAGGAGAGGAACATCGGAAGGAGAGTTTGAAACCCTAGAGGTGAACCCTTGCGGAAGGTGTCTGAGAGAAAGCATAGGTTTGGGAGAAGATTCCAAAGTGGTTCTTGGAGATTGGCTCACGGTGTGACAAGCCTCTGGGGGGAGTTGAGGAGAGATCCATAACATCTGTGTGGGGCGGCATCTGTCACTTCGTTTCAGGGTGTGGTGTGTCTGACCACAGGTTGCCATAGGTTTACATGGGCTGTGTACTTACTGTAAACATTAAAGTATAAGATAGCTTTTGTAACTTGAGTTATCCTTACACATCTGTATATATATATCTGTAAAGGTATAGTTCTGGGTGAAGGGGTATTGTAATATAGTTCATCTTTTCTTGTTAAATAAACGTTTTATTATTTTGTTAGAAGTTCATTAGCTGACTCCGGTGACTCTGTTCAGTAGTCCCTCTCCACGTATCTAAACAAACAAATAAAAGTTAGGATCTATCAAGCTGGGTTCCACCCTGGGATCAGGCTTATCCAGTGGTAACCTCAGGTGGGAGTCATAACATTTATATGGACAGTTAAACTCTCTCATAAGTTAGCCTAGTATTTTCTATTAACCTCTCATGATTCCCAGTTTTATAGCCCCGAGTGATACGTGCCACTTGCCAATGTCAATCCTTAATACACCAACTAGCACTACAGAAACAGACCTGCTGAGAGTAATCTTTTTATCTCCTTATATGAATTTCATTGATCTCGATTCCAAATTTCCTCTTATTATTGAGATTTGGAAGACTGAAGCAGTTTCTATCTCTCCCCTTAAGTCCGTATCCTACCACTAATTCCATCTCCCTCTATGGCCACACTCAGGCTCAGCCAGACTGTTCACAAAATCACAGTGCAGAAGAGGCCCTTCGGCCCATCGAGTCTGCACCAACATGTGAGAAATATCTGACCTACCTACCTAATCCCATTTACCAATACAAATCTCTGTGTATTGTTCAGAATTAAGCTTCAATAACTCCTAGCTACATCCACCTCCATAACATCATCCAGTTCCACCCCTATCTCAGTCTCACTGCCACTGAGACCCTTGTTACTGCTGTCTCCCACCAGTGCTGTTCATCACTGCTGTCTCCCATCCTCCACTATACATCAACTTTATGCACCTCATGTCTTAGGGCCAAATCACATTCACACTCGCCCGTCCTTGCTGATCTCTCCCTCAGTGCCTCAAATTTATGACCAGTCTTTAAAATTTTTTTCTCAACCCACCCTACCACACTGCTCCAGCCCAATAGCCTCCGTGACATGCTATTTCTTTGTATTCCCTCCTTCATTCCATCTCCAACAGCCACTTCTTCAGTCACCTAGGTCTCACTCTCTACAATTTCCTTGCCTAAACCCTTCTCTCACCTCCTTTAAAAACCTTCTCAAAAGCCATCTGTTTGACTGATTCTGAGCACTAAAGAACAGAAAGGGGTGGTGGTTGGGGGGAAACAGATCAACAAGGGTCAGGATTTCACATTGACGATTATGGTTGGTTCATGGATTTGGAAAGTGAATGGGGAGTGGATTGTTTACTGTAATTCTAAGCTTGGCCCGGATTCAGGTCTGACAGACGCACTGGGTTATGTATTCTAAACAACAGTACTGCTACTGGCCAGATTTACTTGAACCAGCATGAAAGGAGCTGAATGATGTGGGAAATGAAACCGCCTGCACGTCCAATATTTATAGTAATGAGTTTTCCTCGCTACATTGTCCTGGATTCAACTTGCTCCCATTGCAAACAAATTTATATTACTATGAATATTCTCATATTCTCCAGTTTACAATAAGAGAATCAAGCTGAAAATAGAGAACTGAAAAAGGGAATAAGAGGGGCAAAGGCAGTATATGAGAAAACATTAGCAGTTAACATATATGGAATACTAATGTGTAAATAGTAAAAAGGTAGTCCAAGGAAATGTGGGGCTGCGTAGGGCAAAAAAGATCATGTGGCTGTAGAGGGCCACTGAATGAATACATCTTCACTAAAGAACAGGATGCTGTCAATTGTACAGTCGCAGAAAGAGGAGGTAGTAGAGAAATTGAATAAAATAGATAAGGAGGAGTTACTAAAAGGATTGGTAGCACTCACAGTAGAAAAGTCACTGAGTCCAGGTTTTTTTTAAACTCATTGATTATGGGTATCGCTGGCTAGGTCAGCATTTATTGCCCATCCCTAATTGCCCTTGTTCAGAGGGCATTTAAGAGTCAACCACGTTGCTGTGGGTCTGGAGTTACATGTAGGCCAGACCAGGTAAGGACAGCAGGTTTCCTTCCTTAAAGGACATTAGTGAACCAGATGGGTTTGTACAACAATCAACAATGCTTTCATTGTCACCATTAGGCTTTTAATTCCAGATTTTTATTGAATTCAAATTCCACCTCTGCCATGGCGAGATTCGAACCCAGGTCCCCACAGCATTACCCTGGGTCTCTAGATTACTAATCCAGCGACAATACCACTGCACCATCACCTCCCCAGATCGGATGCATCTTAGGCTGTTAAAAGAAGTAAGGCTGAAAATTGCAGAGGCTGTGGTTGCAATCTTACAAAACTTTTTTGCCTATGGACTGTTTAACAAAAAGGGCAAGGGATAAGCTCAGTAACTATAGACCCCTCAGCCTAATGTCTGTGGTGGGAAAGCTTGGAGAGATAATGCCAGACAAAATTATCACTTGGAAAAACACAGGTTAATAAATGAAAGCCAAAATGGATAGGTTAAAAGACAAATCATGTCTGTCAAACTTGACTTAGAGCTCTTTGATGGAGTAACAGGGTCATGAGGGTCACGTGGCTGACATGCATAGGGACTTTCAAAAGAGGTTTGATAAAGCACCACATTATAGACTTATTAGCAAAATTGAAGTCCATGAGATTAAAGGGAGACTGGAATGCATGGATATGATGTTGTTTAAGAGGCAAAAAGCAGAATAGTGGCGAACAGTTGTGTTTCATACCAGAGGGGGTTTTACAGCACTATATGAATTTAAGTTGTTGTTGTTTTACTTTGATGCAGAATCAGTGTCTGTCAAGAGTGACCTTACTGAGTACAGGTCACAGGAAAGAATGGCTTAATGGCTCAAGAGCCAAGCCTCAGTCCATGGTGAAGGCACCAATCCTAGATCGCACCTACACATCGCCAACTGCTCCATTAGAAACAGAGTGTTCCCAATAGTTCCTTCACAATTGCTGTGATGCCATAAGCATAACATTTCCTTCAGTCAAGCTGCACACATTGAACTTTCTAAATCTGAAGCCTCTGTCTGCAAAGTAAATTTCAAGTCATTTCTGATTGTAAGGAAATTGTTCCACCAGATGGCTCTTGCTTTTTGATATTTCAACAGTGACTATAAGTTCAAAACTACTTCACTGGCTGAAAAATGTTTCAAGATGTCCTGAGATCATGAAAAGCATTACATAGAAAGAAAGAATTGTATTTCCATAAAGCCTTTCATGACCTGAGGAATGTCCCAGAGCACTTAACATCAGTTGGCCTTTATTGCAAAGGGATTGGAGCAGAGGAATAAATAAGTCTTGTGACAATTGTACAGGACTTTGATGAGACCGTATCTGGAATACTGTGCGTAGTTTTGGGTCATATATTTAAGGAAGGATATACAGTACTTGCCCTGGTACAGCGAAGGTTCACTAAATTGGTCCTTGGGATGAGGGGTTCATCCTATGACGAGGGTCTGAATTGGGCCTATATTCTCTGAAGGTTAGAAGAATGAAAGGCAAATTCATTGAAACATACAAAATTCTGAAGGGGCTTGATGGGATAGATGCTGAGAGATTGTTCCTGCTGGTCAAGGAATCTAAAACATGGAGGCACGTTTTCAGGGTGAGGGCCGATAATTTAGGACTGAGATGAGGAGAAATTACTTCATTCAAAGGGTTGCGAATCTTTGAAATTCTTTATCCCAGAGGGTTGTGGATGCTCCATCATTGAATACATTGAAGGCAGGGATAGACAGATTTTTGCTCTCTCAGGGAATCCAGGGATATGGGAGTGGGAAGGGAAGTACATGATCATACTGAATGGTGGGGCAACCTCAAGGGGCCATTTGGGCTACTCCTGCTCCTATTTTTGTGTCCTCGTAAAGTGCTTTATGAAATGCAGTTACTGTTCTAATACAGAAAAGACAATAGGTAATTTATGCGCAGCAAGCTCCCACAAACAGCAGAATCACTGAATTGTTACAGCGCAGGAGGAGGTCAATCGACCCATCATGTCTGGGCTGGCTCTCTAAATGGGCAATTCACTTAGTGCCATTCTTCTGCCTTCTCCCCATAACTCTGCAAATTCTCCCTTTTCAGATAACTGTCTAATTCACTTTTTCTTTCGAGTTATCAACAGTCACAGATTGCAACTCTTTCGAGTACAATCACAGTTCTTGGTTTCCGGGAGTGGGACACGAACCCACAACCCTCTGATTCAAAGGCGAGGGTGCTATGAACTGAGCCACAGCTGACACCTCTAATTCACTTTTTAATGCTTCAATTGAACCTGCCTCCAAAAACACTCTCAGGTGGTGCATTCCAGACCTTAACCACTTGCTGTGTGAAATTTTTTTTCCTCGTGTCATTTTTGCTTCTTTTACCAATTACTTTAAATCTGCGGCCTCTCATTCTCAATACTTTCACAAGTGGGAACAGTTTCTCCCTATCTACTCTGTTCAGACCCGTCATGATTTTGAATACCTCTATCAAATGTTTTCTCAGCCTTCTATTCTCCAGGGAAAAGAGCCCTTACTGCTCCAGCCTGTCTTCAAGACTTGAAATAATAACCAGATTATCTGTCTTAGTGATGCTGGTTGAGAGGTAACTATTGGCCTGGACATCAAGCAGAACTTTAAATACATAAGAACATAAGAAATAGGAACAGGCGTAGACCATTCGGCCCCTCGAACCTGCCCTGTCATTCAATAGAATCATGGCTGATCTTGTGTTTCAACTGTCACATTCCCATCTAACCCCGATAATCTTTGATTCCCTTGCCTAACAAGAATCTATCTACCTCTGCCTTAAAAATATTCAACGACCCCACCTCCACCACCTTCTGAGGCAGACAATTCCAAAGTCGCACAACCCTCAGAGAGAAAAAAATTCTCATCTCAGTCCTAAAAGGAACATTTGTAATTATGGGTGACTTTAATATGCATTTAGATTGGGCAAATCAAATTAGTAACAATACCGTAGAGGAGGAATTCCTGGAGTATTTACGGGATGTTTTTCTGGACCAATACATTGAGGAACCAACGAGCGAACAGGCCATCCTCAACTGGGTATTGTGTAATGAGAAAGGAATAATTGGCAATCTAGTTGTGCGAGGCCCCTTGGGGATGAGCGACCATAACATGATAGAATTCTTCATCAAGATGGAGAGTGACGTAGTTGATTCTGAGACTTGGGTCCTGAATCTTAATAAAGGAAACTACGAGGGTATGAGGCTCGAGTTGGCTATGATGGATTGGAAAACGTTATTTAAAGGGATGATGGTGGATAGGCAATGGCAAACATTCAAAGAATGCATGGGTGAACTGCAACAATTGTTTATTCCTGTCTGGCGCAAAAGTAAAACAGGAAAGGTGGCCAAACCATGGCTTACAAGGGAAATTAGAGATAGTACTAGATGCAAGGAAGAGGCATACAAATTGGCCAGAAAAAACAACAGACCTGAGGATTGGGAGCAGTTTAGAATTCAGCAAAGGAGGACCAAGGGATTGATTAAGAAGGGGAAAATAGAGTACGAGTGTAAGCTTGCAGGGAACATAAAAACTGACTGTAAAAGTTTCTAAAGGTATGTGAAGAGAAAAAGATTGGTGAAGACAAATGTAGGTTCTTTACAGTCAGAAACAGGGGAATTTATAATGGAGAACAAAGAAATGGCTGACCAACTAAATACATACTTTGGTTCTGTCTTCACAAAGGAGGACACTAATAACATACCAGAAATGTTGGGGAACACATGGTTTAGTGAGCGGGAGGAACTGAAAGAAATCAGTATTAGTAGGGAAATGGTGTTGGGGAAATTGATGGGATTGAAGGCCGATAAATCCCCAGGGCCTGATAATCTATATCCCAGACTACTTAAGGAAGTGGCCCTAGAAATAGTGGATGCATTGGTGGTCATCTTCTGAGATTCTATAGACTCTGTAACAGTTCCTACAGATTGGAGGGTAGCTAATGTAACCCCACTACTTAAAAAGGGAGGCAGAGAGAAAACAGGGAATTATAGACCAGTCAGCTTGTCGTTGGTAGTGGGGAAAATTCTAGAGTCCATTATAAAAGATTTAATAGCTGAGCACGTGGCAAACAATGGCAGAATCAGACAGAGTCAGCATGGATTTATGCTTGACAAATCTACTGGAATTTTTCGAGGATGTAACTAGCAGAGTTAATGAGGGGGAGCCAGTGGATGTGGTTTATTTGGACTTTCAGAAGGCTTTCAACAAAGTCCCACATTAGAGATTGGTGTGTAAAATTAAAGCGCATGGGATTGGGGGTAGTGTACTGAGATGGATAGAAAACTGGTTGGCAGACAGTAAACAAAGAGTAGGAATAAACGGACCTTTTTTCAAATGGCAGGCAGTGACTAGTGGGGTACTGCAGGGATCGGAGCTGGGACCCCAGTTATTCGCAATATATATTAATGATTTAGATGAGGGAATTAAATGTAATATCTCCAAATTTGCAGATGACACAAAGCTGGGTGGGAGGGTAAGCTGTGAGGAGGATGCAGAGATGCTTCAGTGTGATTTGGACAAACTGAATGAGTGGGCAAATGCATGGCAAATGCAGTATAATGTGGATAAATGTGAGGTTATCCATTTTGGTAGCAAAAACAGGAAGGCAGGTTATTATCTGAATGGATATAAATTGAGAGAGGGGAATGTGCAACGAGACCTGGGTGTCCTTGTACACCAGTCGCTGAAGGTAAGCATGCAAGTGCAGCAGGCAGTAAAGAAGGCAAATGGTATGTTGGCCTTCATAGCCAGAGGATTGGAGTACAGGAACAGGGATGTCTTGCTGCAATTGTACAGGGCCTTGGTGAGACCACACCTGGAATATTGTGCGCGGTTTTGGTCTCCTTATCTGAGGAAGGATGTACTTGCTATAGAGGGAGTGTAGTGAAGGTTTACCCGACTGATTCCTGGGATGGCGGGACTGACATATGAGGAGAGATTGAGTCGATTAGGATTATATTCGCTGGAGTTCAGAACAATGAGGGGGGGATCTCATAGAAACCTGTAAAATTCTAACAGGACTAGACAGGGTAGATGCAGGAAGGATGTTCCCAACGGTGGGGGAGTCCAGAACCAGGGGTCACAGTCTGAGGATATGGGGTAGAAAATTTAGGACTGAGATAAGGAGAAATTTCTTCACCCAGAGAGTGGTGAGCCTGTGGAATTCGTTACCACAGAAAGTAGTTGAGACCAAAACATTGTATGTTTTCAAGAAAGAGTTGGATATAGCTCTTGTGGCGAAAGGGATCAAAGGGTATGGGGAGAAAGTGGGAGCAGGCTCAAAGGGCTGAATGGCCTGCTCCTAGTTTCTATGTTTCTATGTAAAAGGGTGACCCCTAATTTTAAAACACTGCCCCCTAGTTCTGGACTCACCCACAAGAGGAAATCCACCTTATCAAGGCTGTTCAGGATCTTGTATACTTCAATCAAATCACCCTTCTTCTAAGCTTCAGTGGAAACAAGCCCAATCTGTCCAATCTTTCCTCATAAGACAACCCACTCATTCCAGGTATCAATCAGTAAACCTCCTTTGAACCGCAAATGCATTTACATCCTTCCTTAAATAAGGAGACCAAAACAGCACACAGTATTCAAGGTGTGGTCTCACCATTGCCCTGTATAACTGAAGCATACTTATTATGTTCAATCCCTCTCGTAATAAAAGATAGCATCCCATTTGCCTTAACTACTTCTGTACTTGCATACTAACTTTTTGTGACTCATGTACTCGAACACCTAGATCCCTCCGCACCTCAGAATTATACAGCCGTTCTTCATTTAAGTAATACTCTGCTTTTATGTTCTTCCTGCCAAAGTGAACTTCATATTTTCCAAAATTAAAATCCATTTGCCAGTCCTCTGCCCACTCACTCATCTTATCTATATCCATAACTCATGAGAACCTCATGTCCTCCACAACATACAACAACAAGAGAAATCTGTGGATGTTGAAAATCAAATAAAAACAGAAAGTACTCAAGGTACTCATCAGGTCCAGAAGCATCCGTGGAGAGAGAAACAGAGTTAATGTTTCAGGTTGATGACCATTCTTCAGAACTGAGTACTTAAAAGTTTTTAAGCAAGGTAGGGAAAAGAGTGGAGGGATAGGGATGGACAGAGGAAAAGGGAAGATCTGTGATAGCTGGAATGTAGGAGAGATTAAATGACAAAAAGGGCAAAAAGCTAATAATGGGACAATTAAAGGAACAAAAGATGTTTCTAGAGGTGAAATAGGAAAAGTAGAAGTAATACCAACAACTGCCATCTGAAAAAAACAAATTGGATGCAAAGGTTATGATCTGAAATAGTCTTTTCTTTAATTGTCCATTAACAATTCTTTTTGCCTTGCACTATAATTCTTTTTGTCATTTAATGTCTCCTGAATCTATCTATCCATCCTATCACAGACTTTCCCCCTTTGTTTTTACCCCTCACCCACTGTCCATGTCTTGTTACATCTCCAAGTATTCTCAGTTCTGACAAAGGGTCACCTATCTGAAATGTTAACACTGTTTTTCACTCCAAAGTGACCTCCCCTGCTCTTGCCTGTCTCTTTATGGGGTATGTGGAACATTCCTTGCTCCAGTCCTACTCCGGCCCCCTCCCACAACTCTTTCTCCGGTACATCGATGATTACTTCGGTGCTGCTTCATGCTCTCGTCGGGACCTGGAAAAATTTATTAACTTTGCTTCCAATCTCCACCCCTCCATCATTTTCACATGGTCCATCTGACACTTCCCTTCTCTTCCTTGACCTCTCTGTCTCAATTTCTGGTGATAGACTGTCCACCAATATCTATTACAAGCCTACCGACTCCCACAGCTACCTCGACTACAGCTCCTCACACCCCGCTTTCTGTAAGGACTCCATCCCATTCTCTCAGTTCCTTCGCCTCCGTCGCATCTGTTCTGATGATGCCGCTTTCATAAACAGTTCATCTGACATGTCCTCCTTCTTCCTTAACCGAGGTTTTCCACCCAAGGTGGTTGACAGGGCCCTCAACCGTGTCCGGTCCATCTCCCGCGCATCCGCCCTCACGCCTTCTCCTCCCTCCCAGAAACATGATAGGGTCCACCTTGTCCTTACTTATCAACCCCACCAGCCTCCGCATTCAAAGGATCATCCTCCGCCATTTCCACCAACTCCAGCATGATGCTACCACCAAACACATCTTCCCTTCACTCCCCCTGGCGGCATTCCGTAGGGATCGTTCCCTCCGTGACACCCTGGTCCACTCCTCCATCACCCTCTACTCCTCAACCCCCTCCCACAGCACTCTCCCATGCGACCGCAGAAGATGCAACACCTGCCCCTTCACTTCCTCTCTCCTCACCGTCAAAGGGCCCAAACACTCCTTTCAAGTGAAGCAGCTTTTCACTTGCACTTCCCTCAACTTAGTCTACTGCATTCGTTGCTCCCAATGCGGTTTCCTCTACATTGGAGAGACCAAACGCAGACTGGGTGACCACTTTGCAGAACACCTTTGGTCTGTCCACAAGCATTACCCAGACCTCCCTGTCGCTTGCCATTTCAACACTCCACCCTGTTCTCTTGCCCACATGTCTGTCCTTGGCTTGCTGCATTGTTCCAGTGAAGCTCAACGCAAACTGGAGGAACAGCACCTCATCTTCCGACTAGGCACTTTACAGCCTTCCGGACTGAATATTGAGTTCAACAATTTTACATCTTGAACTCTCTCCTCCATCCCCACCCCCTTCCCATTTCTTCCCCCTCCTTTTTGTTTTTTCCAATAATTTATATAGATTTTTCTTTTCCCACCTATTTCCATTATTTTTAAATGTACTCCACCCATTGTTTATTTCTACCTTTTAGTATTCCCCCACCCCCACTAGAGCTATCTGTACCTTATCTGTCCTGTGTTCTACTCTTAATTAGCACATTCCTTTAGATAATATCACCACCTCTTTGTTCTTTTGTCTGTGACAGCTTTTGGTTATCTCCACCCATCACTGGCTGCTTGTCCCAACAAACCCCCCCCCCCCCCCCACAAAACCAGCTTATATTTCATCCCTTTCCCATTTTTACTTAGTTCTGTTGAAGGGTCATGAGGACTCAAAACGTCAACTGTGCTCTTCTCCGCCGATGCTGCCAGACCTGCTGAGTTTTTCCAGGTATTTCTGTTTCTGTTTTGGATTTCCAGCATCCGCAGTTTTTTGCTTTTACCTCCCCTCCTCTTCTTTGAAATAGTGTCATGAGATCTTTCATGTCCACGTGAGGGAGCAGACAGGGCCTTGGTTTAATATCTCACACAAAGATGACACCCGCAAATGTAGAGCTCCCTCAATACTGCACCAAAATGTCAGCCTAGATTATAGGCTCAGGTCTCTCAAGGACTTCAACCCATAACCTTCTGACTCAGAAACAAGAGTGCTACCCTATTGACAATGTTTTCTCCCTTTTCCATTTCAAAGTTTTGCTGAGAGACAGCATCCTCCATTTTAAAATCAATTATTAAAAAAAAATTAAGAGTGACAGATGCTCCTGAGTTTGTCACACTGTATTGCCCACATGTTTCTGCTGACAGCTCTTTGACTTATGAGATCATTCTCAGTAATTTTCTAGTGGGGAAAATGCTAGAGTCTGTTATAAAAGACATGGTAACAGAAAACTTGGAAAGTATTAATGGGATTAGACAAAGTCAGCATGGGTTTATGAAAGGGAAATCATGCTTAACTAATCTACTGAAGTTTTTTTGAGGATGTAACTAGTAGAATAAGGGACAACCAGTGGGTGTGGTATATTTGGATTTCAAGGAGGCTTTGGATAAGATCCCACATAAGAGGCTAATGGGCAAAATTAAAGCACATGGGATTGGGGGTAATATACTGGCACGGATTGAGAATTGGTTGACAGACCGGAAAGAGAGAGTGGGAATAAATGGGTCTTTTTCCAGGTGGCAGGCTGAGACTAGTGGTGTACCGCAGGGATTAGTTCTTGGGCCCCAGCTATTCACGGTACATATAAATGACTTGGATGAGGGAACCAAATGCAATATTTCCAAGTTTGCTGATGACACAAAACAGGGCAGTGATATGAGAAGGATGCAAGGAGGCTTCAGGGTGACTTAGACAACTTGTATGTGTGTGTGGGCAAACACACGGCAGATGCAATGTAACATAGATAAATGTGAAGTTATATGCTTTGGAGTGAAAATCAGAAAGGCAGAATGTTATTTAAATGGTGATATACTGGGAAATGTGGATGCACAAAGGTCAACTTTTCCAGTCAAGTACACCAGTCAATGAAGTAAACAGGCAGGTGCAGCAAGCAATTAGGAAGGCAAATTGTATGTTGGCCTTCACTGTAAGAGGATTTGAGTTCAGAAGTAGGGATGTCTTACTGCAGTTATAGCAAGACCACACATGGAGTACTGCGTGCAGTTTTGGTCTTCCTACCTAAGAAAGATATACTTGCCACAGAGGGAGTACAGCAAAGGTTCACTAGGCTGATACAGAGGATGGCAGGACTGTCGTATGAGGAGAGATTGGTTCAACCGGGCCTGTATTCACCAGAGTTTAGAAGAATGAGAGGGATCTGATGAAATGTATAAAATTATTACAGGGCTAGACAGACTGGATGCAGGGAGGATGTTTCCCCTGGTTGGGGAGTCTAGAACCAGGAGTCACAGTCTCAGGATATAGGGCAGGCCATTTAGGACTGAGATGAGGAAAGATTTCTTCACTCAGAGGGTGGTCAACCAGTGGAATTCTCTCCCACAGAAGGCTGTGGGGGCTGGGTCACTGAGCATAATCAAGAAAGAAATTGATAATTTTTTGGATATTAGGGGCATCATGGGGTATGGAGAGAAAGTGGGAATATGGCGTTGAGATAGAAGATCAGCCATGATCATATTGAATGGCGGACCAGGCTCAAAGGGCCTAGTTTCTGTTTCTCACAGAAGCAGGGATCCTGCTAGGTTGGTTACTCAATAAAGGAGGAATGTACTGTGTATTGGCACAAGCCCTAAAGTCACAAAACTTACACACATCAGTGGCTTTCAGCTCTCTTGTACTTTATTAACTCCTGGGTAGTGCCACCTGGGAGGGCATTTTGCACACAATGCCTCTGTAGCAACATCTGAAACCATGTAGAGGTTGTGAGCAGCACATTCTAAACAGGATATAATGCCAAGGGTGTTCAGTGCGAGATAAGCAGGGTTTTCCTGAGGCTGTGAGGGTGCCAATTCCTTTAGCCGAAGACGGAGGTGGTCAGCAAGTTAGAACAGGAGCCACTAAAAGGAGGGATAAACGCAGGAGTGCATAGTAATCAGCAAAGACCCTCAGCTCTTCAGGGTTCCACTCGCCTGCCTCAAATTTTAACAGCAGCTGGGCAAACGAGAAACTTGGTTCCACCGAGATTTGAACTTGGATCGCTGGATTCAAAGTCCAGAGTGCTGACCGTTACACCATGGAGTGGCTCCCCTCCAGTTGTGCCTGGAGTCCAGTCACAAACATAGCATTGTATGCACCCATGGTTTACAGCAACCACCACTCGTTTCTTCACCCTTTGGCAGCAAGCAATAAATCCTGGCATACAAGACAATTAGCATATCACATTTACACTGGCAAACAAACTTAGGCTGCAGTGTCTCCCAGACTTCAAATCCAGAGCCAGTCAACGCCTGAAGGTAACATGGAAATTTGACTCACAAGCCTCTTTTAAACGCATGCTGAATGTTTGCTAACTCTTGAAAATCAAATGCCTGTGAGTGGCCAGCAGAGGTGCATGATCCAACCCACAGGGGTTTCCTTTCTAAGTGCCTAAAGAACTGCCAGATATAACTGCCACGTTATGTAAAGTACAAGGTTTACCTACTCCTCACTAAAATACTCCCAATATTGTCCAATAAGACACTAACCATTCACTGCAATGAGTCAGTGCTAAGAACAGACTGGGTGCAGGGGTGATACTTCTCTAGGCTGGTGGGTCCAGAACAAGGGGGTCACATATGGGTTAGACCATTTAGGACTGAAATGAGGAGAAACTTCTTCACTCAGAGGGTGGTGAACCTGTGGAATTCTCTACCACAGAAGGCTGTGGAGGCCAAGTCACTGAATATATTTAAGAAGTAAATAGATTTCTGGACTCTAAAGGCATCTACAGGTATGGGGAGAGCACGGGAGTACAGCTTGAGATAGGCAATCAGCCTGATCATAGTGAATGGTGGAGCAGGCTCAAAGGGCCTACTTCTGCTTCTATTTTCTATGTTTCTAGAACATCCCACCTCAATTTCTTCTTGCTTGTCCTCACGCCTGCATGGGCATCAAGAAATGTGCAAATTGGCACAGGGGCAAGCAGATTAGAGAGGTGAACAAGTGTCTGAAGGAGTGCTGTAGGAAACAGGGGTTCTATTCATGGACACTGGTGCCAGTATCAGCATAGGAAGAAATTGTACCTTTGGGATAGGCTCCAGTTGAACTGGGATGGGGCCATGATCCGAGCAGAAAGGTTAGAAGCATAGAACCATAGAAAAGTTAAAAAATAGGGCAGTCACAAGGACTTGAAGCCAGAGAATATTAGGGGGCATGGTCTCTGGTAGAAAATATGTAGCAGTAATAATAGTTCAAAAGCAAACAAAAGAAAAGACAAGAGTAACAGTCAGAAATTGTGCTTCAGTCTATGCAGATTAAAGGAAATCTACAAGATGTAAACTAATTAAAACAGGAAAGTGAAGTAAGAAATATGAACGCAAAACATGGAGGACTGGTCAGGATATGTAGTCCAAATAAACATTCTTTATACAAAAGCATAGAATATAACAAACAAGTTGAATGAAATGCAGTCACAGATATGAGGGTATGACATGTTAGCCATTACTCAGACATGGCAGAAAGATGGTCAAGACAGGGAACTAAATATACCAGGTTGTCAGGTCATAGGATCACAAGAAATAGGAGCAGGAGCAGGTCATTGCGGCCCTCAAGCCTGCTCTGCCTTTCAATAAGATAATAGTTAATCTGATTGTGGCCTTAACTCCACTTTCCTACCTGCCCCCATAACCCTCGACTCCCTTGTCGATCAAAAATCTGACTAACTCAGCCTTGAATATATTCAATGACCCAGCCTCCACTGCTCTCTGGGGAAGAGAATTCCAAAGACTAACAACCCTCAGAAGAAATTCCTCTTCATCTCCATCTTAAATGGGAGATCCCTTTTTGTAAACTGCGCTGCTCAGTTCTAGACTCCTCCACGAGAAGAAACATCTCTCAGCATCTACCCTGTCACACCTGTTAAACTCCTGACAACTAGCTGGTAAAGTAGCAAACCAGGAGTCAATATTTACTCAGTTTTAGATTTATTCACAATGAGGCATTACAAATGTATAGTTCCTAACTCCACAACACAACACCTATGTCAATATGTGCACAAGTAATTACCCAATGATTGCCTCAAACCTGTCTACAGTCAACCTTAATTTATACTCAACAGATTCCCTTTTAATAAAACTTTAAAATAATATTTACAACAATGTTTCAAAACAAATTAAAGAAGAAAAAAATTATTCTCCACATTCACTATAAAGTATTGCATTACAAGATGTCCCCCTTCTAGGACACACCAAAATCATTTGGAACAAGCACTTCTTTTTGTGAAACAATCAGATAATTGATGATTTGAATCAACCCATTTGATCTTGGAGATTTCCTTTTTTTCTAACATTTGTTTCATGCCAGCAAAGTCAATCCTTAATCTTTTCTCACTAACACTTTTTGTAGGGTATACATTATCCCACAATGAACGGTTATCGACGTAACGTTCAATGGACAAACTGTTTTCAGTAGACCCTGGTATAGATTTTCCCCTAAAAAAATAGTTGACAAATACAATCCCATATCCACTGCTTCCGCAAGAGTCAGTGTCGCCACAGCTAAAGTACTTTTAACAACCCTTTTTACTTCCTTAGCTTTCCAGGCTAAAGGGCAACATTTCCCCTTTTCACCCACCAAAAATATTATGAAACCAGCTGCACTCAAATACCCATCAAGAAGATTAGCTTGAGAAGCATCACTAAAAATAACTAATTTCATTTTCTTTTCAATCATCCAAGAATGGAAGCTTTTCTCTATATTTAATTTTTAAAATGTCTTATTTGCCTTTAAAACATCCTCAACTTTCGGAAACTCATCATAGTGCTTCGTTCAAATACATCAAAACTAACACCTGGCCTAGGGCGGAGTTTTCCGTGCCTGCTGGCGTTGGGTGTGTTTAGCGGTGTGAGCAGACAATATGGTGAGAAGGCCAAAATCGGTTTCTCAACATCATGAAACCAGTTTGCAATCATTCGCTCTGCCTGTCAACGGCAGGCCGCGTTTCCCGCCATCGGATATCAGGAACCTCATTGTAATATGTCTGCATAAGCACAGCCAGAGTGAGCCCCCAGGTTGGATCATCCAAGCATCACACCAACATGTTTCACAGCAGCATATATAAGGCGTACACTCGGCGGGCTGTATTTTGAGGGGAACTCGGAGGTGAGTGCACAGTAACTTTGCACAGTGTTCGCGAGGATCACCTGTTGGACTTCAAGGTTGAGGCGCCGCGCACTCAGGCAAGGGCACAGGCAAATCACTTTTTCCTGGATGGCTGACAGTGCAAGGGCTTCCCTGCAGTTGAGGTGACTTGGGGAGGGGGGGGGGGGGGTAGGGTGGTACACCCAAGCTAGCCCATGCATCCGTCTCTTTCATCCTGCAGGAGGAGTATATCAGGAGCATGGAGCCTGGTGACCCAGTTGTATGCCTTGTGGCGTACAGAGAGCAGAGAAAGCAGAGAAGAGAGCGACACAGGTGCCTGGCTGTGCAGATGGAGGAGCAACACCCTCAGGAAGAAAGGGACAGCCAAGGCTCCCGCACATGCCGATGGAAAGACAGAGGGCCACTGCTGGTCAGCATCTAGCTAGACCCAGGGTCTACAGAGGCTGTCTTTCATTTCTGCAGAAGACCGAGAACTAGTGTCACCGAAGACTGCGCATCTCTTGGGAACTGGTCGGTCGCATGTGCCAGCTGCTGCAGGATTTGGCGCCACGGAGACATGGAGGGCATCCAGTGCCCATGGCCGTGAAAGTGACCACAGCGCTCAATATTTACACCAGTGGCTCTTTCAGGGCTCCACTGGTGACCTCTGTGGGATATCACAAGCCTCCACCCACAAATACATCCATGAGGTCACAGACACTATCTTTGCGAGGGCACACAACTTTGTGTATTTTGCCCAGGACCAGGAGAGCCAGGATCCAAGAGCGATTGGATTTGCCCAGATCTCGGGTTTCCCACAGGTGCAGGGTGCCATCGACTGCACTCATATGACGCTCAGATCTCCATCACAACATACATCAGCCACAAGGGGTTCAATTTGCTGAATGTTCAGCTGATGTGTGACCACCACAAATGCATCCTGCAGGTCTGCGCTTGGTTCCCAAGGAGTGTCCATGACTCCCACATTTTCAGTCAGTCACTGATCCCTGACATCTTCCACGTGGACCACAGAGGCTGCAGGGACGGCTCCTCGGGAACAAGGGCTACCCGCAGAGGACGTGCCTGATGACACCCATGCAGCAGAGAGAAGGTACAACTAGGCTCATGCTGCAACTCGCACCTTGGTGAAGCAGACCACCGGGATGCTGAGAATGAGGTTCCGGTGCCTGGACCGGTCTGGTGGAGCCCTGCAATATAGTCCACAAAGGTTGTCATGCACTGTTGTTGCCTGCTGCGCCCTTTAAAACCCGGTGCTGCAATGGGGTAAGCAGCTGGCTGAGGAGGAGATGGAGGACCTGGAGGTCTCCTCGAGTGACGAGGGTGAGGAGGTCCTCGAAGGCGATGATGACAGCGATGAGGCCATCACACTGGCCAGACACAACAGGTGTGCTCAGCAGTCCCTCATTGCTGCTATATTTGTGGAGGATGTTGACGACATGCAGTGAGGAGATCCAACAGATCCTCACATTGCATCTGTGAATGTCTGACTCCTGTCTGGCCGAGGGCAGCACTCTGTGATCAGGGTCATATCACGAAACAGCCATGAAACTTTAAATTCACCTGATCCTTTGTCAGTCTTCAGCACCTGACCCCTTAAGGAGCACAACATCACTTGTCACAGGTGGTCACAGATGAAGAGATGGGGGTGCTGGCCGCCCCACCTTAAAAGGTGCTGAGAGAACACAGACAGAATGACTGAGCTCTGTGATGCCTGCCCACAACATTCTGGCAGCAGTGACAAGCACCATTGAGGTGCAGGCATCAATTATGTGTCCAGTGAGTGTGAGGCCAGACCATTACTTTGGTCTAAAGGCTGCACAAAGCACAGGGAAGAGGCCCTGGACTGAGACACCTGCCTTTACCTTGTGCACGAACCAAGGTTTCACATGAGTGACATGAACACTGCTCATCAGAACAAGGAGACACTCTTGGGAGTTTATATACAATAAAGACAATTATGTGCAAGTGATTAACACCCATGCCCAGGCTGTGTAACAACATCTTCTTAACCTTCCTAACCCTGCCGCTATGTCTTGGTGCTCCCCCGACATCCACAATGGAGGTGGAGGCAACCTGCTGACTGCCATGCCCTGTCTGTGATGACCCTGCCAGGCATCTGAGAGCCCCATCCTGCTTCTGCTATGGGGCAGTGGCACCCTCCTCAGACTGTGGAGCTGGAGCTGCTGGGGTCACAGGAAGTTGGGATTCGGCCGGACACTCCCAGAATCACCTGGGTGGATGGCCCCAGGGTGTGCACCTGCTGATCCTCCTCCCTATGGGTGCCCAAGGGCGCCTGGCTGTCTCCTTGAGGAGAAGGAGCAGCTGCAGTGAGATCGAGCTGCCCCATATCCCTCTCACGTACACACTGTTGGAGGCCAACTATGGTTTCGGTGATGGAGTTCAGCCCACACAGCAATGCAGGACTGATGTCCTGGACCAAGGTCTCCATGGCAACTGCCATCTACCAATGTTAACATCAGTGTGTTGGCATGCCGGCGCTATTACCTCAGCCTGAAGGCAGACCGACTCCTCCATCATGCCTTGCAATCTAAGGAGTGCAGCGTACATCCCTTCCTGTTGTTCCTGAGCTTGCCTTTGCAGCTCCAGCAACTGTGACGTGATTGAGTCCAGAGGCTCCTCATCTGACTTGGACTCAGCAACGTTCTGGCCTCCAGCAGTCCTCTGAGTTCCAGAGACCTGGGAAGTCCCTGCTGCCGCCTGTTGTGGATCAGACAATACGATGAGCTCACCAGATTGCAATCCCGAGGCTACTCTAAAGCTAGGTCCCACCGAGGTTGTCTCCCTGCGGTAGTGGAGGGTGTGGGTGAGCACTGTGATGGGTCTTCAATGAAGATGCCTTCAGATTCCTCTTCAGAGGTCTCTTCGGGGCTTGATTGGAGGTCCTGGGTTGTGGGCTCTGTTGCCTGTTTCCCAGATGTGCCTGCAAAAGCAAGGAGAGTTAATTAGTGCATGACAGGCCTGTGAGAGAGGGCACATCACTCACAGCATGGTTGTTTGATGGATGTTGAACTGCTGGATCCTAACTTGGTAGAGCACCACCAACCTCACCGTCTGCACAGGATCAGTCCAGATCGTCACCTGCCAGCTGGATGGCTCTATTTTCAAAGTCTATGAGGACCTTCATTTCAGGCGTTCCTCCACCGCTTTTGACCTCTCCCTGTTGTTGTGTGCCAACTTGTCCTGCATGAATAGAGTGTAAGCAGGATGCCTGCCAGGCCAGATGATAACTATGCCTGGCAGACATGAGTGGTGAGTGGTCCCATGGACGGGATGGGGGAAATGAAGATGAGAGAGTGAATGGTGATGTTCCTTGAACGGTCAGTGAGTGAGATCCCTGTGGATGTGTGTTGGGCTTGAGAGTGAGAGTTGAGAGTGATGAGAAGAGTGGCTTTCCCCGGCAGAACAAAGGAGATAATTCATCCTTTTTCGGCATTTGGTGGCTGTCCTCTTTTACAGGATGTTGGTGCTGACGACTGCTGCCACCACCTGCCATGCTGGATTAGTGATTTTGCTGCCCCTCCTGCAGCCAGAGTGGGGGTAGAGGACATCACAGCGGGCCTCCACTGAGTCCGAAAGGTGCTCGAGGGACACCAGGGGGCTGCAGTCTTCTTGCCTTTCGGGGCCATGTCTTCCCTGCAGCAGTCGTGGCCTGGAAGCACTGAGAGAAGCGCGCACGGTTGTACTTTAAATATGGTGACTGGTGTGATCAAGCAGCGAGGTGATGGTGTGGCGGGTGAACGAAAGCCGGCCCATCATCGAAATGGCATGTTTCCCAGGAGTGCTCTATTAATGAGGCAGGATTGGGATATGGCGTGAAAAGCTGCCATTGTGGCCAGCGAGTAAGACATTCTTTTTCCCGCCTGCTAACACATTTAGTGCAAATCTGGGATGATTCCAACCCTTGTCTGAGTGCATAGCCAATTCGACTGACCAGTCAAGCTTTGCAACTGCCCTGTATCTACTTTAGATGTGACATCATCTTTTTGCAATTACCTTGCACGATTAACTGGGATAGGAGGAACATTCTCTGAACAGGATTGCTGACTATTCCTCACCTACTCTGCTTAATTTCTAAACCAATATACTTAAAAATCCCTGAAGCCTGACTTCCATTTTAATCTTACAAATAACACATTCCTAAAATTCCACAATATCACCCCGTAGGAATCAGTTATCATGAAGATTCCTGAAAGTTTCCCTTTTTGATAACAATAAAACTTTATGGGATCTGCTTTTAGTTGAACACAGTCTACTTTCAACGAAACACCACAACATTGATGCATCATTCAGGCCATAAATACAGTTGTTTAGTTTCCATGGTTTCCCTTCTGCATCGCTGCCTCTTTAGGCAGTTTCAGAAACACTTCCCTCTGAAATTTTTCACCCTGCAGAAACATGGTTTTTACGTCAATTGATCTACAATCCCATGAATATGTGGGATTAAAGAATTAAAAAGATTTTCAGCATTACTTTTCCCACTGTGGAAGAGTCACTTTAACACCTGTTTCCACCCAGTCGCTCTTCAAAACCCTGAGCAACTGGCCTCACTTTAGCCTTATAAGTCTCATCTGCAAGTACCTTTTCTGCAAGGCTGGCTGTCTGGTACTTCAGAATAAACTCCAAATTCCTTCCAACTATCGAATTCCTTTCTGTTTTGCTTCTCACATTAGTTTACCCTCTAGTTTACTGGCAGCTACTAAAGCTTCACAATCATGAAAATTTCTGCTTCTCGTCCTATCTCAAGACTGTTCTGTAACCCTCCTTTCATTCTGTAATCTATTCAATCTGTGGCCTCTATTTGCACTTCAATGTCTCTTGGGACTACTACTGTAAGAACTCTTTCTCGCATTCATCCCAACAGTGTTTCTTGTTGACTAGCCAATCCTCCATCCTCGAACGTTAACTGATTTCTTCTCCACCGATGCCGCCAGACCTGCTGAGTTTTTCCAGGTAATTCTGTTTTTGTTTTGGATTTCCAGCATCCGCAGTAGCTTTTAGCTTTTTGTTTTTATCTCTGTGTTTAATTGACTGCCACCTCTCTTCAAGAAATGCCCTCTCTGAAGAAGTACGGTTCTGTTCTCCGACAGGATTTCCGCCTGTCTCTTCTGCCCTGCTCACCTTCATTGCTTTCCATTTCTCTCCTGGTGTTTGACAAGGTGTTTACTAAAACCCGCTTTCACAGCCATATCTCCTTTCTCAGTGACTGTCTCCGTCTCCGACTCACCTCACGTGGATTTCAACTGAAATTCCATCCCTCTTGTTTCGAACCCACCCAGGATTACAGGTATCTCCGGGACATAAAACGTTTCTCGGACTGCTGTTCCCGTCGCATTCTGAGATCCACACTCAGTGCCATGCGCCGCCATATGAACACACTCGACCTCTCCCTCCAGCAGCACCGCCGCACCCTTTTTCAAAGCTGCGCGTGCCCCCAGTTACTCCCCCTCCCCTTTTTTTTCAATAATTTATATAGATTCTTCTTTCCCCACCTATTTCCATTATTTTTAAATCTAAAACTAAAACCTTGTTAGTCTTTCCACCCCACCCCCACTAGAGCTGTACTTTGAGTGTCCTGTCTTCCATTCTTAATTAGCACTTTTCTTAGACAAATATCACCACCTTTTGTCTGTGACATCTTTTGATTATCTGCTCCTATCACTGCTTGCTTATCTCCACAATCACCACACCCTCAACTTCTCTCCCCCGCCCCACCCCCCCACCCCCACTTAAACCAGCTTATATTTCACCCCTCTCTTAACTATGCTTCAGTTCTGCCGAAGGGCCGTGAAGGCTCGAAACGTTAACTGATTTCTTCTCCACCGATGCTGCCAGACCTGCTGAGTTTTTCCAGGTAATTCTGTTTTTGTTTTGGATTTCCAGCATCCGCAGTAGCTTTTAGCTTTTTGTTTTTACCTCCATCCATGCTACTATATCACCATGAGTTCTTATCTTGTGTAGTAACCTTTTATGTGGCACCTTATCGAATGCCTTTTGGAAATCCAAATACACAGCTACTTGTTCCTCTTTATCCACCCTGCTCATTGCTTCCTCAAAGAACTCTAATAAATTTATCAAACACAATTTCCCTTCCACAAAACCATGTTGACTCTGCGTAATTGTATTATGGTTTTCTAAATATCCTGCTATTACTTCCTTAAAAGTAGATTCTAGCATTTTCCCAATGACACATGTTAGGCTAACTGGCCTGTAGTTTCCAGCGTTCTCCCTCCTTGAATAGAGGTGTTACATTTGCAGTTTTCCAATCCCTTCAATCATTTCCAGGACTTTTGGAAGATTGTCACCAATGCAGCCATTAACATTGCAGCTACTTCCTTTAAGACCTAGGATGCAGGTTATGAGGTCCAGGAGACTTGTCAGCCTTTAGTCCCATTAGTTTTCCCAGTACTTTTTCTCTAGTGATCATGATTGTTTTAAGTTCCTCTTTCCCTTTTGCCTCTTGATTTTCTACTATTCTTGGGATGATTTCTGTGTCTTCCACTGTGAACTCAGATACAAAATACTTGTTCAAAGTGTCTGTCATTTCCTTGTTTCCTGTTATTAATTTCCCAGTCTCACTCTCTAAGGGACCAACACTTACCTTAGCTACTCTTTTCCTTTTTATATATTTGTAGATGCTTTTACTGTGTTTTTATATTTCTTGCTAATTTTCTCATACTCCAGTTTCTCCCGCTTCATTATTTTTTAGTCATCCTTTGCTGGTTTCTAAAAATCTCCCAATCTTCTGGCCTACCACTAACCTTCGCAGCAATGGAATGGAATGTTGGCCTTTATTGCAAGGTCAATGAAGAATAAAAGTAGGGAAGTCTTGCTATAACTGTACAGGGCATTGGTGAGGCCGTAACTAGAGTACTGTATACTGTTTCAGTCTCCTTACTTAAGGTAGGATATTGCATTAGAAGCAGTTCAGAGAAGGTTCGCTAGGCTGATTCATATGATGTTGTCTTATGAGGAAAGGGTGAACATGTTGAGCCTATACTCAGTGGAGTTTAGAAGAATGAGAGGTGATCTTATTTAAACATATAAGATTCTGTGGGGCTTGACAGGGTAAATGCTGAGAGGATGTTTCCCCTCATGGGGGAATCTAGAACTAAGGGACACAGTTTTAAAATAAGGAGTCTCCCATTTAAGATGAAAATGAGGAGGAATTTCTTCTCTCAGGGGGTCATTAGTCTTTCGAATTCTCTTCCACAGAGAACAGTGGGTCATTAATTATGTTTGAGGCTGAGTTGGACAGATCGACAAGGCAGTCGAGGGTTATGGGGGGCAGGCAGGCAAGTGAAGTGAAGGCCACAATCAGATCAGCCATGATCGTTTTGAATGATGGAGCAGGCTCGAGGGGCCGAATGGCCTACTCCTCGTCCTATTTTTCGTGTTCTGATATGTATGTTATTTGCCTTCCTAATTAGGAAAGGTACGGAAAATTGTAGATGGGAAAATTGTAGCCGGGAAGTGAAGCCTGAGTGATTAAGGGTGAAATCACTTCAGTGATAAGAATGTTAGCAAGCATTCAAGACTTCATGAATTAAGAAATAGAAAATGATTTAAGAGTATAGTGTATAGACTCCCTGGTAGCTGTGAAATGGTAGATTGTATAAACACAGAGATTTCATGCATTTCTAAAGGCAGTGTGCTTTAAAAGAGGGGTTTGAATTTGCATGAAGATTAGGTTACGCAGACTAGCACATGTCATAAAGGGAGTGAATTTTGTGAGTATGTTCAAGGGATTGTTCTGCAACCATATCTTCTAGAACAAGCAAGGGCTATGCCATATATTTTGGATTGATCGATCAGTAGAAAAAAAAGGGTGGTCAGGAGAAATGTGGGCCATTAACAGCTGGTAACGGTGATATTTTCAATGAGAATAAGGAAATGGTAGACACACTAAATAATTACTTTGCATCAATATTTACAGTGGAGGAAGAGGTCAGGATGCCGGAAATTCCTAAGAAACTAATATTAAATTAGGGACAGGCACTCAACAAAATTAACATAAGCAAAATAACTGGAGTGAAAAAATAATGGCACTAAAGAGTGACAAATCCCCAGTATCTTAAAGGAATTGGTGAGAACATTGCAGATTCCTGAATTACAGCTTCCACATTCTTTCAATTCAAGAATCATTGCTTTATATTGGGAAATTGCACCCATCACTCCACTATTTGACAAAAGTGAAAAGGGAAAAAAAGCACGGAATTATACGGCATCTGCTGTCAGGAAATTACTACAGTCAATAATCAAGGATCGGGTGACTGAACACCTTGAACATTTTCAGTTGATCAGTGATCCAGCATGGATTTTTAGGGAAAAATAATGCCTGGTGAAACCGATTACATTTTGTGAAGAGGCAACAAAAGTAACAGACAGGGAATGTCTATGGAAGTTATTTGTATGGACTTCCAGAAGGCATTTGTTATAGTCCCTCAGAAGAGACAGTCAGCTCAAGTTCAAGCCCATGGGAAGCCCATGAAATTGAAGACAAATTATTGACTGTTTGGGAAATTGGCTGAGTGCAAAGAAACAGCGAGTAGAGATAATCAGTAAGTACACTAACTAGTAGTCTCCCACAAGGATTTGTGTTGAAGTCTCATTGCACATATTAATTACTCAGATGATGGAATAACCATATTTTCAAATTTGCTGATGACACAAAAGTAGGTGGCATTGTAAGCAGTGTAAATGGAAACGTAAAATTACAAGATGTTCATAAATTAAGTGAATGGGTGAAACTGTGGCAAATGGAATTCAATATAATGTCATTTACACTAAACTTTACAAGATAGTTATGTTTTGAAATGTACCTTTAAATCAAAGTAAATAGAGAAGCCCAAATAAACACTTCAGCGCGGAGACATGCCAAACACAAATTCATTAAGGCTGGGTGGCAGTTTTAACACCTTTTCAAAGTACCTTACAGAAAAAGGACCACTGCTGTCTGAGACACAGGAAACAAATGAGATACTGCTGTGGGAAAGTGAGAAGAACTGTTTTGTGTCTACAGCCAATTAGGATGCTTGAGAGAGTTCTGTTTCTGCTCAAAAGGAAGTGAACAGAACAGACAGGCTGTTGAAGATTTAAGGAACAGGGAGTCGCCAAGGTGTCCCTTGAAACATAGAAAATAGGAGCAGGATGAAGTCATCCAGCCCTTTGAGCCTGCTCTGCCATTCAATATGATCATGGCTGGTCCTCTATCTCAACACCGTACTCCTGTTCTCTTCTCCACATACCCCTTGACACCTTTAGAGTCCAGAAATCTATCTATTTCCTTCCCAAATATATTCAGTGATTTGGTCTCCACAGCCTTCGGTGGTAGAGAATTCTATAGGTTTATCATCCTCTGAGTGAAGAAGGTTCTCCTCATCTCAAATGGTCAACCCCCTATCCTGAGACTGTGACCCCTTGTTCTAGACCCCACAGTCAGAGGAAATATCATCCCTGCATCCAGTCTGTCCAACCCTGTCAGAATTTTATACGTTTCAATCAGATCTTCTCTCATTCTTCTAAACTCCAGTGTGTACAGGCGTAGTCAGCCCAAGCTCTCCTCATACGGCAAGCCTGCCATGCCAGGAATCATTCTGGTGGACCTTCACTGCACTCCTTCTAGGGCAAGTATATCCTTCCTTGGATAAGGAGACCAAAGCTGCACACAGTACTCTAAGTGTGGTCTCACCAAGGCCCTGTACAGCGGCAGTAAGACATCCTTGCTCCTGAACTCAAGTCCTCTCTCAATGTAGAATAACATACCTTCTTAAGCATGCCTTAACTGCTTGCTGCACCTGCATGCTTGCTTTCAATGACTAGTGTATAAGGACACTCAGGTCCCTTTGTATATCAACATTTCCCAATCTATCACCATTTAAATAATACTCTGCCATTCTGTTTTTTCTACCGAAGTGGATAACTTCACACTTATGCCCGTTATACTGCAACTGCCATCTCACTGAACCTGTCTTTATCGCCTTAGAGCCTCTTAACACCCTCCTCATTGCTCACATTCCCGCCAAGTTTCATGTATTCAGCAAACTTGGAAATATTACATTTGGTTCCCTCATCCAAATCATTGATATATATTGTGAATAGCTGGGGCCAAACCACTGTGGTTTGATCCCTGTGGTACCCTACTAGTCACCGCCTGCCTCTCCAAAAAAGACCTATTTATTCATACTCTGTTTCCTGTCTGCTAACCAACTAATCCATGCCAATAAATATTATCCCCAATCCCATGTGCTTTCATTTTGCACACTAACCTCTTATGTGGAATTTAATCAAAAGATTTCTGAAAATCCAAATACACCACATCTACTAGTTCTCCCTTATCTATTCTGCTAGTTACGTCCTCAAAAAACTCCAGTAGGTTTGTCAAACATGATTTCTCTTTCATAAATCCAAGTTGACTTTGTCTAATCCCGTTGTTATTTTCTAAGTGTCCTGTTATCACATCCTTTATAATAGACTCTAGCAGTTTAGACTCTAGCAGTTGATAATTGAACAACAAGTGGAACAATTGTCGAAGGACACTGGAAGTCTCAGCCTGGTGTGGTGGGGAGAAATGAACCTCTGCTGGGGAGCTGAGAATGACTGTGACTTTAATGCTTCACATCTGCCAGAAGCGAGGTGTCCAGTGAAAGCATTTTGGAAGGCCTATTTCGGTTGATTTGTTAGTTAGCTAATGCAAAAGCACTTTTTCTTTAGTTTGATGTATTAAAATGTCCATTAATTAATGATTAATTTGATTTTAGCTTGTCTTAAGAAGTGAAATTTTGTCTTTCAGTTGGTTGCTGAGAAATTCATCGCTTGTCTCTATGGGAATTGTACAATAGGCTAATGTGAGGTCATCCACTTGCAACCTAAAAGGAATAGAACAGAGTGCTTCCCAAATGAAGAAAATCTAGAAACAGTGGAGGTCCAAAGAGAGGTGGGGTCCAGTTCCATATACAGTGGTATTAAAATGTCATGACAAGGTAAGGAAAATAATCAAAAGGCTAATGAAATGCTGGCCTTTACATCTAGAAGACTGGAATACAAGGGGGTAGAAGTCAGGCTTCAGCTATACAAAGCCCTGGTTAGACCATACCTGGAGTTACTGTGAGCAGTTCTGGGCCTGACACCTTAGGAAGGATATACTGGCTTTGGAGAGAGTGCAGTGTAGATTTTTACCAGAATTATATCTGGATTTCAAGGGTTAAACTATGAGGAGAAGTTACACAAACTAGGTGTGTATTCCCTGAAATTTAGAAGGTTGCAGGGTGATTTGATCGAAGTTTAAGATATTAAAGGTGTAACGGGGCTAAGACCTCACTATATTGGACAATGACCTTCAGGGATGTCTAAAGTTATGCTGAAATTATACAGGGCCTTGGTGAGACCACACCTGGAATATTGTGTGCAGTTTTGGTCTCCTTATCTGAGGAAAGATGTTCTTGCTAGAGAGGGATTGCAGCGAAGGTTTACCTGACTGATTCCTGGGATGGCGGGACTGACATATGAGGAGAGATTGAGTCAGTTAGGATTATATTCGCTGGAATTCAGAAGAACGAGGGGGGATCTCACAGAAACCTACAGAAACCTATAAAATTCTAACAGGACTAGACAGGGTAGATGCGGGAAGGATGTTCCCGATGGTGGGGGAGTCCAGAATCAGGGGTCACAATCTGAGTATATGGGGTAGACCATTTAGGACTGGGATGAGCAGAGTTTTCTTCACCCAGAGAGTGGTGAGCCTGTGGAATTCACTACCATAGAAAGTAGTTGAGGCCAAATCATTGTATGTTTTCAAGAAGGACTTAGATATAGCTCTTGGGGCAAAAGGGATCAAAGGATATGGGGAGAAAGCGGGAGCAGTTGGATGATCAGCCATGATCATAATGAATGGCAGAGCAGGCTTGAAGGGCCGAAATGCCTACTCCTGCTCCTAGTTTCTAAGTTTCTATGTTTTTAAAATGGCTGAAGCCATGGTCTGGCTGTAACCTTCAAACAATAGGAGCTAATCTGGCAGTATCGAAGATATTTGCACCCTGTAATCTCTGAAGAGATGCTAACAACCCCTGTGAGCGGCAGAGACCAAATTCAAAGGGAATTACACGAAGGTCATCCACGTTTTGTAAGCCGGGCCTGGCCAACCGGAACCAAGTTGCCTGCTAGGACAAAGGACCATGCAATCTCCCGTTAAGGCTTAATGGTTAGAACATTAACAATCTCAGGGATCCACACTCTTTGTCAAAGTCAAAGTGGAGAGGTGGGATGCATGTGACATGACCTCCTACCACTCCCGCCCCCACCCCCACCCCCCGCCCCCCCAAACTCCCCGCCAGCTGGAAGAACCAGTTATACTGTCTTGCATACTGCAAATCAGTCTGCCATCTTCTAAGCAGCAGCACAGAAAAGGGGCTCTATCCATGTTTGAATGCCTGGCCCCCATCTACACTGTTTCTACTGGAACTTCTGAACTTCTATACCATTGCCTACAAGACTAATTCACCTCTGGGTGCCCATCTCATCATGGAAGTCATCTCTACTCGTAAAGTGAATTATCCAGCATCAGTTTCAACCTGCAAACCTCTGTGAAGGAATACGCCATTGGACTTTGATTCCGGACTTGCATGAAAACTTGCGTGAAACAATAATTCTTTTCTCTGTGGTCTTTGCTTGTAAATCTTCCTTTCTCTATTCCCCTCTCATATTAGTTTGAGTGAAAAGGAGGCAAAGTTGCTCCCCTCCTCCCATGTTTGAGTATGTGCAAATAAACTAACCCTCTGAGTTTACCCTATCTCAAGTTTGCTGTGAGGTTATTAATAGAAATTGGATCACACCAAGACTGAGGGGTTGGGAAATACAATACCACTTATAAAGGGGGAAGCAAATCAAAACACCTTTCTGTTTACAGAAGGGTAGAGAGAGGAGAAATCAGGGATCTTTAAATTAAACCCCCTCCTGTCCATAACATAAGGGAACAGATAGTTTCTCTCTATCCACCCTATTTCTACTGTCTGGGGAATTTAGGGTTAAAGGGCATTGTATAAAAATTGGAACCAGATCCTTCAGGAGTGATATTAGGAAACATATCAACAATGGCAAAAGTTTGGATCTCTCTCCCACAAATAGCAACTGATGCTACATTAGTTGTAAGTTTTAAAACTGAGATCAATAGATTTTTGCAAAAAGAGGTATTAAGGGTTATGGAGCAAAGACAGATATATGGAGTTTGGTCACTGATCAGCCATGCTCTCATTGAATGGTGGAACAGGGTCTAGGGGGCTAAATGGCCTCCTCCTGTTCGTATGAATTAGGTAGAACAGCCAATCCCAACTCAAGCTGTACCGAGTGGTTAGCAGTCATAGCAGCAACACTGCCAGATCTCATCCTCGTTCTGACCCAGCAATGGTCAGCCTGGGCACAGAAGTGAGTCAAACCTGGGAACTCTTATCTGTATGGCTTAGGGCCTTTGCTCTTTAATTCACAGAAAGACTGAACAAGTCAGCTCCACTGGAGAACATGTACTGCAGGATTGGCTACTCACAGAGCTCAACTAAACAAGGAGATTCAAACACCTCAAAAACTGAAGTACCTTCAGACTGCCTCAGGAGGGCACCAACACATCTTTTATGATAAAATATGTTCCAATGTACTGGAGCACCTCATCCACACAAAAAAATATAGATGGCCCAGGAAATGGGACACAAATTAAAATGATGTTCTGATCCAATGGAAAACACCAGCTGATTTAATTTGTTCTGCAGAGTCTCAGAGGGGCTTTCCCTACTCTGGAAAGAGGTAATTCTAACACACACTTTGATATTGAAAATTAACTCAACACCAACTTATGTTGGAGTTTGCAGCAGGGACTGAAAACAATGGCTTTAATCTTCCCAATATTTAATTGAAGGAATTTTCTACACATCCAATACTGAATGTTGGATAAGCAGGATTCAGCAACAGTGGAGGAGTGGAGAGAGATGGTGGTGAAGTAGAGCTGGGTGTCATCAGTGTATATGTAAAAACTAACACTGCTTTTGGATGATATTGCCCAGGGCAACATGTAGATGAGAAATAGGAGGGGGCCAAGGATAAATCTTTGGTGGACACCAGAAGTAACGATGTGGGAGCAGGAAGAGAAACCATTACAAGTGATTCTGTGGCTATGATATGGATAGATAAGAATGGAACCAGGTGAGAGCAGTCCCACCCAGCTGGATGACAGCGGAGAAGTGTTGGAGGAGGATGATGTGGTCAACTGTTTCAAAGGCTGCAAGCAGGTTAAGAAGGATGAAGAGGGAAAGTTTACCTTTGTCACAGTCACAGTGATGTCATCTATGACTCAGGACAAAATGTCCCAAAATTCACTAATTTTGCAGCAGACAAGAGCTCACCCCAAAAAATGGAAAATGTCATTGCTTGAGTGGGTGATGTTGGGATGTGATAAACTCCTCATAGGTTCGAGTTGGTTGTGTTTTGCAACTACATGACTTCGGCCCATTTACTGCAAAAGTGATGGAATTTATTTAGTAGGATGTAAGCATCACTAGAATGGCCAGCATTTGTTGCCCATCCGTAACTGCCCTTGAGAAGGTGGTGGTCAGCCACCGTCTTGAACTGCTGTAGGCACACCCACAGTCCTATTAGGAAACGAGTCCAGGATTTTTGACCACTAGACAGTGAACAAACGGCAGTAAATATCCAAGTTTTTTTTCTTTATTCTTTCACGGGATGTGGACGTCGCTAGCAAGGCTAGCATTTATTGCCCATCCCTAATTGCTCTTGAACTGACCTTGCTTGGTGGGTCTGGAGTCACATGTAGGCCAGACCAGGTAAGGATGGCAGATTTCCTTCCCTAAAGGACATTAGTGAACCAGATGGGTTTTTACAACTATCGATGATAGTTTCATGGTCTCCATGACTGAGACTAGTTTTATATTCCAGATTTATTAACTAAATTCAAATTCCACCAGCTGCCATGGTGGGATTTGAACCCTTACCACTATACCACCAGTCACAATGGCATGTGGCTTGGAGGGGAATTTGCAGGTGGTGGGGTTGCCATACATCTGCCTCCTTTGTCTTTCCAGGTAGAGGTTGCGGGTTTGGAAGGTGCTGTCGAAGGGACCTTGGCGAATTGCTGCCGTGCATCTTGTATGTGGTACACACTGCTGCCACTGTGCATTGGTGGTGGAGAGAGTGATTGTTTAAGGTAGTAGATGGGGTGTCAATAGATGGGGTGTCAATCAAGCGTCCTAGAGGGTGTCACACTTCTTGTATTGTTAGAACTGCACTCTTCAAGCAAGTGGAGAGTATTCCATCAGACTCTTGCCCTATGCTTCACAGATGGTGGACAGGCTTTGGGGAGTACTTTGCCACATAATTTCCAGCCTCTGACCTGCTCTAGTGGCACAGTATTTAAATGACCAGCCCATTTAACCTTCTGGACAATGGTGATCCACAGGATGTTGATGGTGGGGGATTCAGTGATGCTAATACCGTTTATTGCATGTCAAGGAGAGATGATTAGATTCTTTCTTGTTGGAGGTGCTCATTGCCTGGCATTTATGTGGTGCAAATGTACTTGCCACTTCTCAACCCAAACCAGAATACTGTCCAGGTCTTGCTGCATTTGGACACGGACCACTTCAGTGTTTGAGGAGTTGCAAATGGTACTGAACATTGTGCAATCATCAGTGAACAACCCCACTTCTGACCTTATGATGGAAGGAAAGTCATTGGAGCAGCAGCTGAAGATGGTTGGGCCAAGAACACCACCCTAAGGAACTCCAGCAGTGATGTCCTGGAACTGAGATGATTGACCAACAATCACAACCATCTTCCTTTTTGCTAGGTCTGACTCCAAACAGTGGAGAGTTTCCCCTCTGATTATCATTGACCTCACTTTTGCTGGGGCTCCTTGATGCCACACTCAGACAAATGCTGCCTTGATGTCAAAGGAATTCACTCTCACCTCATCGAGTTCAACTTTTTTGTCCATGTTTGGACCCAGTCTGTAATTTGATCAGAAACCCAGTGGCCTGGCAGAACCCAAACTGAGTATCAGTGAATACATTATTGGTGTGTAAGTGCTGCTTGATAGTATTATCATTGATACCTTCCATCATTTTGATGATGATTGAGAATAGGTTGATGGGGCAGTAATTGGTCATATTAGATTCGTCCTGCTTTTTGTGGGCAGGACATACTGGGGCAATTTTCCACATCGTCAGGTAGATGCCAGTATTCGGTAGGGCGCAGCTAGTTCTGGAGCACAAGTCTTCAGTACTATTGCTGGAATGCTGTCAGGGCCCATTGCCTCTGCTGTATCCAATGCCTTCAGCTGTTTTCTTGGTATCAGGTGGAACAAATCCAATTGGCTGTAGACTGACATTTGATGCTAGGGACCTCAGAAGGAAGCCAAGATGGATCATCTACTCTGCACTTCTGGCTGAATATGGTTGCAAACATTTCAGCCTTATCTTTTGCACTGATGTGTTGGATACCCCCATCATTGCAGATGAGGAAGTTTGTGGGACCTCCTCCTGTTAGTTGTTTAATTGCCATTCATGACTGGGTGTGGCAGGATTACAGATCTTTTATCTGGTCCGTTGATAGTGGAATCGTTTGGCTCTGTCTATCGTATGCTGCTTCCAATGTTTCACATGCAGGTAGTCCTATGCTGTAGCTTCACCTGGCGCTGTTCCTGGCATGCCCTCTTGCACTCTTCATTGAACCAGGGTTGATCCCTGGCTTGATGGTTACATGAGGTTAGAGATTATGATTGAATGCAATCCTGCTGATGGCTCACAACACCTCATGGATGCACATTTTTGAGCTGCTAGGTCTATGCTGAATCTATTGTGATTGTACAATGCAACATGGTGGAGAGTATCTGCAGTCTGAAAACAGGAATTTGTCTCCTCAAGTACTTTGCGTGGTCACCAATACTGTTATGGACAGATACATTGGTGACAGGTAGATTGGGAAGGACGAGGTCAAGTAAGTTTTTCCCTCTGTTGATTTCCTCACTGCCTGGCACAGGCCCAGACTAGCAGATACGTAACTCAGGGTTCAGCCAGCTTGTTCAGTTCTGGTGATACCGAGCCACTCTTGATGATAGACATTCCACCCAAAGTACGTTCTGTGCCCTTGCTACGCTGACTGCTTCTTCCAAGTGGTGTTCAACAATCAGGAGCAAAGATTCATCAGCTGACAGAGGGCAGTAAGTGGTAACCAGCAGGTTTCCTTGCCCATGTTTGACCTGATGCCATGAAACTTCATGTGGTCTGGTGTTGATGCTGAGTTCTCCCAGGGCAACTCCCTCCTGACTGTATACCACTGTGCCATCACCTCTACTGGGTCTGTCCTGCTGGTGGGACAGGACATACTCTGGGATGGCAATGGTGGTGTCTGGGACATGATCTGGAAGGTATGAGAGTACGTATGAGTATGTCAGGCTGTTGCCTTGACTAGCCTGTGGAACAGCTCTCCCAATTTTGGCACAATCCCCCAGATGTTAGTAAGGAGGACTGGGCTGGGTGTGCTGTCATTGTTTTCGATGCCTAGCTCAATGCTAGTTGATCTGCCTGGTTTTATTCCTTTTCAAATTTTCTATACTGTTTTGAGATAACTGAATGGTTTGCTAGGCCATTTCAGAGAGCAGTTAAGAGTCAACCTCATTGCTGTGGGTTTGGAGTCACATGTAGGTCAGACCAGGTAAGGATGACAGATTTCCTTCCTTATAGGGCATTAGTGAACCAGACATTAGTGAACTAGATAGGTTTTTACAACAATCCCATGGTTTCATGGTCACAATTATTGAGGCTAGATATTTGATTTACTAATTAGTTGAATTTAAATTCCAAAGCTCCCATGGATCTGAACTTGTGTCTTCAGAATATTAGTCCTGGTCTCTAGATTATTCGTCCAGTAATGTTATCACAATGCTACTGTGCCTGTTGTGACACAGATGTGAAATACGAAGTGTGCAGCAACTCACTCTTCCAGTGGGAGTCACTCCGCACTAGGAGAGGTCATTTTATAAGATCAGAGTGATCAGCCATTGGAATTCACACAAGCTGCACTCTCAGAACAAGGAATTCTGCCACTCTCTGCTGCTTCAGCAACAAATCACTCAACTCCATTTCAGAATGACAGACAATAGGGCAGAACTGAGGTTTCTGGGGTCTTCCTACCTCTCAAAAGACCCCTCTGTCCCGCATTCATCCCCCCCCAGTCCCTTCGCCCCACCCTCCCCCACCCTTCCAGCAGCGGCCTATACCATGTGCATTTGCAGGTCTGGGATGGGTTATGTGCAGTGCTGAAGGGTTCTCAAAATTCCCACATTTTTCATATCATCAACAAGGATTTACTTTTGGACTTTTATGGCAGAGGACCCAACTGCTGGGTTAAGACAGGAGGCTATGATGAGAGGAGACAGAATATGCATTCTTCCCTTTAAAACAATCAACCCAGAGAAAGACTTCATCTTACACAAACCTAAAGCCCATCAAAATCTTGCATAAATAATCGCTACTAACTACTAAGGCAGGAAAGCCGCAATCAATGCAATTATGCAAACCCATCAATACTCCACATATACAATGGCTTTCAGTTCAAAACTAGTTACGGGGACAGGAAGACAGTGATAAACATCATGCGAGCCCATTAAAAACAACGAGACAACAATCACCTGGGGAAGCCCACCAAAATCAAACAAAGAACTAACCTTGATTTGAATTGAGATAAGAAATTCGAAAAAACAGTATAACTGGACCACCTGTTACAAAAGTGGGTAGATCTGAAGTGAGCAGTTTTGGAGGGTGAGCAGTTTTTGGAGCGGCTTAAGCAGAGTTTAAGCAGGGAGCTGAGCCAAGCAGAGGAAGGAGATCTGGAGGTTTGCAGGCCCGCAGGCAACATCACAGCGAAGGGCACGGGGTGGCAGGCTCAACCGAAGACAACAAGGCCACAACCGCAGCCCTCCACGAAGACCACCCACAACCGCGCCCTCCACCCAACTGAAGAACCTTCGCAAATTCCACAGACCAGGACCATGTGGGGACGGCAGGCCCCAGAGGACACAAAGAACGTACCCCAAAACTGCAACCGGCTTACCTGAGATTTCGAACTGTCAAGGAACCCTGGTTGGTGAGCATGATCCCTGACCTCTCCTAGTTCAATTTAGTTAGGTTTTGGGGGTGGGACAAGGGTAAGGGGATTAGTAGCGTGATTTTCCCTCGTTATGCCGTGTGTTCCCCATTCTTAACTAAGTGTACTTTGTAGGTCTGTATAATCTCAGTGTAATCCTAATGTTAAAAGCTCATTTGTGACTTCAATAAACACAATTTTGTTTTTCTTGCACCAAAACCAGTTGTCTGCTGCACTTTGTCACAACCCCCAAATAAGTCCAAGATCTAGAACCCAGGGAGTGGGAGCGATTCGGACCGCTCAGAAGTCAGAGGTGAAGCTGACACACCACCAGAAACACTCACTTTTGCAGCTGGTTAGAGACCCTGTTGTTGTTTGTCCTTCAAACTCCGAGTTCATTAAATGTGAAGCCAGGGACCTGCAAGAGTACATATACAGGGTGAGCAGAAAACCACAGCAACAGAAGCCTCAACTCGAGCCAACACAACACCCACACTGTAATTTGCCAACATTGTACACAGCGACTGCAACAACAGGTCGAAGATCACATCACTCCAGTTTGGCAAATACAGGGAAAGGCCTCTTGTATGGAGAGGGAGTCTGAATGCAAGGGCAACTCTACAGAATCACAGTCCCCAGGTTTTCTCACCAAGACCCCATACGCAACTCCAGGAAAGCGACATAGCCGACAGCTGCCCAGAGATTTCAAAATGCTGATAAGACTGCAGATTGCATCATTTCATTTCAGGTAAAATAAACACGTTCCACACACCCAATTTCTGGTGTCCCATAGACACTGACTCTGACCACGAGGAGTTCAGGGAGGACCTGTTACCATGTTGAACCCTCCAGATCATTTTATTGCCTGTACTCTTTGTTGTTTGGGTCACACACTGTAACCTGTTTTTCTGCTTGATTTTCCCCACATCTTTCTTATTTCTCTCTTCTGCCTTAATTACTTCACATCCTTTAGTTTTCTCTTTAGTATATTGCTTAAAGCACAATTTCTGATGATCAATCTACTCCCTTCCCTTACATTTGAAAAAAATATTCACATTAATATAAAAACAGAAAATACGAGAAATACCCAGTAAGCCTGTCAGCATCTACAGAGAGAAAACAGAGTCAATGTTTCAGGTTGATGAATTTTCATCAGGACTGGGACAAGTTAGAGATGCAATAGGTTTAAAACAAGAAAAAGAAGATGGAAAAAAAAATCAAAAAGGAAAGTCTGAGAGAGAAACATAGAAAATAGGAGCACGAGTAGGTTGTTCAACCCTTCAAGCCGGAGCATTCAATATGATCATGGCTGATCCTCTATCTCAAAGCCATACTTCCGCTTTCTCCCCATACCCTTTGACACCTTTAGAGTCTAGAAATCTATTTCCTTCTTAAACATTTTCAGTGACTTGGCCTCCACAGCCTTCTGTGATAGAGAATTCCACAGGTTCACCATCCTCTGAGTGACAAAGTTTCTCCTCATCTCAGTCCTAAAAGGCCTACACATAACCTGAGATTGACCCCTTGTTCTAGACCCCACAGCCAAATATCATCCCTGCACCCAGTCTGTCCATCCCTGTCAGAATTTTATACTTTTCAATGAGATCTCTCATTCTTCTAAACTCCAGTGAATACAGGCCCAGTCGACCCAATCTCTCCTCATACGACAATCCTGCCATCCCAGGAATCGCTCTGGTGAACTTTCACTGCACTCCTTCTATGGCAAGTGTATCCTTTCTTAGGTAAGGAGACCAAAACTGCACATATACTCCAGGTGTAATCTCACCAAGGCCCTGAACAGCTGCAGTAAGACATCCTTGCTCCTGTACTCAAGTCCTCTCTCAAAGAAGGACATCATACCATTTGCCTTCCTAAATGTTTGCTGCACCTGCATGCTTGCTTTCAGTGATTGGTGTACAAGGACACCCAGGTCCCTTTGTACATCAACATTTTCCAATCTATCACCATTTAAATAATACACAGCCATTCTGTTTTTCCTACCAAAGTGGATAATTTCATACTTATCCATGTTATACTTCATCTGCCATGTATTTGCCCTCTCACTTAACTTGTCTTGGAAGGCAAGAGGGGTTAAATGAGAAGAGAGTTAGTGGTGCAAGGCTGAAGAGAGTGGTAATGGGTGAGGTAAAGAAACAAAAAGATGTGTCTAGAGGGGGAGTGAATAGCAGAATGATGAACAGTTGCCATCCAAAAGCAAAAACAATTGGTCGACATGAGTGAGACCAAAACATGCAAAGAGAAAGGAAACAAAATTGGGACAAAGATTGAAATTGTTGAACTCAATGTTGAATCAGGGAAGTTGTAAAATGCCTAATTGAAAGCTGAGATGTTGTTCTTATGTTGAGCTTCATTGGAACAGTGCAGGGGCCCAAGGACAGAGAGCTCAGTGTGAGTACAGGGTGGAGAACTAAAATGACAAGTGAAGGAAGCTCAGGGTCATGCTTATGAACTAAACAGCGGTGTTCACAAAGTGGTCACCTAATCTGCGTTTGATCTCCGTAATGTAGAGCAGGCTGCATTGTGAGCAGGAAATACAAATCACAAGCTCAAAGAAGTAAGAAAATTCCTGTTGCACCTGGAATTAGTGTTTAGGGCCCTGGACAGTGTGAAAGGAGGAAATAAGTTACATGGAAAGGTGCCAGAAGAAGGGGAGGGTATATTGGGGGTGATTGAGGAGTGCACCAAGATGTTGAAGGGGGAACGATCCCTTCAAAATGCTGAAAGAAGAGGGCAGGGGAAGATGAGGGAAGGCGGCATCATGCTGGATGCAGTGGAAATTGTGGAGGATGATCTGTCGAATATGGAGGTTGGTGAGCAGGCAAAAAGAGGACCCGGAGGCAGTGACCACCACCTAGAAGAGCAGGTGAAAGGGGGACCCGGAGGCAGTGGTCACGGACAATGTTAGAAATGCAGGTCCCTTTAAGAGTAAACCAGGACAAACTTCAGAGTGAACTGAGAGCAGGTGATGCTTATTAAAGCCTGTACTAAAGAGCTGGGTTTTTCCCCCAGTAAATGGGTTTTACTTCTGGACAGGGAAAGGATCCGGAAGGGCATAGTGGAAACTGGTATTTGTACCGAACTATAGATTAACAATAAAACAGTTGTGATTCACAGAATGTCTTCCGCTGCCTGATTCGGTAAATGGATATCCACCTATTAAACAACCGTCTAGAAGAGTGGGTGAAAGGAGGGCCTGGAGGCAGTCAGAAGCACCTCGAAGAGCCATCCAATTCAATCCAATCCAGTCTAGTCTGAGGCTCCAGAATGGAGCAGCTGCATTCTGAAAAAAGTCAAAGCGTGACATCACAGCAAAAGAGATGTGATTGGTTGGTGAATATTTTGCTCGATTACCTTCAAAACTCGTTTAATTTATAAGTAATTGTAAGGTTTTATTAGTTGTAGTAAGGTTTACTAGCTATATTAAAGGTTATTGGGAGTAGAGGTGTTTATTAAATATAAATTAAGAAAAATAAATTAACACATAATAAAGATGGCAGGGCAGATGATGTGTTCTGAAGAATGTGGGATTTCCTGGAAGCTGGTGTGATCCAGGGCAAACACATCTGCAGTAAGCGTCTGCGGCTTAAGGAGCTTTGGCTCAGAGTCACTGAGCTGGAGGCCGAGCTACAGACACTGCGATGCATTAGAGAGAGGGAAAGTCATCTGGATACATTGCACCAGGAGCCAGTCACACTCCTTAGGTTAGGGAATTCTGACTTGGTCATTGGTCAGGGATAGAAGAGTGTGACTGTGGTGAGGCAGGTATGGGGACCCAGAAGGTAGAAGTGGAGGTGCCTCAGCCTTTGCAATTGTCCAACAGATTTGAAGGTCTTGCAGACTGGATGGATGAAAGCAGTGGCTGCACGGTAGATAAGCAAATTGACTATGGTACAGAAAGCCATTCAAATGGGAGAAGCCAATTGGAATGTAATGGTTGTAGGAGACAGTATAATCAGTGGGATCTACACAGTTCTCTGCAGAAGAGAGCAGGAGTTCAGGCGGCTGTGTTGTCTACCCAATCCCAGGGTTTAGGACATCTATTTTGGGCTGGAGAAGAATTGGAATGGGAGGGGGAGGATTCAGTGATCGTGGTCCACATAGATACCAATGACATAGGTCGAACTAGGAAAGAAGTTCTGCTGAGGGTGTATGAACAGCTAGAGGCTCAATTAAAAAGCAGAGCCTCAAAGGTTATAATCTCTGGATTACTACCTGAGCCATGAGCAAATTGTCATAAATTAAATCACATTAGAGTTAATGCATGGCTCAAAGATTGATGCGGGAGAAAAGGCTTTCGATTCATGGACACTGGCACGAGTACTGGGGAAAGTGGGAGCTGTACCATTGGGACGGTCTACACCTGAACCTTGCTGGGATGAGTGGTCTGGTGAGTCATATAACTAGGCCAGTAGAGGGAGCTTTAAACCAAATAGTAGGGGCAAGTTTGGAAAGATGTGATAAATTAAATAGAGAAAACAAGGCAATAGAGCAAGGGAGGGATAAAGGAAATGCTGATCAGTGTGGTAGGAAGGGACAGAGTGTACAAACCTAAATACACCAGTAGGTAAGGCTAGAGGTTACAAAAAATAGTAAAATAGACAGAACTAAAGGCTCTGCATCTAATTGCATGTAGCATTCATAACAAAACAGATGAATTGACAGTGCAAATAAAAATAAGTATGTATGATCTGATTGTTATCCTGCAGCCATGTCTCATAATGGCTGAGATTGAGACCTGAATATTCAAGGGTACATGTCATTTAGGAAGTATAGGAAGCTAGGAAAAGGTGGAGGGGTAGCACTGTTAATTAAGGATGACATTGGTGCAACAGAGAGAAATAACCTTAGTTCTGGAGATCAGATGTAGAATCAGTTTGGGTAGAGATGAGAAGTAAAATTATGAAGTCACTTGTGGGAGTGGTTTATAGGCCCCCTAACAGGATGAGGTATACAGGAAGTAATATTGGGGGCTTGTGATAAAGGCACGGCAATAATCATGGGTGATTTTAGTCTATATATAGATTGGACAAATCAGATTGGCAAAGGTATCCTGGATGAGGAGTTCATAGTGTGTTCGGGACAGTTTCATGGAGTAGCACATTCTAGCACCAACCAGAGAACAGGCTACACTAAATCTGGTAATGTGCAATGAGACAGGATTAATTAATGGCCTTCTAGTGAAGGCACCTCTAGGGAGCAGTGATCATAATATGTTTCAATTTCCCATTCAATTTGAGGAAGAGATGAGTGGATCTACGACTAGTGTTTTAAACTTAAGTAAAGGCATTATGAGGGCGTGAAGACAAAGCTGGCTAAAGTGAACTGGGAAATTAGGTTAAGAGATAGCTTAGTAGAGATGCAGTGGCAGACATTTAAAGAGATATTTTGGAATACTCAGAAAATATACATTCCAGTGAGGAAGAATGACTAAATGAAGGACTTACCGTCCATGGCTAGCTAAGGAAGTTAAAGATATCAAATTGAAAGAAAAAGTGTATAATTCTGCAAAGATGAATAGCAGGTCAGAAGATTGGACAGAATATAAAGAACAGCAAAGAATGACTAAAAGATTAATAAGGAGGAAGAAATTGGAATATGAGAGAAAGCTAGCTAGATATTAAAAACAAATAATAAGAGTTTCTACAGTTATTTAAAAAACAAATGAGTAAAGTGAGTGTTGGTCCTTTAGAGTGAGAATGGGGAATTAATAATGTAAAATAAGGAAATGGCAGATGAATTGAACAGATATTTTGTCTCCCTTCATTGTAGAGGATACAAATAATATCCCAGAAATAACTGTGTATCATGGATGAAAGGGAGGGAGGAACTTAAAATAATTACAATCACCAGGGAAAGGGCACTGACAAAATTATTAGAATTAAAAGCTAACAGGCCCCCAGGTCCTGATGGACTTCATCCTAGTGTCTTAAAAGAAGTGGCTGTTGAGATAATAGTTGCATTGGTTTTAATTTTCCAAAATTCTCTAGATTCTGGAAAGGTCCCATCAGATTGGAAAATGTGACTCCTCTATTCAAGAAAGGAGGGAGACAGAAATCTGTAAACTACAGGCCAGTTAGCTTAACATCTGTCATAGGGAAATTGCTGGAATCTGTTATTGAGGTTATAGTGGGGCACTTAGAAAATCTCAATGTACTCAAGCAGAATCAATATGGTTTTATGAAAGGGAAATCATGTTTGTCTAAGTTATTAGAGTTCTTTGAGGAAGTAACAAGCAACGTGGACAAAGGGGAACCTGTGGATGTGCTGTACTTAGATTTCCAGAAGGTATCTGACAAGGTGCCACATTAAAGGTTACTACGCAAAATAAGAACTCATGGCTTGAGAGTAACGTAATACATGGATAGAGGATTGGTTAGCTAACAGGAAACAGTAGGCATAAATGGGTCATTTTGGGTTGGCTAGATGTGACGAGTGGAGTGCCACAGGGTTAAGTGCCAGGGCCTCAATAATTTACAATTTATATTAATGTCTTGGATGAAGGGACTGAATGTATGGTTGCTAAATTTGCTGTTGACATAAAGATAGGTAGTTGTGAAGAGGACATAAGGAGTTGGCAAAGGGGCATAAATAGTTGAAGTGAGTTGGCAAAAATTTGTCAGATGGAGTATAATGTGAACATGTCCACTTTCGCAGGAAGAATAGAAACGCAGTATGCTAATTAAATGATGAAAGATTGCAGAACTCTGAGATACAGAGATCTGGGTGTCCTGGTACATGAATCACACAGTTTGTATGCAAGTACAACAAGTGATTAGGAAGGCAAATGAAATGTTATCATTTATTGCAAGGGAATGGAATAGAAAGGAGGGATACAGTTGTACAGGGTGTTGATAAGACCCACATTTGCAGTACTGTGTACAGTTTTGGTCTCCTTATATAAAAAAGGATATAAATGCATTAAAAGCAGTTCAGAGAAGGTTCTCTTGATGTCCGGTGTTTCATTGCTTAGAAAGAAAAGAAATGCTTGCGTTTATCTGGTGCCTTTCATGACCACAGGATGTCCCAAGGTGCTTTATGGCCAATTATGCACTTGCTTTGAAATGCAGTCTCTGTAATATGGCAAAAGCAGCCAGTTTGTGCTTGGCAATGTGGTAATGACCAGAAAGCCTGTTTTGTGAAGTTGATTGAGGGACAAATGTTGGCCAGGACACCAGTGATAACTCCCCTGCTCTTCTTTGAAAGAGTGCCATGGAATCCTTTACATCTACCCAAGGTGGCAGATGGAGTTTAACATTTCATATGAAAGGTGGTACCTCTGGCAGTGCAGCACTCCTTCAGTGCTAGACTGGAGTGTCAGTATTGATCGGTGTGGGCCTGGAGCCCACAGGTTAACTTATGTTATTTAGGATGGGGGGGTTAACTTATGAAGAAAGGTTGGGCAGGCTGAACCTATATCCATTGGAGTTTAGCAGAATGAGAAGTGATCTTATTGAAACATACAAGATCCTGAGTGGACTTGACGGATGCTGAAAGGATGTTGTCCCATGTGAGAGAGACTAGAACTAGGGGACACAGTTTAAAAATAAGGGGTCTCCCATTTAAGACAGATGAGGAGAAATGGTTTCTGTGTTGCAAGTCTTTCGAACTCTCTTGTCTGGAGAGCAACGTAGGGAGGTTCACTGAATATTTTTAAGGCAGAGGTAGATTGACTTCCTTGTTAGTCAAGAATCTAAGATTATCGGGGGAGGCGAAATGTGGAGTTGAAGCCACAATCAGATCAGCCATGATCTTAATGGTGGAAAAGGCTCAGAGGGCTGAATGGCCTACTCCTGCTTCTATGTCATATGTATGCTTGTATGTGAAGTCAAGGGGAACCATATCATGGTTCTGGAAGAGAGGGGAAAGGGTGAGAGCAGAAGTGCATGAAATGAGATGAACACAGTGGAGTGCCCTGTCACCCACGGTGGCGTGGAATCCTCTGAGGAGAAAAAAGGATAACATATCAGAAGCACAGGTATGGAAGGTTGCATCATCAGAACAGATGCGACACACAGAGAAATTGGGAAAATAGAACAGAGTCCTTACAGGAAGCAGGATGTGAGGAAGTGAAAATGAAGTCGTGGAGTCAGTGGGCTTATAGTGAATATTTGTTGATAGCCCATTCCAAGAAATTAAGATAGAGATAGGGGAGAGTTGAGGATGACCCATGTGAAGGTGAAAAGGATGGAAATATCTGAAGTGTCACTGACCACTAACTCCTACATAATGCAGCCCAGACACACAACCTGCTCTGCTGTATCTTAGACTCCATTACTTATATTATTTGACTTTTTGGTTTGTTGCAAGTTCTTTTTCAGCACACTAATTTGCACTAAGTGTCCACTGTGGTTCAGTTGGCAGCACTCTCTCCTCTGTCAGAAACCTGTGGGGGTCAGAGGGTTGTGGGTTCATGTCCCACTCCCGGAAAACCATAACTGTGATCGTACTCGAAAGAAGTTGCAATCTGTGACTGTTGGTAACTCGAAAGAGTTTCCAGGCCCACGCCAATCAATACTGACACTCCAGTGTAGCACTGAAGGAGTGCTGTACTGCCAGAGGTACCATCTTTCACATGAAATGTTAAACTCCATCTGCCACCCTGGGTAGATGTAAAGGATTCCATGGCACTCTTTCAAAGAAGAGCAGGGGCGTTATCACTGGTGTCCTGGCCAACATTTGTCCCTCAATCAACTTCACAAAACAGACTTTCTGGTCATTACCACATTGCCAAGCACAAACTGGCTGCTTTTGCCATATTACAGAGACCGCATTTCAAAGCAAATACATAATTGGCCATAAAGCACCTTGGGACATCCTGTGGTCATGAAAGGCACCAGATAATTGCAAGCATTTCTTTTCTTTCTAAGCAATGAAACACCAAACAAAATTTTAAATACTTATTGTCTGAAGCTTACACAACGACATTACAAATATTGGAGGCAAAAAGCAGCACCTCCTTCCCTCTATGAAGCAAATTCCCACTCTCACCAAGTTCTGAACTTCTACACTTTGTTCAATGTGTACTCCATTTTAGATCTCTGTGTATCAGTAGATACTGTTTACTGTACACACACCCCTTGCCAAAAACACGTTTTTTTACTTCAGCTCCACCCCATGTACCCTTTATGGGCTGTACCCACCCACTAAAGAACCAATGAGTAAGCTTATAGAAATACTCCCTGATCGCCAATATAAATCAAATAGGTCCCCAGAGTATCCAACCCACCCACACCTCAAGGCTTCAGCCAAGGACTGACTGTTTGCATGCAAGATTCCTCCCTGTTATGGAAGCTCAGGAACTTATCAAGAATGGTGAACTTTATCATTTCATAATTTTCAACACTGCAAGGTGGGAAATGTTAGCTCTCGATAGTTAATAGCCTGTAAAATGTTCTCACTACATACATCTCAAAAAGATTCAGCACCAATGGAGCTGTTCCAATGTTCTCCTGCTGGATCTCCTCTTCTAACCTCCCTAACTTCAGTTCACCCAGAACTTTGCTGTCAGTATCCTGACCGAGAACCAAGACCTGCTCACCCATCGTGTCTGTCCTTATGGACCTGCATTAGCTCCTGGCTCCCCACTGCCTCCACTTTAAAATTCTCATCCTTATTTTAAAATCTTTCATGGCCTCCCCCCTCCCTAACTCTAATTTCCTCCAGTCCTATAATTTGCTTCACATCCAAACTCTCCATTCCTTCAATGCTAACCTCTTGTGCATCCTTCTCCCTTTCCTTCACAGCTGTAATTCCACCTGTCTAGGTCCTGTGATTTATAATTCCCTCCATAAATCCTTCAACTTCACCACCACCCTCTCCTTCTTTGTAACTCTCCTTAAAACTCATTTCTTTTACAAGCCTTTGGTCAGCAACGTTTTTCTTGTCTCATCCCCGTTTTGTTCGATTAAGACTGTGCAGCATCTTGAAATGTTTTACTACATTAAAGATGCTATATAAATGCATTGTTCTTGGGAGGGTTTTTGAGGCCTCCTTGTTTCCTTCATAAGCACTTGAATTTGTGCATTTCATTACTATTGTCCTATGAAGATGGTTAATATTAAATTGTAGTTATATTCTGACTGCCCGACACCCTATCGTCATCTGACTCAGGTGGTGCTCTCATTGCTGGGTCAGAGATTGTGCATTCAACACCATTCCAGCATTTGACTGCATAACCAACACTGGCATTTCAGTATAGTGTTGAGAGGGTTGCAGCAGTATCCCAGGGAGAGGGCCAGCACCCATAGAATGTAGTGATGAAAATTGGACAGTAAATGTTCTTGGTTTCTGGCCATGTTCGCAATAGATCAATAGTTGAGGCAAGATTGCACCAAAAGTACAAAGGAGGACATGCAATGCCTCTGTTGTAACTATGTAAACTACAAAGTGTGTGTGTGCTGGACAGCTCATTAAATAAATAATCCAAGTGAACATTGCTCTTCCTCCTTAACATACTGAAAAATCCTTCAGATTCCAGACTTTCTGATTTTTCTTTGTTTTCCACCATGTCTGTTTTTTTAACACTAGTATTCAAGCTGTACCCAGAGTGTTCCCCCACCCCCAACACCAGCCTGGCTGGGCCCAGGGCATAGTGTACCAAAGTGAGGGTATGTCAGGCACTCACCCTCCAACTGGGACAGCACCAAGCACCAACAGTTCTGGTGACACACTGCATTCACTCATTGTGAGGAGGTCACCAGACATCTCCTTTCACAGGAGGTCCCCTCGTCGCCATCCCCTGTGAAGGGTTCAAACTTCTGGGGGTCCACAAGCTCACAGTGGGCACAGACAGGGTTGACTGAGTCCAGCCACCTTCACTTGCATCCCTTCCTACTTCTTGTGAACCCGGGTTTCTGCCTCAGGTGGAACCTTCAGGTCACACAACTGTACTGTTCACCAGCACATCTCATTGCTGATTCGCAGAATAGACACCAGCCTAGAACCAGGCCTTTTCCTATCAACTGAATCATGCGCTTTGAAAAAAAACTGTCTTCCTGTTCAATACATTATTGCTTCCACTGGCTCGCTGACGATTAGATATGCAGTAACATTGCAGGTCAGCAAGGATGATTGCAGAATTGAGTGCATTGGAATTAATTGTTGAATAAAGACTTTATCTTAGTCTTAATTAATGTAATTAGTTATAGCAGAGTAGTGTTGTATGTCTGGACTGTGGAATGTGGGAGTTTGAGGTGAGACCATCCCAAACAAACACATCTGCAGCAGCTACCTCCATTTTGAATCTCCCCAGCTCAGTCACTGAGTTGGAGACACTCTGACATATCAGGGACAGGTAGGAGCTTCTGAACAGTTTTATTCAGAATACAGTCACATCCCAGAGGAAAGGAAGAATGTGACTGGAGGGAGCTAGTTGGCAGAGATTGAGGTTGAGAAGGAGGTCCCACAGACACTGGTCCTGTCCAAAAGGTACAATGTATTCACTATCTGTGAGGAAAAGGTGAAAGACTCCAGACAGGACAGTCACAATGCCGACCAACACAGCATGGCTCAGAAGTCTGTCGCCAAGCAAAGACCAGGATAGAAATGCGATAGTAATAGGGGACTCAATAATTAGGGGGATAGATAGTGTATCCTGCAGCCAAAAATAAGAAACCCAAAGAGCGTGTTGCCCACCCGATGCCAGGATAAGGGGTATCTCATGGCAGCTGGAGTTGAACTTGGAAGGGTGGGGGGGATAAATCCAGTTGCTGTCCAGGTCAGAGCAAACGATATAGGTAGAAACAGGGAGGAGGGCTTGCTGAAAGAGCATCAGGAGTTAGGCTCCAAATTAAAAAGCTGGACCTCAAGGGTAATAATTGCTGGATTACTGCCTGAGGCACATTGAACATGGCAAAGGAGCAGACAGATCAGGAGAATTAAGCAGTTCTGATGGAAGATCACAGACCTGAATCATGAACTCTGTTTCTCTCCACAGATGTTGCCATAACCTGCCAAGTATTTCCAGCATTTTCTGTTCCTATTTCAGATTTCCAGCATCTGCATTAGCCTGCTTTTTGATGAGGAAAAATTCGCTATTGCATCTAGTTCTTTTTAATTCATTCATGGGATGTGGGCTTTGCTGGCTAGGCCAGCATATACAGCCCTTGAGTAGGTGGTGATGAGCTGCCTTCTTGGATCATTGCAGTCCATGTAGTGTAGGTACACCCACAGTGAGGGAGTTCCAGGATTTTTACCCCCAGCGACAGTGAAGGAACAGCAATATATTTCTAAGTCAGGATGATGAGTGACTTGGAGGGGAACTTCCAGGTGGTGGTGTTTCACCACATGTAATTGGAAATGAACCAGAGTAGATAAGATAAGTAAAAGGGAATATGTAGTTAATAGTTAACATAATATACTTTAAGATGATAATAGAGGACGACATAAGTATGACTAAAACCAAGTTAATAGATTGGAGAAAAGATGATGTTGAAGCGCTGAGAATAGAACTTTGGAAAATAAAAAGAACAATAATATTGTCAAACGATGATGTAGAATAGCAATGAGAAACATTTAAAATGGTGATCAGAGTGCAGGAAAAATATCCCACTAACTGGAGAGAACAAACTAAACACTAATGGGACTCTATGGATGGCCAAAGACATCAGGGAAGAACTGAGGGTTAGGAAAAATTAACTATCTAGACAGCAGAGGAGTACAGGATAAGAGAAAATGAAGAGATTAGAAGAGAAATCAAAAAAACAATTAGGAAGGCAGAGAAACTATGAAATCAAACTAACAGGGAACATAAAACATACAGTAAAATATTTTACTGGTTGCCATGCAATAGGGCTATTAAGGGGTAGAATAAGATAATGGGGTAACAATAGGGAGATGGCAAAAATAAAAAATCATTATTTTGCTATGGTATGTACGAGGGTGATAGAATAGGTGAAAATTACATTGAATAATGAAGTGGCCAATGAGATAAGTGCATTTAAAATAAAAACAGGGACGTATTGAATAAATTAAACAAATTCTGAGGGTAAACCTCTGGGTGGGGTAGATTGCATCCACACTCACTCTGAAAGAATCTAGGGAGGGGATAGCAGAGACATCACTACACATATTTAATAATTCGTTAGAAAAGGTGTAGTACCAGAGGACTCATGGCTAGATAAAGTAATTCCTATATTTAAGGGGGACAGAACATGCCTAGAGAATTAGTCAGCAAATTTCTATTTGCTATTTAAAAAACAGACTAATAAATAGCATAAATTTCAAAAGGGAAAATCTTGCTTGATCAACCTTAATAAATTTTTTGAGAACGGTGGTAACGTAGTACTTGTAATTCATCTGGATTTTCAAAAGGCCTTTGACAAGATGCCCAATAACAGACTAATGAATAAGGTCAGAGAATGTGGAGTCATAGAGGTCTACAGTGTAGAAAAAGGCCCTTTGGCCCATCAAGTCTGCACTGGTCAAACAAGTACCTAACTATTCTAATCCCATTTTCCAGCACTAGACCCATAGCCATGTATGCCATGGCATCGCAAGTGCACATCCAAATACTTCTTCAATGTTATGAGGGTTTCTGCCTCTACCACCCTTTCAGGCAGTGAGTTCCAGATTCCCATCACCCTCTGAGTGAAAAAATTCTTCCTCACATTCTCCCTAAACCTCCTGCCCCTTACCTTAAATCTATGCCCTTGGTTATAGATCCCTCCACCAAGGGGAAAAGTTCCTTCCTGTCTACCCTATCTATGCCCCTCAATTTTATACACCTCAATCATGTCCCCCCTCAATCTCCTCTGCTCCAAGGAAAATAACCCCAGTCTATCCAATCTCTCCTCATAAATAAAACTCTCCAGCCCAGGCAACATTCTGGTAAATCTCCTTTGCACTCTCTCTAGTCCAATCACATCCTTCCTATAATGCAGATTCCAGAACTGCACACAATACTCTAGCTGTGGCCTAAACTTACTGATCATGCCTCCTACATTCATGTCTAGGTCATAAATGTACACTATAAACAGCAAGGGGCCCAGCACCGAACCCTATGGTACACCACTGGTCACAGGCTTCCAGTCACAAAAACAACCTTCGACCATCACCCTCTGCCTCTTGCCACTAAGCCAATTTTGGATCCAATTTGCCAAATTGCCCTGGATCACATGAGCTCTTCTTGACCATTCTCCCATGTGAGACCTTGTCAAAAGCCTTAATGAAGTCCAGGTAGACTACATCAACTACACTACCCTCATCTACACCCCCTAGTCACCTTCTCGAAAAATTCAAACAAATTTGTTGGACATGATCTTCCCCTGATAAAGCCATGCTGGCTATCCTTGATTAATCCTTGCCTCCCCAAGTAGAGATTAACTCTGTCCTTCAGAATTTCTTCCAAAAGTTTCCCTTCCACAGATGTTAGACTCACTGGCCTATAGTCCCTGGGTGGGTTTATCCCTCCCACCCTTCTTGAATAATGGTGCCACATTAGCTGCCCTCCAGTCCCCTGGCACCTCTCCTGTGACCAGAGAGGATTTGAAAATTTATGTCAGGGCCCCTGCAATCTTCTCCCTTGCCTCCCACAGCAACCTGGAGTATATCTCACCTGGGCCTGGGGATTTATCCACTTATAAGCCTGCTAAAACCGCTAATACCTCCTCCTTCTCAATGCTAATTTGTTCAAGAATATCACAGACCCCCTCCCTGGTTTCTATACCTACATCGTCCTTCTCTATAGTGAATACAGATGCAAAGTACTCATTTAAAACTTCACCTATGTCTTCTGGCTCCTCACGCAGATTGCCATTTTGGTCTCTAATGGGCCCAACTCTTTCCCTGGCTATCTTCTTGCCCCTAATATACTTATAAAGCGCCTTTGGATTTTCCTTTATTTTCCCCGCCAGTGTTTTTTCATGCTCCTTCTTCACTCTCCTAATTTCTTTTTTAAGTAACCCCCTGCACTTTCTATGCTCCTTTAGGGCTTCCGTTGGTTTGAGCCCTCGGTATCTACCATAAGCTTCCTTTTTTTCCCTTATCCAATCCTGTACATTCCTCGACATCCAGGGTTCTCTGGGCTTATTGGTCCCACCCTTCACCTTTACGGGAACATGTTGGCCCTGCACTCTCACTATTTCCTTTTTGAATGACTCCCACTGCTCCGATGTAGATTTTCCTACAAGTAGCTGCTCCCAGTCCACTTTGACCAGATCTTGTCTTATCATATTAAAATCGGCCTTCCCCTAATTCACAATCTTTATTTCTAGTCCATCTTTGTCCTTTTTCATAACTACCTTAAATCTTACCGAGTCATGGTCACTATCACCGAAATGCTCCCCCACTGACACTTCTACCACTTGCCTGGCTTTGTTCCCTAAAACTAGGTCCAGCACCACCCCCTCTCTTGTCGGACTTTCTATGTGCTGGCTTAAAAAGCTCTCCTGGATACATTTTAAGAATTCTGCCCCCTCTAAGCTTTTCACACTTTGTCTATCCCAGTTAATATTGGGGAAGTTGAAATCCCCTATTATCACTCTGTTATTTTTACACTTCTCTGAGATTTGCTTACATATCTGCCCCTCTATCTCTCCCTGATTGTTTGGGGGTCCATAGTACACTCCCAGCAATGTGATTGCCCCCTTTTTGTTTTTAAGTCCTACCCATATGGCCTCATTCGAGGAACCTTCTAAGATATCATCCCTCCTTACTATATTAATTGACTCCTTGATCAATATTGTGACACCACCTCCTCTTTTACTCCCCCCCCACCTCCTTACATTAAATCTATGTCTCTTGGTTATTGACCCCTCCACCAAGGGGAAAAGTTTCTTCCTATCTACCCCCCCTCATAATTTTGTACATCTCAATCAGGTTCCCACCTCAGCCTTCTCTGCTCTAAGGAAAACAACCCAGCCTATCTTGCCTCTCTCCATAGCTGAAATGCTCCAACCCAGGCCAGGCAACATCCTGGTGAATCTCCTCTGCACCCTCTCCAGTGCAATCACATCCTTCCTATAATGTGGTGATAAAGTTCACAGGACGTGGGCATGGCTGGCTAGACCAGCATTTATTACCCATCCTAGGGCATTTAAGAGTCAACCACATTACTGTGGATTACAATACCAGACCAGGTAAGGACAGCAGATTTCCTTCCCTAAAGGGGCATTAATGAACCAGATGTTCATCATTAAACTTAATTCCAGATTTCTTTTTATTGAATTCAAACTCCATCATCTGATGGGATTCGAACCCATGTCCCCAGAGTATTATACTGGGATCTGGATTACCAGTCTAGTGACAATACCATTATGCCACCATCTCCCCAGATGTGGCCTAATTAATGCTTTATACAGCTCCAACATAACCTCCCTGCTCTTATATTCTATGCCTAGGCTAATAAAGGCAAGTATCCCATATGCCTTCTTAATCATCTTATCTACCTGCCTTCAAGGATCTATGGATTTGCACACCAAGGTCCCTCTGATCCTCTGTACTTCCCAGGGTCCTACCATTCACTGTGTACTCCCTTGCCTTGTTAGTCCTCCCAAAATGCATCACCTCACACTTTTCAGGACTAAATTCCATTTGCCACTGTTCTGCCCATCTGACCAGCCCGTCTATATCGTCCTGTAGTCTAAGGCTTTCCTCCTCGCTATTTACCACACCACCAATTTTCGTGTCATCTGCAAACCTACTGATCATGCCTCCTACATTCATGTCTAGGTCATAAATGTACACTATAAACAGCAAGGGGCCCAGCACCGAACCCTGTGGTACACCACTGGTCACAGGCTTCCAATCACAAAAACAACCTTCGACCATCACCCTCTGCCTCTCGCCACTAAGCCAATTTTGGATCCAATTTGCCAAATTGCCCTGGATCACATGAGCTCTTCTTGACCATTCTCCCATGTGAGACCTTGTCAAAAGCCTTAATGAAGTCCAGGTAGATCACATCAACTGCACTACCCTCATCTACACCCCCTGGTCACCTTCTCGAAAAATTCAATCAAATTTGTTGGACATGATCTTCCCCTAACAAAGCCATGCTGGCTATCCTTGATTAATCCTTGCCTCCCCAAGTAGAGATTAATTCTGTCCTTCAGAATTTCTTCCAAAAGTTTCCCTACCACAGATGTTAGACTCACTGGCCTATAGTCCCTGGGTGGGTTTATCCCTCCCACCCTTCTTGAATAATGGTACCACATTAGCTGCCCTCCAGTCCCCTGGCACCTCTCCTGTGACCAGAGAGGATTTGAAAATTTATGTCAGGGCCCCTGCAATCTTCTCCCTTGCCTCCCACAGCAACCTGGGGTACATCTCACCTGGGCCTGGGGATTTATCCACTTTTAAGCCTGCTAAAACCACTAATACCTCCTCCTTCTCAATGCTAATTTGTTCAAGAATATAACAGACCCCCTCCCTGGTTTCTATACCTATATCGTCCCTCTGATGCTTGGTACTTCCCAGGGTCCTACCATTCATCGTGTATTCCCGTGCCTTGTTTGTCCTGCTCAAGTGCTTCACCTCACACTTATCCAGATTAAATTCCATTTTCCACTGATCAGCCCATCTGACCAGCCCGTCTATATCATCCTGTAATATAAGGCTATCCTCCTCACTATTTACAACCCCACCAATTTTCATGTCATCCGTCATATCGTATATCATATCATATTGACACATATCGTGTCATCTCACTTCCTCTACCCCTCCAAATATCCTCCCATTTATTGTGTTGTCCCTTGTTTTGTTTGTCCTCCCCAAATGCATTACCTCACACTTTTCTGGATTGAATTCCATCTGCCACTTCTCTGCCCACTCAACCAAACCATTGATATCATTCTGGTGACAACAGCTATCTTCTTCACTATTAACTACATGGCCAATTTTTGTGTCATCTGCAAATTTTCTAATCATGCCTCCCTCATTTAAGTCCAACTCATTAATATATGCAACAAACAGCAAGGGCCCCAACACTGAGCTCTGTGGAACACCACTGGAAACCGTTTTTTCATCTCAAAAACATCCATCAACCATTACCCTTTATTTCCTGTCACTGAGCCAATTTTGAACACAATCTGCCACCTTCCCCTGTATCCCATGAGATCTCATTTTCCTGACCAGTATGCCATGTGGGACCTTGTCAAATGCCTTACTGAAATCCACGTAGACAACATCCACTGCACTACCCTCATTAATCTTCCTTGTTACTTCCTCAAAAAATTCTATTAAGTTAGTAAGACACGATTTTCCCCTAACAACCATGCTGACTATCCCTGATCAACCCATGCCTTTCTAAGTGACAGTTTATCCTGTCTCTCAGAATTGTTTCCAATAATTTGCCCACCACCGAAGTCAGACTGACCTGCCTATAATTTTATGGCCTATCCTGCGCATCCTTTTAAAATATTGGTACAACGTTTGCAGACCTCCGATCCTCTGTATCTAGTGAGGATTGTAAAATGATCATCAGAGCATCTGCTATTTCCTCCCTGGCTTCCTTTAACAAACTGGGGTACAATCCATCAGGCCCTGGTGATTTATTCACTTTAAAAGAATGCCAGTACCGCCAGTACTTCCTCTCTCACTATGCTTATTGTATCTAATATTTCACATCCCTCCTCCTTAACTAGAATGCCTGCATCACCACTCTCCTTAGCGGAGACTGAGACAAGTACTCATTGAGAACCCTGCCCACATCTTCAACATCAACCCACAAGTTACTATCTACATCTGACACGTCCAGCCTTCCCTTAGTTATTCTCTTGTTCTTAATGCACTTGGAAAACATCTTTAGGTTTTCTTTGATTTTACCTGCCAATATTTTTTCATATCCTCTTTGCTTTCCTAATTTCCATTTTTACTTCATCCCTGTACTTTCTATACTCCTCCAGGCTTTCTACAGTATTAAGCTTTTTTGTGACTGTCATAAGCTTTCTTTTTCGACTTCATCTTGGCCTGTATGCTTCTGGATAACCAGGGTGCTCCAGATTTGGCAGTACCCCCCTTTTCCTTTGTGGGGAAATTTCAACACTGTGCCCATAGAATCTTGCTTTTGAATGCCTCACACTGATTTGACAGTTTTTCCTTCTAATAGCTGTATCCAGCCCATTCTTGCCAGTTCACCTCTCAGTTTTGTAAAATTTGTCTCCTCCCAATTTGGCACTTTTATGCCTGTTCTATCTTTGTCCTTTTCCAAAATGGTGCTAAATCTAACTGTATTATGGTCACTATCTCGAAATGGTCCCCCACTGCTACTTCATCCACTTGCCCAGCTTCATTTCCTAATACTAAATCTAGAATTGCGCCTCCTCTCGTGGGCATGTTATGTGCTGGCTAAAAAAGCTCTCTTGAATGCAGTTCAAAAATTTTGAGCCCTTCACACTGTTCACAATTGATATTAGGGTAGTTGAAGTTTCCAATGAATGCTACCCTATTAATTTTGCACTGAGAAATTTTCCTATATATTTGCTCTTCTAACTCCCTTGCACTATTTGGGGGTCTATAGAACTCTCCTAGTAGTGTGGCTACCCCCTTTATTTCTGAGCTCAACCCATATGGCCTCATTTAGTATATCATCCCTTCTGTAATTATTTCTTCAACCAAAACTGCCCTTTTTTATTCTCCTCTCTATCCTGCCTGAAAACTCTCTTCAGGAATGTTGAGTTGTAATTTTGGCCCCTGTTTAAGCCAAGTTTCCGTTATAGCACTGATATCATGCTGCCATGCATCTATCTGTGTCTTCAGCTCATTGGCTTTATTTACTATACTCCTTGTATTTACATACATACCTTTTAACACTGCCAAATTCCTGTGCTTTTTAACCTGTGCTTTTTCTGTCTTTCAAAGTCACTCACTAATTCTCCATCTCTAATTCCCTGTTCTGAATTTGCCCTCTGGTTCCCATCCCCTTGCCAATCTAATTTAAACTCCCCGCAACAGCACTAGCAAATCTCCCTGCGAGGATATTCATCCCAGTCCTGTGCAGGTGTAGACCGTCCAGCTTGTACAGGTCTCACCTTCCCCAGAACCGGTCCCAATGCCTCAGAAATCTGATGCCCTTCCTCCTACACCAGCTTTCCAGCCACGTGTTTATTCGCTCAATTCTCCTATTTCTATACTAACCTGCATGTGGGGCTGCGAGTAATTCTGAGATTACTGCTTTTGAGGTCCTGCTTTTCAATCCCCTTCCTAGCTGCCTTAAATCTGCTTTCAGGACCTCATCCCCTTTCCTACCTAAGTCATTGGTACCAAGGTGGAGCCTCTGACTGATCACCCTCCCCCAGAAGAATGTCCTGTAGCCACTCCGTGACATCCTTAACTCTGCCATCAGGAAGGCACATACTGTCCTGGAATCGTGTCTACGGCCACAGATATGCCTGTTTGTTCCCCTAACTAACAAATCCCCTATTACTACTGCTCTTCCCCGCTTCTTCCTCCCCTCCTGTACAGCAGAGACACCTGTGGTGCCACAAAACTGCCTCTGACTGCATTCCTCCAAGGAACCAATGACTTCCCCAGTATCCAAAACAAAATTTGTGACAAGCAGGATCCCAGGGGACTCCTGCGCTACCTGCCTAGTTCTCTTGGGCTGCTTATCGGTTACCTATTTTCTTTCTGCCTCCAGGCTCCTAAGTTGCGGTGTGACCACCTCTCTGAACATGCTATCCACGTAGCTCTCAGCCTCGTGGATGTGGCATAGTGACTCCAGCCGCTGCTCGAGCTCCAAAGCCCGGAGCTCAAGGTTCTGCAGCTGGTGACACTTTCTGCACGTGGCCAGAGGACACTGGCAGCATCCACAGCTTCCCACATATTACAGGACACACATTCCACACAACTAAGCTGTCCTGCTATGTCTTCAATTTACTTCACTTATGTTAACTTTATTTTACTTTGGTTTACTTATACTACTTTATTTTACCTGGCCTTGGCTTAACTTTACTTCCCTATTGCTTGTGTTTCTTACTGAAATCTAAGTAGCTCCTTTTGAAAAGAATGCATTTTTTAAAATTTTCAGCTACTTGAAGACCCTCCCTAACAGCAGTTTCTCACCAACCAATGAATTTATGTTTCTCCTGTGATGTCACTCTTGGATGTTTTCAAAACTCAGCCCTCTCGTGCAGCAATCACACAGTAATTCCACTCTGTACCAGTGCACTCTCTAACGGTGGCTCAGGAGGATCTATGTTGGAGCCTCAACTATTCACTGTATTTCTTAATGACTTTGAGACAGAGCCACATTTTCAAATTTGCAGATGACACATATATAGGCCGTATTATAAGCAATATAGATGAAATAAAATTACAAAGAGGTATTCATAGATTAAGTGAATCGGTAAAACTGTGACAAATTGATTTCAATATCGGCAAATGTGAAATCATCCCCTTTGGACCTGAAAAGGGTAGAACAGAGTCTTAGATAAATGGTGAAAAGCTAGATACACTGGCGGTCCAAAGAGACTTAGTTACATAGATCATTAAAATGTCATGTATTCAAACATCATGAACAGACACAGAAAATAATCAGAGGCAAATGGAATGCTGGCCTTTATATCTAGAGGGCTGGAATATAAGGTCATGCTTCAGCTATACAAAGCCTTGGTTAGACCACACCTGGAGTAAAGTGAGCAGTTCTGGGCACCACACCTTAGAAAAATTGTTTTAGCCAATATAAAACACAAACTGACATTTAATTTGTAATGCAGGGGCTGAGAGGAGTAATATTTGTTTCTTTACACAGGCCTTGACATTATAATCATAAGAAATAGGAGCAAAAGTAGGTCACTCAGCCCCTCGGGCCTGCTCCACCTTTTAATAAGATTGTGACCTTAGCTCCACTTTCCTGTTGCCCCACCCCCGTGATCCCGAACTCCCTTGAAGATCAAAAATCTAACTCGGCCCTGAATACATTCAATGACCCAGCCTCCACTGCTCCATGGGGAAGAAAATTCCAAAGACTAATGACCCTCAGAGAAATTCCTCCTCATCTCCACCTTAAATGTGGCCACGACTGTTCACCCTCTCCACTCAGGGTGCTCTGCAGGCACTCAGTGACATCCTTGACCCTGGCACCAGAAAGGCAACACGTTATCGTGGATTCACTTCAGCTGCAGAAACACCTGTCTATTCCCCTAACTATCAAATCTCCTGTCACTACTGGTCTTCCGGTCTTCTTGTAGCCCACTGTACAGCTGAGCTTGGACTTGGATGGACATGGACTGGGCTCTGGCTGCACTCCCCAGATGAACCATCACTCTCATCGGTATTCAGAAATGAGTACTGGTTGGAGAGTGAGATGTACTCAGGGGACTCCTGCATTACCTACCTATTTCTTGACTGCTTGGTGGTCACCCATTCCCCCTCTCACTGTATACAATTAAACTGTGGGGTGATCACATCTATAAACTTGCTGTCCATGAAGCTGTCAACCTCAGAGTGCCACAGTGACGCCAGCTGCTGCTCAAGCTCCAAAACCAGGAGCCCGAGTGGCTGCAGTTGACGACACTTTCTGCACGTGATTATACAGGACACAGGAAGCACCCTGGAGTCTAGGATTTGCATTCCATGGATCCGAGCTGCCCTGCCATTCCTTTATTTATTAGATAATACATTTTACTACTTAAAAAAAATAAAGACTCCCCAAACAGCTGCTTCTCTTCAGCAGATGTCAATTAAATATAGGTAGGGTAACTGAAATGTTTTACTGCCCTGGTAATCTAGAAACCTTCGATTTTCATTTACTCAAAATTTCAAACAGTGTTACTGACCTTTGTTATTTAATTCTAAATTTATCCTCTCGATCTGATTGGGCACTGCTTGTAATTATGATACTTTGGCTACTCTTTTCCTTTTGATATGCTTGTAGAAGCTTTTATTGTTTTTATATTTCTTGCTAGTTTTCTCTCATTCTCCAATTTCTCCCTCTATCCTTTTTTTTTGGGTCATCCTTTACTGCTTTCTAAAATATTCTCAATTTTCTGGCCAATCTTAAATCCTCACAGCATTGTAAGCCTTTCCTTTCCGTTTGATACCAGGCTTCACTTCCTTAGTTAAACATGGATGGTGCATCGTTCTCATGGAGTCGTTCATTCTCAATGGAATGTATCTTTGTTGTGAGTTACTCAAAGCAGCTAGAATGAGGGGGAATCCTCCAGTCTCACTGCCAATAAGAAAATACTCATTGATTAAATTCACTCGGACTAGCATTGGTTGTCTGACATTTTTAGGAACATAGGAGCAGGAGGAGGGTTAGGAGGAGACCATTCAGCCTATCGAGCCTACTCCACCATTCAATACGATCATGGCTGATCATCCACTTCAATGCTTTTTTCCCCACACTATCCCCATATCCTTTTACATCATTGATATTTAGAAATCTGTCAGTTTCTACTTTAAACATACTCAATGATTGAGCTTCTGTCCTCTGGAGTAGAGAATTCCAAAGATTCACAACCCTCCGAGTAAAATGTTTTCTCTTAATCTCGGTCCTAAGTGGATTCCCCCCTATTTTGAAATTGTGTCCCCTGGTTCTAGACTCCCCAGCCAGGGGAAACATCTTACCTGCATCTACCCTGTCTATTCCTTTAATTATTTTGTAGGTTTCAAAGAGATCACCTCTCATTCTTTGAAACTCTAGAGAATACAGGCTGTTTTCCCAATCTCTTTTCATAGACAATCCTGCCATCCCAGGAACAAGTCTGGTGAACCTTCGTTGCACTCCCTCTATGGCAACAATATCCTTCCTAAGGTAAGGGGACCAAAACTGCATCAGTACTCCAGGTGTGATCTAACCAAGGTTCCATAGAATTGAAGCAAGATTTCACTACTCCTGTACTCAAATCCTCTTGTGATAAAGGCTAACATACCATTAGCCTTAATTGCTTGCTGCACCTGCATGTTAGCTTTCAGTGACTTATGGACAAGGACACCAAGGTTCCTTTGTACATCTAGAGTCGAATTTAACAAAGAGTTACACTTTCCAATCTCCCAACATTTAAGGAATACTCCGTGCACCTGTTGCTCCTACCAAAGTGGATAACCTCACATTATCCCACTTTTTATTCCATCTGCCATGTTCTTGCCCACTGACAAAGTCTGTCCAAATCCTCTTGAAGCCCCTTTGTATCTCCTTCACAACACGCATTCCATGTAGCTTTGTGTCACCCACAAACTTGGAAATATTACATTTGGTCCCCACATCCAAGTCATTGATATATATTGTGAATAGTTGGGGCTCAAGTACTGATCCTTGTAGTACCCCACTAGTCACAGCCTGCCAACACAAGAATGACCCATTTATTCCTACTGTCTGTTTTTTGCCTGTTAACCAATCCTTAATCCATGCCAGTATATTACCCCCTTTCCCATGTGCTTTAATTTTGCTAATCAACCTTCTGTGGGGGGGAACTTTATCAAAAGCCTTCTGAAAACCCAAGTATACTATGTCCACCAACTCCCCTTTATCAATTCTGTTAGTAACAACCTCAAAAAACTCCCAACAGGTTCATCAAACATGATTTCCCATTCATAAATCCTTGTTGACTATGCCCAATCAGATCATTTTTTCTCATTGTCCATTTATCACATCCTTTATAATAGATTCTAGCATTTTCCCTACTATTGATGTGAGGCTAACAGGTCTGTAGTTCCCTGTTTTCTCTCTCCCTCCCTTCTTAAACAGTGGGGTGACATTTGCTACCTTCCAATCTGCAGGAACCATTCCAGAATCTATAGAATTTTGGAAGATCACCAATGCATCAATTATCTCCTTAGCCACCTCTTTCAACCCTCTGGGATGTGGAATATCAGGTTTCAGGGACTTATCAGCCTTCAATCCCATTAATTTCTCCAATACAACCTTCTTACTTTTACTAATTTTCTTCAGTTCCTCATTCTCCCCAAGTCCCTTGGATCTCTAATTCTGGGAGATTTCTTGCATCTTCCTCAGTGAAGAAAGGCACAAAGTGATCATTTAGCTTCTCTGGCATTTCTCTATTCCCCATTATAAATTCCCCTGACTGCCTGTAATGAACCCACGTCTTAGCCACACGCCTCCTTTTTACATACTTAAAGAAGCTTTTACAGTCCATTTTTTGCTACTTTACATTCATATTCTATTCCCCCTTTCATTATCAATTTCTTGGTCCACTTTTGCTGTATTCTAAAATCCGCCCAATCCTCAGGTTTGCTACTATTTCTGGCAACTTTATAGGCCTTTTCTTTTAATCTTATACAATCATTAATTTCCTTTGTTAGCCAAAACTTTTCGTTTTGAAATTTGTGCCTTGAAGGAATGTTATTGCTGTAAGCTATGCAATAATTCTTGAAGACCATCCATTGCCTGTGTACCATAATGCCTTTTTAATGTATTTGCCAACCCACCTCGCCAATTTACCCCTCATACCTTCATAATTTCCTTTGTTCAAACTTAACACCCTGGCTTCAGATTGAACTACCTCACTTTCAAACATAATGTAAAATTCTATCAAATCCCTAAAGTTACTTTCACAACAAGATTATTGATTAGCCTGTTCTCATTACATAAGACTAGATCTAAAATTGCCTGTTCTCTAGCTAGTTCCTCAACATACTGCTCTGGAAAACCATCCCTAACACGGTCCAGAAACTCATCCTCCACAGCATTAGTGCTCATTAGATTTACCCAGCCTGTACGCAGATTGAAATCCCCCATGATTACTGTGATACACCTAAGAATTGGAAAAAAATCCAAAGAACAATGTACAGGTTAATTCTAATGAGTCATATTCAACTGGACATGTTAACTCTGTTTCTCCTCCAGCGATGCTGCCAGAGCTGTTGCATTTTTCCAATACCTTCTGAATTTATTAATGTTCAAATTAGAAAGTGACTCGGGGCAAATGTTCCAAACTTCAGGTTTACACAAAGCAATTCAATTATTTTGCAACAGCAAATGGATTTTGCCACCAAAAATTAAAGATGTCATTGGTTGAGCAAGTGATATTGTCATGTGATCTGCTCCCCCACTTGGCACAGCAGGTGACCTTTGACAACTGTGTGACTCAGGCCCATCAGCAGCAAGTCTGAAGAAATCTGTACAGCGGGTGTGTGAAGCCTGAGATGTGAAATACGAAGTATGCAGCGACTCACTCTTCCAGTGGGAGTCACTCCTCACTAGGAGAGGTCGTTATATAAGATCAGAGTGATCAGCCGCTGGAGGTCACATAAGCTGCACTCTCAGAACAAGGAATTCTGCCACTCTCACTGCTGGTTCAGCATCAAATCACAACTCCATTTCAGAATGACAGAATAGGGAAGAACTGAGGTTTCTGGGGTCTCCCTACCTCTCAAAAGGCCCCTCTGTCCCGCATTCATCCCCCCAGCCCCGTCGCCCCACCCTTCCAGCAGTGGCCTAGACCTTGTGCATTGCAGCTCTGGGATGGGTTATATGCAGTCACCAGAAACACTCACTTTTGCAGCTGGTTAGAGACCCTGTTGTTGTTTGTCCCTCAAGAACTCCGAGTTCATTAAATGTGAGGCCACGGACCTGCAAGAGTACATATACAGTGTGAGCAGAAAACCACAGCAACAGAAGCCTCAACTCGAGCCAACACTACACCCACTTATTTGCCAACACTGTACACAGCGATTGCAACAACAGGTCGAAGATCACAATACTCCAGCAGGGAAAGGTTTCTTGTACCGAGAGGGAGATTGAATGTAAGGGCTATGTGGAAACAACTCCAAAGAATCACAGTCCCCAGGTTTTCTCACGGAGACCTCACACATAACTCCAGGAAAGTGACATGGCCGACAGCTGCCCAGAGATTTCACAACCCCACAAAACCCCTGGTCACCCACACACACTGACTCTCTCACTGGGGTACAGTCCCACACACACTGACTCTCTCACTGGGGTACACTCCCACACACACTGACTCTCTCACTGGGGTACACTCCCACACACACTGACTCTCTCACTGGGGTACACTCCCACACACACTGACTCTCTCACTGGGGTACACTCCCACACACACTGACTCTCTCACTGGGATACACTCCCACACACACTGACTCTCTCACTGGGGTACACTCCCACACACACTGACTCTCTCACTGGGGTACACTCCCACACACACTGACTCTCTCACTGGGGTACACTCCCACACACACTGACTCTCTCACTGGGGTACACTCCCACACACACTGACTCTCTCACTGGGGTACACTCCCACACACACTGACTCTCTCACTGGGGTACACTCCCACACACACTGACTCTCTCACTGGGGTACACTCCCACACACACTGACTCTCTCACTGGGGTACACTCCCACACACACTGACTCTCTCACTGGGGTACACTCCCACACACACTGACTCTCTCACTGAGGTAGATTAATTCATCTATGTGGGACCCCTCACATTAACTAACTGAAAGGTGAAGTCCTGGGACATTTTCCTGTTCACATCAAAGTACAAACCATTCATTTTGTGGTGAATACATGTTAAAAAGATGGGGAATAAACCTGAGCTGTATCCGTGCCTCTATTGGACAGTTTAATTCGCTGGAACCTGGCGACCCTCTTCTTTAGTAACGAGAGATCAACCCACCGGAACAACTTCTCTCACCGACTCGCGCACCCTGTGCCCCATTTCCGTTTTACTGCCGTTAAAGACCTCTCCGGCCGCCATGTTGGTGAGGGCTCTTTGACCGCCATGTTGGTGAGGGCCGTTTTCGAACTCTTTGGCCGCAATGTTGATGAGGGCTGATCACCGTGTCTGCGTCCGCCATGGTGGTGAGTCATAGAGAGTGATAGAGTTACACAGCACAGAAACAGGCCCATCGTGTCAGTGCCAGCCATCAAGCACGAATCTATTCTGATCCCATTTTCCAGCACCTGGCCCATAGCCCTATATGCTATGGTGTTTGAAGTGCTCATCTAAATACTTCTTAAATGTTGTGAGGGTTCCTGCCTCTACCACCCCCTCAAGCCGTGTGTTCCAGATTCCCACCACCCTCTGGGTGAAAAAATGTTTCCTCAAATCCCCTCTAAACTTCCTGCCCCTTACCTTAAATCTATGCCCCCTGGTTATTGACAGCTCTGCTAAGAGGATAAGTTTCTTCCTATCTATGCCCCTCATAATTTTGTGTACCTCTATCAGGCCCCCTCTCAGCCTTCTCTGCTCTAAGGACAACAACCCTAGCTTAACCAGTCTCTCTTCATAGCTGAAACACTCCAGCCCAGGCAATATCCTGTTGAATCTCTTCTGCACCCTCTCCAGTGCAATCACATCAATGGTGTAGCAATCAGAACTGCACACAGTACTCCAGCTGTGACCAAACTAGCGATTTACACAGCTCCAACATAACCTCCCTGCTCTTATATTCTATGCCTCGGCAAGTATCCCATATGCCTTCTTAACCACCTTATCTAGCTGTGCTGCTGCCTTCAGGGATCTATGGACATGTACAACAAGGTCCCTCTGACCCTTTGTACTTCCTAGGGCCCTACCATTCATTGTGAATTCCCTTGTCGTGTTAGTCCTCCCAAAATGCATGACCTCACACTTCTCAGGATTAAATTCCATTTGCCTCTGCTCTGCCCATCTTACCAGTCCATCTATATCGTCCTGTAATCTAAAGCTTTCCTCCTCACTATTTACGACTTCACCAATTTTCGTGTTACCTGCGAACTTACTGATCATACCTCCTATATTCACGTCTAAATCATTAATGTACAGTACAACAGCAAGGGTCCCAGCACTAATCCCTGCGGTACACCACTTGCTTCCAATCGCAAGAACAAACTTCGACCATCACCCTCTGCCTCCTGCCACTAAGCCAATTTTGGATCCAATTTGCCAAATTGCCCTGGATCCCATGGACTCTTACCTTCTTGACCATTGTCCCATGCAAGACCTTGTCAAAAGCCTTGCTGAAGCCTTACTGTAGAGTACATCAACTGCACTACCCTCATCTACACAACTAGTCACCTCCTCAAAAAATTCAATCAAATTTGTTAGACAGGATCTCCCCCTGACAAATCCATGCTGACTATCCCTGATTAATCCCAGCCTCTACAAGTGGAGATTAATCCTGTCCCTCAGATTTTTTTTCCAATAGTTTCCCTACCACTGGTGTTAGACTCAGGGGCCTGTAATTACCTGGTTTATCCCTACTACCCTTCTTGAATAATGGTACCACATTCACTATCCTCCAGTCCTCTGGCACCTCTCCTGTGGCCAGAGAGGATTTGAAAATTAGTGTCAGAGCCTCTGCAACCTCCTCCCTTGCCTCACATAGCAGTCTGTGATACATCTCATCTGGGCCTGGGGATTTATCCACTTTTAAGCCTGCTAAAACCACTAATTCCTCATCCCTTTCAATGCTAATTTGTTCAAGTATATCACAGTCCTCTTCCCTGATTTCTATGCCTATATCGTCCTTCTCTGTAATGAACACAGATGAAAAGGAATCATTCAAAACCTCACCTACATCCTCCAGCTCCACGCACAGATTGCCACTTTGATCCCTAATGGGCCCTACTCTTTCCCTGGTTATCCTCTTGCCCTTAATATATTTATAAAATGCCTTGGGATTTTCCTTTATCTCGCCCACCAGTGTTTATCCATACCCCTTCTTCACTCTCCTGATTTCCTTTTTAAGTTCCCCCCTACACTTTCTATACTCCTCTAGGGCTTCCGCTGTTTTCAGCCCTCTGTATCTGCCATAAGCCTCCGTTTTTTTTCCCTTATCCAATCCTCTATATCCCTTGACATCCAAGGTTCCCTGGACTTGTTGGACCCACCCTTCACCTTTACAGGAACATGTTGGCCCTGAACTCTCACAATTTCCTTTTTGAATGACTCCCACTGGTCTGATGTAGACTTTCCTACAAGTAGCTGCTCCCAGTCCACTTTGGCCGGATCCTGCCTAATCATGTTGAAATCAGTCTTTCCCCAATTCAGGATCTTTATTTCCGGTCCATCTTTGTCCTTTTCCTTAAATCTTACAGAGTTATAGTCACTATGCTCGAAATGCTCCCCCACTGACACTTATACCACTTGCCCAGCTTCATTCCCTACGATTAGCTCTAGTACTGCCCTTTCTCTTGTAGGGCTCTATACATGCTGGCTCAAAAAGCTCTCCTGGATGCACTTTAAGAATTCCGCCCCCTCTAAGCCTTTCACACTAAGACTATCCCAGTTAATATTTGGGAAGTTGAAATCCCCTGCTATTATTACCCTATTATTTTTACACTTCTCTGAGATTTGCCTACATATCTGATCCTCTATCTCCCCCTGACTGTTTGGAGGCCTATAGTACACTCCCAGCAAATTGATTGCCCCCTTTTTGTTTTTAAATTCTACCCATATGGCCTCATTTCAGGATCTCTCCTTAATGCAGTAATTGACTCCTTGATCAATAGTGCAATGCCACCTGCTCTTTTACAACCCCACTCCACCCCCCATCATACCTGAAGATTCTATACCCTGGAATACTGAGCTGCCAGTCCTGCTCTTTCCTCGACCATGCCTCTGTGATAGCAACAATATCATATTCCCATGTGTTAATCAACGCCCTCAATTCATCCAACAGGGTTTTAAATCTTATTTTTGTATTAACTTTATTAGCAGCCCAATAAAAAGAAGTGTGGCTGGGCATCTCAGTTGTGTCTTCTCTGAACTGCTTCCAATGCCTTTATACCCTTCCTTAAATAAGGAGACTGATACTGTACACAGTACTCCAGACGTGGTCTCACTAGTGCCCTGTACAACTGAAGCATAACCTCCCTACTTTAATATTCAATTGCCCTTGCAATAAACAGTAACATTCTATTAGCTTTCCTAATTACTTGCTGTACCTGCATACTAGCCTGCATTTGAGCTGTGCAATCTCTCACTATTTAGATAAAAGCTCCTTTTTTATTCTTCCTGCCAAAATGGACAATTAAGCAAACCAGCAAATTTAAGGTATGACCCCAGGACACTTCTTTTGTCATGGTCAAGCACATGGGCAGGAATGTTGACAGCTGGAGGAGCACAAGCTCAGTGACACTGAGAGTTTTGTGGATGCCAGGTTTGTAGTGATGGTTACCCCACAGCATTTGGAATAAATAGGCAAAGGGAGAGTGAGTGACTGCCAGACAGTCAGAGAGGATCAGGCAGGTAGTGCTGGCATCCCCTAAGTGCATCTCACCCTCCAGCCAGTATTCAACTCTGAGTACTGGTGAGAATGATGTTTCCTCTGGGGAGTACAGCTACAATTAAGTCCATGACACTACAACTGGCTCAGCTGTACACAGGGGCAGGAGGAACATTGGGAAAGCAATAGTGATTGGGGCTCTATAGTCTGGGGAAAGACAGGAGTGTCTGCGGCCACATGTTAAACCCCTGACAGCCAGTTGGTCAAGGAGGAGACTAGAAGTCAATACTTACCCAGTTTTAGATTTATTCACAATCAATAGCTCCTAGCTCTACAACCCACCGCCAGTATCAATAAGTATCACTTTCTATCTATTTTGAGTACAATCAAATAAACAAATTAATTGATGAACCATCCCTTAAAGGGGCACTGTAACAAAAGACAAAAACTTTAATGGAAATTTATAAAATTAAAATAACATTCCTGGGGCTGATGATGCACTCCAACCCTTGCACCTCCCACCGATCACGGAAGGCCTCAAGCATGCCAGTGCACACTGTGTGTTCCCTTTCCAAGGAGACCTGTGCACAGGCGTAACCACAAAAGGAAGGCAGACCATCAGGTCAAACAACCCTCTCAACCGCCCACTGCCTTGACCAGTTCATCACCACTGTGGCCAGGCCCAGGCGCAGGTTAATGAGGAGATCTTCCAATCTTCCTGCCCCTTTCCACACCGGGTGGCCGAATGTGGGGCTGAAGTGCAACCAAAACCTTGAAGAGCAGCCAAAGATATTGAAACAGGGCTGCAACCTCACACCTTCAAAATTGTCATAAAAAGCCAATTACAGCCACAAATTACTTACAGGCATATTGAACTTTTTAAGGAAGACGTGTGTGTTTTTAAAGGAATATAAGCAAGGACACTGAGCAAAAGATGGCTGATAATGTATAGTGACCACCTTCTGGAAAAATCCTTATGTGGATTATACCAAGACCTGTCCTGAGAGAACATGGAATGTAGCACCTGAAAAGGTGTTATGACCTTCCTCAAAGGGAGACACTTAAAAGGGAGGTAGGAAGGATGCAAAAGACTGAAATTTAAATTCCTGGGGTTGCAGGTACAAAAGACTGATTATCACATCTCAGCAGTCATCTAAAATCCATCTCCTGTTGATTCGTATATCAGCATGTGTAAAATGGTCGGCGATCAAAGGATACAGGCTCTGGGCGCAAGACCTGGTTTTTTTTTTTCCCTTACAGGAATACACAGGGAAAATGGGTTAAAAAGCTCGCTGCAGAGCAGAGCAGTGTGTGCTAGTGTTCTGTGTGTGTGACAGCAAGAAGACTAACTAGTCACTCCTGCAGTTGTAGGTGAAGTCTCTCTCTCTCCCCCTCTCCCTATTGCTGGCAGCAAGGCTCAGCAGAAGTCACAATCAAAAAGGAAATAGGACAGCTTCTTTAGCAATCCTGCAGAACCAAGTGTCTCCAAACCCACTGCAAAACTGCCAAAGTCAACTCCACTGGATTCACCCAATTTAACAGCTGCAATGTACTGCCATCTATACCTCACGGTCAAACCAAAGACTGATTTGTATATCTTTTTGAACTTTTATTTAGACTCTTAACTTCTCATTTCTGATCTGTGTGTATGTGTTTTGCGTTTTTCTAAATTTTCTCAAGTTTTTAGTCATTAATAAACTTACTCTTTCTTTGACGCAAGAAAACCTGGTTAAATTGGTTCCTTCTAAAAAAAAATATTTGGAGTGCGAAAAGGTATCCATGGGGGGAGGGATCCTTTTTAAATTAATCTTGTTGTGACCAACTGAGGGTGTTGAATAAAGAAGGAGAACCAGCTCATTCCTCTCTCACTCAGGGGAAAAACAAAATTGGGGTCCCATTCGGGAAGGTAACAAATAGGGGAACCTTGCCCGGGCACTGGTTGTAACAGCATATACCTGCAACGACCCCTCAAGGTGGCAGAAAATACAGGAAGTGTCTCTTTATATCCTCTTTTTGAGAACAAATAAAATGAACTAATTCACAAATAAATTAATTAACTAATTGAAAGCCCCTTAAAGGGGCACTGTAACAAAAACAAAACTTTCAAAGGAGCCTTAATAAATTAAATGAAAATGTTGCTTCCAGAGTTGATCATGCACTCCAGCCCCTGAGGTGTCCACTGGTTGTGGAAGGCCTCAAGCATACCGGTGGACACGACATGCTCCCTCTCCAGGGACACCTGGGCACTTACATAGCCACAGAATAGGGGAAAACAGCCAGGTCTAACAACCCCCTCCACAGCCCACTGCCTGGATGGCTGCCTTGGCCAGGCCCAAGAGCAGACCCATGAGGATGTCCTCCAATCTGCCCATTCCCTTCTACACCCGGTGGCCAAAGATCAGGAGAGAGGGAGCTGAAGTGTAGCCAAAATTTGAAGAGCAAACCTTTCAGATAATCAAAAAGGGGCTGCAGCCTCTGGCAACCTATGTACACATGGACTTCTCAAGGCTGCCAAAAATACAGGCGGGCTGAAAGTGTTTGTTTTTACTCTTTTAAAACCAAACGTATACAAATTAACTAATAATAAAAAATAACAGCCCCATAAAGGAGCACTGTAACAAAAAGACAAAACTTTAAAAGAAACTTAACTAACCAAATTAAAATGTTTTGGGGGCCAATGAAGCACTCCAAGCCCTGCAGTACCCGTCAGTCGTAAAAGGCCTCAAGTGTGTCAGCGAACTCCTCAAGGCCACAGAAAGTACAGGTCGCTTTATATGCTATTTTGAAAGAATGTAAATCAATAAAATAAACTAATAGAAAGAGTGATAGCCCCTGATGAGACATTGTAACAAAAAATAAAACTTTCAGGGGAAACTTAATTAATTAAATTAAAATTGTGTTCCCGGGACTGACGAAGAACTCCAGCCCCGCGGTGCCCACCAGTCATGGAAGGCCTGAAGCGTATCATTGAACACCCTATGCTCCCTCTCCAGGGACACCCAGCCATGAACATAGCTACAGGAGAGGGACAGACAGTCAGGCTGGGCAATCCCCTCAACTGCCCTCTGCCTGGACCTGTTAATGGCCACTTTGGCCAGGCCTAGGAGCAGGCTTACAAAGTGGTCCTCCTCCCTCCTCCCCCCACCCAACTGGGTGACCAAGACCAGGAACTTGGAGCTGAAGTGCAACCAAATTTGATGAGCAGCCCCTTCAAGTAATTAAAATGGGGCTGCAACCCCTGACAACCTATATACACATGGAACACAGACTCCTCAAGGCCACAGGAAACAAGGAAGTGTATCTTTATATATGCTCAAATCATCATCCAAAGAATGCCCGCCACCTATATACTCTTAACCTTAATTTATGTAATTAACAGATTCCCTTATTTTCTTAAAGTAACAGTTAACAATTTATATTTACAAACAATATTTCAAAACAAATCAAAGTGGGAAAAATGATTTTCCATATTCTAAACAAAGCATTACATTACAAGCACCCCTTTTCTAGGACTCTATCTCTTGGTGCGAGCAGTTCTTTTTGTGAAACAAATGCATTGACTTGCATCAACCCATTCAACTTTGGTAATTTCCTCTCTAATACTTGTTTCACTTACACTTTTTGTGGAGTGTATGTTATCGCACAACAAACAATTATCTATGTAACATTCAGTGGGCAAACCGTTTTCAGTACACCTCTTGTATAGAATTTCCCCATGAAAAGCATCACTAAAAATAACAAATGCCGTGTTCTTTTGGTCATCCAAGGATAGAAACTTAAGAATGCATTTCTCCATATTTAATTTTCAAAAGTTTTATTTGCCCTTGAAACATCCTTCAATTTAGGGTGCTTCATCTTAGTACTTAGTTCAAATACATCAAAACTAACATCTGGTCTTGTCTGAGTGCATAACCAATTGACTGACCAGTCAAGCTTTGCAACTGCCCTGTTTCTACTTTAGATGTGACATCATCTTTTTGCAATGACCTTGTACGATTAACCGGGGTAGGAGGAACACTCTCTGAACAGGATTGCTGACTATTCCTCACCTACTCTGCTTAATATCTAAACCAATGTACTTAAAAACCCCTGAAGCCTGACTTCCACTTTAATCTTACAAGTAATACATTCCTAAAATGCCACAATATCACCCTGTAGGAATCAGTCATCATGAAGATTCCTGAAAGTTTCCCTTTTTGATAACAATAAAACTTTATGTTGAAGGGTCATGAGGACTCGAAACATCAACTCTATTCTTCTCCGCCGATGCTGCCAGACCTGCTGAGTTTTTCCAGGTAATTCTGTTTTTGCTTTGGATTTCCAGCATCCGCAGTTTTTTGTTTTTATAAACTTTATGGGATCTGCTTTTAGTTGAACAGTCTACTTTCAGTGAAACAGATTGTGCAGAGAAACACCACAACATTGATGCATTATTCAGGACATTGCTATGACCAGGTTAGAGGGGTGAACTGACTCCTCTCTCTGTCCCATTCCTCAGCTGGTCGTAACAGAGTTTGTATTTAACAGGGAGGTGGCATTGCCAATTTAATATTCATTTAACTGTGTATAGCTTGATGCAAGAAATTAGCCAGCCAGGTTCCTTAAGTTAACAAATAAAGATTTAGTTTTATTGTTAAACTCACCCAGGTAAAGATACAGAAAATATTAACAAAAGATTTAAAATGTACAAATATGTCCAACTACCTACCAATGCAAAAATGACACCCATGCAATCCACCCTAAGCATGCAAATAAGAAGTAAAACTCTGCAGAGTATCAGATCTTCAAAACTTGACCAAGTAACAAATAAAGTCACAAAAATCAAATATTCATGGATTGTCCAGAGGCTTTTTTACAGCTGAAAGGCCCCAATCCACAATAGCTGCTGGTTCTTGGGGTTTCTCCTGAAGTATCTATTGATTCGGAATTCTTCTTTAAGAACTCTTAGTTCGCAGCAATGAGGTCTTCTGGTGCATTTTTCAAATCACAAACACCTCAGCCTTGATGAGAGAGGTTTCCAGAAGAATTGGAAATGGGGAAAGGTTATTGCCCCTGTGGCAGTCTCTCTGACTATATAAAAATCCAGTATCTTTTTACACCTAAAAGTTGAATCACGTGACCTCTCTCTGAAAGTTCCATAATCTCTGTGTCTCCATAAAGCAGCTTGTATTCTTCGCAAATGCAACATAGTAGCTGCTGTAGGCCAGTGTCCTTTGCTAAGGGAAAGTGTCCATTTCAAAAATGTTCAATGCATATATATGTCCAGCCAATGGCATTATAAGGTAATATTTTATATAACACATCATCATAACAACACAAATACAGTTGTTTAGTTACTAAAGAACTTTCAGCTACGGTATTCATGACCACAATGTTCATGTTTTCTCACATGTCTCTTAACTCAGCAATAGCAAATTCCCCCCATTATCTGTCAGAAACTTAGTGTCGATGCAAGTATGTGTTAACTTTATCTACAATCAGCTTTTTGTCCTTGCCATGTATTGCTGCAGAAAGCCTAAATCTGGTTGCTATGTCTATTGTTAAGACCAGTCCCCGGGCGAGGTCCCTCAATTTGTTAACTTCCCGAACGGGACCCCAATTTTTTTATGCTCCTGGTTGAGGAGGAATGAGCTGGCTCCCCTTCTTTATTCAACTCCCTCGGTTGGTCGAAACAAGGTTAATTTAAAAGAGATCCCTCTCCCCATGAATACCTTTTCCCAGTTCAAATACATTTATTTTTTAGAAGGAGCCAATTTAACCAGGCTTTCTTCAGTCAAAGAAAGAGTAAGTTTTTTAGTTACTAAAACCCGAGATAAAATAATAAAACCGCAACACAAATACACACAGATCAGAAATGAGAAGTTATAAGTCAAATAAAAGTTTTAAAATATATACAAATCAGTCTTTAGTTTGTCCATGAGGCATAGATGATGATATGTTGTGACTGTTAAGTTAGGTGACTGGTAGAGCTGACTTTGGCAGTTTTGCAGTTAGTTTGGAGAACTTGGTTCTGCAGGGTGGCTGAAAGTCTGTCCTATTTCCTTTAGATTGTGGCTCCTGCTGAGCTTTGCCCCCAGTAACAGAGAGAGAGAGACAGAGAGAAACCCTTGGCCTGCAAACTGCAGTGGGTGACTAACTTATTCTTCTGCTTACTGTCACACACCTTCACACACCAGTACCTCAGCTTTTTAACTGATTTTTCCCTGTGTATTCTGAAAGGGAAAAAAAACTATGACTCATACCCAGAGTCCATATTCTTTCATCCCAGGCCATTTACACATTCTGAGATGTAAATCAACAGAAGATGGGATTTTGGATGTCTGCTGAGATGTGCAAATCAGTCTAATGTCTCTGCAACCACAGGAGATTAAAGTTCAGTCTTTTGCATCTTTCCTATCTCCCTTTCAAGTGTCTCTGCTTGAAGAAGTTCATGACACTTTTCAAGTGCAACATTCCATGTCCTCCCAGGACCAGATAGGAATTTTTCAGAAAGTGTTCACTTTACATTATCAGCCATTTTTTGTTCAGTGACTTTACTTGTATTTCTTAATTTCTTAAAAATCACAGGTCTTCCTTAAAAAGTTCAAATTGCCCATCAGTAATTGGTACCACTAGTCTGCTGTCATAATGCTATGAAGTGTAAAATGAAAATATTTCTGTCATTGTCCCATGCCTTTAGATCCATTGCAACCACCTCATTAAAGTCACATGCTAATAGAAGGCTGATAATAGGATGTCGTGATGTCCTCCAACACTTCATACATATTTCACATTTTGCACTAATCTCTTCGATGGACCTTGGATATTTCTCATCAACCACACCTGCATCCTTTAACAGGACTTTTAATCTTTGACAAAAAGGGTAAGCAAATTGTCTGTGCAGCTTTAGGACAATTTGTTTTCTTTTCTCTCTGATTCTTATCACCTGATTCCATTAACACTTCTTTAACACTCCAATTAGAACTATCAGGTTTTGTTTAGGGGATACAATAATAGCCTGATTGGGTCAGATTCACTGAATTTCCAAAAGGAATTGTTTTATCACGCTCCATGTCCAGTTTCATTTGTGTTTTTTTCATGGAAAGCTGATTTAACAGAAAAGACATCTCACGAGAGATTACATCAGCATTAATAAAGTAGCTTACTCCAGCTATTTTGCATAGACTCATTGCTCTTTCTAGTGACCTCAATGTGTTGTCATCCCCAAATCTAAAACAAGTTGAATGTTCATACTCCCTGACCTTACATTGATCCTCACTACTGAGAAAATCTAGATGGCATTCTAGCCAATCTGTTCCACACATTGTCAAGGTGCAACCACTATCTAACACTGCACAATTCAATGAATCCAAAACTAATAAGCTCATCACTAAACTATAGCTTCTTGTGACTAGTACAATTCCTGATTATTATCATTACCTTCATTATCATTACCAAATCCGCTGTGTCATGCATCATTTCAAGAACACTGTTGTTCTGCTTTGGGCAGTTCATCATGTAATTATATTTTGAGTCACACCTGAAGTACCTATTAACTGTTCCCTGGTTCATTTGTCGACTGTTGCTGCTCCAATTTTGTCACCTGCTGTGCTTTTGAAATCTGCTAAAAGTGCTTTTGTCTTCATTCCTTCTGCCTGTGACTCTTCCTCTGTACTGGTGCCTGTGTCTAGTATCTGGATGATCTCAAAATGCCATGATCATTGAGTCCTCCTGCCTTTGTGACACTTTGGAATGTCCCATTTGCGCCATCAAGGTTGATGTCTGCTTCCCCAAGAGTTTTTTAAGGCAGCAGACATCTGCTCCAAGAGGGAGTCTCTTTCTGAGAACCGAACCCCAGGAGCCTGTCCATAGGCAACACCTTAGCACAATCCCGCAATTTAAATGTGAGCACTGAACAAGGAATCTCCAAATAGAATCATCATCTTTTATACAGTTCATTAAAGTTCATGATATATTCATTCATGTCCATCTTTCAAAATGTACCAAAGTCTGACCATGCCTCATAAGTATCCAATAGATCATGTTTCTTGTACATTTCATCCATGAAACCTAACAGCAGATCCCAGCCTTTCTCAGTATCTGAGAAGGTAAAAACAGTTTGACCAGTACTTTTATTTCCCAGTTTTTACTGTTTTTTCCTTCTGGAATCCCATTGATGGGCTTCCAGCTTCTAATTTTACTCTTGTTAGGAGGTGACAATGCCAAGGCCATGCCTTGTTTCCTCTATGGTTGGGACATAATCTGTGTCCACATTCCTTAGTCACAAGGTTTGGGCTCTGAGAACATCAGCGCATAATCAGACCCTGACAATTTACACTTGCTTTCAGCCATTCTTCACAAAAGTACTCGGATTGTTATCTTCTGTCTGAAAAAAATGTTCCAGTTTTCAACCTTCACTTTGAGGCAACCATTCCCTACTATCATGTTAAACGTCTGATAGCCCCAATGCCCCCTCCATGTCCTTTCCATGTTCCCATTCCGTGCTGCATTCAGAAAACTGCTTTGAAAAAAACTGTTCTTACAACCCAATAAAAGTGTCAGTCAGATAGAGCCATTCATAGTATCAAGAACAGGAGCTTTCCTTTACTTCACACCTTTCGATCTTATCCAAATAAACACGCAAACATTGACAAGACAAAACAAAGAAATAATATTATATTATAACCTCATAAACATGTGAATCAATCAAAGAAAACACCCCACTTCCAGTTGTAATATGGAACCTCTGCTGAACTAACCCATTTATGAATATTGGAGCCCAGCCAAACATTCATAATGAGGCGTTTGAGAACTACTATCAACAGAGACAGATGGCCATACATCTGTTTCTCCAAGTGATTGATTGACATCTTTATGAGGTTGCAAAAGCATTTCCTTTCAAAGCAGATTTCTGAATGGATGTTTTTTTCCCCCTCAGCATTTCAGGCTAGCCATCATTATTATATGGCTGACTGGTTCCATAAAGAGTGCAGACTGGATGAGTGGGCATGCAGGAGGTTTAGAAGGACCATGGAGGGCATGGAAAGGGCATATCAAATCAAAGAGTTCCTGAATCCAGACTGTGGTTCACAACTCCTGAGGGGCCATGAGTCTTGCAGGCCCAGCTCCCAGAACATTGCAAGGGGTTTGAGATGTACATCTCCACAATGGAGCCGGCCAGGTCAAGGGTGCAGAGTGCAGGCTCACTACCTGCACCCTTATCCCAGGCCAATGAAACTTGCCAGCGCTGGGAATGGGGACAGAAATCCCAGAATTGGATCCCACTCACCCATTTTTGAATTCCACTGGAGACGGCCCAACCCTGTGAAAATCCAAGCTAAGGTGTTCAGGAACAAAAGGAGGAGGGGTGGTGGTAATGTTTAAGGAGAATATTACAGTGCTGGAGAGAGAGGATGTCCCGGGGAGATTGTGGATAGAATCAGGTTGGTTAGAGTTAAGAAAAAATAGAGGTACCATTACACTATTGGGTGTATTCTGTATGCAACCAATAAGTGGGAAAGATAAAGAGGAGCAAATATGAGAGAAATTGCAGCGATGTTCAAGACCTATACAGTAGTGATAATGGGAAACTTAAATATAGTCTGGGATCACAATGGTGGAAGAGGCAGCGAGGGGGCAGAGTTTCTGAAGCATTGCGAACACTAGTTCTGGAGAATGAGGCGGATAAATTGTCAGCAGCAGAACATTTAGGGAGCAGTGGTCATTGTGTAATAAGGAGAATCAATCATGGGTTTCAAAAGGCAATTGGATAAGGACACGAGAAAAAAATGTGGAGAACTAGGGGACAAGGTTTGGGGGGGTGGTACTAGCCAAGCTGCCCTAGTAATGAGAGGAGAGCGGGAGTTTCAAAGTTAGAAACAGTGAGAGGAGAGCCGGGAGTTTCACAGTTTGAAGCAGCTAGAGGAGAGCCGGAAGATTCACAGTTTGAAACAGTGAGAGGAGAGCCAGGAGTTTTACAGTTTGAAACAGTGAGAAGAGAGCGGGAGTTTCACAGTTTCAAACAATGAGAGAAGAGTGGGAGTTTCATAGTTTGAAACAGAGAGAGGAGAGCTGGAGTTTCACAGTTAGAAGCAGCAAGAGGAGTGTGGGAGTTCCACAGTTTGAAACAGTGAGAGAAGACCCAGGAGTTTCACCATTAGAAACAGCGAGAGGAGAGCGAGAGATTCACAGTTTGAAACAGCGACAAGAGAGTCGGGGTTTCACAGTTTCCAACAGTGATAGGAACGTGGGAGTTTCACAGTTTGAAACAGCAAGAGGAGAGCTTGAGTTTCACAGGTTGAAACAGTGATAGAAGAGCGGGAGACTCACACTTTGGAACAGCAAGAGTGGAAAATGAGTTTCACAGATAGAAACACCAAGATGAGAACTGAAGATTCCCACATTGAATCACTGAGAGAAGAGCAGGAGTTTCACTTTCTGAAGCCAAGGGAGTAGAGTGGGAATTTCAGACTTTTAAATGGTGAGAGGAGAGCAGTGTTTCACAGTTTGAAACAGCGAGAGGAGGACAGGAGTTTCACAGCTTGAAACAGCGAGCAGGGAGCATGAGTCCCTTAGTTTGATTCAGCGAGAGGAGAGCGGGATTTTTCACTGATTGAAACAGCGATAGGAGAGCCACAAGTTTCACCATTTGAAACATGGAGAGGGAAGCAGGAACTTCAGAGTTTGAAAGATTGAGATCAGAGCAGGAGTTTCACAGTTTGAATCAGCGAGTGTGGAAAGTGAGTTTCACAGAATGAAATAGCGAGAGGAAAGCGGGGGTTTCACAGTTTGAAATAGGGAGAGGGGAGTTGGGGGTTTCACATTTTCAAAAAGCGAGAGGAGCGTGGGAGTTTAACTCATTGAAACAGTGAGGGAGAGCTGGAGTTTCACAGTTTGAAACAATCAGAGGAAAGCCAGGAGTTTCACTGTTTGGAACAAGGAGAGGGGAGCAGGAGTTTCACAGTTTGAAACAGAGAGGAGAGCGGGAGTTCGACAGCTTGAATCAGTAACAGGAAAGCGGGAATTTCACAGTTTGGAACAGCAAGAGGAGAACGGGAGTTTCAAAGTTTGAAATAGGGAGAGGGGAGCCGGGGGTTTCACATTTTCAAAAAGCGAGAGGAACGTGGGAGTTTAACTCTTTGAAACAGTGAGGGAGAGCTGGAATTTCACAGTTTGAAACAATCAGAGAAAGCCAGGAGTTTCACTGTTTGGAACAAGGAGAGGGGAGCAGGAGCTTCACAGTTTGAAACAGCGAGAGGAGAGCGGAAGGTTCACAGTTTGAATCAGCAAGTGTGGAAAGTGAGTTTCACAGTTTTAAACAATCAGAGGAAAGGCAAGAGTTCCACAGCTTGAATTGATGACAGGAAAGCGGGAATTTCACTGTTTGGAACAGCCAGAGGAGAGCAGGAGTTTCAGAGTTTGAAACAGTGAGAGGAGAGTGTATTTTCACAGCTTGTAACAGCAAGTAAGGAGAGGAAAATTTCAAAGATTGCAATAGCGAGAGGAGAGTGGGAGATTCACAGTTTTCAACAGTGAGAGTAGAGTCGGGGTTTCACAGTTTGAAACAGCGAGAGGAGAGCTGCAGTTTCACAGTTTGAAATAGTGAAAGCAGAGCGTGAGTTTCACAATTTGAAAGAGAGGGAGGAGAGTGAGAATTTCACAGGTTGAAAGAGGGAGAGGAGAACGGGAGATTCACAATTTGGAACAGCAACAGGAGAGCACAAGTTTCACAGTTTGAAACAAGAAGCGGGCACCAGGCGTTTGACACTTTGAAACAGTGAGAGCAGAGCAGGAGTTACACAATTTGAAACGGCGGAGAGGAGAGCGGGAGTTTCACAGTTTGAATCAGCAAGAATGGAAAGTGAGTTTCACAGATAGAAACACCAAGATGAGAGTGGAAGATGCCCACACATTGAAACACCAAGAGAAGAGTGGGATTTCCACATTCTGAAACCAAGGGCGTAGAGCGGGAGTTTCAGAGCTTTAAATGGTGAGAGCAGCTCTGGGGTTTCACAGTTTGCAACAGCGAGAGGAGAACAGGATTTTCACAGTTTGAAACAGTGAGAGTAGATGTGGGAGTTTCACAGCTTTAATCAGTGACAGGAGAGTGGGAATTTCACAGTTTGAAACATCGAGCGGGAAGCGTGAGTTCCACAGTTTGAAACAGTGGGAGGAGAGCCAAGGGTTTCACAATTAGAATCAGCAAGAGGAGAATGAGAGTTTCTCAGTTTGAAACAGGGAGAGGAGAGCCAGGAATTTCAGTTTGAAAGAGTGAGAGGAGAGCGGGAGTTTCACAGATTAAATCAATGACAGGAAAGTGGGAATTTCACAGTTTGAAAGAGTGAGAGGAGAGCGGGAGTTTCACAGCTTAAATCAATGACAGGAAAGTGGGAATTTCACAGTTTCAAACAGTGAGTGGGGAGTGGGAATTTCACAGTTTCAAACAGTGAGAGGAGAGCGGGAGTTTTACAGATTAAATCAATGACAGGAAAGTGGGAATTTCACAGTTTGAAAGAGTGAGTGGGGAGCGGGAATTTCACAGTTTGAAACAGGGAGAGGGAACCGTGAGTTCCACAGTTTGAATAAAAATAGAGAGCCAAAGTTTTCACAATTAGAAACAGCGAGAGGAAAGCGTGAGTTTCTCAGTTTGAAACAGGAGGAGAGCCATGAATTTCAGGTTGAAACAGTGAGAGGAGAGCGAGAGTTTCACAGATTAAATCAATGACAGGAGAGTGGGAATTTCACTGTTTGAAAGAGTGAGAGGAGAGCGGGAGTTTCACAGATTAAATCAATGACAGGAAAGTGGGAATTTCACAGTTTGAAAGAGTGAGAGGAGAGCGGGAATTTCACAGTTTGAAACAGGGAGAGGGAAGCGTGAGTTCCACAGTTTGGAAAAAAATAGAGGAGAGCCACGGTTTTCACAATTAGAAACAGCGAGAGGAAGGCAAGAGTTTCTCAGTTTGAAACAGGAAGAGGAGAGCAGGAGTTTCACAGTTTAAAAGACAAGAAGGAGAGCAGGAGTTTCACAGTTTGAAACGGCGAGAGGAGAGCGGGAGTTTCACAGTTTGAAACGGCGAGAGGAGAGCGGGAGTTTCACAGATTAAATCACTGACAGGAAAGCGGGAGTTTCACAGTTTGAATGAGAGGGAGGAGAGCGGGAATTTCACAGTTGGAAACGACGAGTGGGGAGCCTGAGTTTCACAGGGAGTGGAGAGCCGGGGGTTTCACAGTTTCAAACAGAGAAAGGAGCGTGGGAGCTGCACAGTTTGAAACAGGGAGCGAGAGCTGCAATTTCACAACTTGAAACTGTGTGAGGAGAGCCGGGAATTTCAGTTTGAAAGAGAGGGAGGAGGGCAGGAGTTTCACAGTTTGAAACAACAAGAGGAGAGCAGGAGTTTCACAGTTTGAAACAACAAGAGGAGAGCAGGAGTTTCACAGTTTGAATCAGTGACAGGACAGAGGGAATTTCACAGTCTGAAACAGCGAGCGGGAAGCGTGCGTTCCACAGTTTGAAAAAGATGAGAGGAGAGCCACGTTTTTCACAATTAGAAACAGCGAGAGGAAAACGAGAGTTTCTGAGTTTGAAACAGGAAGAGGAGAGCCAGGAATTTCAGTTTGAAACAGTGAGAGGAGAGCCGGGTGTTTCCCAGATTAAAAGAGTGAGAGGAGAGCGGGAGTTTCACAGATTAAATCAATGACAAGAAAGTGGGAATTTCACAGTTTGAAAGAGTGAGAGGAGAGCAGGAATTTCACAGTTTGAAACAGAGAGAGGTGAGTGGGAGTTTCACAGTTTGAAGATGTGAGAAGAGAGCGAGAGTTTCACAGTTTGAAACATTGATAGGAGAGGGGGAGATTCACAATTTGGAACAGCAACAGGAGAGCACAAGTTTCACAGTTTGAAACAAGAAGCAGGCAACAGGCGTATGACACTTCGAAACAGTGAAAGCAGAGCAGGAGTTACACAATTTGAAACGATGAGAGGAGAGCCGGGAATTTCACAGTTTGAAACAGTTAGAGGAGAGCCAGGAGTTTCACAGTTTGAAACAGCGAGAGGAGAGCGGGGGTTTCACAGATTGAATGAGAGGGAGGAGAGCAGGAATTTCACAGTTTGAAACAACAAGTGGAGAGCCTGAGTTCTACAGTTTGAAACAGGCAGTGGAGAGCCGGGGTTTCACAGTTTCAAACAGTGAAAGGAGCATGGGAGTTTCACAGTTTGAAACAGGGAGCGAGAGCTGGGATCTCACAGTTTGAAACGGCGAGAGGAGAGCGGGAGTTTCACAGATTAAATCAATGACAGGAAAGCGGGAGTTTCACAGTTTGAATGAGAGGGAGGAGAGCGGGAATTTCACAGTTTGAAACAACGAGTGGGGAGCCTGAGTTTCACAGTTTGAAACAGTTAGAGGAGAGCCAGGAGTTTCACAGTTTGAAACAGCGAGAGGAGAGCGGGGGTTTCACAGCTTGAATGAGAGGGAGGAGAGCAGGAATTTCACAGTTTGAAACAACAAGTGGAGAGCCTGAGTTCCACAGTTTGAAACAGGGAGTGGAGAGCCGGGGTTTCACAGTTTCAAACAGTGAAAGGAGCATGGGAGTTTCACAGTTTGAAACAGGGAGCGAGAGCTGGGATCTCACAGTTTGAAACGGCGAGAGAAGAGCGGGAGATTCACAGATTAAATCAATAACAGGAAAGTGGGAATTTCACAGTTTGAAAGAGTGAGAGGAGAGCGGGAATTTCACAGTTTGAAACAGGGAGAGGGAAGCGTGATTTCCACACTTTGAAAAAAATTAGAGGAGAACCACGGTTTTCACAATTAGATACAGCGAGAGGAAAGCGAGAGTTTCTCAGTTTGAAACAGGAAGAGGAGAGCCAGGACTTTCAGTTTAAAACAGTGAGAGCAGAGCAGGAGTTACAGAATTTGAAACGGCGGAGAGGAGAGCAGGAGTTTCACAGTTTCAATCAGCAAGTGTGGAAAGTGAGTTTCACAGATAGAAACACCAAGATGAGAGCAGAAGATGGCCACATTGAAACACCAATAGAAGAGTGGGATTTCCACATTCTGAAATCAAAGGAGTAGAGCAGGAGTTTCAGAGCTTTAAATGGTGAGAGCAGCGCTGGAGTTTCACAGTTTGCAACAGCGAGAGGAGAACAGGATTTTCACAGTTTAAAACAGTGAGAGTAGATGTGGGAGTTTCACAGCTTTAATCAGTGACAGGAGAGTGGGAATTTCACAGTTTGAAACAGCGAGTGGGAAGCGTGAGTTCCACAGTTTGAAACAGTGAGAGGAGAGCCCAGGGTTTCACAATTAGATTCAGCAAGAGGAGAGTGAGAGTTCCTCACTTTGAAACAGGGAGAGGAGAGTCGGGGTTTTCACTGAAACAGTGAGTGAGAGCTGGAGTTTCACAGTTTGAAACAATGAGAGGAGAGCCGGGAATTTCACAGTTTGAAACAGTGAGAGGAGAGCCGAGTATTTCACAGTTTGAATGAGAGGGAGGAGAGCAGGAATTTCACAGTTTGAAACAACAAGTGGAGAGCCTGAGTTGCACAGTTTGAAACGGGGAGTGGAGAGCCGGGGTTTCACAGTTTCAATCAGTGAAAGGAGCATGGGAGTTTCACAGTTTGAAACAGGGAGCGAGAGCTGGAATTTCACAGTTTGAAACAGTGAGAGGAGAGCAGGAGTTTCACAGTTTGAAACAGCAAGATGAGAGTGGAAGTTTCACAGATTGAATCAATGACAGGAAAGTGGGAATTTCACAGTTTAAAACAGTTAGAGGAGAACCAGGAGTGTCACAGTTTGAAACAGCGAGAGGAGAGGGAGAGTTTCACAGATTGAATCAGTGACTGGACAGCGGGAATTTCACAGTTTGAAACAATGAGCGGAGAGCCTGAGTTCCACAGTTTGAAACACGGAGTGGAGAGCCGGGGGTTTCACAATATCAAACAGGGAAAGGAGCGTGGGAGCTTCACATTTTGAAACAGGGAGCGAGAGCTGGAATTTCACAGTTTGAAACAGTTAGAGGAGAGCAGGAGTTTCACAGTTTGAATCAGTGACAGGGAGAGCGGGAATTTCACAGTTTGAAACAGCGTGCGGGAAGCGTGCGTTCCAAAGTTTGAAACAGTGAGAGGAGAGGCAAGGGTTTCACCATTAGAATCAGCAAGAGGAAAGTGAGAGTTTCTCAGTTTGAAACAGGAAGAGGAGAGCCAGGAATTTCAGTTTGAAAGAGTGAGAGGAGAGCGGGAGTTTCACAGATTAAATCAATGACAGGAAAGTGGGAATTTCACAGTTTGAAAGAGTGAGAGGAGAGCGGGAGTTTCACAGATTAAATCAATGACAGGAAAGTGGGTATTTCACAGTTTGAAAGAGTGAATGGAGAACTGGAATTTCACAGTTTGAAACAGGGAGAGGGAAGCGTGAGTTCCACAGTTTGAATCAAATTAGAGAGCCACGGTTTGCACAATTAGAAACAGCGAGAGGAAGGCGAGAGTTTCTCAGTTTGAAACAGGAAGAGGAGAGCCAGGAGTTTCAGTTTGAAACAGTGAGAGGAGAGCCGGGTGTTTCCTAGTTTAAAAGAGAGGGAGGAGAGAAGGAGTTTCACAGTTTGAAACAGCGAGAGGAGAGCGGGAGTTTCACAGATTAAATCAATAACAGGAAAGTGGGAATTTCACAGTTTGAAAGAGTGAGAGGAGAGCGGGAATTTCACAGTTTGAAACAGGGAGAGGGAAGCGTGATTTCCACACTTTGAAAAAAATTAGAGGAGAACCACGGTTTTCACAATTAGATACAGCGAGAGGAAAGCGAGAGTTTCTCAGTTTGAAACAGGAAGAGGAGAGCCAGGACTTTCAGTTTAAAACAGTGAGAGCAGAGCAGGAGTTACAGAATTTGAAACGGCGGAGAGGAGAGCAGGAGTTTCACAGTTTCAATCAGCAAGTGTGGAAAGTGAGTTTCACAGATAGAAACACCAAGATGAGAGCAGAAGATGGCCACATTGAAACACCAATAGAAGAGTGGGATTTCCACATTCTGAAATCAAGGGAGTAGAGCAGGAGTTTCAGAGCTTTAAATGGTGAGAGCAGCGCTGGAGTTTCACAGTTTGCAACAGCGAGAGGAGAACAGGATTTTCACAGTTTAAAACAGTGAGAGTAGATGTGGGAGTTTCACAGCTTTAATCAGTGACAGGAGAGCAGGAATTTCACAGTTTGAAACAGCGAGTGGGAAGCGTGAGTTCCACAGTTTGAAACAGTGAGAGGAGAGCCCAGGGTTTCACAATTAGATTCAGCAAGAGGAGAGTGAGAGTTCCTCACTTTGAAACAGGGAGAGGAGAGTCGGGGTTTTCACTGAAACAGTGAGTGAGAGCTGGAGTTTCACAGTTTGAAACAATGAGAGGAGAGCCGGGAATTTCACAGTTTGAAACAGTGAGAGGAGAGCCGAGTATTTCACAGTTTGAATGAGAGGGAGGAGAGCAGGAATTTCACAGTTTGAAACAACAAGTGGAGAGCCTGAGTTGCACAGTTTGAAACGGGGAGTGGAGAGCCGGGGTTTCACAGTTTCAATCAGTGAAAGGAGCATGGGAGTTTCACAGTTTGAAACAGGGAGCGAGAGCTGGAATTTCACAGTTTGAAACAGTGAGAGGAGAGCAGGAGTTTCACAGTTTGAAACAGCAAGATGAGAGCGGAAGTTTCACAGATTGAATCAATGACAGGAAAGTGGGAATTTCGCAGTTTAAAACAGTTAGAGGAGAACCAGGAGTGTCACAGTTTGAAACAGCGAGAGGAGAGGGGGAGTTTCACAGATTGAATCAGTGACTGGACAGCGGGAATTTCACAGTTTGAAACAATGAGCGGAGAGCCTGAGTTCCACAGTTTGAAACACGGAATGGAGAGCCGGGGGTTTCACAATATCAAACAGGGAAAGGAGCGTGGGAGCTTCACATTTTGAAACAGGGAGCGAGAGCTGGAATTTCACAGTTTGAAACAGTTAGAGGAGAGCAGGAGTTTCACAGTTTGAATCAGTGACAGGGAGAGCGGGAATTTCACAGTTTGAAACAGCGTGCGGGAAGCGTGCGTTCCAAAGTTTGAAACAGTGAGAGGAGAGGCAAGGGTTTCACCATTAGAATCAGCAAGAGGAAAGTGAGAGTTTCTCAGTTTGAAACAGGAAGAGGAGAGCCAGGAATTTCAGTTTGAAAGAGTGAGAGGAGAGCGGGAGTTTCACAGATTAAATCAATGACAGGAAAGTGGGAATTTCACAGTTTGAAAGAGTGAGAGGAGAGCGGGAGTTTCACAGATTAAATCAATGACAGGAAAGTGGGTATTTCACAGTTTGAAAGAGTGAATGGAGAACTGGAATTTCACAGTTTGAAACAGGGAGAGGGAAGCGTGAGTTCCACAGTTTGAATCAAATTAGAGAGCCACGGTTTGCACAATTAGAAACAGCGAGAGGAAGACGAGAGTTTCTCAGTTTGAAACAGGAAGAGGGGAGCCAGGAATTTCAGTTTGAAACAGTGAGAGGAGAGCCAGGTGTTTCCTAGTTTAAAAGAGAAGGAGGAGAGCAGGAGTTTCACAGTTTAAAACAACGGGAGGAGAGCGGGAGTTTCACAGATTAAATCAATGACAGGAAAGCGGGAGTTTCACAGTTTGAGTGAGAGGGAGGAGAGCGGGAATTTCACAGTCTGAAACAACGAGTGGGGAGCCTGAGTTTGACAGTTTGAAACAGGGAGTGGAGAGCCGGGGGTTTCACAGTTTCAAACAGAGGGAGGAGAGCAGGAGTTTCACAGTTTGAAACAGCGAGAGAAGAGCGGCAATTTCACAGATTAAATCAATGACAGGAAAGTGGGAATTTCACAGTTTGAAAGAGTGAGAGGAGAGCGGGAATTTCATAGTTTGAAACAGGGAGAGGGAAGCGTGATTTCCACACTTTGAAAAAAATTAGGGGAGAACCACGGTTTTCACAAGTAGATACAGCGAGAGGAAAGCGAGAGTTTCTCAGTTTGAAACAGGAAGAGGAGAGCCAGGACTTTCAATTTAAAACAGTGAGAGCAGAGCCGAGTGTTTCCCAGTTTAAATGAGAGGGAGGAGAGCAGGAGTTTCACAGTTTGAAACAGCGAGAGGAGAGCGGGAGTTTCACAGATTAAATCAATGACAAGAAAGTGGGAATATCACAGTTTGAAAAAGTGAGAGGAGAGCGAGAATTTCACAGTTTGAAACAGAGAGAGAAGAGTGGGATTTTCACAGGTTGAAGAAGTCAGAGGAGAGCGAGAGTTTCACGGTTTGAAACATTGATAGGAGAGGGGGAGATTCACAATTTGGAACAGCAACAGGAGTGCACAAGTTCCACAGTTTGAAACAAGAATCAGGCACCAGGCGTTTGACACTTTGAAACAGTGAGAGCAGAGCAGGATTTACAGAATTTGAAACGGCGGAGAGGAGAGCAGGAGTTTCACAGTTTCAATCAGCAAGTGTGGAAAGTGAGTTTCACAGATAGAAACACCAAGATGAGAGCAGAAGATGGCCACATTGAAACACCAATAGAAGAGTGGGATTTCCACATTCTGAAACCAAGGGAGTAGAGCAGGAGTTTCAGAGCTTTAAATGGTGAGAGCAGCACTGGAGTTTCACAGTTTGCAACAGCGAGAGGAGAACAGGATTTTCACAGTTTGAAACAGTGAGAGTAGATGTGGGAGTTTCACAGCTTTAATCAGTGACAGGAGAGCAGGAATTTCACAGTTTGAAACAGCGAGTGGGAAGCATGAGTTCCACAGTTTGAAACAGTGAGAGGAGAGCCCAGGGTTTCACAATTAGATTCAGCAAGAGGACAGTGAGAGTTCCTCACTTTGAAACAGGGAGAGGAGAGTCGGGGTTTTCACTGTTTGAAACAGTGAGTGAGAGCTGGAGTTTCACAGTTTGAAACAATGAGAGGAGAGCCGGGAATTTCACAGTTTGAAACAGTGAGAGGAGAGCCGGGCATTTCACAGTTTGAATGAGAGGGAGGAGAGCAGGAATTTCACAGTTTGAAACAACAAGTGGAGAGCCTGAGTTCCACAGTTTGAAACGGGGAGTGGAGAGCCGGGGTTTCGCAGTTTCAAACAGTGAAACGAGCACGGGAGTTTCACAGTTTGAAACAGGGAGCGAGAGCTGGAATTTCACAGTTTGGAACGGTGAGAGGTGAGCAGGAGTTTCACAGTTTGAAACAGCAAGATGAGAGCGGAAGTTTCACAGATTGAATCAATGACAGGAAAGTGGGAATTTCACAGTTTGAAACAGTTAGAGGAGAGCCACGAGTGTCATAGTTTGAAACAGCGAGCAGAGAGCGGGAGTTTCACAGATTGAATCAGTGACAGGAGAGCGGGAATTTCACAGTTTGAAACAGCGAGCGGGAAGCGTGAGTTCCACAGTTTGATACAGAGAGAGGAGAGCCAAGGGTTTCACAATTAGAATCAGCAAGAGGAGAATGAGAGTTTCTCAGTTTGAAACAGGAAGAGGAGAGCCAGGAATATCAGTTTGAAAGAGTGAGAGGAGAGCGGGAGTTTCACAGATTAAATCAATGACAAGAAAGTGGGAATTTCACAGTTAGAAAGAGTGAGTGGAGAGCTGGAATTTCACAGTTTGAAACAGGGAGAGGGAAGCGTGAGTTCCACAGTTTGAATACCATTAGAGAGCTTCAGTTTTCACAATTGGAAACAGCGAGAGGAAGGCCAGAGTTTCTCAGTGTGAAACAGGAAGAGGACAGCCAGGAATTTCAGTTTGAAACAGTGAGATGGGAGCCGGGTGTTTCCTAGTTTAAAAGAGAAGGAGGAGAGCAGGAGTTTCACAGCTTGAAACAACGAGAGGAGAGCGGGAGTTTCACAGTTTGAAACAACGAGAGGAGAGCGGGAGTTTCACAGATTAAATCAATGACAGGAAAGCGGGAGTTTCACAGGTTGAATGAGAGGGAGGAGAGCGGGAATTTCACAGTTTGAAACAACGAGTGGGGAGCCTGGGTTTCACAGTTTGAAACAGGGAGAGGAGAGCCGGGGGTTTCACAGTTTCAAACAGAGAAAGGAGCATGGGAGCTTCACAGTTTGAAACAGAGAGCGAATGCTGGAATTTCACAGTTTGAAACAGTGACAGCAGAGCCGGGAATTTCAGTTTGAAAGAGAGCGAGGAGAACAGGAGTTTCACAGTTTGAAACAGCAAGAGGAGAGCGGGAGTTTCACATTTTGAATCAGTGACAGGACAGCGGGAATTTCACAGTTTGAAACAGGGAGAGGGAAGCGTGATTTCCACAGTTTGAAAAAAATTAGAGGAGAACCACGGTTTTCACAATTAGAAACAGCGATAGGAATGCAAGAGTTTCTCAGTTTAAAACAGGAAGAGGAGAGCCAGGAATTTCAGTTTGAAACAGTGAGAGGAGAGCCGGGTGTTTCCCAGTTTAAAAGAGAGGGAGGAGAGCAGGAGTTTCACAGTTTGAAACAGCGAGAGGAGAGCGGGAGTTTCACAGATTGAATCAGTGACAAGACAGCGGGAATTTCACAGTTTGAAACAATGAGTAGAGAGCCTGAGTTCCACAGTTTGAAACAGGGAGTGGAGAGCCGGGGGTTTCACAATTTCAAACAGTGAAAGGAGCACGGGAGTTTCACAGCTTGAAACAGGGAGCGAGAGCTGGAATTTCTCAGTTTGAAACAAGATCAGGAGAGCCAGGAATTTCAGTTTGAAAGAGTGAGAGGAGAGCGGGAGTTTCACAGATTAAATCAATGACAGGAAAGTGGGAATTTCAGTTTGAAAGAGTGAGAGGAGAGCGGGAGTTTCACAGATTAAATCAATAACAGGAAAGTGGGAATTTCACAGTTTGAAAGAGTGAGAGGAGAGCGGGAATTTCACAGTTTGAAACGGAGAGGGAAGCGTGAGTTCTACAGTTTGAATAAAAATTGAGGAGAGCCACGGTTTTCACAATTAGAAAGAGCGAGAGGAAGGTGAGAGTTTCTCAGTTTGAAACAGGAAGAGGAAAGCCAGGAATTTCAGTTTGAAACAGTGAGAGCAGAGCCGGGTGTTTCCCAGTTTAAAAAGGAGGAGAGCGGGAGTTTCACAGTTTGAAACAGGCAGTGGAGAGCGGTAGTTTCACAGATTAAAACAATGACAGGAAAGCGGGAGTTTCACAGTTTGAATGAGAGGGAGAAGAGCGGGAATTTCACAGTTTGAAACAACGAGTGGGGAGACTGAGTTCCACATTTTGAAACAGGGAGTGGAGAGCCGGTGGTTTCACGGTTTCAAACAGTAAAAGGAGCACGGGAGTTTCACAGTTTGAAACAGGGAGCGAGAGCTGGAATTTCACAGTTTGAAACAGCGAGAGGAGAGCAGGAGTTTCACAGTTTGAAACAGCAAGATGAGAGCGGAAGTTTCACAGATTGAATCAATGACAGGAAAGTGGGAATTTCACAGTTTGAAACAGTTAGAGGAGAGACAGGAGTGTCACAGTTTGAAACAGCGAGAGGAGAGTGGGAGTTTCACAGATTGAATCAGTGACAGGACAGCAGGAATTTCACAGTTTGAAACAGGGAGTGGAGAGCCAGGGGTTTCACAATTTCAGTGAAAGGAGCGTGGGAGCTTCACAGCTTGAAACAGGGAGCTTGAAACAGGAAGAGGAGAGCCAGGAATTTCAGTTTGAAAGAGTGAGAGGAGAGCGGGAGTTTCACAGATTAAATCAATAACAGTAAAGTGGGAATTTCACAGTTTGAAAGAGTGAGATGAGAGCGGGAATTTCACAGTTTGAAACAGGGAGAGGGAAGCGTGAGTTCTACAGTTTGAATAAAAATTGAGGAGTGCCACTATTTTCACAATTAGAAACAGCGAGAGGAAGGTGAGAGTTTCTCAGTTTGAAACAGGAAGAGGGGAGCCAGGAAGTTTAGTTTGAAACAGTGAGAGGAGAGCCGGGTGTTTCCCAGTTTAAAAGAGAGGCAGGAGAGCAGGAGTTTCACAGTTTAAAACAGCGAGAGGAGAGCGGGAGTTTCACAGATTAAATCAATGACAGGAAAGCGGGAGTTTCACAGTTTGAATGAGTGGGAGGAGAGCGGGAATTTCACAGTTTGAAACAACGAGTGGGGAGACTGAGTATCACAGTTTGATACTGGTAGTGGTGAGCCGGGGGTTTCACAGTTTCAAACAGTGAAAGGAGCACGGGAGCTTCACAGTTTGAAACAGGGAGCGAGAGCTGCAATTTCACAGCTTGAAACTGTGAGAGCAGAGCCGGCAATTTCAGTTTGAAAGAGAGCGAGGAGAGCAGGAATGTCACAGTTTGAAACAGCGAGAGGAGAGCGGGAGTTTCACATTTTGAATCAGTGACAGGACAGCGGGAAATTCACAGTTTGAAACAGTGAGCGGGAAGCCTGAGTTCCACAGTTTGATAAGATGAGAGGAGAGCCACGGTTTTCACAATTAGAAACAGCGAGAGGAAAACGAGAGTTTCACAGTTTGAAACAGGAAGAGCAGAGCCAGGAAGTTTAGTTTGAAACAGTGAGAGGAGAGCTGTGTGTTTACCAGTTTAAAAGAGAGGCAGGAGAGCAGGAGTTTCACAGTTTGAATCAACGAGAGGAGAGCGGGAGTTTCACAGATTAAATCAATGACAGGAAAGTGGGAATTTCACAGTTTGAAAGAATGAGAGGAGAGCGGGAATTTCACAGTTTGAAACAGGGAGAGGGAAGCGTGATTTCCACAGTTTGAAAATAATTAGAGGAGAACCACGGTTTTCACAATTAGAAGCAGCGAGAGGAAAGCGAGAGTTTCTCAGTTTGAAACAGGAAGAGGAGATCCAGGAATTTCAGTTTGAAACAGTGAGAGGAGAGCCGGGTGTTTCCCAGTTTAAAGGAGAGGGAGGAGAGCAGGAGTTTGACAGTTTGAAACAGGGAGTGGAATGCGGGAGATTCACCGTTTGAAGAGGTGAGAGGAGGGCGGGAGTTTCACAGTTTGAAACATTAATAGGAGAGCGGGAGATTCACAATTTGGAACAGCAACAGGAGAGCACATGTTTCACAGTTTGAAACAAGAAGCGGGCACCAGGCGTTTGACACTTTGAAACAATTAGAGCAGAGCAGGAGTTACACAATTTGAAATGGTGGAGAGGAGAGCGGGAGCTTTGCAGTTTGAAACAGGGAGCGAGAGCTGGAATTTCACAGTTTGAAACAGTGAGAGCAGAGCTGGGAATTTCAGTTTGAAAGAGAGCGAGGAGAGCAGGAGTTTCACAGTTTGAAACAGCAAGAGGAGAGCGGGAGTTTCACAGTTTGAATCAGTGACAGGACAGCGGGAATTTCACAGTTTGAAACAGTGAGAGGAGAGCAGGAGTTTCACAATTTGAAACAGCAAGAGGAGGGCAGAAGTTTCGCAGATTGAATCAATGACAGGAAAGTGGGAATTTCACAGTTTGAAATGGTTAGAGGAGAGCCAGGAATGTCACAGTTTGAAACAGCGAGAGGAGAGCGGGAGTTTCTTAGATTGAATCAGTGACAGGACAGTGGGAATTTCACAGTTTGAAACAGCGAGCGGGAAGCGTGAGTACCACAGTTTGAAAAAAATTAGAGGAGAGCCACTGTTTTCACAATTAGAAACAGCGAGAGGAAAACGAGAGTTTCTCAGTTTGAAACAGGAAGAGGAGAGCCAGGAATTTCAGTTTGAAAGAGTGAGAGGAGAGCGGGAGTTTCACAGATTAAATCAATGACAGGAAAGTGGGAATTTCACAGTTTGAAGGAGTGAGAGGAGAGCGGGAGTTTCACAGATTAAATCAATAACAGGAAAGTGGGAATTTCACGGTTTGAATCAGTGAGAGGAGAGCGGGAATTTCACAGTTTGAAACAGGGAGACGGAAGCGTGAGTTCCACAGTTTGAAAAAAATTAGAGGAGAGCCACGGTTTTCACAATTAGAAACAGCGAGAGGAAGGCGAGAGTTTCTCAGTTTGGAACAGGAATAGGAGAGCCAGGAATTTCAGTTTGAAACAGTGAGAGGAGAGCCGGGTGTTTCCCAATTTAAAAGAGAGGGAGAAGAGCAGGATTTTCATAGTTTGAAACAACGAGTGGGGAGACTGAGTTTCACAGTTTGGAACAGGGAGTTGAGAGCAGGGGGTTTCACAGTTTCAAACAGAGCAAGGAGCATGGGAGCTTCACAGTTTGAAACAGGGAGCGAGAGCTAGAATTTCACAGTTTGAAACAGGGAGAGGAGAGCCGGGAATTTCAGTTTGAAAGAGAGCGAGGAGAGTAGGAGTTTCACAGTTTGAAACAGCAAGAGGAGAGCGGGAGTTTCACAGTTTGAATCAGTGACAGGACAGCGGGAGTTTCTCAGTTTGAAACGGGAAGACGAGAGCCGGGTGTTTCCCTGTTTAAAAGAGAGGGAGGAGAGCAGGAGTTTCACAGTTTGAAACAGCGAGAGGAGAGTGGGAGTTTCACAGATTAAATCAATGATAGGAAAGTGGGAATTTCGCAGTTTGAAAGAGTGAGAGGAGAGCGGAAATTTCACAGTTTGAAACAGGGAGAGGAAAGTAGGCATTTCACAGTTTGAAAGAGAGAGAGGAGAGCAGGAGTTTCACAGTTTGAAGCAGGGAGAGGAGAGTCGTGGTTTCACAGTTTCAAATAGTGAGAGGAGCATGGGAGTTTCACTGTTTGAAACAGTGAGAGCAGAGCAGGCGTTTCACAGTTTGAATCAGTGAGAGTGGAAAATGAGTTTCACAGATAAAACACCTAGATGAGAGCGATAGATTCCCACATTGAAACATCGAGAGAAGAGCTGGAGTTTCAAATTCTGAAGCAAGGGAGAAGAGCGGGAGTTTCAGTTTTAAATAGTGAGAGGAGAGCAGGAGTTTCACAGTTTGATGCAGGGAGAGGGGAGCCAGGATTTTCACAGTTTGAAACAGCGATAGGAGAGCCATGTGTTTCACAGTTTGAAACAGAGGGAGGAGAGTGAGAATTTCACAGGTTGAAACAGGGAACGGAGTGCTGGGAGTTTCACAGTTTGAAAGAGAGGGAGGAGAGTGAGAATTTCACAGGTTGAAACAGGGAACGGAGTGCTGGGAGTTTCACAGTTTGAAACTGTGAGAGGAGAGCAGGAGTTTCACAGTTTGAAGCAGTGATAGGAGAGCCAAGAGTTTCACAGTTTAAAAGAGAGTGAAGAGAGTGAGAATTTCACAGGTTGAAACAGGGAAAGGAGAGCTGGGAGTTTCACAGTTTGAAACAGCGAGAGGAGAGCAGGAGTTTCACTGTTTGAAACAGCGAGAGGAGAGCCGGGAGTTTCACAGTTTGAAAAAGAGAGGGAGGAGAGTGATAATTTCACAGGTTGAAACAGGGAGAGGAGAGCAGAAGCTTGACAGTTTGAAACAGTGAGAGCAGAGCAGGAGTTTCACAGTTTGAAGCAGCGAGCAGACAGCAGGAGTTTCACAGTTAGAAACAGAGAGGGGAGAAAGAGTTTCTCAGCTTGAAACAGGGAGAGGAGAGTCGGGGCTTTCACAGTTTCAAACAGTCAGAGGAGAGCCAGGTATTTCACATTTTGAAACAATGAGAAGAGAGCGGGAGTTTCACAGTTTGAAACATTGAGGGGAGAGCGGGATTTTCATAGTTTGACACAGGGAGAGGAGATTTGGAATTTCACAGTTTGAAACAGCGAGAGGAGAACGGGGGTTTCACAATTTGAAGTGAGAGGGGAGTGGGAGTTGCACAGTTTGATGCAGGGAGAGGAGATTCGAGGTTTCACAGTTTCAAACAGTGAGAGGAGCGTGGACATTTCAAACTTTGAAAAAGCAAGCGAGAGCTGGAGTCTCACAGATTGAAACAGTCACAGGAGAGCCAGGAATTTCACAGTTTGAAATAGTGAGAGGAAAGCGTGAGTTTCGCTCTTTGAAACAGTGAGAGGGTAGTGGGATTTTCACAGATTATTACAAGGGGAGGAGAGCGGGAGTTTCACAGTTTGAAACAGTCAGAGGAGAGCCGGGAATTTCACTGTTTCAAACAGTGAGAGGATAGTGGAAGCTTCACAGTTTGTTACAGGGGGAGGAGAGCAGGAGTTTCACAGTTAGGAACAGAGAGAGGAGAGTGGGGGTTTTAGTTTGAAACAGCGAGGGGAGAGCGGGAATTTCAAAGTTTGAAACAGCGAGAGGAGTGCAGGAGTTGTAAAGTTTCAAACAGTGAGATGAGAGCCAGGAGTTTCACATGTTGAAACGACAAGAGGAGCACGGGCGTTTCACAGTTTGAAACATTGAGAGGAGAGCCGGGAGTTTCAACATTTGCAACATTGAGAGGAGAGCAGGAGTTTCACAGTTTGTTATACGGGGAGGAGAGCGGGAGTTTCACAGTTAGGAACAGTGAGAGGAGAGTGGGGGTTTCACAGTTAGAAACAGCGAGGGGAGAGCAGGGGTTTCACAGTTTGAAACAGCGAGGGGAGTGCAGGATTTTCATAGTTTGACACGGAGAAAAGATTACATTGCAAGCCTACCAACTCCCACAGCTACCTCGACTACAACTCCTCACACCCTGCTTCCTGTAAGGACTCCATCCCATTCTCTCAGTTCCTTCGCCCCCGTTGCATCTGTTCTGATGATGCCAAAAACAGTTCCTCTAACACGTCTTCCTTCTTCTTTAACCGAGGTTTTCCACCCACGGTGGTTGACAGGGCCATCATCTGTGTCCAGCCCATCTCCCGCGCATCTGCCCTCACACCTTTCTCTCCCTCCCAGAACCATGATAGGGTCCCCCTTGTCCTCACTGATCACCCCACCAGCCTCCACTTTCAAAGGATCATCCTCCGCCATTTCCGCCAACTCCAGCGTGATGCCACCACCAAACACATCTTCCCTTCACCCCCCCGCCGTCAGCATTCCATAGGGACCATTCCCTCCGGGACACCCTGGTCCACTCCTCCATCGCCCCCTACACCTCAACCCCCTCCCATGGCACCTTCCCATGCAACTGCAGAAGGTGCAACACCTGCCCCTTTACTTCCCCCCTCCTCACCATCCAAGGGCCCAAATACTGCTTTCAGGTGAAGCAGCGCTTCACTTGCACTTCCCTCAATTTAGTCTACTGCATTCACAGCTCCCAATGTGGTCTCCTCTACATTGGAGAGACCAAACGCAGACTGGGTGGCCGCTTTGTGAAACACCTTCGGTCTGTCCGCAAGCATGACCCAGACCTCCCTGTCGCTTGCCATTTCGACACATCACCCTGCTCTCATGCCCACATGTCCCTCCTTGGCCTGCTGCAATGTTCCAGTGAAGCTCAACGCAAACTGGAGGAACAGCACCTCATCTTCTGATTAGGCACTTTACAGCCTTCCAGACTTAACATTGAGTTCAACAACTTAGATCATGAACTCTCACCTCCATCCCCACTCCCTTTCCGATCCCCCTTTTTTCTAATAATTTATCATTTTAAAAAATATATTTTTCTTTTCCCACCTATTTGTATTATTTTAAAATTTATTTTCATCCATTGTTTTATCTCCAACTTTTAGCCCATTTTGATCCCTTCCCCCACCCCACCCCCACCAGGGCTATCTGTCACTTGCTCGTCCTGCTTTCTACCCTTAATGTCACCATTAGCACATTCCTTAGCTAATATCACCACCATCAACACCCCTTTGTCCTTTTGTCAATGACATCTTTGGCAATCTCTTCTTTGCCTCCACCTATCACTGGCCCCCTATCCAGCTCTACCTGTCCCAAGCCCCTCAACCAGCTTATGTTTCACCTATTTCTATTTTCCTTTAGTTCTGATGAAGAGTCATACGGACTCGAGATGTTAACTGTGTTCCTCTCCGTCAGATCTGCTGAGTTTTTCCAGCTAGTTTTGTTTTTGTTTCAGATTTCCAGCATCCGCAGTATTTTGCTTTTATCTTAGAGGAGAATGAAAGTTTGACAGTTTGAAACAGGGAGAGGAGATTCAGGGTTTTCAGTTTCACACAGTGAGAGGAGCGGGAGGGCTTCACAGTTTGAAACAGAGAGAGGCAGAGCAGGAATTTCATTGTTTGAAACTGCAAGTGGGGACCGGGAGTTTCACAGTTTAAAACAGCGGGAGGAGAGCGGGAGTTTCACAGTTTGAAACAGTGGGAGGAGAGTGGCAGGTTCACAGTTTGAATCAGTGACAAGAAAGCAGGGATTTCATAGTTTGAAACAATGAGAGGAGACTGGGCGATTCACAGTTTGAAACAGCGAGAGTAGAGCAGGGGTTTCACACCTTGAATGGGCGAGTGTGGAAAGTGAGTTTCACAGATAGAAACACTGAGCTGAGAGCGGGAGATTCATTGTTTGAAACACCGAGATGAGAGCGGGAGATTCACAGTTTGAAATGATGAGAGGAGAGCGGGAGTTTTACAGTTTGAAAGAGAGGGAGGAGAGCGGGAGTTTCACAGTTTAAAATGATGAGAGGAGAGCGGGAGTTTCACAGCTTGAAAGAGAAGGAGGAGAGCGGGAGTTTCACTGTTTGAATCAATGACAAGAAAGCGGGGATTTCATAGTTTGAAACAATGAGAGGAGAGCGGGCGATTCACAGTTTGAAACAGCGAGAGTAGAGCAGGGGTTTCACACCTTGAATGGGCGAGTGTGGAAAGTGAGTTTCACAGATAGAAACACCGAGCTGAGAGCGGGAGATTCACTGTTTGAAACACTGAGATGAGAGCGGGAGATTCACAGTTTGAAATGATGAGAGGAGAGCGGGAGTTTCACAGTTTGAAAGAGAGGGAGGAGAGCAGGAGTTTCACAGTTTGAAATGATGAGAGGAGAGTGGGAGTTTCACAGCTTGAAAGAGAGGGAGGAGAGCGGGAGTTTCACAGTTTGAAACAGTGACAGGAGAGCTGGGGAGTGTCGCAGTTTGAAACAGCGAACGATAGCTGGAGTTTCACAGATTGAAATAGTGAGAGGAGAGCCGGTTTCACAGTTTGAAACAGAGGGAGGAGAGTGGCAGCTTCACAGTTTGAGTCAGTGACAAGAAAGTGGGGATTTCATAATTTGAAACAACGAGAAGCAGAGCAGGACTTTCACAGTTTGAAACAGCAAGAGGAGAGCTGGGAGTTTTACAATTAGAAACAGTGAGAGGAGAGCGCGTGTTTCACAGTTTCAAACAGTCAGAGGAGAGCGGGAGTTTCATAGTTTGAAACAGTCTTGAGTGCGGCAACATCACAGATTGAAACAGCGGGAGGAGAGCGGAAGTTTCACAGTTTGAAACAACGAATGGAGAGCTGGGAGTTTCACAGTTTGAAACAACGAATGGAGAGCTGGGAGTTTCACAGTTTGAAACAACGAATGGAGAGCTGGGAGTTTCACAGTTTGAAACAGTGAGAGGAGAGCTGGGAGTTTCACAATCAGAAATAGCAAGAGTTTGATGGTTTGAAACAGGGAGAGCAGATTTGGGGGCTTCACAGTTTGGAACAGTGAGCGAGAGCTGGAGCTTCACAGTTTGAAATGGTGAGAGGGGAATGGGAATTTTACAGTTTGAAGCAGCGAGAGGAGAGTGGGAATTTCACAGTTTCAGCAGTGACAGGAGAGCCGAGAGTGTCACATTTGAAACAGTGAGAGGACAGCGGGACTTCCACAGTTTGAAACAATGAGAGGAGAGGCGGGAGATTCATAATTAGAGACAGCAGGAGGAGAGCCCGGGGTTTCACAATTAGATGCAGCGAGAGGAGTGCGAGAGTTTCACAGTTTGAAACAGGAAGAGGAGAGTTAGAGTTTCACAGGTTAAAAGAGCGAGAGGAGTGCAGAAGGCCCAGAGTTTGAAACAGTGAGAGGAGATCCGGGGGTTTCACAATTAGAAACAGGGAAAGGAGAGTTGGATTTTCACAGTTTGAAACAGGGAGAGGGGGGGCGGGAGTTTCACAGTTTGAAACAGGGAGAGAGGGGGCGGGAGTTTCACAGTTTGAAATAGGGAGAGGAGTGTGGCAGCTTCATAGTTTGAAACAACGAGAGGAGACTTGGAATTTCACAGTTTGAAACAGCAAGGGGATGGCCAGGAATTTCACAGTTTGAAACAGAGAGAGGAGAGCGGCAATTTGACTGTTTAAAACAGTGAGAGGAGAGCTGGAGTTTCACAGTTTGAAACAATGAGAGGAGTGCCGGGAGTTTCACAACTAGAAACAGCGAGAGGAAAGCTGGTGTTTCACAGTTTAAAACTGGGAGTACAGAGTTGGAGTTTTCACAGTTTCAAACAGCCAGAGGAGTGTGGCGACTTCACAGATTGAAACAGCGAATAGAGGGCTGGAGTTTCACAATTTGAAATGTTGAATGGAGAGCTGGAGTTTCACAATTTGAAACAATGAGAGGAGTGTAGGAGCTTCACATTCTGAAACAGCGAGCAAGAGCTGGGGTTTCACAGGTTGAAAGAACGAGAGGAGTGCAGAAGGCCCAGAGTTTGAAACAGTGATAGGAAAGCATGGGTTTCACAGTTTGACACAGCGAATGGAGAGCCAGGAACTCACAGTTTAAAAAAGCGAGGGGAGAGCTGGAGTTTCACAGGTTGAAAGAGTGAGAGGAGAGTGAAAGGTCCAGATTTTGAAACAGTGAGAGGAGAGCCAGGGGTTTCACAATTAGAAACAGGGAGAGGGGAGCCAGGTGCTTCACAGTTTGAAAGAGAGGAAGGGGAGTAGGAGTTTCACAGTTTGAAACAACGAGAGGAAAGTATGAGTTTCACACTTTGAAACAGCAAGGGGAGAGCAGGAGGTTTACAGTTTGAAACAGTGAGAGGAGACCCGAGAGTTTCACAGTTTGAAACAGCGAGGGGATAGCCAGGAATTTCACAGTTTGAAACAGAGAGTGGAGAGCGGCAATTTCACTGTTTAAAACAGCGAGAGGAGAGCTGGAGTTTCACAGTTTGAAACATTGAGAGCAGAGCTGGGAGTTTCACAATTACAAACAGCGAGAGGAGAGTGGGTGTTTCACAGTTTGAAAGAGCAGGAGGAGAGCGAGAGTTTCACAGTTTGAAACAGTGACAAGAAAGTGAGGATTTCACAATTAGAAACAATGAGAGGCAGAGCGCGAGTTTCGTAGATTGAAACAGCGAGAGGAGACCCGGGAGTTTCACAGTTTGAAACAGTGAGAGCAGAGCGGGTGTTTTACAGATTGAAACAGCGAGAGGAGAGCTGGGAGTTTTATCATTTGATACAGTGAGAGGAGAGCCAGGAGTTTCACAGATTGAAACTGGGAGAAGGGAGTCGGAGCTTTCACAGTTTCAAACAGTCAGAGGAGAGCTGCAGCTTCACAGCTTGAAAAAGCGAATGGAAAGCTGGGAGTTGCACAGTTTGAAACAGTGAGAGGAGAGCCGGGTGTTTCACAGTTTGAATGATGAAGGAGGAGAACGTGAGGGGAGAGCAGGAGATTCACAGCTTGAAACAGCGAATGGATAGCCAGGAATTTCACCGTTTGAAACAGAGAGAAGAGAGCGGCAATTTCACTGTTTAAAACAGCGGGAGGAGAGCTGGAATTTCACAGTTTGAAAATGGGAGAAGAGATTTGCAGGTTTAACAGTTTCAGATCGGCAGAGGAGTGTGGCACGGATTGAAACAGCAAGAGGAGAGCTGGAGTTTCACAGTTTGAAACAGTGAATGGAGAGCTGGGAGTTTCACAGTTTAAAACTGAGAGGAGAGCTGGAGTTTCACAGTCTGAAACAATGAAAGGAGAGGCGGGAGTTGCAGTTTGAAAGAGAGGGAGGAGAGCGGGAGTTTCACCGTTTGAAATGGTGAGAGGAGAGCCGGGAGTTTCACAGTTTGAAAGAGAGTGGGGAGAGAGTGGAAGCTTCACAGTTTAAACAGCGAGAGGAGAGCGGGAGTTTCACAGTTTAAACAGCGAGAGGAGAGCGGGAGTTTCACAATCTGAATCAGCGACAAGAAAGTAGGGATTTCACAGATTGAAACAGCGAGAGGAGAGCGGGAGTTTCATAGATTGAAACAGCGAGAGGAGAGCCAGGAGTTTCACAGTTTGAAATAGTGAGAGGAGTGTGGGAGCTTCACGGTTTGAAATGGCGAATAGAGAGCTGGGAGTTTCACAGTTTAAAACAGCGAGAGGAGAGTTGGAGTTTCACAGTTTAAAATAGTGAGAGGTGAGTGAGAGTTTGACAGTTTGTAACAGGGAGAGGAGATCCTGAGTTTTCACAGTTTCATACAGTGAGTGAAGTGTGGGGGCTTCAGTTTGAAACAGCGAGTGAGAACTGGAGGTTCACCATTTGAAACAGTGAGAGGAGAGCCGGGAGTTCCACAGTTTGAAAGAGAGGGTGGAGAACGTGAGTTTCACATTTTGTAACAGAGAGAGGCAGAGCAGGAGTTTCACTGCTTGAAACAGCGAGTCGGGTGTGGGAGTTTTACAGATTGAAACAATGAGAGGAGTGTGGATGTTGCACTGTTAGAAACAGGGAGAGGAGAGCCGGGAATTTCACAATTAGAAACAGCAACAGGAGAGCCAAAAGTTTCACAGCTTGAAACAAGGAGAGGAGAACAGGAGTCTCACAGCTTGAAACAGTGAATGGAGAGCGTGAGTTTCACAGTTTGAACCATTGAGAGCAGAACAGGAGTTTCACAGTTTGAACCATTGAGAGCAGAACAGGAGTTTCACAGTTTGAAACAGTGAATGGAGAGCAGGAGTTTCACAGCTTGAAACCAGGAGAAGAATGCAGCAGTTTCACAGCTGAAACAGAGAGACGAGCGGCAATTTTGCAGTTTATAGCAGTGAAAGGAGAGCTGAAGTTTCACAATTAGAAACAGCGAGAGGAGAGCAAGAGTTTCACGGTTTGAAATGGGGAGAGGAGAGTTGGGGCTTTCACAGTTTCAAACAGAGAGAGGAGCGTGGGCATTTCAAAGTTTGAAACAACAAGCGAGAGCGGGAGTTTCACAGTTTGAAACAGTCAGAGGAGAGGCGGAAGTTGCACAGTTTGAAACAGTGAGAGGCGAGTTGGAAGTTTCACAGTCTGAAAGAGAGGGAGGAGAGTGGAAGTTTCACCATTTGAAACAGCGAGAGGAGAGCGGGAATTTCACAGATTCGAACACCAAGAGGAGTGGCGGGGTTTCACAATTTGAAATTGCGAGTGAAGCTGGAGTATCACAGTTTGAAACAGTGGGAGGAGAGTGGCAGCTTCACAGTTTGAATCAGTGATAAGAAAGCAGGGATTTCATAGTTTGAAACAATGAGAGGAGAGCTGGGAGTTTCACAATTAGAAACGATGAGAGGAGAGCACGTGTTTCACAGTTTCAAACAGTCAGAGGAGAGCAGGAGTTTCACAATTTGAAACATTGAGAGGAGAGCCCGAGTTTCACAGTTTGAAACTGCGAGTGAGAGCTGGAGTATCACAGTTTGAAACAGTCTGAGGAGAACCGGGAGTTTCACTGTTTGAAACAGTGAGAGGATAGTGTGAGTTTCACACTTTGAAACAGTGAGATGGGAGCGGGAGTTTCACAGTTTGAAACAGGAAGAGTAGTGCTGCAGCTTCACAGATTGAAATAGCGTTAGGAGGGCCGGGGGTTTCACAGTTTGAAACATTGAGAGGAGAACCGGGGGTTTCATTGTTTGAAGCAGCGAGTGAGAGCTGGACTTTCACAGTTTGAAACAGAGAGGGTAGGGTCGGGGCTTTCACAGTTTCAAACAGTGAGACGAGTGTGGGGTTTTCACAGTTTGAAACAGTGAGAGGAGAGCCGGGAGGTTCACAGTTTGAAAGAGAGGGAGGAGAGCTGGAGTTTCACAGTTTGAAACGGCGAGAGGCAGAGCAGGAATTTCACAGTGTGAAACAGCGAGGAGAGCGGGAGTTTCACAGTTTGATACAGGGAGTTGGAGTGCGGCAGCCTCACCGATTGAAACAATGAGAGGAGAGCCAGGCGTTTCACAGTTTGAAACATTGAGAGGAGAGCGGGATTTTCACAGTTTGAAACATTGAGGGGAGAGCAGGATTTTCACAGTTTGATTCAGGGAGAGGAGAATGGGTGTTTCACAGTTTGATACAGTGAGAGGAGAGCGGGTGTTTCCTTGTTTGAGACAGGGAGTGGAGTGTCGGGAGTTTCACAGTTTGAAACTGTGAGGGAGAACTGGAGGTTGAAACAGTCAGAGGAGAGCCGAGAGTTTCACAATTAGAAAGAGGGAGAGGAGAGTGGGAATTTCACAGTTTGAAACAGGGAGAAGAGCCTGCGAGTTTTACAGCTCGAAGCAGCGAGTGAGAGGAGAGCCGGGAGTTTCACTGTTTGAAACAGTGAGAGGATAGCAGGAGATTCACAGTTTGAAACAGCGATAGGCAGAGCGGGAGTTTCACAGTTTGATACAGGGAGAGAAGTGCGGCATCTTCATAGATTGAAACAAGAGGAGAGCCGGGGGAAATCACAGTTTGAAACAGCGAGAGGAGAGTGCAAGTTTCACAGCTTGAAATATTGAGAGCAGAGCCATGAATTTCACAGTCTGAAACAGCAAGAGGAGAATGGGAGTTTCACAATTTGAAACAGTGACAGGAGAGTGGGTGTTTCCCAGTTTGAAACAGCGAGTGGGGGGTGGGAGTTTCACAGTTTGAAACAGTCAGAGGAGAGCTGGGAGTTTCACAGCTTGATACTGGGTGAGGAAAGTCAGGGGTTTTAAGAGTTTCAAAAAACGAGAGGAGAACTGGAGTTTCACAGTTTGAAGCAGTCAGAGAAGAACTGGAGTTTCACAGTTTGAAGCAGTCAGAGGAGAGCAGGAGCTTCAAAGTTTGAAACAGCGAGAGGAAAACTGGAGTTTCACAATTTGAAGCAGTCAGAGGAGAACTGGAGTTTCACAATTTGAAGCAGTCAGAGGAGAACTGGAGTTTCACAATTTGAAGCAGTCAGAGGAGAGCGGGAGTTTCACAGTTTGAAGCAGTCAGAGGAGAGCGGGAGTTTCACAGTTTGAATCAGTGAGAGGGGAGTGGGATCTTCAAAGTTTGAAACAGCGAGAGGAGAACTGGAGTTTCACAATTTGAAGCAGTCAGAGGAGAACTGGAGTTTCACAATTTGAAGCAGTCAGAGGAGAGCGGGAGTTTCACAGTTTGAATCAGTGAGAGGGGAGTGGGATCTTCACAGTTTGAAACAGAGCGAGGAGAACGGGTTTTTCATAGTTTGACATAGGGAGAAGAGAATGGGAATTTCACAGATTGAAACAGTGAAAGGAGAGCAGTTGTTTCCCAGTTTGAGAAAGGGGTTGGTGGGGTGGGGGGGTATGGGGGCGTGAGTTTCACAGTTTGAAACTCTGAGGGAGAGCTGGAGTTTCACAGTTTGAAACAGTCAGAGGATAGCTGGGAGTTTCCCAATTTTAAACAGTGAGAGGAGAGCGGGAGTTTCACAATTAGAAAGAGGGAGAGGAGAGTGGGAATTTCACAGTTTGAAACAGGGAGAGGTGCCTGTAAATTTCACAGTTCAAAACAGTGAGGGAGACTTGGAGTTTCACAGTTTTAAACAGTGAGAGGAGCTTTGGAGATTCACAGTTTGAAACAGTCGTAGGAGAGCCGTCGGTTTCCCAGTTTGAAACAGTGAGAGGAGAGCTGGGAATTTCACAGTTTGAAACAGCGGGAGGAGAGCAGGAATTTCACATTTGGACAAAATGAGAGGAGAGCAGGAGATTCACTGTTTGAAACAGTGAGAGGCAGAGCGGGAGTTTCAGAGCTTGAAACATCGAGAGTATAATGAGCGTTTGACAGTTAAGAACAGCAAGAGGAGAGCGGGAGTTTCACAGTTTGAAACGGGGAATAGAGTGCGGCATCCTCACCGATTGAAACGAGAGGAGAGCTGAGCGTTTCACGGTTTGAAACATTGAGAGGGGAGCCATGAGTTTCACAGTTTGAAACATTGAGAGGGGAACCAGGAGTTTCACAGTTTGAAACATTGAGAGGAAAGCCGGAGTTTCACAGTTTGAAACATTGAGAGGGGAGCCAGGAGTTTCACAGTTTGAAACATTGAGAGGGGAGCCAGGAGTTTCACAGTTTGAAACATTAAGAGGGGAGTCAGGAGTTTCACAATTTGAAACAGCGAGAGGAGAGTGGGATTGTCACAGTTTGACACTGGGAGAGGAGAATGGGAGTTTCACAATTTGATACAGTGAGAGGAGAGCGGGTGTTTCCCAGTAAGAGACAGGGAGTGGGCGGGAGTTTCACATTTTGAAACAGTCAGAGGAGAGCGGGAGTTTCACAGTTTGAATCAGTGAGAGGGGAGTGGGATCTTCACAGTTTGAAACAGGGCGAGGAGAATGGGTTTTTCATAGTTTGACATAAGGAGAAGAGAATGGGAATTTCACAGATTGAAACAGTGAAAGGAGAGCAGTTGTTTCCCAGTTTGAGAAAGGGGTTGGTGGGGTGGGGGGGTATGGGGGCGTGAGTTTCACAGTTTGAAACTCTGAGGGAGAGCTGGAGTTTCACAGTTTGAAACAGTCAGAGGATAGCTGGGAGTTTCCCAATTTTAAACAGTGAGAGGAGAGCGGGAGTTTCACAATTAGAAAAAGGGAGAGGAGAGCGGGAATTTCACAGTTTGAAACAGGGAGAGGTGCCTGTAAATTTCACAGTTCAAAACAGTGAGGGAGACTTGGAGTTTCACAGTTTTAAACAGTGAGAGGAGCTTTGGAGATTCACAGTTTGAAACAGTCATAGGAGAGCCGTCGGTTTCCCAGTTTGAAACAGTGAGAGGAGAGCTGGGAATTTCACAGTTTGAAACAGCGGGAGGAGAGCAGGAATTTCACAGTTGGACAAAATGAGAGGAGAGCAGGAGATTCACTGTTTGAAACAGTGAGAGGCAGAGAGGGAGTTTCAGAGCTTGAAACATCGAGAGTATAATGAGCGTTTGACAGTTAAGAACAGCAAGAGGAGAGCGGGAGTTTCACAGTTTGAAACGGGGAATGGAGTGCGGCATCCTCACCGATTGAAACGAGAGGAGAGCTGAGCGTTTCACGGTTTGAAACATTGAGAGGGGAACCAGGAGTTTCACAGTTTGAAACATTGAGAGGAAAGCCGGAGTTTCACAGTTTGAAACATTGAGAGGAAAGCCGGAGTTTCACAGTTTGAAACATTGAGAGGAAAGCCGGAGTTTCACAGTTTGAAACATTGAGAGGGGAGCCAGGAGTTTCACAGTTTGAAACAGCGAGAGGAGAGTGGGATTGTCACAGTTTGACACTGGGAGAGGAGAATGGGAGTTTCACAATTTGATACAGTGAGAGGAGAGCGGGTGTTTCCCAGTAAGAGACGGAGTGGGCGGGAGTTTCACATTTTGAAACAGTCAGAGGAGAGCCGGGAGTTTCACAATTAGAAAGAGGGAGAGGAGAGTGGGAATTTCACAGTTTGAAACAGGGAGAGGAGCCTGGGAGTTTCACAGTTCAAAACAGCAAGTGAGAGCTGGAGATTCACAGTTTGAAATAGAGGGAGGAGAGTGGGAGTTTCACAGTTTAAAACAGCGAGAAGAGAGTGGGAGATTCACCGTTTGAAATAGCGAGAGGCAGAGTGGGAGATTTACAGTTTGAAACAGTGGGAGGAGAGTGGGAGATTCACAGTTTGAAACAGCAAGAGGCAGAGTGGGAGCTTTACAGATTGAAACAGTGAGAGGCAAAGCGCGAGTTTCACAGTTTGAAACATTGAGAACAGAGCCATGAATTTCTCAGTTTGAAACAGCAAAAGGAGAACGGGAGTTTCACAATTTGAAACAGTGACAGGAGAGTGGGTGTTTCCCAGTATGAGGCAGCGAGTGGGGGGTGGGAGTTTCACAGTTTGATACAGTGAGAGGAGAGTCGGGTGTTTCACAGTTTGAAACAGTGAGGGTGAGCTGGAGTTTCACAGTTTGAAACAGTTAGAGGAGAGCCGGGAGTTTCACAGTTTGAAACAGTGAGATGAGAGCAGGAGTTTCACAATTAGAAAGTGGGAGAGGAGCCTGGGAATTTCACAGTTCGAAACTGCGAGGGAGAGCTGGTGTTTCACAGTTTGGAACAGTCAGAGGAGAGCAGGTGTTTCACTGGTTGAAACAGCGAGAGGAGTGTTGGGAGTTTCACTGTTTTAAACAGTGTTAGGAGAGAGGTAGATTGACAATTTGAAACAGCCACAGGAGAGCCACAAGTTTCACAATTTGAAATAAAGAGAGGGGAGCAGGGGTTTCACAGTTTGGAACATTCAAAGCCCAGCAGGCGTTTCGTAGTTTGAAACAGCGAGAGGAGTGCGGCAGCCTCACAGATTGAAACAGCGAGAGGAGAGCAGTAGTTCCACAGTTTGAAACAATGAGAGGAGTGTGGCTGCACTATAAAAAAGAAGAGAGAGGCCAAAGTGAACATAGGCCCCTTAGAGAATGAAGCTGGGGAAATAATAATGGGGAACCAAGAAATGGCAGAGGAGTTAAACAAATACTTTGTCTTCATGGAGGGGAAATCATGCCTGACAAATTTATTAGAATTCTTTGAGGATGTAACAAGTAGGATAGATAAAAGGGAACCAGTAGATGTAATATATTTGGATTTCCAAAAGGCGTTCGATAAGGTACCACACATAAGATAAGAGCCCATGGTGTTGGGGGTAGTATATTCGCATGGATAGAGGACTGGCTAACTAATAGAAGACAGAGAATTGGGATAAGGGAGGCATTTTCAGATTTGCAACCTGTAACTGGTGGAGTGCCACAGGAATCAATGCTGGGTCCACAATTATTTACAACATACCTTAATGACTTGGATGAGGGAAAGGAATGTAATATTGCCAAGTTTATGGATGACATAAAAATAGGTGGGAAGGCAAGTGGTGAGGATGACACAAAGAGTCTACAGAGGGATATAGACAGGTTAACTGAATGGGCAAAAACTTGGCAGATGGAATATAATGTGTGAAAATGTGAGGTTATGCACTTTGGCAGGAAGAATAGAGGATATGAATATTATTTAAATGGAGAAAGACTGCAGAAGGCTGCAGCATAGAGGGATTTGGGGGTCCTTGCGCATGAATCACAGAAAGCTAACATACAAGTTCAACAGGTATTGGTAAGGCAAATGGAATGTTGGCCTTTATGTCAAAGGGAATGGAGTATAAAAATAGGGAAGTCTTGCTAAAACTATACAAGGCTCTAGTTAGACCGCACCTAGAATAATGTGAACAGTTTTGGTCCCCTTATCTAAGATATACTGGCATTAGAGGCAGCCCAGCGAAGGTTAACTAGATTGATCCCGGATATGGAAGGCTTTTCTTATGAGGAGAGGTTGAGTAGGTTGGGCCTGTACTCATTGGAGTTTAGAAGAATGAGAGGCGACCTTATTGAAACATATAAGAATCTTAGGGGGCTTGACAGGGTAGATGCTGAGAGGTTGTTTCCCCTTGTAGGAGAATCTAGGACCAGAGGGCATAATCTCAGAGTAAGGGGGTCACCCATTTAAGGCAGAGATGAGGAGGAATTTATCCTCCCAGAGGGTAGTCAATCTGTGGAATTCTTTACCACAGAGGGCTGTAGAGGCTGGGTTGTTAAGTATATTCAAGGTGAGATAGACAGATTTTAACCAGTAAGGGGATTAAGGGGTATGGGGAAAAGGCAGGAAAGTGGAGTTGAGGATTATCAGATCAGCCATGATCTCATTGAATGGTGGAGTGGACTCGATGGGCCTAATGGCCTACTTCTGCTCCCCTATCTTATGGTCTTGCAGAGATCCAGCACAGACATGATGACTAGAATGGCCTCCTTCTGTGCTGAAACCATTCTATGATTCTGTGATTTGAGGTGCTGTAGAAGGATGGCTGATACATATCTCAACCCCACCTAATCCATATTCTTTGAGGCCCTGGCCTATTGAACACCTATCAATCTCAGTCTTGAAAGCTCTAATGGACCCACAGCAACTGCAGCCTTTTGTGGGAGAGTGTGCAGAATCTCCCATTTTGAAATAGAAGCATCAGGTCAGCGGCCTGGGACCTTCCCTCCTCCAGGTGATCTTCCAGGAGGCAGGTCAGCACTTGCAAAGGCTACCTGTCCAACAGTGGTAAGCCTGCGAGGTGCCTGGTGATGGCTTACCAGTGGTAGGCCTTGGAGGCCCTCGAGACCTCGGATAGAATCTAATGTTCCCCCAACAGGAGGTTTGAAGGGATGGGGCGGCTGTAAAATTCTTCAGATGGCCTTTGCATTAGGCTCTCGTGTGCTCTGACCTCTCTGCAATTTTTATGGTGGGATGGGCGAAGCCTAGGTCAGCCTCCCCCACCCTTGCCCTTTTTGAGGCCCTTAAATGGCATTAATAACCACAGAACTCATCCCAAAACTTACCTGGTGCTGAACTCCTGGGGCATAGACTCTGGGGACTACTTGCAGTCCCCATCCTGTCCATTGCAGCTTCTGGTGCTGCTGGGAATAGAGAACCTGCTGGCCAATCAGATTAGTCAGCAGGTCTTGGTGGGATTTCCTCTTGGTGAGGGGCGGAAGTCCTACCTCCAGCCAATTAATACTTGTTGGTGCGTTAAATGGCCATGGGACAGCAAGTACTGGAGGCGATGTGCTCGCCGCCAGCTCCTCGGATGGTGGGAAGGGAAACTCTGCCATCTGAAAAATTCCATTTTAACCCCCTCACTGGAGCTGCAGCCATCAGTGGGCCACCAGCTGCTGTCACCGAACATCCTGTTGAGGAGTTTGCCCTTCAAAGGGTTGCCTCACAGCTGTGGCCAGAGATTTTATCATTTATATGCTGGGAAGAGTGTCCTCTGCAGGTACCGACGCTGTCAAGCAGTCTGGGTAGAGTGTCCTCTGCAGTCACCGTCGCCAGGAAGCAGTCTGGGAACAGCATCCTCTGCAGTCACCGTCGCCGGGAAGCAGCCTGGAAAGAGCGTCCTCTGCAGTCACCGTTGCCGGGAAGCAGTCTGGGAAGAGCGTCCTCTGCAGTCACCATCGCCGGGAAGCAGTCTGGGAACAGCATCCTCTGCAGTCACCGTTGCCAGGAAGCAGTCTGGGAACAGCATCCTCTGCAGTCACCGTCGCCGGGAAGCAGTCTGGGAAGAGTGTCCTCTGCAGCCACCGTTGCCGGGAAGCAGTCTGGGAAGAGCGTCCTCTGCAGTCACCATCGCCGGGAAGCAGTCTGGGAAGAGCGTCCTCTGCAGCCACCGTTGCTGGGAAGCAGTCTGGGAAGAGCGTCCTCTGCAGTCACCATCGCCGGGAAGCAGTCTGGGAACAGCATCCTCTGCAGTCACCGTTGCCGGGAAGCAGTCTGGGAACAGCATCCTCTGCAGTCACCGTCGCCGGGAAGCAGTCTGGGAACAGCATCCTCTGCAGTCACCGTCGCCGGGAAGCAGCCTGGAAAGAGCGTCCTCTGCAGTCACCGTTGCCGGGAAGCAGTCTGGGAAGAGCGTCCTGTGCAGTCACCATCGCCGGGAAGCAGTCTGGGAAGAGCGTCCTCTGCAGTCACCATCACCGGGAAGCAGTCTGGGAAGAGCGTCCTCTGCAGCCACCGTTGCCGGGAAGCAATCTGGGAAGAGCGTCCTCTGCAGTCACCATCGCCGGGAAGCAGTCTGGGAAGAGCGTCCTCTGCAGCCACCGTTGCTGGGAAGCAGTCTGGGAAGAGCGTCCTCTGCAGTCACCATCGCCGGGAAGCAGTCTGGGAACAGCATCCTCTGCAGTCACCGTTGCCGGGAAGCAGTCTGGGAACAGCATCCTCTGCAGTCACCGTCGCCGGGAAGCAGCCTGGGAACAGCATCCTCTGCAGTCACCGTCGCCGGGAAGCAGCCTGGAAAGAGCGTCCTCTGCAGTCACCGTTGCCGGGAAGCAGTCTGGGAAGAGCGTCCTGTGCAGTCACCATCGCCGGGAAGCAGTCTGGGAAGAGCGTCCTCTGCAGTCACCATCACCGGGAAGCAGTCTGGGAAGAGCGTCCTCTGCAGCCACCGTTGCCGGGAAGCAGTCTGGGAAGAGCGTCCTCTGCAGTCACCATCGCCGGGAAGCAGTCTGGGAAGAGCGTCCTCTGCAGTCACCATCGCCAGGAAGCAGTCTGGGAAGAGCGTCCTCTGCAGTCACCGTCACCGGGAAGCAGTCTGGGAAGAGCGTCCTCTGCAGTCACTGTCATCGAGTGAAAAAAAACAAAGAGTGAGCTCACAGGAAAACACTAAGTTCATTGGTTGGTAAGTAACTGCTAGTTTGAACTACCTATTCTCAGTTGATTTCAGATTAAAGATGACTACTGGGGCCCAGGATCGGAGGCCTAACACTTCAGCTTCAACTCAGCAGAGGGAGTGAGTTCCAGTTGATTTTAATAAGTGTATTTTGAATCTCTATTCTAACTTGCTTTCAGATTAAAGGTGAATAGCAAAAATCTTTTACAGATTTTTACCCAAGATATTTTACCTAAAGACCAGTAGGAAATTTAAAAACAAATTGAAAAACTAATTAAATAAAATAGAGATGTAGGGCCAGGCGATGTGTTGTAGCTGCATGATATGGGAGCTGGTGGACCCCATTGTGGTTCCTAGTGACCACATCTGTAGCAAATGTTGGTTGCTCGAGGAACTCCGGCTCAGAGTTGCTGAGCTGGGGTCTAAGCTTCGGACACTGTGACACATCAGGGAGGGGGAGAGTTGCCTGGGTGCTGTGTTTCAGGAGACAGTCACACCCCTTAGATTAACTACCTTAAATTCAGCCAGTGGTCAGGAACAGGAGGGTGTGACTATGAGTGAGGCAGGTAGAGGGATCCAGGAAGTAGCACTGCAGAAGCCTCAGCCCTTGCCCTTATCCAACAGGTTCGAGATTCTTGCTCCCTGTGTTGTCGAGAGCGGGGACTGTAGGGAGAATGAGCAAACTGACCATAGCACCGTGGTACAGGGAGCCATTCAAGTGGGGGGAGAAAAGAGAAATGTAGTTGTAATCGGGGATAGTATAGTTAGGGGATCTAACTGTTCTCTGTAGCTAGGATCGAGAGCCCTGAAGGCTGTGTTGCCTGCCTGATGACAGGGTTAAGGATATCTCATCTGGGCTGCAGAGGAACTTGGAGTGGGAGGGGAAAGATCCAGTTGTCATAGTCCACGTAGGTACCAATGATATAGGTAGAATGAGGAAAGAGGTTCTGCTGAGGGAATACGAGCAGCTAGGGGCTAAATTAAAAAGCGGAACCAAAAAGGTAATAACCTCCGGATTACTACCTGAGCCACAAGCTAATTGGCACAGGGTCAATAAGATTAAAGAGGTAGCTGTGTAGCTCAAAGATTGGTGTGGGAGAAATGGGTTCGAATTCATGGGACATTGGCACCAGTATTGGGGAAAGAGGGAGCTATTCCGTTTGAACGGGCTCCATTTGAATCACGCTGGGACCAGTGTCCTGGCGAGTTGCATAACTAGGGTTGTAGATAAGGCTTTAAACTAAATAGTGGGGGGGAGGGTTCAGTTGCATAGAAATATAAAAAATCAAAGTTTAAGGAGAGGGTAAGAGTGGAGGTTAGTGACGAGGCTGATTGTTCCCAAAAAGTGAAAGGAAGGGACAGAGTGTGTGAACGCCATATTGCACCAAAGAATCATATAAGAGTAGGGAAAATTGACAATAGGGCAAACTTAAAGGCTTTGTATCCGAATGCACATAGCATAAAACTAATGAGTTAACAGTGCAAATAGAGATAAATAGGTATGATTTGGTGGCGATTACTGAGACGTGGTTACAGAGAGAACAGGTTTGGGAGTTGAATATCCAAGGGTACTCTGTTTCGAAAGGATAAGCAGGAAGGAAAAGGAGGTGGTGTAGCTTTGTTAGTAAAGGAAGAGATCAGTGCTATAGTGAGGAATGATATAGGCACTGGAGAGCAAGGCACAGAGTCAGTCTGTGTAGAAATAAGAAATAGCAAGGGAAAGAAGTCCCTGGTATAATATAATATAATATAATCTATAGGTCCCCAAACAGTAGTTCAGCAGTAGGGCACAGTATAAACCAGGAAATACTGGGAGCATGTAAGAAAGGCATGGCAATAATCACGGGTGATTTTAATATGCATATAGACTGGACTAATCAAATTGGCAAGGGTAGCCTCGAGGGAGAGTTCATAGAGTGTATTAGAGATTGTTTCTTAGAGCAATATGTTGTGGAACCAATCAGGGAGCAGGCTATTCTGGATTTGGATTTGTGTAATGAGATGGGATTAATTATTGATCTCATAGTAAAGGGAAAAGTGATCATAGCATGATAGAATTTCAAGTTCAGTTTGAGAGCGAGAAACTTGAGCCCCACACAAATGTTCTGGAGTTAAACAAAGGTAACTACATAGGCATGAGGGCAGATTTGGCCCTAGTGGACTGGGCAGGAAGACTACAAGATAGGACAGTTGATGAACAGTGGCAGATATTTAAGGAGATATTCAATTCCTCCCAAGTAAAATATATTCCAAAGAGCAAGAGGGATGGTAAGAAGGGGAAAAAGCATCCATGGCTAATCAAGGAAGTTAACGATAACTTAAAGGCAAAAACTAAGGTACACCAAATTGCAAAGGTCAGTGGCAGGCTGGAAGATTGGGAAACTTTTAAAGATCAACAAAGGGTTATTAAAAAAATAATAAAAAGAGCAAAGGTAAATTATGAAAGAAAATTAGCGCAAAATGTAAAAACTGATTGCAAAAGCTTCTACAAGTATATAAAAGGAAAGAGAGTGGCTAAAGTGAATGTTGGTCCCTTGGAGGGTGAGACTGGGGAGTTAATAGTGGGGAACACAGAAATGGCAGAGACACTTAATCAATATTTTACCTCAGTTTTCAAGGTAGAGGACACGAGTACCACCCCAATAGTAACAGGTAGCTCAGAGGGTATAGAGAAAGAGGAACTTAGAACAATCACCATCACTAGAGAAAAAGTACTGAGCAAACTATTTGGATTAAAGGGTGACAAGTCCTGAGGACCTGATGGCTAACATCTCAGGGTCTTAAAGGAAGTGGCAGTGGACATAGTGGATGCTTTGGCTATAATATTCCAAAATTCCCTGGATTCTGGAAAGGTTCCAGTGGATTGGAAAAATGCTAATATAACACCCTTATTCAAAAAGGAGGGGAGGCAGAAAGTAGGAAACTATAGACCAGCTAGTTTAATGTCTGTCGCTGGGAAATTGTTGGAATCCATTATTAAGGAAGAAGTAATGGGACATTTGGAAAGTCAAATGCAATCCATCAGAGTCTGCATGGTTTTATGAAGATTAAATCATATTTGACTAATTTGCTAGAGTTCTTTGAAGATGTGACAAGCAAAGTGGATAATAGGGATCCTGCAGATGTAGTATATCTGGACTTCCAGAAGGCCTTTGATAAGGTGCCATACACAAGATAAGATCACACGGAGTTAGGGGTAATATATTAGCTTGGATAGAGGATTGGCTAACCAACAGAAAGCAGAGAGTCGGGATAAATGGATCTTTTTCTGGATGGCAAACTGTAACTGGTGGGGTGCCACAGTGTTCGGTCCTTGGGCCCCAACTATATAAAAATAGGGAAGTGTTGTTGCAACTGTACAAGGCATTGGTGAGACCGCACCTGGAGTACTGTGCACAGTTGAGGAAGGATGTAGTTGCATTAGAGGCGGTTCAGAGGAGGTTCACTAGATTGATTCCAGAGATGCGGGGCTATACTCACTAGAGTTTAGAAGAGTGAGAGGAGATCTAATTGAGGTATATAAGATGCTAAAGGAGATAGACAAAGTAGACGTGGAGTGGATGTTTCCCCTTGTGGGGCATTCTAGAATGAGAGGCCATAGTTTTATGCTAAGGGATGGTAGATTTAAATCAGAGATGAGGAGGAATTACTTTTCTCAAAGGGTTGTGAATCTGTGGAATCTACTACCTCAGAGTGCAGTGGATGCCGGGATGCTGAATAATTTTAAGGAGGAGATAGACACATTTTTAATTAGTAATGGGTTGAAAGGTTATGGGGAGAGGATGGGAAATCGGAGTTGAGGCCGAAATGAGATCAGCCATGATTGTATTAAATGGCGGGGCAGGCTCGAGGGGCTGAATTGCCTACTCCTGCTCCTAGTTCTTATGTTCTCATATCTAACCCGACAGTGACAGCACCTGTCCTTCAAAGGCTGCCTCAGAGACCCATCCACAATCCTTCATTGGATGGCAAACCAAGAGATGGCCTCTTAATTGGCCAACCTCAGGAAGATCTCGCAGGCAGGGAACCTGACAGACAGAGCAGGATCGGGACCAGGGAATGATCCTGACTCACGTTCATAGCCTCTATTGGAAATGAGGAACTGAAAGAAATGAATAATAGTAAAAAAGTAAAACTGGAAAATTTAATGGGACTGAAAGTTGATAAATCCCCTTGGCCTAATGATCTACACCCTAGAGCATTGAAAGAGCTGGCTGTAGAGATAGTGGATGCATTGGTGATCATCTTGCAAATTTCTATAGATTCTGGAATGGTTCCTGCAGATTGGAAGGGAGCAAATGTAACCCCACACATTAAGAAAGGAGGGAGCAAGAAAATGGGGAACCACAGGCCTGTTAAGCTGACATCAGTACTAGGGAAAATATTGAAATCTATTATAAAGGATGTGATAACTGGACACTTAAAAAATAATGATTTGATTGGGCAGAGACAGCATGGATTTATGAAAGGGAAATCAAATTTGACAAACCTGTTAGAGATTTTGGAGTATGTAACTAGGAGCTAGTGATGAGGGGGAACCAATGGATGTAATATAATAGGATTTTCAGAAGGCTTTTGATAAGATCCCACTCAAGAGGGAAGCAAATTTAGAGCACATAGAATTATGGGTAATGTACTGGTATGGATTGAGAACTGGTTACTGGGCAGGAAACAGAGAGTAGGAATAAACAGGTCATTCTCAGGTTGGTAGGCTGTTACTAGCAGGGTACTGCAAGGCTCAGTGCTTGGGCCTCAGCTATTCACAATCTATATCAATGATTTGGATGTGGGAACCAAAACTAGGTGGGAATGTGAGTTGTGAGAAGGATGCAAGGAGACTTCAAGGGGATTTGGACAGGCTAAGTGAATGGGCAAGAACATGGCAGATGGAATATAATATGGAAAAATGTGAAATTATCCACTTTGTTAGTAAAAACAGAAATACAGAATATTTCTTAAGTGGTGAGAGTTTGGGAAGTGTTGATGTCCAAAGGGAACTGGGTGTCTTTGTTCATAAGTCACAGGGTATACAGGCAGCGAAGCAGCTACCTCACTATGACTGAGGTGCAATGCCGAAGGAGGCTCCGACTGTCAAGGGAGACAGTCAACTACATCTGTCAGATGATTGGCCCTGAGATCTCTCCTAACTGTGTGGGCGGACACCCCATGCCAGTGGCTCTGAAGGTCACAGTTGCCCTCAACTTCTATGCCTCTGGCTCCTTCTAGGGCTCAGTGGGTGATATTTGCGATGTCTCCCAATCAGTTGTCCACACTTGTGTCAAGCAGGTCACTGACGCTCTGTTCAGGTGTGCATTGACCTTCATTCACTATCTCTGGGACCAGGCAAGCCAGACACAGCGAGCCAGAGGCTTCGCAGCCATTGCTGTCTTCCCCCGCGCCCAGGGTGCAATGGGCTGCACACATGTGGCCATCAAGGCGCCAACAGGTGAGCCCAGTGCCTTCATCAACAGGAAGGGCTTCTACTCCATGAACGTGCAGATAGTGTGTGACCACAGGATGCTGATTCTACAAGTCTGTGCAAGATACCCAGGCAGCTCCCATGACACCTACTTCCTCAGATACTCCCAGGTGCCTAGGCTCTTCAGTGCTCCGGCTCGGCTTGATGGATGGCTGCTGGGTGACAAGGGCTATCCCCTCAGAAGGTGGCTCATGATGCCTCTCCGCCATCCAAGAACAGAGGCCGAACAGCGGTACAATGGGAGCCACGGCTCCACAAGGGCTGTGATGGAGAGAACCATCGGTCTTCTCAAGATGCGCTCCGATGCCTGGACCACTCAGGGGGCGCACTCAAGTACCCCCGAGATCGTGTTTCGGTGATAGTGGATGCAAGCTGCGCTCTCCACAATCTTGCCTTGGAAAGGGGGGACGCAGTGGACGATGAAGACGTTGACACAGTGGATGCGGCTATACACGATGAGTCCAGCACTGATTCAGAGGATGAGGAAGCACAGGGGAATGCTGGAGGCTAAACGCTGACCCAGGACTACACCAAGGAGGCAGGGACACCCGGGAGGCTTTAATCCAACGAACCTTCAGCTAGCACAACACAAATGGATCAGCAGGACCAGCCTTGCCTGGCGCTTCCATACCTGGCACCTAAGTGCAAATCTGCTAGGTCGCCAGCAGGAACTAAGGGCCTTGGACATAAATTTGAATGTCCAAACAAACACTCATGACATTTTTCTTAAACATACACATGCAGAACAAAGGAGCCACCCTCAGCCATGGTCACACATCTGAATTTTATTTTAAACATCAGATGTTCTCACAATTGCAAAATAATACTTTAAGCAAGCAGAAAAAAATATAAGGACCTAATCTCGGGCCAACCAAAAAGCACCAGTGAGAAACCCATGGTGTGCCTAAGGTGCCTTATGCTTTCGTTTACAGGTGCTATGTCTTGGTGTCGCCCCATCGCTTGGAGTGGCATCTGAGACAGCTCGCTCACTCTGCTGTCCTGTTGACCTCGATGACCTTGGCAGACGTCCTCTGGCCCGTAGAGCCTGTGCTGGCCCCACCTGGGGGAGGGATCTGCCAGTTCCACAGCTGGCATTTCCCCAGCCTCGCCTGATGAAGCGGTCACTGGGAGAGGGGTGGAGCAGCTGGTGCCCTCATCTGGAGCACCGTGAGATGAGCCGGTAAATATGACAGGCAGCTGCTCCACCGACGTGAGGTCGCCCCAGACCTCCCTGCTCACCATCGATGGATGGGCAACGAGCTGAGTAGCTTGAAGCCCACACCATCTCCCACATTGGCAATGACCAGCTGTGGCCACTGACGCTGTGAGGGCTTGCAGGTCCGAGTGTAACCTCAGGAGGACCTGATTGTTCTCCTGGAGGAGCGTCTCCACGAGAGTCGCCAGTCTCTCCACGGAGGAAGCATGACACTCTGCCATGGGGCTCATTGCATCAGTGATGCTCCGGGTGGACTCCTCCACCACGGACACCAAGCAAAGCATGGTCTCATGCAACACTCCCAGATGCTCCCGCACACCTGGCCGCATTTCCTGCAGCTGCGCATTGGCCCCCCGCTGGCCTACCCTGCAGCCTGCCCTGCTCCTCTGTCCTTCCCTCAGCCCGGCCTGCTCAGCCGACCCCTATGGTGCCCCCTCGAATTGGCCATTGTCACTAGCCTACAGGAGGCTGCCAGGCCTTCCTTTAAATAGACTGCTGGGCTGCCATTGGACCCAGCGGTCTGTGCACGCCCGCCGCCGCCCACACACTCCCGCTATTCATGGGAGTTGGCAAATATGCTGGGCGGGCCTTAATTGGCCCACCCACGCAAAATGGCGGCACAGACCCGATCGCGGGCACCGAATGGGTCCACGCCTGCCCGCGCCCAATCTCCCCCCCCAACCAAAAATGGAAAATTCTGCCCAATGTGTTAAATAAGAAAGTGTCTAAGGATATTATTTATGTGGTCTTTTGGGAGACATTTGGCAAGGCTTCACATTTTGGACTCTTATTAACAAAGATGAGAGGGCATGGAATTGGAGGCAAGCTGTATGCCCCACCCCATGTACGACACAAACCCCATAACCCCAAAGTAAACCCAGCCCACTTCACAGCCCCCCTCACAAACCCCATAACCCCAAACTAAACCCACCCCACTCTACATCCCCCTCACAAACCTCATAACACCAAACTAAACCCACCCCACCCCCTCCTCACAAACCCCATAATCCCAAACTAAAGCCACCCCACCCCACACCCGCCTCACAAACCCCATAACCCCAAACTAAACCCACCCTACTCCACACCCCACTCACAAACCCCATAACCCCAAACTAAACCCACCCCACTCCACACCCCCCTCACAAACCCCATAATCCCAAACTAAACCCACCCACCCCACACCCCCCTCACAAACCCCATAACCCCAAACTAAACCCACCCTACTCCACACCCCACTCACAAACCCCATAGCCCCAAACTAAACCCACCCCACACCCCCCTCACAAACCCCATAACCCCAAACTAAGCCCACCCCACTCCACACACCCCTCACAAACCCCATAACCCCAAACTAAACCCACCCCACCTTCACCCCCCTCACAAACCCCACCCCCACAACACCCTGCCCAAAGATATTCAATTCTTTCATGGGATGTGGTCACTGTTAACTCGGCCAGTATTTATTGCCCATTCTTAATTGTCCTTGAGAAGGTGGTGGTGAGCAGCCTTCTTTAACCGCTGCAATCAGTGTGGTGTAGGTACACCCACAGTGCTGTTAGGGAGGGTGTTCCAGGATTTTGACCCAGCGACAGTGAAGGAACGGTGATATAATTCCACGTCAGGGTGGTGCGTGACTTGGAGGGGAACATGGTGGTGTTCCCATGCTGCTTTTGTCCTCGTAGGTGGGAGAGATTGTGGCTTTGGAAGGTGCCCTCGAAGGAGCCTTGACGAGTTGCACCTTGTACAATGTACACACTGCTGCCACTGTGGATCACTACAGAATAGGCAACCTTTAACCTGTTCTTGCAGCCACAGTATTTATGTGGCCGGTGCAGTTACATTTCTGGTTCGTGGTGGTTCCCAGGATGTTGATGGTGGAGGATCCAGTGATAGTAATACTGTTCGATGTTCAAGGAGAGATGATTAGATTCTCTCTTGTTGGAGATGGTCATAGCCTGGCACTTGTTTGTTGCAGATGTTACTTGCCACTTATCAGTGCAGGCCCCAGCTGTTCATCTATAGCAATGATTTGAATATGGGGACCAAGTGTAATATTTTAGTTTGTGGATGACACACAACTAGTTGTGTTGTGAGGATGATGCAAAGAGGCTTCAAGGGGATTTGGACAAGCTGAGTTTGTGGTGAAGGACATGGCAGGCAGAATGTAATGTGGATATGTGTGGGGTTATCCACTATGGTATTGCAGAGTATTTCTTAAATGGTGAGAGATTGGGAAGTGTTGATGTCCAAAGGGACCTGGGTGTCCTTGTTCATAAGTCACTGAAAGTTAACATGCAGCAAGCAATTAGGAAGGCATTAGTACATGTTGGCTTTTATTGCAGGAGTAGAGATGCCTTGCTTCAATTGTATAGAACATTGTTTAGACCGCGAATATGAATATACGAAAGAGGAGCAGGTGTAGTCCACTCGGCCCCTTGAGCTTGCTCTGCCATTCAATAAGATTATGGCCTGACCTAATTTTAAGCTCGATTTCGCATTTCTGCCTACCCCGATAACCTTTTATCCTCTTGCTTATCCAGAATCTATCTACTTCTGTCTTAAAGATATTCAAAGACTCTGCCTCAACCACCTTTTGTGGAAGAGAATTCCAAAGTTTCACAACCCTCTGAGAGAATTTTTTTTTCCTCATCTCTGTACTAAATGGATGAACTCTTATTTTTAAACAATAACCCCTAGTTCTAGATTCTCCCACAAGAGGAAACATCCTTTCCACACCCAGCCTGTCAAGTCCCCTCGGAATCTTATATGTTTCAATCAAGTCATCTCTTACTCTTTTAAACTCCAGTGGATACAAGCCTAGTCTGTCCAGCCTTTCCTCATAAGATAACCTGCCTGTTCCTGGTATTAGTCTGGTAAATCTTCTCTGAACTGCTCCAATGCATTTACATCTTTCCGTAAAAAAGGGGACAAATACTGTACACTGTACTCCAGATGTGGTCTCACCAATGCTCTGTACAACAGAAGCATATCCCCCTGCTTTTATATTCAATTCATCGCACAATAAACAATAACATTCTATTAGCTTTCCTAATGACTTGCTGTATCTGCAAACTAACTTGTGATTTATGCACTTGGACACCTAGATCCCTCTGCATCACAGAGCTCTGTAATCTCTCACCATTTAGATAATATGCCTCTTTTTTATTCGTCCTGCCAAAATGGACAACCTCACATTTTCCTACATTATAATCCATTTGCCAGATCTTTGCCCACTCAACTAACCTATCTATATCCTTTTGTAGCCTCCTTGTGTCCTCTTCACAATTTACTTTCCTACCTATCTTTGTGTCATTAGCAAATTTAGTAACCATACCATCAGTCCCTTCATCCAAATAATTTATATAAATTGTAAAGAGTTGAGGTCCCAGCACTGATCCCTGTGGCACATCACTCGTTACATCCTGCCAACCAGAAAATGACCCATTTATGCCTACTCTGTTTCCTGTTAGCGAGCCAATCTTCTATCCATGCCAATATGTTACCCCCTACACCATGAGCTTTTATTTTCTGCAATATCCATTGATGATGCACCCTATCAAATGCCTTCTGGAAATCTAAGTACAATACATCCACTGGTTCCCCTTTATCCACAGCACCTGTTACTTCTTCAAAGAACTTCAATAAATTGGTTAAACATGATTTCCCTTTCACAAAACCATGTTAATTCTGCCTGATTGCCTTGAATTTTTCTAAGTACTCTGCTTTAACATCTTTAATAATAGCTTCTAACATTTTTCCTACTACAGATGTTAAGCTAACTGGCCTGTAGTTTCCTGCTTTCTGTCTCCCTCCCTTTTTGAATAAAGGAATTACATTCACTATTTTCCAATCTAATGGAACCTTCCCCGAATCTAGTGAATTTTGGAAAATTAAAATCAATGCATCAACTATCTCACTAGCCACTTCTTTTAAGACTCTAGGATGAAATTCATCAGGACCCGGTGACTTGTCAGCCCACAGTTCCAACAATTTACTCAATACCATAAGACCATAAGACATAGGAGCAGAAATTAGGCCATTCGGCCCATCGAGTCTGCTCCGCCATTCAATCATGGCTAATAAGTTTCTCAACCCCATTCCTCAGTTCTAGGACATCACTGCAGGAGTTCCTCAGGGAAGTGTCCTTGGCCCAACCATCTTCAGCTGATTCATCAATGGCCTTCCTTCCATCATAAGGTCAGAAGTGGGGATGTTCGCTGATGATTGCACAATGTTCAGCACCATTCGCGACGACTCAGATACTGAAGCAGTCCATGTCCAGGTCAGCAAGACCTGATCAAAGAACAAAAAACAAAGAAAAGTACAGCACAGGAACAGGCCCTTCGGCCCTCCAAGCCTGCGCTGATCATATTGCCCGTCAACTAAAACATTTTGCACTTCTGGGGTCCGTATCCCTCTATTCCCATCCTATTCATGTATTTGTCAAGCTGCCTCTTAAACACCACTATCGTACCTGTTTCCACCACCTCCTCTGGCAGCGAATTCCAGACACTCACTACCCTCTGCGTAAAAAACTTGCCCTGCACATCACCTTTATAGTTTTCTCCTCTCACCTTAAATCTATGTCTCCTAGTAATTGACTCTTCCAACCTGGGAAAAAGCTTCTGACTATCTACTCTGTCCATGCCACTCATAATTTTGTAAACTTCTATCAAGTCGCCCTTCAATCTCCGTTGCTCTAGTGAGAACAATCCGAGTTTCTCCAACCTCTCCTCATAGCTAATAACCTCCAGACCAGGCAGCATCCTGGTAAACCTCCTCTGCACCCTCTCCAACGCCTCCATATCTTTCTGGTAATGTGGCAACCAGAATTGCACGCAATATTCCAAGTGTGGCCTAACCAAGGTTCTATACAGCTGCAGCATGACTTCCCAGCTTTTATACTCAATACCCCTGCCAATGAAGGCAAGCATGCCATATGCCTTCCTGACTACTTTATCCACCTGCGTTGCTACTTTCAGTGACCTGTGGGCCTGCACACCCAGATCCCTCTGCCCGTCGATGCACTTCAGGGTTCTGCCATTTACTGTGTAATTCCTGCCTGTATTAGACCTTCCAAAATGCATTACCTCGCATTTGTCCGGATTAAACTACATCTGCCATTTCTCCGCCCAAGTCTCCAACTGATCTATATCCCGTTGTATCCTTTGACAACCCTCTTCACTATCTGCAACTCCTCCAACCTTGGTGTCGTCTGCAAACTTACTAATTAGCCCAGTTACATTTTCCTCCAAATCATTTATGTATACCACAAACAGCAAAAGTCCCAGCACTGATCCCTGCGGAACTCCACTAGTCACAGCTCTCCATTGAGAAAAGCACCCTTCCACTGCTACCCTCTGTCTTCTATGACCAAGCCAATTCTGTATCCATCCTGCCAGTTCACCTCTGATCCCGTGCGACTTTACCTTCTGTACCAGTCTGCCATGAGGGACCTTGTCAAAGGCCTTAGTGAAATCCATGTATATAACATCCACTGCCCTTCCATCGTCGATCATCTTTGTCACTTCCTTGAAAAACTCGATCAAGTTAGTGAGACATGACCTCCCCTTCACAAAACCATGCTGCCTCTCACTAATACGCCCATTTGCTTCCAAATGGTAGTAAATCCTGTCACGAAGAATCTTCTCTAATAATTTCCCTACCACTGACGTAAGGCTCACCGGCCTGTAATTTCCTGGATTATCCCTGCTACCCTTCTTAAACATTTGAACAACACTGGCCATTCTTCAGTCCTCTGGGACCTCACCCGTAGCCAGTGAGGATACAAAGATTTCTGTCAAGGCCCCAGCAATCTCCTCCCTTGCCTCCCTCAGTATTCTGGGGTAGATCCCATCTGGCCCTGGGGACTTATCCACCTTAACCACTGAACAATATCCAGGCTTGGACTGACAAGTGGCAAGTAACACTCACACCACACAAATGCCAGGCAATGACCATTTCCAACGAGAGAGAATCTAACCATCGGCCCTTGACATTCAATGGCATTACCATTGCTGAATCCCCCACTATCAACATCCTGGGGGTTACCATTGACCAGAAACTGATCTGGACTATCCATATAAATACTGTGGTTACACGAGCAAGTCAAAGGCTAGTAATCCTGCGGCGAGTAACTCACCTCCTGACTCACAGAATCACAGGATCACAGAATCACAGTGCAGAAGAGGCCCTTTGGCCCATCGAGTCTGCACCAACACGTGAGAAACACCTGATCTACCGACCTAATCCCATTTACCAGCACTTGGCCCATAGCCTTGAATGTTATGACGTACCAAATGCTCATCCAGGTACTTTTTAAAGGATGTGAGGCAGCCCACCTCCACCACCCTCCCAGGCAGTGCATTCCAGACTGTCACCACCCTCTGGGTAAAAAAGTTTTTCCTCACATTCCCCCCTAAAGCTCCTGCCCCTCACCTTGAACTTATGTCCCCTCGTGACTGACCCTTCAACTAAGGGGAACAGCTGCTCCCTATCCATGTCCCTCATAATCTTATACACCTTGATCAGGTCGCCCCTCTGTCTTCTCTGCTACAACGAAAACAACTCAAGTATATCCAACCTCTCTTCATAACTTAAATGTTTCATCCCAGACAACATCCTGGTGAATCTCCTCTGCACCCACTCCAGTGCAATCACATCCTTCCTATAATGTGGCGACCAGAACTGCACACAGTACTCCAGCTGTGGCCTCACCAATGTTCTATACAACTCCAACGTCACCTCCCTACTTTTGTAATCTATGCCTCGAATATTAAAGGCAAGTGTCCCATATGCCTTTTTCACCACTCCACTAACATGCCCCTCCGCCTTCAGGGATCTATGGACACACACGCCAAGGTCCCTTTGTTCCTCAGAACTTCCTAGTGCCATGCTGTTCATTGAACACTTCCTTGTCAAATTACTCCTTCCAAAGTGTATCACCTCACACTTTTCAGGGTTAAATTCCATCTACCACTTATCTGCCCATTTGACCATCCCGTCTCTATCTTCCTGTAGCCCAAGACACTCAACCTCACTGTTAACCACCCGGCCAATCTTTGTGTCATCCGTAAACTTAGTAATCCTACCCCCCACATAGTTATCTATGTCGTTTATATAAATGACGAATAATAGGGGACCCAGCACAGATCCCTGTGGTATGCCACTGGACACTGGCTTCCAGTCACTAATGCATCTTTCTGTCATCACACTGCCTCCTACAACTAAGCCAATTTTGAATCCACCTTATCAAATTACCCTGTATCCCATGTGACTTTGCCTTCTTTATAAGTCTCCCATGTGGGACCTTGTCAAAGTGTTTGCTGAAATCCATATAAACTACATCAACTGGACTACCCTCATGTACACACCTGGTCACCTCCTCAAAAAATTCAATCAAATTTGTTAGGCATGACCTCCCTCTGACAAAGCCATGCTGACTATCCCTGATCAAACCTTGCCTCTCCAAGTGGAGATAGATTCTCTCCTTCAGAATTTTCTCCAATAGTTTCCCTACCACTGCCGTGAGACTCACTGGCCTGTAGTTTCCTGGCTTATCTCAACAACCCTTCTTAAATAGCAGAACTACATTAGCTGTTCTCCAGTCCTCTGGCACCTCCCCCGTGGCCAGAGAGGAATTAAAAATTTGGGTCAGATCCCCTGCGACCTCCTCCCTTGCCTCCCTCAGCAGTCTTGGACACAAATCATCTGGACCTGGAGATTTGTCCATTTTTAAGCCTGCCAACACCTCCAATACCTTGTCACTCCCTATATCAATTTGATCAAGAACTTCGCAGTCTCTCTCCCTGAGTTCGATACCTTCATCCTCACTCTCTTGGGTGAAGATGGATGTGAAGTATTCATTTAATACTCTAGCGATCCCCTCTGGCTCCACCCATAGATTGCCCCCTTGGTCCCTTATGGGGCCTACTCTTTCCTTGGTTATCCTCTTCCCATTGATATACTTAAAGAATCTCTTGGGATTTTCCCTACTTTTACCAGCTGGAGCTTTCTCATATCCCCTCTTTGCTCTCCTAATTGCTTTCTTAAGCTCCACCCTGCACTGTCTGTACTCCACTAATGCCTCTGCTGATTTGCTTCCCTTGTACCTGCTGAAAGCCTCTCTTTTCCTTCTCATCATAACCTGTAATACTCCTGGCATTAAAGTAGAGGCCATCCAGCCTTGCCTTACTCCCTTGAAGCTTATTGCAGCTGTGCTCCCTCTGACTTGATTGTTTTACTGTATTATGATGTGCCCCTATTCTGCTAACATTCTGTGTCCCCTCCCCCTGCTGAATTAGTTTAAAGTCCTCCCAACAGCACTAGAAAACCCACCTGCAAGGTTGTTAGCCCCGCTCTGGTTCAGATGTAGACCGTCCCATTTGTACAGGTTCCACCTTCCCCAGAAACGGTCCCAGTGATCCAGGAATCTAAAACCCTCCCTCCTGCACCAACTCTTAAGCCATGTATTCATCTGTGCTATTCTCCTGTTTCTGAGCTCACTAGCACGTGGCGCTGGGAGTAATCTAGAGATTACAACCCGAGAGGTCTTGCTTTTTAGTCTACGCCTAACTCCCTGAATTCTTGATGCAAGACCTCATCCCTGTTTCTACCTATGTCATTGGTATCAACATGTGCCATGACCTCTGCCTTATCACCCTCCCGCTTCAGGATGCCCTGCAGCCGTTCAGTGACATCCCGGACCCTGGCACCAGGGAGGCAACATACCATCCTGGAGTCACGTTGACGGCCACCTATCTGACCTATTTGTTCCCCTGACTATAGAATCCCCTAATACTATTGATCTTCCTCACTTCCTTCCCTCCTGTACAGACAGGCTGCTTGTGGTGCCAGAAGCTTGGCTCTGTCTGCACTCCCTGGAGGAACCAGGGTTACTGTTACTGGGGTTCCTTGATGCCACACTCGGTCAAATGCTACCTTGATATCAAGGGCAGTCACTTTCACCTCACCTCTGGAGTTCAGCTCTTCTGTCCATGTTTGGACCAAACTGTAATAGGACTGGAACGGAGTGGCCTTGGCGGAACCCAAACTGAGCTTCAGTGAGTAGGTTACTGGTGTTTAAATGCAGCTTGATAGCAATGACGTCTTGCATTACTTTACTATTACCATTGCCGGAATATTGTCAGGGCTCATAGCCTTTGCACTATCTAGTCCCTTCAGTCGTTTCTTGACATCATGTGGAGCGAATCGAATTGGCTGAAGACTGGCATCTGTGATCCTGGGGACCTCTGGAGGAGGCCGAGATGAATCATCCACTCGGTATTTCTGGCTGAAGATTGTAGCAAATGCTTCAGCCTTATCTTTTGCACTGATGTGCTGAGCTCCCCTATCATTGAGGATGGGGATATTTGTGGAGCCTCCTCCTCCAGTGAGTTGTTTAATCGTCCACCACCATTCACGACTGGATGTGGCAGGACTGCAGAGCTTAGATCTGATCCGTTGGTTGTGGGATCGCTTCGCTCTGTCCATCACTTGCTGCTTATGCTGTTTGGCATGCAAGTAGTCCTGTGTTATAGCTTCACCAGGTTGACACGTCATTTTTAGGTATGCCTGGTGTTGCTCCTGGTATGCCCTCCTGCACTCTTCATTAAACCAGTGTTGATCCCCTGGCTTGATGGAAATGGTGGAGTGGGGGATATGCCGGGCCATAAGGTTACAGATTGTGGTTGTATACAATTCTGCTACTGCTGATGGCCCACAGTGTCTCATGGATGCCCAGTCTTGAGTTGCTAGATTTGTTCAAAATCTCTCCCATTTCGCACGGTGGTAGTGCCACACAACACGATGGAGGGTATCCTCAGTGTGAAGGTGGGACTTCGCCTCCACAATGACTGTGTGTTGGTCACTCCTACCTATACTGTCATGGACAGATGCATCTGCGGTAGATAGGTTAGGATGAGGTCAAGTATGTTTTTTCCTCTTATTGGTTCCCTCACCACCTGCCGCAGACCCAGTCTAGCAGCTCTGTCCTTTAGGACTCGGTCAGTAGTGGTGCGACCGAGCCACTCTTGGTGATGGACATTGAAGTCCCCCACCCAGAGTACATTCTGCGCCCTTGCCACCCTCAGTGCTTCCTCCAAGCGGTGTTCAACATGGAGAAGTACTGATTCGTCAGCGAAGGGAGGGCGGTATGTGGTAATCAGCAGGAGGTTTCCTTGCCCATGTTTGGCTTGATGCCATGAGACTTCATGGGGTCCAGAGATGATGTTGAGGACTCCCAGGGCAACTCCCTCCCGACTGTATACCACTGTGCCGCCACTTCTGCTGAGTCTGTCCTGCTGGTGGGACAGGACATACCCAGGGATGGTGATGGTGGTGTCTGGGACATTATCTGTAAGGTATGATTCCGTGAGGATGACTATGTCAGGCTGTTGCTTGACTAGTCTGTGAGACAGCTCTCCCAATTTTGGCACTAGCCCCCAGATGTTAACAAGGAGGACATTGCAGGATCGACAGGGCTGTGATTGCCATTGTCACTTCCAGTCGATGCTGGTTGGTCCGTCCAGTTTTATTCCTTTTTTGTGACTTTGTGGCAGTTTGATACAACTGAGTGGTGTCCTGGCCACTTCAGAGTTAACTACACTGCTGTGGGTCTGGAGTCACATCTAGGCCAGAACAGGTAAGGATGGCAGATTTCCTTCCCTCAAGGGAATTAGCGAACCAGATGGGTTTTTACAACAATCGACAATGGTTTCATGGTCATCATCACATTTTTAATTGCAGGTTCTTATTGAATTCAGATTCTACCATCTGCCATGGTGGGATTCGAATCCGGGTCCCCAGAGCATTATCCTGGGTCTCTAGATTACTAGTCCAGCAACAATACCACTACGTCGTCACCTCCCCCTGACAGGATGACAGGACTGCAGATCTTTGATAGAATCTGTGGGTTGTGAGATTATTTAGCTTGTCAATTCCACTGTTTAGTATGCATGCAACCCTGTATTGTAGCCTCACCACATTGGTACCACATGTTTAGGTAAAGTTGGTGCTGCTCCTGGCATGATCTTCTGCAATCCTCATTGAGCTAGGGTTGGGTCCCTGTTTTGATAATGAGGGATTTTCCAAGTCACGAGGTTACAGATTGTGTTGGAATACAATTCTGCTTCTGCTAATAACTTTGTTTTGAATTGCTGGATCTGGTTTGAATCTGTCCCATTTTAGCACGGTGGTACTGCCACATGACATGAAGGCGGGTGTCTCAGAGTCTCATTATAATAAAAGAATTCAATCATAGACACAAAGCAATATTTCTGGGGAGGTGGTGGCATAGTGGTGTTATCACTGGACTAGTATTCCAGAGACCCAGGGTAATGCCCCAGGGACCTGGGTTTGAATCCCTACCATAGAAGATGGTGAAATTTGAATTCAATATAAAGCTGGAAGTTTAAAGTCTGATGGTGACCATGAAACCATTGCTGATTGTTGTAAAAACCCTTTAGGGAATGAAATCTGCCATCCTTACCTGGCATAGGGGTTCCCCTTTTCCCTCAAAGACGCTCAAGTTTGCCACACCAGATTCACGTGTGTATGGCTTGAACAGAATGAAGGATGAGACAATTTTTTTCTGATAATTGACAATCGCTTTACTGAATCACCCACAACCCCAAAGTACAAAACTCTAAAATTTAAAATAACCCCTTCCCTGTACGCGACACACAATCACCACGATTCGGGCTTAAACTTACAACAATGCTAACTCCACACAAAGTGCCCACAACTCGGTTAAAAGTTACAAAAACACAAGCAAAACACCACGTCTTGTCCTGAAACCTTAAGAAAAAACCCTCAGACCAATATCACCAAGGTATGGCTGAAACAAGTTACAAGGTACCAGCCAAAAACACCAAATTTTCGTCCCAAACCTTCACAAAGCCCTCAGGCCAATATCTCTGTGATTTGGCTGAAACGTACAATTCCCAACATGGCTGGTCTGTCTGGTGTAGAATATAGGCCTGAGTCCAGGTGACCCTCCTGACCCTCCTTCCAATTGCAGCCCAGATACTCTGATCTGTTCTTCTTTTATAATAACTTTACTCAGACATGTCAAAACATATTTCTTGTTGTTCCAATATCCATTTAGTTAATTCCACACAAAGTCCACACAAATGTCATCAGCTCCTGCTGCTTGAAACAATACTGGGTTTTCCATGGAAGATGCATCCAGATGAATATTATCAGCTCTCATTGTATGAACAATTCTCTTGCTGTTTGAGGTGGCACAGTAACAGCACCTGGCTCCAAAGTTAGTGAGGACTTGAATGACCCTATTTCCAGTACTAGTGTTTGTGGTGCAGACCTTAGTTGCATAATTCCTTGAGTGTATTGTATTGATGGTATGTCTTTTGTGCCATTGTATTGGGTAATCAGACTTCTTGATTGTATTTGTTGATGGCATATAATGGCATTTCCCTGGTATTATTGTTCCCTGATAGCAGTCAGTCAATGTCCAAACCCTTTTGATGAGTCACTGTATTTTTACTAAATGTCCGAGTTAACCCCTTGCTGCTCAGTCCTGTACTGCTGACTGTAGCTTATATTTTGTAATTTATAGTTCCAGTCATGATTTCCCAGTTGGAGGGGATTCCGATCCTACACTGCTCTGGCCTACATGTGACTCCAGACCCACAGCAATGTGGTTGACTCTTAACTGCCCTCTGAACAAGGGCAATTCGGGACGGACAATAAATGCTGTTCTAGCCAGTGATACCCACATCCCATCGATAAATTAAAAAATACAGTCAGAGGACCTGGGAATTCCTTGTGTAAAACAGAACATTGCACATTTAACAATCCACATTCTGGAGACAAATGATTTAATTGATCATGTAGTTTTATTGATCAATATATTTGAAAGCATCATCACAACATTGAGCCTGAATTTGTGTAAACTCCCTTCTGCCTTTAGGATCAGGCCCATATGATGTGTCTAATGAATGGCATTAAGTCATCACTTTAATGACTATTTCCATCATTGCTCTCAATTTTTTCTTCTTTTATTTCCAGCTACACTTTCTTTGGAACAGCCAGAAGCTTATCCTCTCCTGGAAAAGAGAATAGGAACAGTTATCTCACGTCCGTTACAGGTTAGTGCCACAGTGTAACAATACATGAAGCATAGAGCAGTTTCTCTCTGTACTCTCCTCTCTAGCTCTCAGGGATACTCTGTCCTTTTCACAATATTTAGCCCCCATCCCGTCAAAGGTAAGAAGCTTCTGATTTCTGTCTCGATTTCTTCCCTTGGACACGTGTGCTCTGACTATCCTACTTCAGCCACCAGCAGAACTTTGATTGGTCGCTGTGAGTTCTACCATGTCCAAGCTTGTGAAATGGAAGTGATCAGGAGATGGAGTTACTCCCAGTAGAAATATATCAGGGTTCAGCTGGGACAGACAGTCAAAGGAATATATGCAGTACCTTCTGGGACAACGTCACAGCTTTGCAGCACTCCTCTGTTCAAACACCTTCCAAATGTACCCAGTGCTGTAACTACTACTGAATCCAATGCTGTAACTGCTGTATCCTGTGATTTATTTAATACTGTACCCATGCTGTACTCCTGCTACATCCGGTGGCAGTCCTAGTGTTGTTCATGTGGTGTTCCCAGTGTCATGCTCAATATTCTGGGCTGTACCTTGTACTGTAACTAGTGCTATGCCCACCTTCACTGACTTGTATTAGTGAGGCATCTGAAAGCAAACTCTCCCTTACCCTGTGCTCCAGGTACGGTCCTTGTCTGAGCAAGAGCCTGGTACAGAGAGAGCGGTGGAGAAAACATATCAGTAAATCACATAATGATCAGAAACATGTCTGACAAAAATGAAGCATTTCTTGTGTAGCTTAAGCTTGTAGCGATTCTCTAATTCAGTTACAATAAATGTATTTAATTAGGATTTAAAAAGCAGCTGCACTTATAATCGAAGCCCGACAAACTTCACTTAAAAGTTACTAGAATTTATTTCAGTCTCTTGAATTGATGAAAGGGTCAAAGCAAACCAATTCAAATACAAACCAATTATATGATCTGTTCAGTTTTCAGTCTGACTGAAACAGAAATGACAGCACTGATCTCTGGGACACCCACTCCACACATCTGCCCAGCACCAAATCCTGGGAACACGCTGCTCTATATTCAGGATACGAGAAGGAAAAGAAAGGCTTTAAGCAGGTACAAAGGAAGCAAATCAGCAGAGGCATTAGTGGAATACAGAAAGTGCAGGATGGTGCTTAAGAAAGCAATTAGGAGAGCAAAGGGGGGATATGAAAAAGCTCTGGCTGGTAAAAGTAGGGAAAATCCCAAGATATTCTATGAGTATATCAATGGGAAGAGGATAACCAGGGAAAGAGTAGGGCCCATTAGGGACCAAGGGGGCAATCTATGGGTGGAGCCAGAGGACATCGGTAGAATGTTGAATGAATACTTCACATCCGTCTTCACCCAAGAGAATGAGGATGAAGGTATGGAACTCGGGGAGAGAGACTGCGAAGTTCTTAATCAAATTGATATAGGGAGTGACAAGGTATTGGAGGTGTTGGCAGGCTTAAAAATGGACAAATCTCCAGGTCCGGATGATTTGTGCCCCAGACTGCTGAGAGAGGCAAGGGAGGAGATCGCAGGGGCTCTGACCCAAATTTTTAATTCCTCTCTGGCCACGGGAGAGGGGCCAGAGGACTGGAGAACAGCTAATGTAGTTCTGCTATTTAAGAAGGGTTGTAAAGATAAGCCAGGGAACTACAGGCCAGTGAGTCTCACGGCAGTGGTAGGGAAACTATTGGAGAAAATTCTGAAGGACAGAACCTATCTCCACTTGGAGAGGCAAGGTTCGATCAAGGATAGTCAGCATGGCTTTGTCAGAGGGAGGTCATGCCTAACAAATTTGATTGAAATTTTTGAGGAGATGGCCAGGTGTGTACATGAGGGTAGTACAGTTGATGTAGTTTATATGGATTTCAGCAAAGCCTTTGACAAGGTCCCACATGGAGACTTATAAAGAAGGCAAATGCACATGGGATATAGGGTAATTTGATAAGGTGGATTCAAAATTGGCTTAGTTGTAGGAGACAGAGGGTGATGACAGAAGGCTGCTTTAGTGACTGGAAGCCAGTGTCCAGTGGTGCACCACAGGGATCTGTGCTTGGTCCCCTATTATTTGTCATTTATATAAATGACATAGATGACTATGTGGGGAGTAGGATTAGTAAGTTTGCGGATGACACAAAAATTGGCCGGGTTGAGTGTCTTGGGCTACAGGAAGATATAGACGGGATGGTCAAATAGGCAGATAAGTGGCAGATGGAATTTAACCCTGAAAAGTGTGAGGTGATACACTTGAAAGGAGTAATTTGACAAGGAAGTGTTCAATGAACGGCATGACACTAGGTAGTTCTGAGGAACAAAGGGACCTTGGTGTGTGTGTCCATAGATCTCTGAAGGCGGAGGGGCATGTTAGTGGGGTGGTGAAAGAGGGATATGGGACACTTGCTTTTAACAATCGAGGCATAGATTACAAAAGTAGGGAGGTCATGCTGGAGTTGTATAGAACCTTGGTGAGGCCACAGCTGGAGTACTGTGTGCAGTTCTGGTCACCACAATATAGGAAGGATGTGATTGCACTGGAGGGGGTGCAGAGGAGGTTCACCAGGACGTTACCTGGGATGAAATATTTAAGTTATGAAGAGAGGTTGGATAGACGTGGGTTGTTTTCGTTGTAGCAGAGAAGACTGAGGGGCGACCTGATCGAGGTGTGCAAGATTATGAGGAGCATGGACAGGGTGGATAGGGAGCAGCTATTCCCCTTAGTTGAAGGGTCAGTCACGAGGGGACATAAGTTCAAGGTGAGGGCAGGAGGTTTAGCGGGGATGGGAGGAAAAATTTTTTTACCCAGAGGGTGGTGACGGTCTGGAATTCGCTGCCTGGGAGGGTGGTGGAGGCGGGTTGCCTCACATTCTTTAAAAAGTACCTGGATGAGCACTTGGCACGTCATAACATTCAAGGCTATGACCCAAGTGCTGGTAAATGGGATTAGGTAGGTAGGTCAGGTGTTCCTCACGTGTCGGTGCAGACTTGAAGGGTCGAAGGGCCTCTTCTGCACTGTGTAATTCTGTGATTCTGTGATTAGAGTTTTTTTGAGGAAGTAACAATCATGGTGGATAAAGAAGAACCTACAGATGTGGTGTACTTGGATTTCAAAAAGGCATTTGATAAGGGACCACATCAAAGGTAAGTACACATGGTGTAGGGATAGCATATTAGCATTGATAGCGGATTGGTTATCTAACATGAAGGGTTCTCAAAATTCCCACATTTTTCATATCATCAACAAGGATATGACTTTTGGACTTTTATGGCAGAGGACCCAACTGCTGAGTTAAGTGTAGAACCCTGCAGACAGGAGGCTAGGCCCATGAAGGCCTGGGACTGGACATGCCTGGACTTGTTGAGTGCAGTGTGGATTGTTGCCTGAAACCAGACAACGAGAGGAGACAGAATATGCATTCTTCCCTTTAAAACAATCAACCCAGAGAAAGACTTCATCTTACATGAAACTAAAGCCCATTAAAATCTTGCATAAATAATCGCTACTAACTACTAAGGCAGGAAGGCAGCAATCAATGCACTTATGCGAACCTATCAATACTCCACATATACAATGGCTTTCAGTTCAAGACTAGTTACGGGGACAGGAAGACGACGATAAACATCATGCGAGCCCATTAAAAACAACGAGACAACAATCACCTGAGGAAGCCCACCAAAATCAGACAAAGAACTAACCTTGATTTGGATTGAGATAAGAAATTCAAAAAACAGTATAACTGGGCTACCAGTTACAAAGGGGAGGAGAGTGAGCAGTTTTGGAGCAGTTGAAGCAGAGTTTAAGCAGGGAGAGGTAGCTGAGCCAAGCGGAGGAAGGAGATAAGGAGGTTTTCAGGCCCGCAGGCAACATCACGGCGAGGGGCACGGGGTGGTAGGCTCAACCGAAGACAACAAGGCTGCAACAGCAGCCCTCCACGAAGATTGACCACCCACAACCGCGCCCTCCACCCAACTGAAGAACCTTCGCAGATTCCACAGACCAGGACCACGTGGGGACAGCAGGCCCCAGAGGACACAAAGAGCGTACCCCAAAACTGCAACCGGCTTACCTGGCTGGATTTCGAACTGTCAAGGAACGCTGATTGGTGAGCATGATCCCTGACCTCTCCTAGTTTAATTTAGTTAGGTTTTGGGGGTGGGACAAGGGTAAGGGGATTAGTAGCGTGATTTTCCCTCGTTATGTCGTGTGTTCCCCATTCTTAACTAAGTGTACTTTGTAGGTCTGTATAATCTCAGTGTAATCCTAATGTTATAAATTCATTTGTGACTTCAATAAACCCAGTTTTTTTTTCTTGCACCAAAACCAGTTGTCTGCTGCACTTTGTCACAACCCCCAAATAAGTCCAAGGTCTAGAACCCAGGTAGTGGGAGCAATTTGGACCATTCAGAAGTCAGAGGTGAAGCTGACACACCACCACCCCCTACATAATGGCGACCACGGCAGGACCTTGGCAAAAGGGATGCGATGCAGTGGACACTGATTTGGAAGGGAGAACTGTAATGGAAGAGAGGATTTTAAATTATGTGTTCAGTAAGGTGAATATGGAAATAAAATGGGTCACTAATCTGTTAAAGGCTGGGCGCCGGGTAGATGCTGCAGCTAAATGGACGGAAGGGAAGGATCATAAAAAATCCATAGAAAAGGCAGTCTGGCTGATGTGCTTCAAGAAACAGATCCAGCTTTTGGACAGGCTCGTTGAAGCACAGGCAGCTGAGATTCGGGAGTCAGCCCTGGAAGTCCAAACAAAGGCCCTAGCAGGGGAGAAGTTACTGAGAGCATTGCAGGCTCTGAACCAGGAAAGGGTGCAGTTAGTGGGGAAGCATATGACCCAGCAGGAATATTTACAGTGTCAGGTCACCGAGGCCAAGAACAATGAGCTGGGGTTGCGGGAAAAGAATGCCCACCTAGCAAGACAAGTAAGAGAGCAGGAGGAGAAAATAAAAGGCTTACAGGCAGCCTATAAGATAGTGAGCACACAGGGGTTTGAGGATGCAAACCATGGCCCCTGCCAGAAGCAGATAGAAAGTCTGAACCTTGCTCTAAGGACGGCAAAAGGCATGGTGTGCCTCATAAGCCCTAGGGCAGCCCAGGTCGACTTCACAGGGAACCTGGGGAAGACGGTTCAGACACCACAGTTAGTGCCAAGGGACTACCCGGTTGAGGAGCAGGAGGGCCCACGACCACCACCCGTAGCGCCAAGCTTTAGCAAAATCTGGCAGGAGGGGGGGTGGAATTAGGGGCAGAAGCTGAGGAGGAAAACCCTCAGCGAGAGAGGCTGGGACTGGGGCCGATGGGCCCGGCCCGGCAGTAAAGGTTCGGCCCGCCTGCTGATAACGGGGATGAGGGACCCCTCCAAAACCAGTTCGTAGTTCCCCACGGCAACCAACAGCTTAGGGCCATGGTAAGCCATTTAACTAAACTTGTGGCAAATGGGGATCCCTCGGTCCACTTCAGGGAAGTGGAACAAGCAGCAAGCATCAACGAGTGCAATGATGCTGAACAGGCCAAAATGCTGCTATTCTCCCTAGAGAGTGAGCTCTTCCAGTCCCTCTCTGACCAATGTAAGATGGGACAGTGTGATTATGGGGAGCTCAAGGAGGAAGTTCTTGAGGTCATGGGGATGAATGAGAGAAGTCCTTTCTCCCGGGTGGAAAAAACAGTGCAACTCGTAGGAGAACCCCCACAGGCTTTTGCAGACAGGTTGTGGCCGGTGTATAGGAGCGCATGCAGTGGGACGCCTAACCGGGCTAACCTGGACCAGGATCAGTGGGCCCACTGGCTCTGTTGCCTGGTGACAAACAGCTTGCCACAGGTCAGGGCCGCGGCAGGAATGTGGCTTGACCCAAAGAATCCCCTGACTACCGAACTCACAGTGATCAGACAATTCATAATGGTAAAGGAACCGATGCACACTCACCTAAAGGGAAAGTGCATGAAATGAAACCCGGCCAGGGTAGGAAGGAGTGGCATCAGGAAGGGAATAACCCTTCCAGCACAAAGCTCAACTGTTATGGGTGTGGGAAGAATGGACACTGGAGGAAGGAATGTAAGAATCCTTGGAAAGATAACAAGGGAAAGAATTCCTCAACCCCAGCCCAAAAGGCAGAGACAGGAATCCCTTCCGCCACGGTTGAGTCATTTTTGGACACCATGAGAACCCTATTGACTGGCCCAGGGAAGGTAGCAGCCACCACCCCGTCAGCCCCATCTAACCCACAACCCTGACTAGAGCCAGCGCAACCTGTTTACCTGTGTTCCCTTACCTACGACTTATGGAAGAGACCCCTCATTGAGTTGGAGGTAGAAGAGGTAAACGGGACCTATCTGTTAGACACGGGAGCATCATGTATCGTGATCCATTCAGCTAACCCCACTACCTCACCTCTATCTAATGGGGTCCCATACAGTCTGTCGGGATTCACAGGTAAAGAACAGGTTGGCTCATTTTCCATCCCGCTGACCATTCGTTTAGGAACACTCCGCTCTAAGTGGACCTGTATCCTAATGAAGTGGGAAGTGGAGGGTGGAAAAGGGATCCTGGGAGCCGACTTTATTGTAGGTCACGGGATCCTAGTGGATTTGAGGAATCACTGCCCATAGGGGGCAAAAACAGGAAAGGAAGACGGAGTAGTAGTCATCCCAGGGAAACAGGGGAAGGGGACCCTGTGCACCATGAAGCCTAAAGAGGGTTATAACCTCGAACTCATGGTCAGCAACACCCCAAGGGAGTTCCAGGCATTTGTGCGAGCCCACCTAGCCATATTTGCCATACACAAACACGACTGTGGGAGGGTCAAAGGGTTCGAGGTCAGTGTAGATGGGGACCCTATGGCCCGACCACAAAAGCAATATAACTTCCCCAGGGAAGCGGAGCCAGACATGGAAGCAGCCATGTCCTCCTTAGTGCAACAGGGGGTCCTGAGACCGATAGCCACCCACGTGAACTCTCCACTGTGGCCGGTTAGAAAACCGGACAACTTCTGGAGGGCCATAGTGGACTATCGGGTGCTCAACAGTAACATCCCAGCCTGTGCACCCATGGTAGCAGCAGTTGCCGATCTGATAGGAAGTATCCCAGCATCCACGACCACTTTCACAGTGCTGGATATCTCCAATGGGTTTTGGTCCATCCCTTTAAGGAGAGAGGATCAGTACAAGTTTGCCTTTACCTTTAAAGGGCAACAGTACACCTGGAACTGTCTGCCTCAGGGCTTCCACAATAGCCCTAGCATTTTCCACCAATGCATTGCAAACAGTTTAAAGGGCTTCAGCCAGCCCAGGCGGCTGGTACAGTACGTGGATGACCTGCTCCTATTCACCGATTCTAGAGAGGAGCATGGCCCACTTGTGGCCGAACTGCTGGAACTGCTCGGGCAGGAAGGCTTTAAAGTGAACCCAAAGAAAGCGCAGATCAGCCAGCAGGAGGTGAAATTCCTGGGCCTGACAATATGTGCTGGGGAAAGGGCCACAGATAAAGCTAGACAGGAAGCAGTACAGGAGTTACCAGTCCCCAACACAGTCACGGGAGTGAGATCGTTTCTAGGGCTAACCGGGTACTGCAGAGACTTCATTGAGGACTATGCGGCCACAGCAGCCCCTCTGCTCCGACTCCTGCATAAGGGAGTGGAGTGGGTTTGGGATGAGGGGTGCCAGGCAGCATTTGTCAGGCTCAAGAAAGATCTGCAGACCGCACCAGCTCTAGGGGCCATAGATGGAGGGAAAGAGTTCTTCCTGGAGGCAGCAGTCAGCGGGGACAGCCTGAGTGCTGTGCTGCTCCAAGAGCGGCATGGCAAGCTGAGACACCGGTGGTCTACTCTTCCAGGATACTCACAGATGTGGAGAAGAGCTACTCCAATTGTGAAAGGCACCTCTTGGCCACACATTGGGCTGTGAAAAGATCACTGATCTTCACAGGCACCTCTCCCATTACCCTCCTCATCCATCACAAGCCCACCCAGATGCTCCTGGATGGGAGAATCAAGAATGGGACAGTGAGCAGTGCCCGCATTGCTCGCTGGACCCTGCTTCTCTCACAGATGGACCTAAAAGTAAAAGGGCTCTGTGAGCCAAAGCTCGCAGCTAATCTGGTATATCCTGTAACAGCCCACCGGTGTTCCATAGAAGGGGTTTGGGAAGTAGACATAGGTTTACAGGCCGGGATACACCCCACGGGCCGTGAAATCTATGTGGATGGCTCCAGCACAGTATCTGCTGGTGAACGACTCATGGGGTGTGGAGTTTATGACCCAGCGGCAAACCTTGCCCTGGCAATTAAGCTCCCCAGCACCATGAGCGCCCAGCAGGCTGAACTGTCTGCGATAGTGTATGTGGTTACACACCCCGAGATCTTTCCCACCCCATACAAGATTTGCTCGGACAGCATGTTCACATGCAATTTGTGTACGGAGTACCTGGCCATCTGGTCCCGCCGCGGATACACCTCCGTTGATGGGAGACCCCTCACAGTGAAACCCTTGCTGGAAAAAATCTTAGCAGCAGTGGGGGAGGAAGGGGAGGTTTTCATCCATAAGGTGAAAGCCCATTCCTCCGCAGAACCCCGGAGTGAGGGCAACTGGCAGGCCGATGTGCTAGCTAAGGACGGTGCCCGCACAGGCATTTTCTGGGGCCCATATGGGTCCCATCCTATAGCAGCAGTCACGGGTAGGAATGGGACACAGGGGAGCACAGGGGTAGCTTTAACCCCGGACCTTAAGACAATCCAAACCCAAGACCCCGTCCTCAAGGCAGTCCTCAGTGCAGTGGCAGAAGGGAAAAGGGTAGAGGGCCCTTACAACACAGCAGCCTTCTCTATAAAGGGAGGCATGCTGTTTAAGGGAGAGCAATAGGTAGTACCGCAGCAGCACAGGGGGGAATTCCTTCAACTGGCCCATGAGGGTCCAGGAGCGGGGCATCCCGGGCCTGAGACCACCTGGCAGTGGGTGGAACAGGCAGGATGGTGGCCAGGACTCAGGGAAGATGTCCGCGAGTTCTGTGCCAGCTGTCTGGTGTGTGCTGCTAACAACCCTGACCCGCACAAAAGGAAGGTACCTATGGGACACATCAGGAGGGTAGAGGGACCATGGCAGTCGATCCAGGTCGACTACATCAGGCCCCTACCCACCGCCCAGGGTACTATCTAGTCCTGGTGGATGTGTTCACAAAGGGGGTAGAAGCCTTCCCCTTCCGAACAGCCACGGCTCTGAGTACAGCCAGGATCCTGGTCAGGGAGGTGTTCTCACAATGTGGGCTACCACAGTACGTGGAGTCCGACCAAGGGAGCCACTTTACCGGGCAGGTCATACAGAATACCCTTATGGTACTCGGCATAGAGGAGAAATACCACGTTGCACACAACCCACAGTCCTCAGGGATTGTAGAGAGGAAAACAGAACCTTGAAAGAAAGGCTGAGGAAAGAGACGGTAGACTCACCTAGAAAGTGGGTAGAAGTCTTACCGTTGGTCCTAATGGGGATCCGAGCCAGCCAGTCAAAAAACACGGGGTATTCCCCACACAAGCTCATGACTGGTAGGGTTATGCGGACCCCCACCCAGGTGCTAGCCCCAGTGCTCATGGAGGGCCAGCTCAGAGAGGTGAACCAGGACAGCTTCATCAGGATAAAAACAAAAAACTACTGCGGATGCTGGAAATCCAAAACAAAAACAGAATTACCTGGAAAACCTCAGCAGGTCTGGCAGCATCGGCGGAGAAGAAAAGAGTTGACGTTTCGAGTCCTCACGACCCTGCAACAGAACTGAGTAATATTAGGAGAGGGGTGAAATATAAGCTGGTTTAAAGTGGGGGGAGAGAAGTTGGGGGGGTGGGGGTGTGGTTGTAGGGACAAGCAAGCAGTGATAGGAGCAGATAATCAAAAGATGTCACAGATAAAGGAACAAAGAGGTGTTGAAGGTGGTGATATTATCTAAGAGAATGTGCTAATTAAGAATGGATGGCAGGACACTCAAGGTACAGCTCTAGTGGGGGTGGGGTGGAAAGACTAACAGGGCGTTACAGGTATAGATTTAAAAATAATGGAAATAGGTGGGAAAAGAAAAATCTATATAAATTATTGGAAAAAACAAAAGGGAAGGGGAAGAAACGGAAAGGGGGTGGGGATGGACGAGGGAGTTCAAGATCTAAAGTTGTTGAATTCAATATTCAGTCCGGAAGACTGTAAAGTGCCCAGTCGGAAGATGAGGTGCTGTTCCTCCAGTTTGCGTTGGGCTTCACTGGAACAATGCAGCAAGCCAAGGACAGACATGTGGGCAAGAGAGCAGGGTGGAGTATTAAAATGGCAAGCGACAGGGAGGTTTGGGTCTTTCTTGCGGACAGACCGCAGGTGTTCTGCAAAGCAGTTGCCCAGTTTACGTTTGGTCTCTCCAATGTAGAGGAGACCGCATTGGGAGCAACGAATGCAGTAGACTAAGTTGAGGGAAATGCAAGTGAAATGCTGCTTCACTTGAAAGGAGTGTTTGGGCCCTTGGACGGTGAGGAGAGAGGAAGTGAAGGGGCAGGTGTTGCATCTTCTGCGTGGGCATGGGGAGGTGCCATAGGTGGGGGTTGAGGAGTAGGGGGTGATGGAGGAGTGGACCAGGGTGTCCCGGAGGGAACGATCCCTACGGAATGCCGTCAAGGGGGGTGAAGGGAAGATGTGTTTGGTGGTGGCATCATGCTGGAGTTGGCGGAAATGGCGGAGGATGATCCTTTGAATGTGGAGGCTGGTGGGGTGATAAGTGAGGACAAGGGGGACCCTATCATGTTTCTGGGAGGGAGGAGAAGGCGTGAGGGCGGATGCGCGGGAGATGGGCCGGACACGATTGAGGGCCCTGTCAACGACCGTGGGTGGAAAACCTCGGTTAAGGAAGAAGGAGGACATGTCAGAGGAACTGTTTTTGAAGGTAGCGTCATCAGAACAGATGCAACGGAGGCAAAGGAACTGAGAGAGTGGGATGGAGTCCTTACAGGAAGCGGGGTGTGAGGAGCTGTAGTCGAGGTAGCTGTGGGAGTTGGTAGGCTTGTAATGGATATTGGCGGACAGTCTATCACCACCCCATGTCCCATTCCTACCCCTGACTGCTGCTGTAGGACAGGACCCATATGGGTCCCATATGGATGTACATAGCTTCTGTTATTTAATTTTGAGATTGTTAAGTTTGGGTGTTTTATTTAAATTTTAAATAAGATGGTTGGTAGTTTAAGTATTATTGTTTTAAATCCGAGGGAAGGGAACAGTCAGTTGGGGCAAGGTCTGAGGATAAAAATCCTCAATCTGCAGCAGGAGCAAACTCACAGACTGCACAAGCAGGTGCAGTGGGTTGTTTTAAGGGAAGGGCCATCCCACCCACCGTTTGGGACACTCCACCGCTCATCTGGGACTCAGACGAGGTGGGACCTGAGGGCAGAGAGTTACCTGCCCCTGACACAGGTTTAGAAGAGGTAAAACCTGAGGATAGAAATCCCCAGCCAGCGGCAATGGAGATTCCACAGACCGTACAAGAGGGGACAGTGGCTCGGGTTGAAGACCCACCAGCCAGAAAACCCCCACCAGCCAGAGTCCCTAGAAGGTCCCCATGAACGCCACAGCCAAAGAAACCTTGGTCACCAGCTCCCCAGTTTAAAAGGGCAGCCCCTCAAGTCAGGGATCGACCTGAGGACAGAGGTCCCCAGCCAGCAGCTGCAGACTGCAAGGGACCAAAGGTACAGGACAGGGCGGCCACACCGAAGGGAGTAGTGTGCTGTAGCCTGAACAGGGATTAACCTGGCCGCCTGGGGACAGATGTACATAGCTTCTGTTATTTAATTTTGAGATTGTTAAGTTTGGGTGTTTTATTTAAATTTTAAATAAGGTGGTTGGTAGTTTAAGTATTATTGTTTAAGAGTGTTTGTATTGAGTCGAGGTCACAAGACTCGACTATACTTTACCCAAGCCAGCGAATCAGTTCGGGACCTGGCTATATGCTCTTATGTCTCGCTACAGAAAGGATTTTGATAGGATGGGGGGCATACTCCTACTCGCCCTGATAGGAATGGCCACTGGGAGGCAAGGTGGCGTGGAGGACTCCCACATTTTTGGGTGCTCAGGGAAGAGAGCACCGGTGGTGACTGCGAGGGGCAGCGAAGGTAACGTGGAGGAGATCACTACCTATTCCCATGTGGGAAGATGGCCAGGGTGGCTGGGATCTAACTCCACCCGATACTCCAGTCAGACCGGGTTCACCTACGGGGGGGCCTCCCTCCCCTGCCCCAGCATACAGGCTGTGGCCACACGGGTCAGGGTCACTGAGGGGAAACGCATGTGCCTGACCTGCAGAGGACAGATTCCCCTGGAAAGGTGGTGGTGGCTCAGGAAGCTGAGCAGAGACATGGGGGACGGTACAGCTGACTGGGAGCGACTGGGGAACGACACCCATCGGACCAATACCGGGAACCATGGGGGGTGAGCGTGTGCCTGGACAAGTGGTGGAAATCAGAACAGGGAATCTATGTCTGCATGGGGGGATCGCGGAAGACCTGCCCCACGGGCGTATCCATTATCTTTTCCGCAGCATGGCTGGACAAGGGGAAGGGGGTGAAATGGGATTCCCACCTACACACTTGCATAACCCCATCCTCTCCAGCCTCAGTTAAGGCCACTGAACTCGTGGCACGTGCCCAAAAGCCCCTGCCCACAGCCCCAGCAGTAAGGACACATATGGAGAAGAGCCCTGCCACCACCAAGGGACCAGGGAATTGGCTGGTACTAGTGCCGACCGAAAAGGTGCCATACCAGGGGGTACACTACGCAGTGGCTTCCGTGATTCTAAACCTTACAGAGGTACACTTACCTGAGTGATGCCCCAAGGAGACAGAACAGCTATACCAGGCCCTGTTGAGAGAAATGTTCAGGAAATTCTACGAGTTCGATTTTGCCAATGTAGACAAAACAGAACTGTACACTACCCACACTGAGTACTTTAGCAATGCGGGGAGACAAAGAAGAGGAACCTGGAATGATGTTTTCACAGCATACAATACCGGATTCTCTGTGATGACATAGAATTGCAGACACAAATAAATGGTTTAAAAACACAATTACGAAAAATCTGAACAGAGGAGAACACAGTGATAGGCTCAGAGCTACACGAGGACCAGGCCATGATGGTCCATTTAAAGGAGATTATTGCTGAGTTGGAAAGGCACGCTAAAACAGTGAATGCACTCATTCGAGAGGATAGGAATGCATCAGACCAGGCTGCACAGAATGAGGTGTGCGTGCTGTACGGGGCATGGTTGCTGGGCGAGGGCCGCAGCAACCTGGAGGATTTAAAGCAAGGTTTAGTCTCCTCCTGGATCAGCAACAAGCACCTCACAGCCCTCCACCCATTTGAGAATTCACTAAGCCTGTGTCAGTTCCGCCTAGCCGCTGAAGCTTACCCTGTCTCAGTAGATTGTGGGCACTCCAACCACACCATGGGTATAGTAGTGAGGATGCCGGTCACGGGTGGGACAGCCCGACCTGCACCGGTATATAGGGTGGAGAACATTGGAGTCATTCAAGGGGGTGCACACGTCTGTTTCGCAGCGGCCCCACCTTACGTCATAAAGTGGGAGCACATGTTGACAAGTACAGACCTCTCTGGGTGCCGGAGCCGGGGTGCACACGTAGTACTGTGTCCCCAGCACTTGAATGCCTATTCCAGACCACAGTGCGGGTTTAAAACTGCTGGTGCACGGCCTATAAACTGTACCATGTAGGTAATGGCACAAGGCCATGTTCCCCCACAGGTAGCATATATAGGTATATATATATATATACAAGTGCGCCCCACTACCAGCTTGGACAGCACATCCGGTGTCGAGTAAGTGACAGCAGTTTTTGTTTTAAACCCGAGGCAGAAGTTCAAGTGGCCCAGGAACGGATTGTCCCCCTTCCTGAACCCTCCACTGTTCACCTCACTGTTAGGGAAAACATTACCAACCTGCAGAGCTCTGTCACACATTTCGGTTACGAAATTCCCCCTCTCCCAGAACATCTTACTAAACTACTAAAAGCTGTAGAATTATCACAAAAGTATTTCTATACTTTGGAACAGAAAACACACGAGATAGAGGGAGAGATTCAAGGTATCAGTCCCACCCTGGTGGGACATTTTCGAAAACATAGAGGTCCCTTCATGGGTCAGAATGGCTTCCCACATCCTCGTGGTTTGCCAGCTGGGAATAGTGTTGTACCTGTTGTGCTCTCAGTGCAAAAGAAAAGGCAAAATCCTAGAGTTCCAAAATGAAAGGACCTGGAAGAAGCATTATGCTAAGGTGGAGAGAGATACACCTGTTTGAACCTTTCATATATTTTTTTTTGTGTTCCTGAATAAAGATTGTTGTTTTCTTTTGCGTTCGGTTATTTTTAAGAAAGACTTTTACATGTTGTTTTCTTTTAATAAAGATGTATGTGCACCAAGTGGGGTGTTGGACCCCCTAAATGTTTGGATGTATGTAAATAACTGTATTTTGCCTATGCATGCTTAAGTACACCACATTTTAAAGAATGGGGGATGTATGTGTCATGGGATCTTAGATAGGTAATTACAGTAGCAAATTGACTATGGGAATTTTGCTTTTTTTTCCCAGTATGATATTTGAAGCAAGGTTTAAGTATCAAAGGGGGGGCTGAAGGGTTCTCAAAATTCCCACATTTTTCATATCATCAACAAGGATATGACTTTTGGACTTTTATGGCAGAGGACCCAACTGCTGAGTTAAGTGTAGAACCCTGCAGATAGGAGGCTAGGCCCATGAAGGCCTGGGACTGGACATGCCCGGGCTTGTTGAGTGCAGTGTGGATTGTTGCCTGAAACCAGACAACGAGAGGAGACAGAATACGCATTCTTCCCTTTATAACAATCAGCCCAGAGAAAGACTTCATCTTACATGAAACTAAAGCCCATCAAAATCTTGCATAAATAATCGCTACTAACTACTAAGGCAGGAAGGCAGCAATCAATGCAATTATGCGAACCTATCAATACTCCACATATACAATGGCTTTCAGTTCAAGACTAGTTATGCGGACAGAAAGACAACGATAAACATCATGCGAGCCCATTAAAAACAACGAGACAACAATCACCTGAGGAAGCCCACCAAAATCAGACAAAGAACTAACCTTGATTTGGATTGAGATAAGAAATTCCAGTTACGAAGGGGAGGAGAGTGAGCAGTTTTGGAGCGTTGAAGCAGAGTTTAAGCAGGGAGAGGTAGCTGACCCAAGCGGAGAAAGGAGATAAGGAGGTTTTCAGGCCCGCAGGCAACATCACGGCGAGGGGCACGGGGTGGCAGGCTCAACCGAAGACAACAAGGCCGCAACAGCAGCCCTCCACGAAGATCGACCACCCACAACTGCGCCCTCCACCCAACTGAAGAACCTTCGCAGATTCCACAGACCAGGACCACGTGGGGACGGCAGGCCCCAGAGGACACAAAGAGCGTACCCCAAAACTGCAACCGGCTTACCTGGCTGGATTTCGAACTGTCAAGGAACGCTGATTGGTGAGCATGATCCCTGACCTCTCCTAGTTCAATTTAGTTAGGTTTTGAGGGTAGGACAAGGGTAAGGGGATTAGTAGCGTGATTTTCCCTCGTTATGTCGTGTGTTCCCCATTCTTAACTAAGTGTACTTTGTAGGTCTGTATAATCTCAGTGTAATCCTAATGTTATAAGTTCATTTGTGACTTCAATAAACCCAGTTTTTTTTCTTGCTCCAAAACCAGTTGTCTGCTGCACTTTGTCACAACCCCCAAATAAGTCCAAGGTCTAGAACCCAGGTAGTGGGAGCAATTCGGACCACTCAGAAGTCAGAGGTGAAGCTGACACACACCACCACCCCCTACAAACAGGAAGCAGAGTTGGGATAAATAGCTCTTTTTCATGTTGGCAAGCTGTAACTGAGTGCCACAGGGATCAGTGCCAGGGCCTCAACTATTTACAATCTATATAAATGGTTTGGATGAAGGGGCTGAATGTATGGTGGCTAAATTTGCTGATAACACAAAAGTAGTTGGGAAAGGAAGTTTTCAAACTGAGGCAGAGACTCTGCAAAGAGATATAGACAGGTTGAGCAAGCAAACATTTGGCAGACGGAGTATAATGTGGGAAAATGTGAACTTGTCCACTTTGGCAGGAAAAATAGAAAAGCAGCTTGTTATTTAAATACAAGGTACAGAGGGACCCGGGTATCCTGGTACATGAATCACAAAAGGTTAGTTTGCAGGTACAGCAAGTGATTAGTAAGGCAAATGGAATGTTGTTGTTTATTGCAAGGGGCATGGAATATAAAAGTAGGGAAGTTTTACTGCAGCTGTACAGGGCCTTGGTGAGACCACATCTGGAATACTGTGTACAGTTTTGGCCTCCTTATCTGAAATGGGATATTATTGCGTTAGAAGCAGTTCAGAGAAAGTTCACTTGACTCATTCCTGGGATGAAGGTGTTATCTAATGAAGGAAGGTTAAACAGGTTGGGCCTAAACCCGTTGGAGTTTAGAAGAATGGGAGGTGGGACTGAATAATACACTGCCAGATCAGGAGTGTTCACTGCTTTGTGGGGAATAATAAGGGGCAAGATGACTTTGGGCACCGTTTATGACATCATCATGCCAGTTGCAATAAAACGGTAGGCGGCCGGTCAAAAAGTCAGAAACCTGCCCACATTATTTAAATTGCAAACGAGAAGGCAATTAACATTATTAATGACCCAATTCACAGCTATAATATGCTCTGAAGTCAATAATACACCTTCAGGGTGAGAATCACGACAGCGTGGGAATCGGTGCCTTAATGGGCAAGCTGGTGTGGGCAGGTTTAAAACTTTAGAGCTGTTCGATTGATTCTTTTCCTGTCCGTTAGCCAGGAGTGAAAAGTCTCAGAGGCAGAGGGGCATTGTGGTCTCTGTTGTAAATACAACCTCTAGTGAGGAGGAGAGAAGGGTTAGGAGGAGGGGGAGAAGGGTGAGAGGAAGAAGGGGACACAGGAAGGATCAGGATGCTGTGGTTTTTCAGGAAGGAGACAGAACAGCGCGGGACCCCAAGGATCAGGGGGAACCCAGAGACCAGCGGAGGTGCAGATGATCTTATGCTGCTCCAAGAGTATATAGGCAGAGATTTAGCCACCTGTAACTGAATGAGACTCAGGGCAGGAGAAAAGCCAGGCCTTCAGTAGTCACTGTGGCATCACTTTGTGAGATACTCACAGGGGAGGTCGCATCCAACTGCATTGGGGCCACCCGATGCCTGTTGCATTGAAGGTAAGAGTGGTGCTGAGCTTTCTTGTAACAGGCTCATTGCAGGCAGCCTGTGGAGGCCTCAGTGGGACACCGCAGTCTGCTGCACTCCATTGCATCAAGGTGTACACAGATGCAATGTTCCAAAAGGCCAGGAATTACACCTCTTTCATGCAGGATGGCCAGAGTCAAATGGATAGAGACTGAGGATTTGCAGCAATTGCAGGTTTCCCTGGGATGCAGGGAGCCATTGATTGCACACAAATAGCCACAAAAGCTCCTGCTGGACAGACATGCACCTTCATAAACCAAAATGGCTTCCACTCGACCAATATGGTGCAGCTGGTGTGTGACCATAATGGACGGGTCATGTAGGTGTGTGCCAGGTACCCAGACAGCAGTGACAACTCAGCTTAGAGACGTGGACTATGTACAGCAGGCACCTCAAAACTCTGGAGAAGTACCACCAGCACTGCCTCCGCAAGATCCTGCAAACCCATTGGCAGGATAGATGCACCAATGGCAGTGTTCTCACTCAGGCCAACATTGCCAGCATCGAAGCATTGACCACATTCAATCAACTCCGCTGGGCGGCCACATCGTCTCCATGCCTGACATGGGACTCCCGAAACAAGCGCTCTACTCGGAGCTTTGACACGTCAAGCGAGCCCCAGGAGGGCAGAGGGAACACTTCACGGACACCCTCAAAACCTCCTTGAAAATATGCAACATCCCCACCAACATCTGGGAATCCCTGGCCCAAGACTGCCCGAAGTGGATGGAAAGCATCTGGAAAGGAGCTGAATACTGCGTCTCATCGCCGAGGGTGAGCTGAAGCCAAGCGTCAACAGCGAAAGGAGCACATGGCAAACCAGGCACCCCACCCACCTGTTCCCCTATCACCGTCTGCCCCACCTGTGACAGAGGCTGTAGGTCATGCATTGGACTCTTCAGTCACCTGAGAACTCATTCTTAACGTGGAAGCAAGTCATCCTCAAACCCAAGGGACTGGGTAAGAAGAAGAAGATGATCCTTAGAAAGACACGGATTCCAGACCTTTTCACCAGCCTGGATTCCTTGGAGGGATGGCTACTAGGTGATAAGGGATGACTATTGACGCCTGTGAGGTGCCCAGATCTGATGCAGAGAGGAGGTATAGTGAGAGCCATGCCAGCACCAGAGCCATAGTGGAGCAGACCATTGGTCTCCTAAAGTTGCGAATCCGATGCCTGGACAGATCTGGAGGTGTCGTAAAGTACTCCCCCTCATGTGTGTCCCTGATAGTCATAATTTCATGTGCAGTCCATAACATCACCACCCTCGCTCTGATGGCACTGATATCTATGTATAGAAACGTAACAAATGTTCAACTCCTCAGTGCCAAAAGGTGGGAAACTTGCTGATTTTTAACATTTCTGGCACCTATGAAGGTTGACACGGTTTGCAGAGATTAACTACAATTTAAATGCACTTCCCTGGCCAGATTACACGAAAATGCACAAATCTCTCTGTATAGTACATCCATTCGATTATTCATCTGCTGGGTTCCCTCACACTATCCCATGCCATATCCAGTGCAGGCTGTGACCTTGTTCCGGGTCATAGAAACAGAGAAACATAGAAAATAGGAGGAGTAGGCCATTCGGCCCTTCGAGCCTGCTCTGCCATTCGTTATGATCATGGCTGATCATCCAACTCAATAGCCTGCTCCCGCTTTCTCCCCATATCCTTTGATCCCTTTCGCCCCAAGAGCTATATCTAACTTCTTCTTGAAAACATACAATGTTTTGGCCTCAACTTCTTTCTGTGGTAACAAACTCCACAGGCTCACCACTCTCTGGGTGAAGAAATTTCTCCTCATCTCAGTCCTAAATGGTCTACCCCGTATCCTCAGACTGTGACCCCTGGTTCTGGACTCCCCCACCATCGGGAACATCCTTCCTGCATCTACCCTATCTAGTCCTGTTAGAATTTTATAGATTTCTATGAGATTCCCCCCTCATTCTTCTGAACTCCAGCAGATATAATCCTAATCGACTCAATCTCTCCTCATATGTCAGTCCCGCCATCCCAGGAATCAGTCAGGTAAACCTTCGCTGCACTCCCTCTATAGCAAGTACATCCTTCCTCAGATAAGGAGACCAAAGCTGCACACAATATTCCAGGTGTGGTCTCACCAAGGCCCTGTATAATTGCAGCAAGACATCCCTGTTCCTGTACTCGAATCCTTTGGCTATGAAGGCCAACGTACCATTTGCCTTCTTTACTGCCTTCTGCACCTGCATGCTTACCTTCAGCGACTGGTGTACGAGGACACCCAGGTCTCGTTGCACATTCCCTTCTCTCAATTTATAGCCATTCAGATAATAATCTGCCTTCCTGTTTTTGCTACCAAAGTAGATAACCTCACATTTATCCACATTATACTGCATTTGCCATGCATTTGCCCACTCACTCAGTGTCCAAATCACATTGAAGCATCTCTGCATCCTCCTCACAGCTCACCCTCCCACCCAGCTTTGCTTGGGTCCCTGCCTGCAGCCTCTGAGAATGGACATTCCACCCTCCAGCACTCATTGGGTGGGATGATGGTCTGTAACCCACCCTTGCTACTAATTGGTGGCAATTAATGTATTATCGGGCGTGCTCCAACTGCAGGCCCGGACGTTGGAATGCCGCCAACTTCCGGATGCAGAACCCAGTTCCGGCGCATGACCATATTATTCAGCCTGTGATCTTACTGAAACATATAAGATCCTGAGAGGATTTGATAGGGTGGATACTAGGAGGATGTTTCCTCTTGTGGGGGAGACTAGAACAAGGGGACACAGTTTAAGAATAAGAGCTCTCTCTCCCTTTTAAGATGGAGATTAGAAGAAGTTTTTTCTTTCAGAGGGTGGTTAGCCTGTGGAATTCTCTTCCCCAGAGAGCAGTGGAGGCTGAGTTAGACAGATTTTTGTTAGACAAAGGAGTCAAGGGTTGTGGGGGCAGATAGGAATGTGGAGTTGAGACCACAACCAGATAGGCCATGATCGTATTGAATGGCAGAGCAGGCTCGAAGGGCCAAATAGCCTACTCCTGCTCCTAAGTCCTATCTTCCTATGTACTCCAGTCCACTTGCAATTAAGGCTAACATACCATTTGCATTCCTACTTGGGTTCTGTACCTGTATATTAACTTTCTGTGTTTTTTGTACCCAAATCCCTCTGAACACCAACCTTTCATAGTTTCTCACTATTTAATTTTTTTTTCTAGTCTTCCTACCAAACTGAATAACCTCATATTTCACACCCTATACTCAATTCGTCAACTTCTTGCTCACTCACTTAACCTGTCTATATCCCTTTGTGGACACTTTGTGTTATCCCCACAGCTTATTTTCCCATCAAGCTTTGTATCATCAGCAAACTTAGATAATTACAATTAGCCCCTCATCTAAGTCATTAATATAGAATGTGAATAGCTGAGGCCCCAGCACTGATCCTTGCAGCACCTGATTAGTTACAGCCTGGCAACCTGAAAATGCCCTCTTTGTTTTCTGTCCTTTAACCAATCATCAATCCATGCTAATATTCTATTAGCTCTTTGGTGCAACAGTGTTTGGTGGCGCCTTATCAATTGCCTTTTGAAAATCTAAATATTCTACATCGACTGGTTCTGCTTTATTTATCCTACCGGTCACATCACCAAAAACCTCTAAATTAAGCCATATCCTAGATACCGGGGCCTGGCCTGTTTTCTGTGAGGTTCATTTCACACATTAACCTTCATCTGCCCCAAACACAGCTCCCTGTTCAGAGGTGACATGGTCACTGGGAAGAAATACAGTCTGCATAATTCCTTCAACCTACATGAGATCTATCACCTAGCCCAGTATGTAAATAAAGGAGGCTCAATAGCTTCCTAGAAGCCTTAGCTGAAACCCACTAGACTCCAATCACAGCACTCGGGCTGGGCTCAGGCCCCAGCTCTCAATACGGGCTCAGACCCTGGCCCTCAGTCTGGGCTCAGGCCCTGGCCTACAGTTTAGACTCAGACTCCAGCCCTAAGTCTGGGCTCAGACCCTGGCCCGCAGTCTGGTCTCAGGCCCTGGCCCATGGTCTGGGCTCAGGCCCCGTGCCGTGGTCTGGGCTCAGGCCCTGGCCTTCAGTCTGGATTCAGATCCTGGCTTGTGGCCTGGGCTCAGCTTCAGGCCCCAGTGGAGGTTCCTGGATATCCCATGCTTGACCTTATGCTGGAATCAATGGTTCCCAGGCATTCAGGTCCCAATCTTCAGTTAGCTCCTGTGAATAATTTGCAAAATTCCACCTGAAGGAAAATAACAACAATAATGCGCATTTATTTTGGATCTTTAATGCAGCAAAACTGCCAAGGTGCCTCACAGGAGTGTTATCAAACAAAATTTGACACTGATCCATCTAAGTTTGGTCCATATATGCCCAAAAGCTTGGTCAAAGAGATAGGTTTGAAGGAGTGCCTTAAAAGAGGAAGGAGGTGAATAGGTTTAGAACGGGAAGATTAACTCTCGTTCCTTAAGCAGCACATCTTCAATAGAATCCCAAACTCAAGGATTCAGTTAAAACTCTGTCTCCTTGTGAACTTACCTTTACCATAGCCTTTGACTTCTTCAATCTTGACACTGCATCTGCAACCCCTCACTTTCCAGCATTCAGCTTGTATAAGTTGTTTGATTGTAAAAGGAATCCAAGTTGACAAATGCTATCATGTTTCAGGCTGTCACCCCTCTCCATGCCCGATTGTTACTCTCCCCACAAGTCCTGTCTGCTCCAGGAAGGTTCCAAGTTAAATGACCAATCATATTAAAATTCCCCCCGCCCCAACACCCCACCCCCTGCCGTCCCCCCATTCTCAGGCCCTCAGGTCCTCAATGTGCTCACCTCGTTCAGGCAGAAATAGAATCAGGTCTTCTGGAATCCCTTGTTTCAATGCAAACTGTTTGAATTGTTCATTGATTTCCTTTCTCAGCTTCCTTGTCCTTCCTGGGAGATGAGCATTCAGTTAAAACTCCAGAATCAAACTTAGAAAACGATGTGTGAAAGAGCAGGTGTAGAATCTCTTACCGTACAGGGCCACTGATTTTGTCTTTCTTCCTTGTATCTGACTTTCGTAGATTAGAATAGCATATTCATGATAGTTCATGTGAGTCACTTTAATAGCAACATCGATATCGCAGCCTGCAAAACAATATATTTGGCTGTTTAACCACTTGCTTTGTCTGGTTTAAAGTTCTCTCTTTTCTGCCCAAGAACATGCCACTCTGTTGAGGGTGACAGTACACCAGGCAGAAAGGATGCAGAGGATGGGGCGTCTGAGACAAGCTTCATATGATCTGCCAGCCAATGAGCGCCTCTCTTTGTGTTGAGAAGGTGTGAGGCCTGACAGAAGGCAACCGCATCCATGAGCAGTGACATGTGGCTTAATCAGAAATTAATGAATGCCCAAATTAACCTATGACTGATACATACTGACCCTGTGCTGTACCTGCACTGGGAGTGTTTGATGGGGACAGTGTAGAGGGAGCTTTACTCTGTATCTAACCCCGTGCTGTACCTGTCCTGGGAGTGTTTGATGGGGACAGTGTAGGGAGAGCTTTACTCTGTATCTAACCCTGTGCTGTACCTGCCCTGGGAGTGTTTGATGGGGACAGTGTAGAGGGAGCTTTACTTTGTATCTAACCCCGTGCTGTACCTGCCCTGGGAGTGTTTGATGGGGACAGTGTAGGGAGAGCTTTACTCTGTATCTAACCCTGTGCTGTACCTGCCCTGGGAGTGTTTGATGGGAACAGTGTAGAGGGAGTTTTACTCTGTATCTAACCCCGTGCTGTAACCGTCCTAGGAGTGTTTGATGGGGATGGTGTCGAGGGAGTTTAACCCATCCTATCAGGGCCCATAATATTCTAATCGGATGACAGCATGTTTCCTGGGCTTCGTGAAATGGATTGAGAACAATTGCTGGTCACTCCTGATTGAATTGGTAATGGGGCTGGTCTGGGAGAGCTACATGCTGATATGGGAAATATCCATTTTAAAAAAAATCGATTTAGAGAGGGAATTCCAGAGTTTAGGTTCTAGGCAGCTGATGTCAGAACCAAGAATGATAGTGCTATTAAATTGTATGAGGCTACAATTGTAGGAGCTTAGAGAGCAGAAAGACTTGGAGGACTAAAGGAGGTTACGGTAGTAGGGAGAGGTGAGGCAATGAAGGAATTTCAAAACAAGGATGAGGATTTAAAAGTTGGGGTGTTGTTGGGCCAGGAGCCAATGTAAGTCAGCGAGCACAGGTGTGATGGGTGAACGGAATTTGGTGCGAGTTAGGATACAGGCAGCAGAGCTTTGAATTAGCACAAGTTGATGTAAGTTTATGTCTGTGGGAGGCTAGCCAGGTGAGCATGGTCAGATAAATCAATGAAATGAGAGGTGCTAACCCTTTGGGAAGCAATTTTATATCTAGTTTTAGGTCTTACCTGGAGGGGGATATATTTGAAGTGTCCTTGACTTCCCAGATACTCATATTTCACTGTCATATTAACACATGTTCCATTCCTAAGAATAAAATAAAACAAGATTTTAATTTTTTGGGTGAAAATCATGAAGGATGATCAGCAGTGTGATATTCCCCAATCAAACTACACAGGAATTAGGCCCTGGGGGCTGGGACCCCCTGAAACAGATGATTGGGGGACCCACAAAAACACATTAATGTGGAGCTTCAGATGTTTTTTGGCGCAGTGGGCAGTGTCCCTGCCTCTGAGCCAGAAGCTCCAGGTTCAAGTCCCCCTCCAGGTCTTGACAGCTGAAGAAGGTGCATTCAGAATGTGGCCAATTGAGTATCAACCTGTAAATCCATCCAACACATGCCAATGGCAGGCAATGAGAGCAGGATAGATTCCTTCACAGCCATGTGATGGATAAAATTTGGAGCCTTTAATACCACTGTCCATAGTTCTGGTCCATGCATGTAAAAGTTTATGTTGCCACAACAACTCAGTCACTTTGGGGGGCTGGTTGGCTCAGTTGGCTGGATGGCTAGTGTGGATCAGGTTGGTATCAAAAGCACAGGATTCAATCCCTGTTCTGGTTGGGATGGATTCAGGACCTGCCTCCTCTACCTGTGGTGAAGGGTGTGATGCTGTGAGTCAGACCTGCTGCAGATGAAAAACTCCTGTTTTAGGGCCTCCCTGATAAACTGGGCTGCCCTGGGTCCCCAGGCTCTAATGCATGTTGTAGGCAGTTGCTAATGTCAAATGTGTGTTTGAAGGGATTCCTCTTTCAGGCCTCAATGAAACCCAGCCAGCAAGAGTTTATAAATTTTTATCTTCTGCTTTGAGGTGGAGCCACAAGGAGGTAGCTACCTCCCAGACCATTGTGGCCCTCATGGCAGTCCACAAGAAATTTCTATTCTAGGATTGGAAAAGTTTGGAAAAAAAGAGAAACAGCTCCATCCCCCATTAACAATGTTAGTTCTCTGGGAATTTGATTGGGGCTCCAGCCCATCGTGTCTTCAACTCCACAGTCAACCAGAGTCATAATCCCTTGAATCTTGTTCCTTTCCAATTAAGTCCTGCTCCAGGATTGAGTTACGCTCTGGGATTGAGTCCTGGTCCGGGGTTAATTCCTGCCCCGGGATAACTCCTGCCCTGGAATTAAATCCTACTGTGGGATTAAGTCGCACTCTGGATTAGCCCCTGCTCAAGGATTAACTCCTGTTGCAGGAATAATTGCTCACATGCCACTAAACTATTGTTTTGGGCTTTTTTAAGGCCCTGTCATGGTCTCTGGCTGCACAGTGAAGATTGCTAGGATATTCAACAAATGGGGAGGGCATGAGCTGCATACCCATTGACCCCTCACTGGTACTTTGCACTGGTCATTGAATAGGGATCAGGGGTGCATCACTGGCCTTGCCTTACCTCAAACAAGTGCCACTGAGGCCCTTGTTTCCAGTCCACAGAGCTCGCCATCATGCTGAACATCTCCATTTCAGCAGGATGGGGAAATTACAGCACTGTATCAAATGTAATTGCAGCCTGTTGAAGTCAAAATGTAAGTAAGGAAATCTCACCATTGATGTATAAGAATGGCAATGAATTTATTTGCTTCTTCAGTTGCTGATAGTACAAATTTGAGCATATTCAAGGAACCCAACAGAGTGTCAAACCAGAGACAATCGGCAGCAGATCCGATTGAGAACCAAGGTCCAAGAGTCTGAAAAAAAAGAAAGGCATAAAAAACGACATCTGGAGATTTTGAAACCAATTACAGACCAAGTCGTCTCCTGTTAGAGTTCAGGGTTGCTGCATTAACCATAGACCCAAACTCAGGAACACAGAGATACTGCAATAACTTTGTTGCTTGGGTTTTAACAAGGCTTTTGACAAAGTCCCAATGTGGCAGACAGGTCTGAAAAGTCAAAGTCCTTTGGACCCAAGTGGCAAGTTGGATTCAAAATTGGCTCTGGCAGGGACCACCGGCAATGGCTAATTTTGCTTTTACCATAGAACTATAGAAAAGTTACAGCACAGAAAGAGGCCATTCAGCCCATCGTGTCTGCGCTGGCTGAAAAAAAACAACTAGCTAACCCCACTCTAACCCCATCTTCCAGCACCTGGTCCGTAGCCTTGCAGGTTACAGCACTTCAAGTGCAGATCCAGGTGCCTTTTAAATGAGTTGAGGGTTTCTGCCTCCACCACCAAACCAGGCAGTGAATTCCAAACCCCCACCACCCTCTGTGTGCAGAAGTTTTTCCTCATGTCCCCTCTAATCCTTCCACCAATCACCTTAAATCTGTACCCCCTGGTAATTGACTCCTCTGCTTGAGGAAACAGGGCATCCCTGTCTACTTAGTTGCTTCAAACAGCACTCCAGTTTGGCTTACTCCCCCATATCCCTGCAATTTTTCTCCAAGCAAGTATCTTTTTGAAGGATATGATTGAATCTGTATCCACCACTTCACCAGACTGTGCATTCCAAATCCAAGCCACTCATTATGTAAATCTGGTCAGCTGCCCTTTAAGCTACTGTAAACAATTTCTCTTTATTTACTCACTTCTATGTCCTCCCCAAAGCCTTTATGC